>NC_141018.1:38549907-39162407 GCF_052327205.1 Somniosus microcephalus
GGGGGTTTGGAGGGGTGTCTGGGGGGGAGATTGGAGAGGGGTCTGGGGGGAGATGGAGGGGTGTCTGGGGGGGAGACATACTTGGGCTTAAAAATCAGTTCTACGGGAAATTTTCATCTGGCTGTGAATGAACTGAAAGAGAAAGCAAGAAGGGCTTTCTATGCCATTAAAAAATCAATCCAAATAGAAATCCCAATTAGCATTTGGCTCAAACTTTTTAATTCAGTAATTGAACCAATTGCACTCTATGGCAGTGAGGTGTGGGGACCGCTAACACAACAAGAATTTGCAAATGGGACAAACACCCAATTGAGATCCTACATGCAGAATTCTGTAAAAGTATCCTCCGGACTCAAAGGAAAACCGTAAACAATGCATGCAGGGCAGAACTAGGCCAATATCCATTAATAATCACTATCCAAAAAAGAGCCACCAAATTTTGGAAACACCTAGAAATGAGCAACCCCCAATGCTATCATTACGAAGCCCTGAAATGCCAAGAGAGGACCATAAAGAAGAATACCCTCAGTCAACTAGTCCCGGGACTCAGTGAAGTCACTACTAACAATAACCAGCCCCAGGACAGTGACAGCGTAACACACACAATTCGACCCAACACAATCGTCGCTAAGCAAAAGGAAAAATATCTGTCATATTGGGCAGAAACAACAAAAACCCAAAGCAAACTCAATTGCTACTTGGCCCTAAACAGACAATACAACATGGCTGATTACCTGACCATGGTAAAGGATAGCAAACTGAGAAAAACCTTGACAATGTACAGACTTAGTGAACGGGTTCGAATCTGGCCTCGGGTGACTGTGTGGAGTTTGCACATTCTCCCCGTGTTTGCGTGGTTTCCTCCGGGTGCTCCGGTTTCCTCCCACAGTCCAAAGATGTGCGGGTTAGGTTGATTGGCTATGATAAATTGACCCTTTGTGTTAGGGGGATTAAATACGTGGGGTTACGGGGATAGAGTGGGATATGTGTTGGTGTAGGGGTTACGGGGATCGGGTGGGATATGTGTCGGTGCAGGCTCGATGGGCCGAAATGGCCTCTATCTGCACTGTGGGGTTTCTGTGATTCTGTGATAGCCTGGCGATCGAAAAAGGTAGACACAGGCAGACCCGGCTACCAAGAGAGGACAGGATATGCTCTCACTGCAGTCAGGGAGTGGTGGAGACAGAGATACACTTCCTCACAGCTTGTAGAAAATATCAGGGCATAAGGGAGAATTTCTACCCAAAATTCACAAAAATATGCCCGGAATTCAGAAATTTGAATGACGACCAAAAACTCCCATACCTACTAGGGGAAGAGAGAAATTGTGTAACACTAGCGGCACACTATGTTACAGCTTGCCATAAACAGAGGGACAACCACTAAATATAAGAAAAGAGTATATACAAATTATATGAATGTATATTTATACACTCGGGGATATATCTGTTTGTACACTATGGATAGATCTGTATTTTTGTGTACAACCATGAATGTTTTTCGATGCTTTGGCAACATAAGATGTAACTTGTCATGCCAATAAAGCGATTTGAATTTGAGATGGAGGGGGGTCTGCGGGGGGGAGATTGGATGGGGTCTGGGGGGGAGATTGGAGGGGGGGTTCTGGGGGGGAGATTGGAGGGGGGGTCTGGGTGGGGGGGGAGATTGGAGGGGGGTCTGGGTGGGGGAGATTGGAGGGGGGTCTGGGTGGGGGGGGGAGATTGGAGGGGGGTCTGGGTGGGGGGGGGAGATTGGAGGGGGGTCTGGGTGGGGGGGGGAGATTGGAGGGGGGTCTGGGTGGGGGGGGAGATTGGAGGGGGGTCTGGGTGGGGGGGAGATTGGAGGGGGGTCTGGGTGGGGGAGATTGGAGGGGGGTCTGGGTGGGGGAGATTGGAGGGGGGTCTGGGTGGGGGGGGGAGATTGGAGGGGGGTCTGGGTGGGGGGGGGAGATTGGAGGGGGGTCTGGGTGGGGGGAGATTGGAGGGGGGTCTGGGTGGGGGGGGGAGATTGGAGGGGGGTCTGGGTTGGGGGGGAGATTGGGTGGGGGGGGAGATTGGAGGGGGGTCTGGGGGGGAGATTGGAGGGGGGGGTCTGGGTGGGGGGGAGATTGGAGGGGGGGTCTGGGTGGGGGGGAGATTGGAGGGGGGGTCTGGGTGGGGGGGAGATTGGAGGGGGGTCGGGGGGGAGATTGGAGGGGGGTCTGGGGGGGGGAGATTGGAGGGGGGTCTGGGGGGGGAGATTGGAGGGGGGGTCTGGTGGGGGGGAGATTGGAGGGGGGTCTGGGGGGAGATTGGAGGGGGGTCTGGGTCGGGGGGGGAGATTGGAGGGGGGTCTGGGGGGGAGATTGGAGGGGGGGTTTTGGGGGGAGATGAAGGGGGGGAGATGAAGGGGGGATGGGGTCAGGGGGGGTTTTGGGGGAGATGGAGGGGGGATGGGGTCAGAGGGGGGTTTTGGGGGGAGATGGAGGGGGTGGGGTCAGAGGGGGGGTTTTGGGGGGAGATGGATGGGGTCAGAGGGGGGGTTTTGGGGGGAGATGGAGGGGGTGGGGTCAGAGGGGGGGTTTTGGGGGGAGATGGAGGGGGGTGGGGTCAGAGGGGGGGTTTTGGGGGAGGATGGGGATTGAGGGGGGGGTAGAAACATCGAAGATAGGAGCAGGAGTAGGCCATTCGGCCCCTCGAGCCTGCTCCGCCATTTAATGAGATCATGGCTGATCATCCAAATTCAGTACACTGTCCCTGTTTCTCCCCATATCCCTTGATCCCTTTAGCCATAAGTGGGGGAATGGGGGGGGTGGAGATTGGGGGTCTGGGAGATGGAGTTCTGGAGATGGGGGGGGGAAAGCAGTTTGGCTCCTGTAATTCAGTGTCATCTGGTTAACAATTACCCTGTCCCTATTAGATTAATTGCAGCCTTACCGCCCCCCCCGTGTTCAGTTTCCCCGGGGGGTCAATGGAAGCTGGCTGGCTGGCGCTGGGAGAGGACGAGCATTGTTGGGGCCTGTGATGTGATTTTCTTTGTCCTGCAGTATTCCCGGACTCTCCTCTAGCCCGGGGAGGGCAGGCTGTCCTTGTCCCAGCATCACTTCCTCTGCAAGCTGTAAATGAAATTTCCTTCAGCTGTATGTGATGCTCCTTGCACACCGCATCGCTCGGTGTCTCGGTCCCCTCCCTGGCTCTGGGGGAGGGCCGTGTTTGCTGCACAGCTCCTGTTAGATTGAGCAATGGGAAGATATTGCCTTCAAAATGAATTTTAACCTTTCCCTGGGCGATCTTGTGGAGAGTGCCAGGTATGGAGTTATTACCGTATCAGGGAGATTTGGCAGCCACAGTAACCGTGGTTGCTGCCAGGCACCTTGGAATGAGCGAGCACACCGCACAGACTTGGAGTCTAACCAGGGCAGCTCTGCGCCTCCTCTGATCACAGCCCACTCTACTCCCAGCTGATTTAAAACTAGAAAATTCCTCTCTTTACCCCCCCCCCCCCCCCGCACTACAGCGAGATGGGGGCCAGGGCAATGTTCCCACTAATTTATTATGAACTTTAAGGGACTGCATGGAGCACTTCATTTCTTTCACATGCCCGGTTATTTCCATTGTAAAGCCAGAGCCTGTGCAGGACCTCCAGACTGCTGCGTGCCCACGTGGCTTAAGGGGAACATTGGTCCAGGGTGTGTGGAGTGAGGTCAGTCGTGGTTAATGGATCTCTTGGGGCTCCGCCTTGTTCAGAGGCTGACTGGCCCTGTGTGCGTGTACTGCTGGTTGAGTGGTGGTGTGCTCCTGCCCAGTGTGAGCTCACTGCAGTCTGATTTCCCCTCCTGTAGGTGTATTTTGATATCAAGATCGGCGATGAGGATGCGGGTCGTGTAGTGTTTGGTCTTTTTGGGAAGACTGTTCCGAAGACGGTTGAAAACTTCGTTGCTTTGTCGACAGGGGAGGTGAGTATTTCTCCATTTTCCCCACGATGACTGTTCCTCCTGCTGCCCAAGCTCCGGCTTCAGGATTTTATGTCATCGGAGATGAAACCTGACTCTCTTCACTCGGAGCGCACCGGGACAGCCGGAATTGTCCATCTGCGCTCTGAATTTTGCGGAGTCAGACACGCGCATACACGCTCGCTCTGGGGTCGGGCTGCTGTTAGTCCCCCCGCTTAATCACTCCTGCTTTCTCTGCAGAAAGGCTTTGGCTACAAGGACAGCAGATTCCACCGCGTGATCAAAGAGTTCATGGTCCAGGGAGGAGACTTCACCCGTGGAGATGGCACTGGTGGTGAGTGTGGTGATCACACGGCGTGTGTGGGGGTGACCTCACGCTGTGTCATAGAAACATAGAAGATAGGAGCAGGAGTAGGCCATTCGGCCCCTTGAGCCCGCTCCGCCATTTAATGAGATCATGGCTGATCATCCAAATTCAGTACCCTGTCCCTGCTTTCTCCCCATATCCCTTGATCCCTTTAGCCTCAAGAAATATATCCAACTCCTTCTTGAATATATTTAATGAATTGGCCTCAACTGCCTTGTGTGGTAGAGAATTCCACAGGTTCACCACTCTCTGGGTGAAGAAATTCCTCCTCATCTCTGTCCTAAATGGCTTACCCCTTATCCTTAGACTGTGACCCCTGGTTCTGGACTCCCCCGCCATCGGGAACATCCTTCCTGCATCTAGTCTGTCTAGTCCTGTTAGAATTTTATAAGTTTCAAGGAGATCCCCTCTCATTCTTCTAAACTCTTAACGAATATAAGCCTAATCGACCCAATCTCTCCTCATACGTCATTCCTGCCATCCCAGGTATCAGTCTGGTGAATCTTCGCTGCACTCCCTCCATGGCAAGAACATCTTCCTCAGATAAGGTGACCAAAACTGCACACAATACTCAAGGTGTGGTCTTACCAAGGCCCTGTACAACTGCAGCAAGACATCCTTGCTCCTGTACGCAAATCCTCTTGCTATGAAGGCCAGCATACCATTTGCCTTAACCGCCTGCTGCACCTGCATGCTTACCTTCAGCGACTGGTGCACAAGGACACCCAGGTCTTGTTGCACGTCCCCTTTTCCCAATCTATTTCCGTTCAGATAATCTGTCTTCCCGTTTTTGCCACCGAAGTGGATAACCTCGCATTTATCCACATTATACTGCATTTGCCATGCATCTGCCCAATCACCCAACCTGTCCAAATCATACTGGAGTTTCTCTGCATCCTCCTCACAGCACACACACCCACCCAGCTTTGTGTCGTCTGCAAACTTGGAGATATTACATCTAGTTCCCTTGTCTAGATCATTAATATATATTGTGAATAACCAGGGTCCAAGCACCGATCCCTGCGGTACCCCACTAGTGACTGCCTGCCACTCGGAAAAAGACCCGTTTATTCCAACTCTTTGCTTCCTGTCTGCCAATCAGTTCTCTATCCAAGTCAGTACCTTACCCCCAGTCCCATGTGCTTTAACTTTGCATGCTAATCTCTCATGCGGGACCGTATCGAAAGCCTTCTGAAAGTCCAAATACACCACATCCACTAGTTTTCCCTTATCTATTCTACCAGTTACATCCTCAAAAAAATCCCAGTAGATTAGTTGAGCACGATTTACCTTTTGTAAATCCGTGTTGACTTTGTCCGATCCTGTCAGTTTTCCAAGTGCTCTGCTATTACATCTTTCATAATGGACTCTAGCATTTTCCCCACTACCGATGTCAGGCTTACTGGTCTATAATTCCCCGTTTTCTCTCTACCACCTTTTTAAAATAGTGGGGTTACATTAACTACCCTCCAATCCATGGGAACTTTTCCTGTGTGGGGGGTGACCTCGCGCTGTGTCGTGTGTGTGGGGGGAGGTGACTTCGCGCTGGAGCTAATAAGCCGCATGGGCAAGGCATTCCTGATCTGGAAACAGCAACAGAACTCGAGAGCAAGAAAGCAGCTCTACAGAAGCCTGAAGGCCGAGGTCCAACAAAAAACTCGCGACCTAAAGAACAGATGGTGGGTGGAGAAAGCGCAGGAGATCCAGCAGCTAGCCGACAACCACGACGTGCGTGGATTCTTTAGCGCAGTCAAGACCACACCTACGGCCCAAGCACCCAAGGTCCTACCCCACTGCGGGCCAAGAACGGAGAGGTACTCATCAAGGACAGAGGCAGCCAGTGCCCGCTGGAAGGAGCACTTCGATCTCCTTAACTGCGATTCTGTCTTCGACGCGAGTGTCCTCAACTCCATCCCACAGCATGCTACCCGTCACCATCTCGGCACAACCCCAGCCCGGCAAGAGGTTGAAAAGGCCAGCCGACAACTGAAGAACAACAAGGCCTCAGGAGCAGATGGAATCCTCGCCGAGGTACTAAAGCATGGCGGAGAAGCACTACTGGCGTGAATTCATGAACTCATTTCTCTTATCTGGAAGGAGGAGAGCATGCCAGGGGATCTCAGACGCCGTAATTGTGACCATTTTCAAGAAAGGTGACCAGTCCAATTGCGGTAATTACAGAGGAGTTTCCCTGCTGTCTGCCACAGGGAAAGTCGTCGCAAGAATCCTCCTCAATCGCCTTCTCCCAGTGGCCGAAGAGCTCCTCCCAGAGTCGCAATGCAGATTCCGCCCACTAAGGGGCACAATGGACATGATCTTCACCGCACGTCAATTACAAGAGAAATGCAGGGAACAGCACCAACTGCTGTACATGGCCTTCTTTGATCTCACAAAGGCCTTCGACACTGTCAACCGTGAGGGATTATGGAGTGTCCTCCTCAAATTCGGCTGCCCTCAAGTTTGTCACCATCCTCAGCCTACTTCATGACGACATGCAAGCCGTGATCCTGACTAACGGTTCCATCACAGACCCAATTCACGTACGAACCGGGGTCAAGCAAGGCTGTGTCATCGCACCAACGCTCTTCTCAATCTTCCTTCAGAATCACAGAAACCCCACAGTGCAGATAGAGGCCATTTCGGCCCATCGAGCCTGCACCGACACATATCCCACCCGATCCCCATAACCCCTACACCAACACATACCCCACCCTATCCCCGTAACCCCATGTATTTAATCCCCCTAACACTAAGGGTCAATTTATCATAGCCAATCAACCTAACCCGCACATCTTTGGACTGTGGGAGGAAACCGGAGCACCCGGAGAAAACCCACGCAAACACGGGGAGAATGTGCAAACTCCACACAGACAGTCGCCCGAGGCCGGATTCGAACCCGGGTCCCTGGCGCTGTGAGGCAACAGTGCTAACCACTATGCCACCGTGCTGTCCTTGCTGCAATGCTCCATCTCACCCTCAGTAAGCTACCTATTGGAGTGGAGCTAATTTACAGAACAAATGGGAAACTGTTCAACCTCCGTCGCCTCCAGTCCAGATCCAAGGTCGTCCCATCCTCTGTCGTCGAATTACAGTATGCAGACAACGCTTGCGTCTGCGCTCAGAGGTCGAACTCCAAACCATTGTCAACACCTTCACCGAAGCGTACGAGAGCATGGGCCTTACACTAAACATCCGTAAGACAAAGGTCCTCTACCAACCTGCCCCCGCCACACAGTGCTGCCCCCCGATTATCAAAATCCACGACAAGGCCTTGGACAACGTGGACCACTTTCCATACCTCGGGAGCCTACTGTCAACAAGGGCAGACGTCGACGACGAAGTCCAACACCGCCTTCAGTGTGCCAGTGCAGCCTTCGGTCGCCCGAGGAAGAGAGTGTTTGAAGACCAGGATCTCAAACCCGGCACTAAGCTCATGGTCTACAGAGGAGCAGTGCTACCCGCCCTGCTGTATGACTCAGAGACATGGACCATGTACAGCAGGCACCTCAAAGCACTGGAGAGGTACCAACGCTGCCTCCGCAAGATCCTGCAAATCCATTGGCAGGATAGGCGCACCAATGTCAGTGTTCTTGCTCAGGCCAACATCCCCAGCATCGAAGCTTTGACCACGCTCGATCAGCTCCAATGGACGGGCCACATCGTCCGCATGCCCGATACGAGGCTCCCAAAACAAGCGCTCTACTCGGAGCTCCGGCACGGCAAGGGAGCCCCAGGTGGGCAGAGGAAACGCTTCAAGGACACCCTCAAAGCCTCCTTGAAAAAGTGTAACATCCCCACCGACACCTGGGAATCCCTGGCCCAAGACCGCACAAAGTGGAGGAGAAGCATCCGGGAAGGCGCCGAACACCTCGAGTCTCTTCGCCGGGAGCAAGCAGAAGCCAAGCGCAAACAGCGGAAGGAGCGCACGTCATCCCAAGCACCCCACCCACCCGCCCCTTCAACCACCGTCTGCCCCACCTGTGACAGAGACTGTAGGTCCCACATTGGACTCATCAGTCACCTGAGAACTCATATTTTTAATGTGGAAGCAAGTCATCCTCGGTCCCGGGGGACTGCCTAAGAGAGAGGGGGGCGACCTCGCGCTGTGTGTGGGGGGGGGGGGGCGACCTCGCCCTGTGTGTGGGGGGGGGGCGACCTCGCCCTGTGTGTGTGTGTGGGGGGGGGCCGACCTCGCCCTGTGTGTGTGTGGGGGGGGGCCGACCTCGCCCTGTGTGTGTGTGTGGGGAGGGCCGACCTCGCCCTGTGTGTGGGGGGGGCCGACCTCGCCCTGTGTGTGGGGGGGGGGGGCCGACCTCGTCCTGTGTGTGTGGTGGGGGGGGGGCCGACCTCTCCCTGTGTGTGGGGGGGGGGGGCCGACCTCGCCCTGTGTGTGTGGGGGGGGGGCCGACCTCGCCCTGTGTGTGTGGGGGGGGGGGCCGACCTTGCCCTGTGTGTGGGGGGGGCCGACGTCGCCCTGTGTGTGTGTGTGGGGGGGGCAACCTCGCCCTGTGTGTGTGGGGGGGGCGCGACCTCGCCCTGTGTGTGTGGGGGGGGGGCGACCTCTCCCTGTGTGTGGGGGGGGCGACCTCGCCCTGTGTGTGTGTGTGTGTGTGGGGGGGGGCGACCTCGCCCTGTGTGTGTGGTGTGGGGGGGGGCGACCTCGCCCTGTGTGTGGGGGGGTGGGGCGACCTCGCCCTGTGTGGGGTGGGGGGGGCGACCTCGCCCTGTGTGTGGGGGGGGCGACCTCGCCCTGTGTGTGGGGGGGGGGGGGCGACCTCGCCCTGTGTGTGTGTGTGTGTGTGTGGGGGGGGGGGGCGACCTCGCCCTGTGTTGGGGGGGGCGACCTCGCCCTGTGTGTGTGTGTGTGGGGGGGGGGCGACCTCGCCCTGTGTGTGGGGGGGGTGGTGCGACCTCGCCCTGTGTGGGGTGGGGGGGGCGACCTCGCCCTGTGTGTGGGGGGGGGCGCGACCTCGCCCTGTGTGGGGGGGGGCGACCTCGCCCTGTGTGTGGGGGGGGGCGCGACCTCGCCCTGTGTGTGGGGGGGGGGCGACCTCACCCTGTGTGTGTGTGTATGTGTGTGTGGGGGGGGGGGGGGCGACCTCGCCCTGTGTTGGGGGCGGGGTGACCTCGCCCTGTGTTGGGGCGGGGCGACCTCGCCCTGTGTGGGGGGGGGGGCGACCTCACCCTGTGTGTGTGGGGGGTGGGGCAACCTCGCCCTGTGATTGTGGGGGGGGCGACCTCGCCCTGTGATTGTGGGGGGGGCGACCTCGCCCTGTGTGTGTGGAGGGGGGGGGGGCGACCTCGCCCTGTGTTCTGTGTTTTCCCCACGATGACTGTTCCTCCTGCTGCCCCAAGCTCCGGCTTCAGGATTTTATGTCATCGGAGATGAAACCTGACTGTCTTCACTCGGAGCGCACCGGGACAGCCGGAATTGTCCATCTGCGCTCTGAATTTTGCGGAGTCAGACACGCGCATGCACGCTCGCTCGCTCGCTCTGGGGCTGAGCTGCTGTTACTCCCCCAGTTAATCTCCTTTCCCTGTGGAGTACCGTGTGCCTCAGTGATTCATTGCTCTGACATTTCTCTTCAGTCAGTTTGACTTTATCTCCCAATGTACTTGTTCCAAACGCCTTACCAAATGCACTCTGATCTTCCCTGGTGCCGGTGTGGCTCCCGTGGGTTGATGCAGACATTGAGGCTGTTTCCAGTTGAGAGATTGGACTAACACTTTCTATCTCCCTCTCCCGTCTCCAATCTCCGTCATACAGGGAAGAGCATCTATGGTGACCGTTTCCCCGATGAGAACTTCAAGCTGAAACACTACGGGCGTGGCTGGGTCAGTATGGCCAACGCCGGCAAAGACACCAACGGTTCCCAATTCTTCATCACCACAGCCAAGACCGGGTGGCTCGATGGAAAGCACGTCGTGTTTGGCAAAGTCATCGAAGGATATGTAAGGATTCTGATTCCTGGCCGCTTGTCCTGTGTGTATGAGAATGAAAGCTGGCAGGATGTTGCCCCCCACACTGCTGGGGCAACACCTCAACTCGGTGTACCCGCCTTAGCTCTGTACCCCTGGCTACCGGTGCTGACACTCACTGGGCACCTACTCCCCGTGACTTTGCTGTTCCTCGTTTACCTACTGCATTGATTGAGCGCTCGCTGTGCCTGCACCAGCCAGGTACCAGAGCCTCGGCGGCGGAGTTGGGGGAGTCGGTAGCGTGTTTGGCGAATAGCTGGAGTGGCGGACGGTCACTGGCTGCGCCGATCCACGTCTGGCTCAGATTCCTGCTGAAAAGCAGCAGCGGGGGTGGGATCTGTTCTACCGACGGCCCAGAGAGAGCCTGGGGCCCTGCGGTTCACTCCCGGCGAGAGCCTCCCACCGAGCTGTAGGGGGCGGGGTGGGGGCATAGCAGCACCTCCAACTTAGGAGTGTGTTTTCTCCCCCCCCCCCCCCCCCTTTGCCCAAGAGGCTGCTTTGGGCTGGGGGCTCTATACTGAAGGCTGCACTCGTGTCATTGTGTGGTGATTCTCTCTCTTGGATATTAACTCATTGGGTGGGAGGCTGTGCCCGTCTCGCTCTTACACTGCGCCTTTAACATAGTAAAACTTCCCACGGCGCTTCACAGGACCGTGACCAAACAGTTTGACACCGAGCCACATACGGAGATATTAGGACAGGTGACCAGGAGCTTGGTCAAAGAGGTCGGTTTTAAGGGGGGTTTAGGGCCCAGGCAACTGAAGGCACGGCTACCAATGGTGGAGTGAAAAATAGGATGCACAAGAGGCCAGAATTGGAGGAGCGCAGAGATCTCGGAGGGTTGTGGGGCTGGAGTGGGTTACAGATGGGGAGGGGCGAAGCCATGGAGAGATTCGAACATGAGGATGAGAATTTTGAAATCTTGGTGTTGCTGGACTGAGAGCCAATTGTAGGTCAGCGAGCACAGGGGGTGATGGGTGAACGGGTCTCGGTGCGAGTTAGGACAGGGGGTGATGGGTGAACGGGACTCGGTGCGAGTTAGGACAGGGGGTGATGGGTGAACGGGACTCGGTGCGAGTTTGGACAGGGGGTGATGGGTGAACGGGACTCGGTGCGAGTTAGGACACGGGGGCAGAGTTTTGGATGAGCTGAAGTTTACAGAGGGTGGAAGCTGGGAGGCTGTCCAGGAGTGTGTCGAGTCTAGAGGATGATTGCGCCGGATGCGGGGGTCTGTGTTGAATGGATTCCTTGTGTTTTGAAAATGTAACGCTGCCTGTATTTTGTTGCAGGAGATTATACAGAAAATTGAGGCTTTAAAGACAGACAGCAGAGATAAACCATTGAAGGACGTGGTCATCGCCGACTGCGGGAAGATCGAGGTGGACAAACCCTATGCCATTGCCAAAGAGTGAGCCGTCTGCTGGTGATGGGCCCTCTGCCCAGGCATGATGCTTTCAGCGCCAGTGGCCAAGCTGGGAGATACCCGTTTCACTTTATCCCAATCCTGGGCTTCCAGCCTTTGTAGATATCCGAACATTCCAGGAGCTCTGGTTATCAGCTTTGTAAAAAGAAAACACAACCATGCAGACTGTCCACAGCACCAATAAACGTCGCTGGGTTTTCTAATAGACTGGTTTATGGTGGTGTGTGTGGGCCAAGGGAGGCCCCTCCTGGGGCGTGGGAGACACGCCTGATCACATTCTCTGCACAGGCTGGGTTTTTCTCTCGTGTGTTCTGGGAGTGTCGGTGCTGGTGGCAAAGCTTCATTCATTGCGGTGGATGTGGGGAGGGGGTCATCACTTAGAACACTGACGGCAGTGGTTCAAGGGTCTGGGAGTTCTAGGACATTGGCTCATTGAATAGGCTCCTGCGCTTAGAGGGCATGATTGGTAAACCAATACCCACAGCTGGGATAGCTCAGATTGGACAGTGTGCTCCTCAACACTCATTCCTTGGGGGGAAAGAGGAGTGAGAAAATAGAGGGTTATACCAGTGATGAGAACTGAACCGGAGTGATCACTTCGCCAAGGCGGGTGTGTGTTTACTGTCCGAGGCTCCATGATCCTGCCCCCCTGGGCAGCGGGTCCCTTCTTTTTCCACCCCCCCCACCCCCCAACCCCCTCGCCTGCAGTTGCAGCACCCACCATGGCCGGTTACTGCTGGGTCTGACTGGCCCAGACAATCTGCCAATCCACACAGCATCTTCACCCAAGTCACAGCAGCAAACATTGATACATTTAATGTTATTTTATAAATGAAACACATGCGTTCATAGTGCTGAGAGCCAGTTACAGAGATCAAACAATACTTGGAGTGAAGTTTATCTGCACTCTACCCTGTTCTATACACAGTGCCAGATTAAAAACTTTACTAAAGTGAAATTTGCTGATTTGAAAAAAACCTCAAACAATGTCCATCAAGAAAAGTGAAACACTCCCAGGGCAGGTACAGCACGGGTGAGACACAGAGTAAAGCTCCCTCTACACTGTCCCATCAAACACAAGATGTGCCTTAATCTCAGATCAGTAACTACTACCATCACTGTGACATTTTGTTCACTTCTCTCACTAACTTGCCTGTGATTGTGAGATTATTGATGGGTCTGAGATGGGATTGCTCAATTCATTTCATATACAGGCAGCTGATGACGGTCAATAATCCCTTAATACGGCACTACCTGTTAACCCAGGGGTGAAAGCTGAGTGACTCTGCACCACCCACTTATCGTGCCGTCTGATGCTCATAATCCTCTCCCCCTTAACCCAGGAAGTGCACATCTTAACCTTCGAAGTGCACGGTAAACGGGAGTGGAAGAAATGGGGTTCAGTAACATTCAATAACGTGCCTCAGGAGTGTTTGAACAAGGCAGCTTTCAAAATAAATCTTAGTGAACGAAGCTGTGTCAGACAATGCTCTCTGGTCCTGGAATGTGGAGTCTCACTGTTCCAGCGCCGTCCGGTTCATTATGGGTTTCGGAGTCGGAATCGGTCAAGTACAGTCCCTGAAGAACACCCGCCACAATCACATTCGGGAGAAGGTCTACAAAAGCAAGGAGAGCGGGTGAGTCCTGGCCAGGCACCATCCTGATTTCAGGGGTCAGATTGACCCAGGGCACCCCCTTGAATAATAAATAATCCCAGCACCTTATCAGATGGGAATGTTGCAAAGCTTCCCAGGGTGAATTAGTTTTAGAGCTTGGCATACCAGCACCAGCCCCCAGACTACACTGGGATCAATTAATTAGTGTGTCGAGAGAGGAAGGATGTCTCAGTCTTCGAATACTGTAGTCGGATCTTTTAACATCTGGCCTGACTGCTACACCACACGAACGTCTCAACGATAAGGCAACCCCCTCCGACAGTGCGGCGCTCCCTCAGTACTGCCCCCTCCGACAGTGCGGCATTCCCACAGTACTGACCCTCCGACAGTGCAACGCTCTCTGTCCTGTCCCTGACTACAGTTCCTCCTCGCTTCTGAATTGCTCATTTACAACAATCATCCGCCCCCTCTTCACATTACCTGTCGTAGCCGGATGAGCAAAGGCATCCTTCGTGAAACTGACCACCTGCCGACGGTAATACCTGTAACGAGCGGATAGACATATAAGTGTGAAAATTAGAGTGTTAAGTCCTTATTTCCCACTGAGCTGTACCTTCCCTGGGAGTGTTTGATGCGACAGTGTAGCGGGAGATTTTTAACAAAAATTTGACACCGAGCAACATGAGATATTAGTACAGGTGGCCAAAAGCTTGGTCAAAGATAGGCTTTAAAGGAGGCGAGAGGGGTTTAGGGAGGGAATTCCAGAGTTTCGGGTCCAGGCAGCTGAAGGCACGGCCGCCAATGGTGGAGCGATTACAATCGGGGTTGCACGAGAGGCCAGAATTGGAGGAGTGCAGAGATCTCGAAGGGTTGTAGGGCTGGAGTTGGTTACAGAGGGGGTGCCATGGACACGGGGTTGTAGGGCTGGAGGAGGTTACAGAGGGGGTGCCATGGACGCGGGGTTGTCAGGCTGGAGTTGGTTACCGAGGGGGTGCCATGGACGCGGGGTTGTCGGGCTGGAGTTGGTTACCGAGGGGGTGCCATGGACACGGGGTTGTCGGGCTGGAGTTGGTTACCGAGGGGGTGCCATGGACGCGGGGTTGTCGGGCTGGAGTTGGTTACAGAGGGGGTGCCATGGATGCGGGGTTGTCGGGCTGGAGGAGGTTACAGAGGGGGTGCCATGGACACGGGGTTGTCGGGCTGGAGTTGGTTACCGAGGGGGTGCCATGGACGCGGGGTTGTCGGGCTGGAGGAGGTTACAGAGGGGGTGCCATGGACGCGGGGTTGTCGGGCTGGAGTTGGTTACAGAGGGGGTGCCATGGATGCGGGGTTGTCGGGCTGGAGGAGGTTACAGAGGGGGTGCCATGGATGCGGGGTTGTGGGGCTGGAGGAGGTTACAGAGGGGGTGCCATGGATGCGGGGTTGTCGGGCTGGAGGAGGTTACAGAGGGGGTGCCATGGATGCGGGGTTGTCGGGCTGGAGGAGGTTACAGAGGGGGTGCCATGGACGCGGGGTTGTCGGGCTGGAGGAGGTTACAGAGGGGGTGCCATGGACGCGGGGTTGTCGGGCTGGAGGAGGTTACAGAGGGGGTGCCTTGGACGCGGGGTTGTCGGGCTGGAGGAGGTTACAGAGGGGGGTGCCATGGATGCGGGGTTGTCGGGCTGGAGGAGGTTACAGAGGGGGTGCCATGGACGCGGGGTTGTGGGGCTGGAGGAGGTTACAGAGGGGGTGCCATGGACGCGGGGTTGTCGGGCTGGAGGAGGTTACAGAGGGGGTGTCATGGACGCGGGGTTGTCGGGCTGGAGGAGGTTACAGAGGGGGTGCCATGGACGCGGGGTTATAGGGCTGGAGTTGGTTACAGAGGGGGTGCCTTGGACGCGTGGTTGTCGGGCTGGAGGAGGTTACAGAGGGGGTGCCATGGACGCGGGGTTGTCAGGCTGGAGTTGGTTACAGAGGGGGTGCCATGGACGCGGGGTTGTGGGGCTGGAGGAGGTTACAGAGGGGGTGCCATGGACGCGGGGTTGTCAGGCTGGAGTTGGTTACAGAGGGGGTGCCATGGACGCGGGGTTGTCGGGCTCGAGTTGGTTACAGAGGGGGTGTCATGGACGCGGATGAGAATTTTGAATTCGAGGTGTTGCCGGACCGGGAGCCAGTGTAGGTCAGAGAGCACGGGCGATGGGTGAACGGGACTTGGTGCGAGTTAGGATACCGGTTTTAGATGAGCTTTACGGAGGGTGAAAGCGGGGAGGCCAGCCAGGCAAGCTGCACAGGAGGTTCCTTGTGCTTACCTGTAGTTTTGCAAGTCAAGTTCATCCAAGACACTGAAAGAAAAGGAATTATATTAGATCTTAATTGGCTAAGTGACTGGAAACAGAGTAGTGGTGAACAGTTTTTCAGACTGGAGGAAGGTCTACAGTGGTGTTCCCCAGGGGTCGGTTCTAGGACCACTGCTTTTCGTGATGTATGTTAATGACTTAGACTTGGGTGTGCAGGGCACAATTTCAAAATTTGCAGATGACATAAAACTTGGAAGTATAGTGAACAGTGAGGAGGATAGTGATAGACTTCAAGAGGACAGACAGGCTGGTGAAATGGGCAGACACGTGGCAGATGAAATTTAACACAGAAAAGTGCAAAGTGATACATTTTGGTTGAAAGAATTGGGAGAGGAAATATAAACTAAAGGGGGTGCAAGGACAGAGAGACCTGGGGGTATGTGTGCACAAATCATTGAAGGTGTCAGAGCAGGTTGAGAAAGTAGTTAAAAAAGCTTACAGGATTCTGGGCTTCATGAATAGAGGTATAGAGTACAAAAGTGTGGAAATTATGATGAACCTTTATAAAACACTGGTTCTGCCCCAACTGGAGTATTGTGTCCAATTCTGGGCATCGCACTTTAGGAAGGATGTGAGGCCTTAGAGAGGGTGCAGAAAAGATTTACGAGAATGATTCCAGGGATGAGGGACTTCAGTTACGTGGTTAGACTGGAGAAGCTGGGGTTGTTCTCCTTAGAACAGAGAAGATTACGAGGCGATTTAATAGAGGTGTTCAAAATCACGAGGGGTCTAGACAGAGTAGATAGAGAGAAACTGTTCCCATTGGCGGAAGGGTCGAGAACCAGAGGACACAGATTCAAGGTGATTGGCAAAAGAACCAAAGGCGACATGAGGAAAAACTTTTTTACGCAGCGAGTGGTTCAGATCTGGAATGCACTGCCTGAAAGGGCGGTGGAGGCAGATTCAATCCTGGCTTTCAAAAGGGAATTGGATAAGTATCTGAAGGAAATAAATTTGCAGGGCTACAGGGAAAGGGCGGGGGGGTGGGACTGGCTGAAATGCTCTTGCAGAGAGCCGGCACGGGCTCGACGGGCCTCCTTCCTTACTGTAACCATTCTATCAGAACAAAGTGACAGAAACAGAAAAACTCCAATCTCTATCACAAATTCTCTTGTCTGCACTACCTTGCTCAGTGCTCTCCTGAACTTTTCCTCTGTTATTCCTTGGCTCCTGATCCCCCATCCTGTACAATTGTTCCTTCCTAAAGTGTGGTGCCCAGAATTGGACACAATGCTCCAGCTGGGGCCTAACCAGTAATTTAAAGGTTTAGCAGAACTTCCCTCCTTTTGTACTCTGTGCCTTTATTTATGAAGCCCAGGATCCCGTATGCTTTAACAGCCTTCTCAACATGTCCTGCCACCTTCAATGATTTGTGTACATATCCCCCAGGTCTCTGTTCCAGCACTCCCTTTAAAATTGTACCCTTTAGTTTATGTTGCCTCCCCTCACTTCCCTCCATCCTTCCTACAATCTACAGGCGTTTGAAACCCAACTTGGAGATCTCGGAACCACTCCGCCATTTACCCAGATTTCACCTGGGCACAGCTGTTACTGGACATCAGAACAGCGCACACTTCAAGTAGACGAGAAAACCATCCAAGGGGCAGAGTCAGGGGAGTCACCACAGACAGGACTGAGATCGATGGATCTTTGTTGGGTAAACGATGTGGAGCAAAGGTGGGTAAACAGAGTTGAGGAGGCTCGATGGGCTGAATGGCCTCCTGTCCCTGTGTCTATGGCCAAGGACCTGCTCGACACACACCGGGTCCGACACTTTTGGTTCTTGGACAGTACTGGGCTGCAACATTGCTGCTCCCACACCCCGTCGCACCGTAACCAGAGCCAGTGCCCCGTCGCACTGTATCCAGAGCCAGTGCCCCGTCGCACTGTATCCAGTGCCCCGTCGCACTGTAACCAGAGCCAGTGCCCCGTCGCACTAACCAGAGCCAGTGCCCTGTCGCACTGTATCCAGTGCCCCGTCGCACTGTAACCAGAGCCAGTGCCCCGTCGCACCGTAACCAGAGCCAGTGCCCCGTCGCACTGTAACCAGAGCCCCGTCGCACTGTAACCAGTGCCCCGTCGCACTGTAACCAGAGCCAGTGCCCCGTCGCACTGTAACCAGAGCCAGTGCCCCGTCGCACTGTAACCAGAGCCAGTGCCCCGTCGCACTGTAACCAGTGCCCCGTCGCACTGTAACCAGAGCCAGTGCCCCGTCGCACTGTAACCAGAGCCAGTGCCCTGTCGCACTGTAACCAGAGCCAGTGCCCCGTCGCACTGTAACCAGTGCCCCGTCGCACTGTAACCAGAGCCAGTGCCCCGTCGCACTGTAACCAGAGCCCCGTCGCACTGTAACCAGAGCCAGTGCCCCATCGCACTGTAACCAGAGCCAGTGCCCCGTCGCACTGTAACCAGAGCCCCGTCGCACTGTATCCAGAGCCGGTGCCCCATCGCACTGTATCCAGAGCCAGTGCCCCGTCGCACTGTAACCAGAGCCGGTGCCCCATCGCACTGTAACCAGAGAGCTGTGGAGGCTGGGTCATTCAATATATTTGAATATATCCAAAGATGCACGACCCTCAGAGGTGTAGACGGGGAGGGGGGCGGGGGAAAGTGGGCTGTCCGGATTGTTTAAGTAGAGGGACAAATATTGGCCAGGACACCAGGGAGAACTCCCCTGCTCTTCTTCGAAATAGTGTCATGGGATCTTTTACCGCCTGGGAGAGCAGACGGGGTCTCGATTTAACATCTCAGTTTAACGAAAGATGGCCCCTCTGACAGTGCGGCGCTCCCTCAGTACTGCCCCTCTGACAGTGCGGCGCTCCCTCAGTACTGCCCCTCTGACAGTGCGGCGCTCCCTCAGTACCGCCCCTCCGACAGTGCGGCGCTCCCTCAGTACTGCCCCTCCGACAGTGCGGCGCTCCCTCAGTACTGCCCCTCCGACAGTGCGGCGCTCCCTCAGTACTGCCCCTCCGACAGTGCGGCGCTCCCTCAGTACTGCCCCTCCGACAGTGCGGCGCTCCCTCAGTACTGCCCCTCCGACAGTGCGGCGCTCCCTCAGTACTGCCCCTCCGACAGTGCGGCGCTCCCTCAGTACTGCCCCTCTGACAGTGCGGCGCTCCCTCAGTACCGCCCCTCCGACAGTGCAGCGCTCCCTCAGTACTGTGCCTCCGACAGTGCAGATGCACTCGATGTCCAAAGCCCCAGGAATCCTCTGTTGGCCTGGCACTGGACCACACGTCACTCCCGGGAACACGGAGCTGCCATTCCTCGGTGTGGCCACCAGGTGGAGCATTCGGCTTCGTGCAGTAAGTGGGAGATGGGGAAAAGCTCCAACACATCAGGGTCAAACGATCCCAGGCTTCAAATATAGTTAGTTATTTAGAGTCAAATAATTTGTGACTCTCTAACTGACCCTTCCAAGTCTCTCCGTCATAGGAGCAAAAGTCGGCCTCTCGAGCCTGCTCTGCCATTCAATAAGACCATGGCTGATCTTCTACCTCATCTCCACCTTCCCGCACTATCCCCATATCCCTTGATTCCCTTAATATTCAAAAATCTATCGATCTCTGTCTTGAATATACTCGGACTGAGCCTCCACAGCCCTCTGGGGTAGAGAATTCCAAAGATTCACCACCCTCTGAGTGAAGAAATTTCTCCTCATCTCAGTCCTAAATGGCCGACTCCTTATTCTGAGACTGTGACCCCTGGTTCTAGACTCCCCATTTCTCCTCTTCTAATCACCTTATCCACCTCGATTAGATCACTCTTTAATCTTCAGTACACAAGGGATTACAAGCCTGGTCTCTGCAGTCTGTCCCCATATCGATGCCGTTTATCTGTCCTGCGGGCGTGCTCCCGGTGTCAATAATCAGCCCCGGAAAAGCAGGGAGTTGAATGTAAATGATTCCCAAGATCCAAGAGTGAGGGACTGACCTCAAAGTGTTTCTCTGCTTTCCGGACGGGATGTGTTTGATGCTGAGGAAGTCGAGGATCTCCCGGGGCACCTGCTGACTGTCACACACGAGGCCCTGTGTCCCAGAGAGAGAGAGCGGTCAGTGAACACAGGAAGCGTCCCATCTCCCTGCAAACCATTACATTCCCGGGCACACCAACAACATTCCCAGTCATGTTTTTGCGCCGTGCGGCCCCTTTAACAGGCTGTGCGGCCCATTCAAAATTCCATGCATGCACGGTTCCTTCAGTTTAAAAGCTGGCTCACCAGTTGTGCGGGACCTCGGAGCAGTGAAAGGAAAAACTGCCCACAATACTCGACCTGGTCACCTCCCCACTGCTTTCAAAACCCTTCTCTTGGGGTGCAGCGCTCCCTCGGTACTGCCCCTCCGACAGTGCAGCACTCCCTCAGTACTGCCCCTCCGACAGTGCGGCGCTCCCTCAGTACTGCCCCTCCGACAGTGCGGCGCTCCCTCAGTACTGCCCCTCCGACAGTGCGGCGCTCCCTCAGTACTGCCCCTCCGACAGTGCGGCGCTCCCTCAGTACTGCCCCTCCGACAGTGCGGCACTCCCTCAGTACTGCCCCTCCGACAGTGCGGCACTCCCTCAGTACTGCCCCTCCGACAGTGCGGCGCTCCCTCAGTACTGCCCCTCCGACAGTGCGGCACTCCCTCAGTACTGCCCCTCCGACAGTGCGGCACTCCCTCGGTACTGCCCCTCCGACAGTGCAGCACTCCCTCAGTACTGCCCCTCCGACAGTGCGGCGCTCCCTCAGTACTGCCCCTCCGACAGTGCGGCGCTCCCTCAGTACTGCCTCTCCGACAGTGCGGCGCTCCCTCAGTACTGCCTCTCCGACAGTGCGGCGCTCCCTCAGTACTGCCTCTCCGACAGTGCGGCGCTCCCTCAGTACTGCCCCTCCGACAGTGCGGCACTCCCTCAGTACTGCCCCTCCGACAGTGCAGCGCTCCCTCAGTACTGCCCCTCCGACAGTGCGGCGCTCCCTCAGTACTGCCCCTCCGACAGTGCGGCGCTCCCTCAGTACTGCCCCTCCGACAGTGCGGCGCTCCCTCAGTACTGCCCCTCTGACAGTGCGGCACTCCCTCAGTACTGCCCCTCCGACAGTGCAGCGCTCCCTCAGTACTGCCCCTCCGACAGTGCGGCGCTCCCTCAGTACTGCCTCTCCGACAGTGCGGCGCTCCCTCAGTACTGCCCCTCCGACAGTGCGGCGCTCCCTCAGTACTGCCCTGGGCCCCTCTCTCTGGGTCTCACCTGTAAATATGCCTCCAATCCCGTCCTCTTCTGCTCCAGGGCCTTGGGACGCCGATTCAGGCCTCGCTTCGGGGGGAAGTCAGGTGTTTTTGTTGTCTTTTTCAACTGTTGGAAACAGAAACAAGAAAAGAGCCTCAACCTGGGAACAGCCAGCCGAGCGAGACCCCTCACAGCAGGGCTGCACCGTGAGGGGGTGCAGAGACAGCCACCGTGGGGCAGGGAGGGCCCAGCGAGACCCCTCACAGCGGGGCTGCACCGTGAGGGGGTGCAGAGACAGCCACTGTGGGGCAGGGAGGGCACTGCCTTCTACCAACGGACCATGATCGTCGTCTACCCCGGGTGAGATGCCCACAACAATGGGGGTAGCGCCCATGCGGTACTGTATGTGGGAGCAAGCCCACCTGTTGCCCCCTCAGCTCCATTAGCCGGGGAGACGGGGCTGGGCTGGGTGTTTGTGTGCGGTCACGGGGGGTCAGCTCTATCACCGACTCTGCTGTGTTGTGTTACCGTGCTAATTTTGCCTGCACTCAAATAAACCTGTAACTCGAGCCCGCTGACAGCACAGGGCTGCAAGTAGGTCTTGCTTCCAAGACATTCCTTCACTGGCACCAGGGTCCCGCACTCCCCGGTCACAATCTGCTCGCTGCCAACGTCAGGACTGTTATAACCAGGACCGAGAGCAGCACTGGAATCTGTCCAAAGTCCCGCAGACAGACTGCAGGCAAGTGACCTCCCAGGAATGGGCACCACGAACACAGCCAGCTCATCAAACTAAAGGGATTAGTCCGAGAAATGTTAGTGCCAGGGAATGGAACACTCTCCTACTTTAAACACAGTCGCAATACAGAGCCCACCCAGGGCAGGTACAGCACGGGTTAGATACAGAGTAAAGCTCCCTCTACACTGTCCCATCAAACACTCCCAGGGCAGGTACAGCACAGGTTAGATACAGAGTAAAGCTCCCTCTACACTGCCCCCTCAAACACTCCCGGGGCAGATACAGCACGGGTTAGATACAGAGTAAAGCTCCCTCTACACTGTCCCATCAAACACTCCCAGGGCAGGTACAGCACGGGTTAGATACAGAGTAAAGCTCCCTCCACACTGTCCCATCAAACACTCCCAGGGCAGGTACAGCACGGGTTAGATACAGAGTAAAGCTCCCTCTACACTGCCCCATCAAACACTCCCAGGGCAGGTACAGCACGGGTTAGATACAGAGTAAAGCTCCCTCTACACTGCCCCATCAAACACTCCCAGGGCAGGTACAGCACGGGTTAGATACAGAGTAAAGCTCCCTCTACACTGTCCCATCAAACACTCCCAGGGCAGGTACAGCACGGGTTAGATACAGAGTAAAGCTCCCTCTACACTGCCCCATCAAACACTCCCAGGGCAGGTACAGCACGGGTTAGATACAGAGTAAAGCTCCCTCTACACTGTCCCATCAAACACTCCCAGGGCAGGTACAGCACGGGTTAGATACAGAGTAAAGCTCCCTCTACACTGTCCCATCAAACACTCCCGGGGCAGGTACAGCACGGGTTAGATACAGAGTAAAGCTCCCTCCACACTGTCCCATCAAACACTCCCGGGGCAGGTACAGCACGGGTTAGATACAGAGTAAAGCTCCCTCTACACTGTCCCATCAAACACTCCCAGGGCAGGTACAGCACGGGTTAGATACAGAGTAAAGCTCCCTCCACACTGTCCCATCAAACACTCCCGGGGCAGGTACAGCACGGGTTAGATACAGAGTAAAGCTCCCTCTACACTGTCCCATCAAACACTCCCAGGGCAGGTACAGCACAGGTTAGATACAGAGTAAAGCTCCCTCTACACTGCCCCCTCAAACACTCCCGGGGCAGATACAGCACGGGTTAGATACAGAGTAAAGCTCCCTCTACACTGTCCCATCAAACACTCCCAGGGCAGGTACAGCACGGGTTAGATACAGAGTAAAGCTCCCTCTACACTGTCCCATCAAACACTCCCGGGGCAGATACAGCACGGGTTAGATACAGAGTAAAGCTCCCTCTACACTGTCCCATCAAACACTCCCGGGGCAGGTACAGCACGGGTTAGATACAGAGTAAAGCTCCCTCTACACTGTCCCATCAAACACTCCCAGGGCAGGTACAGCACGGGTTAGATACAGAGTAAAGCTCCCTTTACATTGTCCTATCAAACACTCCCAGGGCAGGTACAGCACGGGTTAGATACAAGGGGTTTCTGCTCCGGACTCACCTTTTTGTGAAGGGCTTGGAAGTCTCGGTACCGACGATCCACCGAGTGCTTCCGCCCATTGGTGAGAACCTCGACCCGGAAAACCTGCAACAAGAAACAGTGTTAGTGGCTGCAGCCTCGGGACACGGGGAACTGACCGACTCCGGCCTCGGGGAACTGACCGACTCCGGCCTCGGGGAACTGACCGACTGCGGCCTCGGGACACGGGGAACTGACCGACTCCGGCCTCGGGGAACTGACCGACTGCGGCCTCGGGGAACTGACCGACCCCGGCCTCGGGACACAGGGAACTGACCGACTCCGGCCTCGGGGAACTGACCGACTCCGGCCTCGGGACACGGGGAACTGACCGACTCCGGCCTCGGGACACGGGGAACTGACCGACTCCGGCCTCGGGGAACTGACCGACTCCGGCCTCGGGACACGGGGAACTGACCGACTCCGGCCTCGGGACACGGGGAACTGACCGACTCCGGCCTCGGGACACGGGGAACTGACCGACTGCGGCCTCGGGGAACTGACCGACTCCGGCCTCGGGCCTCGGGGAACTGACCGACTCGGGCCTCGGGGAACTGACCCACTCCGGCCTCGGGGAACTGACCCACTCCGGCCTCGGGGAACTGACCCACTCCGGCCTCGGGGAACTGACCCACTCCGGCCTCGGGGAACTGGGAACTGACCCACTCCGGCCTCGGGGAACGGGGAACTGACCGACTCGGGCCTCGGGACACAGGGAACTGACCGACTCCGGCCTCGGGGAACTGACCGACTCCGGCCTCGGGGAACTGACCGACTCCGGCCTCGGGGAACTGACTGACTCCGGCCACGGGGAACTGACCCACTCCGGCCTCGGGGAACGGGGAACTGACCCACTCCGGCCTCGGGGAACGGGGAACTGACCGACTCGGGCCTCGGGACACAGGGAACTGACCCACTCCGGCCTCGGGGAACTGACCCACTCCGGCCTCCGGGAACGGGGAACTGACCGACTCCGGCCTCGGGACACGGGGAACTGACCGACTCCGGCCTCGGGACTCGGGGAACTGACTCACTCCGGCCTCGGGGAACTGACCGACTCCGGCCTCGGGGAACTGACCGACTCCGGCCTCGGGACACGGGGAACTGACCGACTCTGGCCTCGGGACACGGGGAACTGACCGACTCCGGCCTCGGGGAACTGACCGACTCCGGCCTCGGGGAACTGACCGACTCCGGCCTCGGGACACGTGGAACTGACCGACTCCGGCCTCGGGGAACTGACCGACTCCGGCCTCGGGGAACTGACCGACTCCGGCCTCGGGGAACTGACCGACTCCGGCCTCGGGACACGGGGAACTGACCGACTCCGGCCTCGGGGAACTGACCGACTCCGGCCTCGGGGAACTGACCGACTCCGGCCTCGGGGAACTGACCGACTCCGGCCTCGGGACACGGGGAACTGACCGACTCCGGCCTCGGGACACGGGGAACTGACCGACTCCGGCCTCGGGGAACTGACCGACTCCGGCCTCGGGACACGGGGAACTGACCGACTCCGGCCTCGGGGAACTGACCGACTCCGGCCTCGGGGAACTGACCGACTCCGGCCTCGGGACACGGGGAACTGACCGACTCCGGCCTCGGGACACAGGGAACTGACCGACTCCGGCCTCGGGGAACTGACCGACTGCGGCCTCGGGGAACTGACCGACCCCGGCCTCGGGACACAGGGAACTGACCGACTCCGGCCTCGGGGAACTGACCGACTCCGGCCTCGGGACACGGGGAACTGACCGACTCCGGCCTCGGGACACGGGGAACTGACCGACTCCGGCCTCGGGGAACTGACCGACTCCGGCCTCGGGACACGGGGAACTGACCGACTCCGGCCTCGGGACACGGGGAACTGACCGACTCCGGCCTCGGGACACGGGGAACTGACCGACTGCGGCCTCGGGGAACTGACCGACCCCGGCCTCGGGCCTCGGGGAACTGACCGACTCGGGCCTCGGGGAACTGACCCACTCCGGCCTCGGGGAACTGACCCACTCCGGCCTCGGGGAACTGACCCACTCCGGCCTCGGGGAACTGACCCACTCCGGCCTCGGGGAACTGACCCACTCCGGCCTCGGGGAACGGGGAACTGACCCACTCCGGCCTCGGGGAACGGGGAACTGACCAACTCGGGCCTCGGGACACAGGGAACTGACCGACTCCGGCCTCGGGGAACTGACCGACTCCGGCCTCGGGGAACTGACCGACTCCGGCCTCGGGGAACTGACCGACTCCGGCCTCGGGACACGGGGAACTGACCCACTCCGGCCTCGGGGAACGGGGAACTGACCGACTCGGGCCTCGGGACACAGGGAACTGACCCACTCCGGCCTCGGGGAACTGACCCACTCCGGCCTCCGGGAACGGGGAACTGACCGACTCCGGCCTCGGGACACGGGGAACTGACCGACTCGGGACTCGGGGAACTGACTCACTCCGGCCTCGGGGAACTGACCGACTCCGGCCTCGGGGAACTGACCGACTCCGGCCTCGGGACACGGGGAACTGACCGACTCCGGCCTCGGGACACGGGGAACTGACCGACTCCGGCCTCGGGGAACTGACCGACTCCGGCCTCGGGGAACTGACCGACTCCGGCCTCGGGACACGTGGAACTGACCGACTCCGGCCTCGGGGAACTGACCGACTCCGGCCTCGGGGAACTGACCGACTCCGGCCTCGGGGAACTGACCGACTCCGGCCTCGGGACACGGGGAACTGACCGACTCCGGCCTCGGGGAACTGACCGACTCCGGCCTCGGGGAACTGACCGACTCCGGCCTCGGGGAACTGACCGACTCCGGCCTCGGGGAACTGACCGACTCCGGCCTCGGGACACGGGGAACTGACCGACTCCGGCCTCGGGGAACTGACCGACTCCTGCCTCGGGACACGGGGAACTGACCGACTCCGGCCTCGGGACACGGGGAACTGACCGACTGCGGCCTCGGGGAACTGACCGACTCCGGCCTCGGGCCTCGGGGAACTGACCGACTCGGGCCTCGGGGAACTGACCCACTCCGGCCTCGGGACACGGGGAACTGACCGACTCGGGCCTCGGGGAACTGGCCCACTCGGGCCTCGGGGAACTGGCCCACTCGGGCCTCGGGGAACTGGCCCACTCGGGCCTCGGGGAACTGGCCCACTCGGGCCTCGGGGAACTGGCCCACTCCGGCCTCGGGGAACTGGCCCACTCCGGCCTCGGGGAACTGGCCCACTCCGGCCTCGGGGAACTGGCCCACTCCGGCCTCGGGGAACTGGCCCACTCCGGCCTCGGGGAACTGGCCCACTCCGGCCTCGGGGAACTGACCCACTCCGGCCTCGGGGAACTGACCCACTCCGGCCTCGGGGAACTGACCCACTCCGGCCTCGGGGAACTGACCCACTCCGGCCTCGGGGAACTGACCCACTCCGGCCTCGGGGAACTGACCCACTCCGGCCTCGGGGAACTGACCCACTCCGGCCTCGGGGAACGGGGAACTGACCCACTCCGGCCTCGGGGAACGGGGAACTGACCCACTCCGGCCTCGGGGAACGGGGAACTGACCCACTCCGGCCTCGGGGAACGGGGAACTGACCGACTCGGGCCTCGGGACACAGGGAACTGACTGACTCCGGCCTCGGGGAACTGGCCGACTCCGGCCTCGGGGAACTGACCGACTCCGGCCTCGGGACACGGGGAACTGACCGACTCCGGCCTCGGGTCTCGGGGAACTGACCCACTCCGGCCTCGGGGAACGGGGAACTGACCGACTCGGGCCTCGGGACACAGGGAACTGACCAACTCCGGCCTCGGGGAACGGGGAACTGACCAACTCCGGCCTCGGGACACGGGGAACTGACCGACTCCGGCCTCGGGACTCGGGGAACTGACCCACTCCGGCCTCGGGGAACGGGGAACTGACCAACTCCGGCCTCGGGACACGGGGAACTGACCGACTCCGGCCTCGGGACTCGGGGAACTGACCCACTCCGGCCTCGGGGAACGGGGAACTGACCGACTCGGGCCTCGGGACACGGGGAACTGACTGACTCTGCCGGGGTGGGGGGAATTCTCCCCGGTGTCCTGGGGCCAATATTTATTCCTCAACCAACCTCACTAAAACAGATGATCTGGTCATTATCACATTGCTGTTTGTGGGAGCTTGCTGTGCGCAAATTGGCTGCCGCGTTTCCTACATTACAACCGTGACTACACTTCAAAAAGTACTTCATTGGCTGTAAAGCACTGTGAGACGTCCTGAGGTTGTGAAAGGCGCTACAGAAATGCAAGTCTTTCTTATTGGGAAAGTCTCCCTGGGTTTTCGACTCTCTCACTCTCGCAGCCTCTCCCCTCATTACTGCCTCACTCCGCTGGGAGCCTCGAGATATCAATACTCCCAGTCCCAGGATAAACCCCTGCAGTCAGGGCCGATCCACAGCACCATCTTCAGCCTTGATTTGAAGCCCATCACCAACTTGTGCCTCTTAGCCACCCTTGCACTGACGGTGGGAAGTCAACAGCAGCTAATGAACAGACTGAGAGAATCAGATCAAATTTGCATCAAATTGGCTTCATTCCAAACACAGATTCTCCTTTATAACTCAAATACAGTACATGGTGTTGCCATGGTTACAGGCAATGTCTTACAACGTGGTGTTGCTATGGTTACGTCCCATCTGTGCAAATAAAGATTCTTCACTAAACAAGCTCTGTATATGCGAGTGTTTGGATTGGGCGGTTTTAAACTTCCTCAGAAAATCGAGCAAATCCCTTATCTTTGCACCAGACACACTCACCGTAGTCACACACTCACCATCGCACGCTCACCGTGCAGTCACACACTCACCATCGCACGCTCACCGTGCTGTTACGCACTCACTCACCGTGCAGTCACACACTCACTCCCACACACTCACCGTGCAGTCACACACTCACTCCCACACACTCACCGTGCAGTCACACACTCACTCCCACACACTCACCGTGCAGTCACACACTCACTCCCACACACTCACCGTGCAGTCACACACTCACCACCGCACGCTCACCGTACAGTCACACACTCACCATCGCACGCTCACCGTGCAGTCACACACTCACCATCGCACGCTCACCATGCTGTTACACACTCACCATCGCACGCTCACCGTGCAGTCACACACTCACCATCGCACGCTCACCATGCTGTTACACACTCACCATCGCACGCTCACCGTGCAGTCACACACTCACCATCGCACGCTCACCATGCAGTCACATGCTCACCATCGCACGCTCACCATGCAGTCACACGCTCACCATCGCACGCTCACCGTGCAGTCACACACTCACCATCGCACGCTCACCATGCTGTTACACACTCACCATCGCACGCTCACCGTGCAGTCACACTCACCATCGCACGCTCACCATGCTGTTACACGCTCACCATCGCACGCTCACCGTGCAGTCACACACTCACCATCGCACGCTCACCATGCTGTTACACACTCACCATCGCACGCTCACTGTGCAGTCACACACTCACCATCGCACGCTCACCGTGCTGTTACACACTCACTCCCACACACTCACCGTGCAGTCACACACTCGCTCCCACACACTCACCGTACAGTCACACACTCACTCCCACACACTCACCGTGCAGTCACACACTCACTCCCACACACTCACCGTGCAGTCACACACTCACTCCCACACACTCACCATGCAGTCACACACTCACTCCCACACACTCGCCGTGCCGTTACACACTCACTCCCACACACTCACCGTACAGTCACACACTCACTCCCACACTCGCCGTGCCGTTACACACTCACTCCCACACACTCGCCATGCCGTTACACACTCACCATCGCACACTCAGCTCTGCAGACCAGTGTGAATATGAAAACATTTCAAACCCTTTAGAACACTAGAATTTCCAGAGTAAGAAGTGGAAAGCTCGTCCCCTTTAACAGGACCCCATTTAGTCTCCTTCAGTCGCTCTCCCCACAAACAAATCCCATTGTCTCTTCACCCCATTGCCACTGTTTCTCACCCAGCTCGATTATCTTCCTTACTCCTCACTTCCTAACGTTTGTATATGAAAAAGAAAAGACTGACGAAGGTAAATGTAGGTCCTTTACAGTCAGAGATGAGAGAATTTATAATGGGGAATGAGGAAATGGCTGAGAAATTAAATAAATACTTTGTTTCTGTCTTCACGGAGGAAGACACAAAAAACCTCCCAGAAATACGAGAAAACCAAGGGTTTGGCGAGAATGAGGAACTTAAAGAAATTATTATTAGTAAACAAACAGTACTAGCAAAATTAATGGGACTAAAAGTCAATAAATCCCAAGGACCGGATGACCTACATCCTAGAGTTTTGAAAGAGGTGGCCATTGGGATAGTGGACGCATTGGTTGTCATCTTCCAAAATTCTATAGATTCTGGAACGGTTCCTGCAGATTGGAGGATAGCAAGTGTAACCCTGCTATTTAAGAAAGGAGGGAGAGAGAAAACGGGGAACTACAGACCTGTTAGCCTCACATCAGTAGTTGGGAAAATGCTGGAATCTATTATAAAGGATGTAATAACTGGGCACTTAGAAACTAATCGTAAGATTGGGCAGTCAACATGGATTTATGAAAGGGAAATCCTGTTTGACAAACCTATTGACGTTCTTTGAGGATGTAACTAGTGGAGTAGACAAAGGGGAACCGGTAGATGTGGTGTATCTGGATTTTCAGAAGGCCTTCGATAAGGTCCCACACAAGAGGTTGGTGAACAAAATTAGGACACATGGAATTGGGGGTAATATATTAGCATGGATTGAGAATTGGTTAACAGACCGAAAACAAAGAGTAGGGATAAACGGGTCTTTTTCAGGATGGCAGGCTGTGACGAGTGGGGTACCGCAAGGATCGGTGCTTGGGCCCCAGCTATTCACAATCTATATCAATGATTTGGATGAGGGGACTAAATGTAACATTTCCAAATTTGCTGATGATACAAAGCTAGGTGGCAGTGTCAGATGCAAAGAGGATATGAAGAGGCTTCAAGGGGATCTCGACAGGCTCAGTGAGTGGGCGAGAACATGGCAGATGGAATATAATGTGGATAAATGAGAAGTTATCCACTTTGGTAGAAAAAACAGAAAGGCAGAGTATTTCCTAAATGGTGAAAGATTGGGGAATGCAGATGCTCAAAGGGATCTGGGTGTCTTTGTACACGAGTCACTGAAAGTGAATGTGCAGGTGCAGCAAGTCATTAGGAAGGCAAATGGTATACTGGCCTTCATTACAAGAGGATTTGAGTACAGGAGTAAAGAAGTCTTACTCCAATTATATAGGGACTTGGTGAGACCACACCTGGAGTACTGTGTACCATTTTGGTCTCCTTACCTATGGAAGGATATACTTGCCATAGAGGGAGTGCAACGAAGGTTCACCAGACTGATTCCTGGGATGGCGGGACTGTCGTATGAGAAGAGATTGAGTAAACTAGGCCTGTATTCTCTTGAATTCAGAAGAATGAGAGGGGATCTCATTGAAGCATACAAAATTATTACAGGGCTTGATAGGATGGATGCTGGGAGAATGTTTCCCTTGGCTGGGGAGTCTAGAACCAGGGGCCACAGTCTCAGGATAAGGGGTCGGCCATTCAGGACTGAGATGAGGAGAAATTTCTTCACACAGAGGGTGGTGAATCTTTGGAATTCTCTACCCCAGAGGGCTGTGGAGGCTCAGTCATTGGGTATATTCAAAACAGAGGTTGATAGATTTCTGACTAGTAAGGGCATCAAGGGATACGGAGATAGGGCCGGTGAATGGAGTTGAGGCAGAAGATCAGCCATGATCTCATTGAATGGCGGAGCAGGCTCGAGGGGCCGAATGGTCTACTCCTGTTCCTATTTCTTATGTTCGGACTTGCATCCCGTGGGATTCTGAAGCATTCACCACAATGCACACTGGACCGGTTTTATGATTATTAAGGGAAATTACAAAATCACTGGATCACTGCACTGATCCTCCTGCCACTACCAACACTTTGCACCTCTCTCCCTGTGCTGCTTGCCCTCCACTCCGCCGAGTATAGGCTGTGAGGCTATTCCATCATGTGGGGCATCGCAATCAACCTGCTTATGTCCTCACCAGATCTCAGCAATCTCCAAAATCATCCTCCCTGGCTCATCACCCTCTCCAGCCCAGGGCTCTGAGACCAATTGTCCCAACTCCTGTCCTGGAATATGATCACTGAACTCACTATAGACAGGGACCATTATCAGAGTCACAGATACAGAATGAATCCCACACTCTCACACAAGTACCAGAGACTGACAGATACAGAATGTAAGAAATGTTCATCCAGATCCCACACATGCATCACTACACAACCGGCAACCAACCCTGGACACACAGACACACACAGAGACAGACACACATAGACACAGACTGACGGATAGACAGACACACACAGCCTGACTGCTGGGACGAGTATTGACGGGGGGGTTACCGAGCACGGGTGGCCCGGGGTTGGTGTCTGACCCCCCGGGGAGAATGAGACTGTGCTGCTCCCCCCGGTTGAACAGCTGTCCGGGTTTACCGAGTCCCGGCGGGGGGAGCTCCGCCTGTCCCTTTAAATGGGCAAACCCAGCGGAGCGGCCCCTTTAACAGAAGCTGCAGAGAATCAACATCCAGAGACCGACACCCTCCCCCCGGGCACCCGGGGACTCTCTCTCCCCCCGGGACTCTCTCTCCCCCCGGGACCCTCTCTCTCTCTCTCTCGCTCCCCCCGGGGGACCCGCACCCTCTCTCCGGGACCCTGTCTCCCCGAGCACCCTCTCTCTCTCTCCCCCCCGGACCCCTGTCTCTCTCCCCCGGGGACTCTCTCTCTCTCTCGCTCCCCCAGACCCCCCCTCTCTCTCTCTCTCTCTCCCTCTCCCCCCGGGGGACCCGCACCCTCCCCCCGGGGGACCCGCACCCTCTCCCCGGGACCCTGTCTCCCCGGGCACCCTCTCTCTCCCCCCGGACCCCCTCTCTCTCTCCCCGGGCACTCTCTCTCTCTCTCTCTCCCTCCCCCGGGGCACTCTCTCTCTCTCTCTCCCCCGGGGCACTCACTCTCTCTCTCTCTCTCTCTCTCTCTCTCTCTCCCCCGGGACCCTCTCCTCCTCCGCTCACCGTGTGCACTTTCTCCGAGTCTCCGCTCGCCTCCTGCCCGATGGACGGGATCCGAACCGCGATCATCCCGAATCCCGGAGTGAAGCTTCACTGAGCCTGAGCCTGACCCCGCCTCCCGCACACCCGGCACTGACACTGACCAACCCGGGCCAGGCACTGACCAACCCGGGGCCAGGCACTGACCAACCCGGGGCCAGACTCTGACCAACCCGGGGCCAGGCACTGACCAACCCGGGGCCAGGCTCTGACCAATCCGGGGCCAGGCACTGACCAACCCGGGGCCAGGCACTGACCAACCCGGGGCCAGGCACTGACCAACCCGGGGCCAGACTCTGACCAACCCGGGCCAGGCACTGACCAACCCGGGGCCAGGCTCTGGCCAACCCGGGGCCGGGCACTGACCAACCCGGGCCCGGGCACTGACCAACCCGGGGCCGGGCTCTGACCAACCCGGGGCCGGGCACTGACCAACCCGGGGCCGGGCACTGACCAACCCGGGGCCGGGCTCTGACCAACCCGGGGCCGGACTCTGACCAACCCGGGGCCAGGCACTGACCAACCCGGGGCCAGGCTCTGACCAACCCGGGGCCGGACTCTGACCAACCCGGGGCCAGGCACTGACCAACCCGGGGCCAGGCTCTGACCAACCCGGGGCCAGGCTCTGACCAACCCGGGGCCAGGCACTGACCAACCCGGGGCCAGGCACTGACCAACCCGGGGCCAGGCACTGACCAACCCGGGGCCAGACACTGACCAACCCGGGGCCAGGCACTGACCAACCCGGGCCAGACACTGACCAACCCGAGGCTGGGCACTGACCAACCCGGGGCCGGGCACTGTCCAACCCGGGGCCGGGCACTGACCAACCCGGGCCAGACACCGACCAACCCGGGGACAGACTCTGACCAACCCGGGGCCAGGCACTGACCAACCCGGGGCCAGACACTGACCAACCCGGGGCCAGACTCTGACCAACCCGGGGCCGGACACTGACCAACCCGGGGCCAGGCACTGACCAACCCGGGGCCAGGCTCTGACCAACCCGGGCCAGGCACTGACCAACCCGGGGCCGGACACTGACCAACCCAGGGCCAGGCACTGGCCAACCCGGGGCCAGACCCTGACCAACCCGGGCCAGGCACTGACCAACCCGGGGCCAGGCACTGACCAACCCGGGGCCAGACTCTAACCAACCCAGGGCCAGACTCTGACCAACCCGGGACCAGACTCTGACCAACCCGTGGCCAGACTCTGACCAACGGGGCCAGGCACTGACCAACCTGGGGCCAGACTCTGACCAACCCGGGACAAAGACACTGACCAAGCCAGGGCCAGACACTGACCAACCCAGGGCCAGGCACTGACCAACCCGGGGCCAGACACTGACCAACCCGGAGCCGGGCACTGACCAACCCAGGGCCTAGCACTGACCAACCCGGGGCCAGACACTGACCAACCATGGCCAGACTCTGACCAACCCGGGGCCAGACACTTCCAAGCCAGGGCCAGACACTGACCAATCCGGGCCAGACACTGACCAACCCGGGGCCAGACACTGACCAACCCGGGCCAGACACTGACCAACCCGGGCCAGACACTGACCAACCCGGGCCAGACACTGACCAACCCGGGGCCACTGACCAACCCGAGGCCAGACACTGACCAACCCGGGCCAGACACTGACCAACCGTGCCAGACACTGACCAACCCAGGCCAGACACTGACCAACCGGGCCAGACACTGACCAACCCGGGGCCAGACACTGACCAACCCGGGGCCGGACACTGACCAACCCGGGGCCAGACTCTGACCAACCCGGGGCCAGACACTGACCAACCCGGGGCCGGGCACTGACCAACCCGGGGCCAGACACTTCCAAGCCAGGGCCAGACACTGACCAATCCGGGCCAGACACTGACCAACCCGGGGCCAGACACTGACCAACCCGGGGCCAGACACTGACCAACCCGGGCCAGACACTGACCAACCCGGGCCAGACACTGACCAACCCGGGGCCACTGACCAACCCGAGGCCAGACACTGACCAACCCGGGCCAGACGCTGACCAACCGTGCCAGACACTGACCAACCCGGGGCCAGGCACTGACCAACCCGGGCCCGGGCACTGACCAACCCGGGGCCGGGCTCTGACCAACCCGGGGCCGGGCTCTGACCAACCCGGGGCCGGGCACTGACCAACCCGGGGCCGGGCACTGACCAACCCGGGGCCGGGCACTGACCAACCCGGGGCCGGGCACTGACCGGGCCGGGCACTGACCAACCCGGGGCCGGGCACTGACCAACCCGGGGCCGGGCACTGACCAACCCGGGGCCGGGCTCTGACCAACCCGGGGCCGGACTCTGACCAACCCGGGGCCGGACTCTGACCAACTCGGGGCCAGGCGCTGACCAACCCAGGGCCAGGCACTGACCAACCCGGGGCCAGGCACTGACCAACCGGGCCAGACACTGACCAACCCAGGCCAGACACTGACCAACCGGGCCAGACACTGACCAACCCGGGGCCAGACACTGACCAACCCGGGGCCGGACACTGACCAACCCGGGGCCAGACTCTGACCAACCCGGGGCCAGACACTGACCAACCCGGGGCCGGGCACTGACCAACCCGGGGCCAGACACTTCCAAGCCAGGGCCAGACACTGACCAATCCGGGCCAGACACTGACCAACCCGGGGCCAGACACTGACCAACCCGGGCCAGACACTGACCAACCCGGGCCAGACACTGACCAACCCGGGGCCACTGACCAACCCGAGGCCAGACACTGACCAACCCGGGCCAGATGCTGACCAACCGTGCCAGACACTGACCAACCCAGGCCAGACACTGACCAACCCGGGCCAGACACTGACCAACCCAGGGCCGGACACTGACCAATCTGGGCCAGACACTGACCAACCCAGGGACACTGACCAACCCGAGGCCACTGACCAACCCGGGCCGGGCACTGACCAACCCGGGGCCAGACACTGACCAAGCCGGGGCCACTGACCAACCCGGGCCGGACACTGACCAACCCAGGGCCAGACACTGACCAACCCGGGGCCAGACACTGACCAACCCGGGGCCAGACACTGACCAACCCGGGGCCAGACACTGACCAACATGGGCCAGACACTGTCCAACCCGGGCCAGACACTGACCAACCCGGGGCCAGACACTGACCAACATGGGCCAGACACTGTCCAACCCGGGCCAGACACTGACCAACCCGGGGCCAGACACTGACCAACCCGGGCCGGACACTGACCAACCCAGGGCCACTGACCAACCCAGGGCCACTGACTAACCCGGGGCCAGTCTCTGACCAACCAAGGGCCACTGACCAACCCAGGGCCAGACACTGACCAACCCGGGACCACTGACCAACCCAGGGCCACTGACTAACCCGGGGCCAGACTCTGACCAACCCGGGGCCACTGACCAACCCAGGGCCGGACACTGACCAATCTGGGCCAGACACTGACCAACCCGGGGACACTGACCAACCCGAGGCCACTGACCAACCCGGGCCGGGCACTGACCAACCCGGGGCCAGACACTGACCAACCCGGGGCCACTGACCAACCCGGGCCAGACACTGACCAACCCAGGGCCACTGACTAACCCGGGGCCAGACTCTGACCAACCCGGGGCCACTGACCAACCCAGGGCCGGACACTGACCAATCCGGGCCAGACACTGACCAACCCGGGGCCACTGACCAACTCAGGGCCACTGACCAACCCAGGGCCAGACACTGACCAACCCGGGGCCAGACACTGACCAACCCGGGGCCAGACACTGACCAACCCGGGGCCAGACACTGACCAACACGGGCCAGACACTGACCAACATGGGCCAGACGCTGACCAACCCAGGCCAGACACTGACCAACCCGGGGCCAGACACTGACCAACCCAGGGCCAGACACTGACCAACCCGGGGCCAGACACTGACCAACACGGGCCAGACACTGACCAACATGGGCCAGACACTGACCAACCCAGGCCAGACACTGACCAACCCGGGGCCAGACACTGACCAACCCGGGCCGGACATTGACCAACCCGGAGCCAGACACTGACCAACCCAGGGCCACTGACCAACCGAGGGCCAATGACTAACCCGGGGCCAGACTCTGACTAACCCGGGGCCACTGACCAACCCAGGGCCGGACACTGACCAATCCGGGCCAGACACTGACCAACCCGGGGACACTGACCAACCCGAGGCCACTGACCAACCCGGGCCGGGCACTGACCAACCCGGGGCCAGACACTGACCAACCCGGGGCCACTGACCAACCCGGGCCAGACACTGACCAACCCAGGGCCACTGACTAACCCGGGGCCAGAATCTGACCAACACGGGGCCACTGACCAACCCAGGGCCGGACACTGACCAACCCGGGCCGGACACTGACCAACCCGGGGCCAGACACTGACCAACCCGGGGCCATTGACTAACCCAGGGCCACTGACTAACCCGGGGCCAGACTCTGACCAACCCAGTGCCGGACACTGACCAATCCGGGCCAGACACTGACCAACCCGGGGACACTGACCAACCCGAGGCCACTGACCAACCCGGGCCGGGCACTGACCAACCCGGGGCCAGACACTAACCAACCCGGGGCCAGACACTGACCAACCCGGGGCCACTGACCAACCCAGGGCCACTGACTAACCCGGGGCCACTGACCAACCCAGGGCCGGACACTGACCAATCCGGGCCAGATACTGACCAACCCGGGGCCATTGACCAACTCAGGGCCACTGACCAACCCGGGGCCAGACACTGACCAACCCGGGGCCAGACACTGACCAACCCGGGGCCAGACACTGACCAACCCGGGGCCAGATACTGACCAACCCGGGGCCAGACACTGACCAACACGGGCCAGACACTGACCAACCCAGGGCCGGACACTGACCAATCCGGGCCAGACACTGACCAACCCGGGGACACTGACCAACCCGAGGCCACTGACCAACCCGGGCCGGGCACTGACCAACCCGGGCCGGGCACTGACCAACCCAGGGCCAGACACTGACCAACCCGGGGCCAGACACTGACCAACCCGGGGCCACTGACCAACCCAGGGCCACTGACTAACCCAGGGCCAGACTCTGACCAACCCGGGGCCACTGACCAACCCAGGGCTGAACACTGACCAACCCGGGGCCACTGACCAACCCGGGGCCAGACACTGACCAACCCGGGGCCAGACACTGACCAACCCGGGGCCAGACACTGACCAACCCGGGGCCAGATACTGACCAACCCGGGGCCAGACACTGACCAACCCAGGGCCGGACACTGACCAATCCGGGCCAGACACTGACCAACCCGGGGACACTGACCAACCCGAGGCCACTGACTAACCCGGGCCGGGCACTGACCAACCCGGGGCCAGACACTGACCAACCCGGGCCAGACACTGACCAACCCAGGGCCACTGACTAACCCGGGGCCAGACTCTGACCAACCCGGGGCCACTGACCAACCCGGGCCGGGCACTGACCAACCCAGGGCCACTGACCAAACCGGGCCAGACTCTGACCAACCCGGGGACGGGCACTGACCAACCTGGGCCAGACACTGACCAACCCGGGCCGGGCACTGACCAACCCGGGGACGGGCACTGACCAACCCGGGCCGGGCACTGACCAACCCGGGCCGGGCACTGACCAACCCGGGGCCAGACTCTGACCAACCCAGGGCCACTGACCAACCCGGGCCAGACTCTGACCAACCTGGGCCAGACACTGACCAACCCGGGGACACTGACCAACCCGAGGCCACTGACCAACCCGGGGCCAGACACTAACCAACCCGGGGCCAGACACTGACCAACCCGGGGCCACTGACTAACCCGGGGCCACTGACCAACCCAGGGCCGGACACTGACCAATCCGGGCCAGACACTGACCAACCCGGGGCCATTGACCAACTCAGGGCCACTGACCAACCCGGGGCCAGACACTGACCATCCCAGGGCCAGACACTGACCAACCCGGGGCCAGACACTGACCAACCCGGGGCCAGACACTGACCAACCCGGGGCCAGATACTGACCAACCCGGGGCCAGACACTGACCAACACGGGCCAGACACTGACCAACCCAGGGCCGGACACTGACCAATCCGGGCCAGACACTGACCAACCCGGGGACACTGACCAACCCGAGGCCACTGACCAACCCGGGCCGGGCACTGACCAACCCAGGGCCAGACACTGACCAACCCGGGGCCAGACACTGACCAACCCGGGGCCACTGACCAACCCAGGGCCACTGACTAACCCAGGGCCAGACTCTGACCAACCCGGGGCCACTGACCAACCCAGGGCTGAACACTGACCAACCCGGGGCCACTGACCAACCCGGGGCCAGACACTGACCAACCCGGGGCCAGACACTGACCAATCCGGGCCAGACACTGACCAACCCGGGGACACTGACCAACCCGAGGCCACTGACTAACCCAGGGCCACTGACTAACCCAGGGCCAGACACTGACCAACCCGGGGCCACTGACCAACCCAGGGCCACTGACTAACCCAGGGCCAGACTCTGACCAACCCGGGGCCACTGACCAACCCAGGGCTGAACACTGACCAACCCGGGGCCACTGACCAACCCGGGGCCAGACACTGACCAACCCGGGGCCAGACACTGACCAATCCGGGCCAGACACTGACCAACCCGGGGACACTGACCAACCCGAGGCCACTGACCAACCCAGGGCCGGACACTGACCAATCCGGGCCAGACACTGACCAACCCGGGGACACTGACCAACCCGAGGCCACTGACTAACCCGGGCCGGGCACTGACCAACCCGGGGCCAGACACTGACCAACCCGGGGCCACTGACCAACCCGGGCCAGACACTGACCAACCCAGGGCCACTGACTAACCTGGGGCCAGACTCTGACCAACCCGGGGCCACTGACCAACCCGGGCCGGGCACTGACCAACCCAGGGCCACTGACCAAACCGGGCCAGACTCTGACCAACCTGGGGACGGGCACTGACCAACCTGGGCCAGACACTGACCAACCCGGGCCGGGCACTGACCAACCCGGGGACGGGCACTGACCAACCCGGGCCGGGCACTGACCAACCCGGGGCCAGACTCTGACCAACCCAGGGCCACTGACCAACCCGGGCCAGACTCTGACCAACCTGGGCCAGACACTGACCAACCCGGGCCGGGTACTGACCAACCCGGGCCGGCCAGCACCAGGAGTCTGGCCACAGTCTGGGGCCAGTCTTGTTTTGGAACTAATCGCCCCCAGTGTCAACCTCCAGGTGTGAAAGTTCAGCCTCTGCTGATTATAAACTTCAAACACTGTCCCAATAACACCGAGTTCATTAAAACATTGAACCGTGAGAGAACAGGAGCTGGTGCCGGGGTCCCTCCAGCTCTGCACCCACAGGCAGAATCACAGAACATTGGAAGGTTCGGGAAATCCAGTGAAAGGAAGTTAAACTAAACATGAGGTGTGGAAACTGCCCCAGAAACAGAGACTCAGCAACAGTCTGCAAACTGTCCGCTTCCATTAATATTATCAGTTGTTTGTAGGGTGGATGGTGTGAAAAAGAGAGGTAGTGACAGAGAGACAGAGTGCGGAAGGAGAGAGAGAGAGAGACAGAGAGTGCGGAAGGAGGGAGGGAGAGACAGTGAGAGACAGAATAGCTGTCACTGGAAACCAGTTTATAAACATCATTCTGGACAATTTTTAAAAGATCAAAGTGCGGACAGTTTGAAGGAGCTCACGGGGTTGAGTAGTGACCAATTTTCATTGACCAGCAATTGTGGATTGGTGGAAATGTTCAGATAGCGAGAGGGTGGTTGCAGAATGGATGTTAACATTCGAGATTAGATTGGAAGTGATTGACACTGTATGGATAGATCTGTATTTTTGTGAACAAACATGAATGTTTTCCGATGCTTTGGCAACATAAGATGTAACTTGTCATGCCAATAAAGCGATTTGAATTGAATTGAATTGATTGAAGGAAAAGGCGTTCAATGGACACGGGAAGAAGGCGGGTAAATGTGATTAGAACTGTTTGCTCACGTGGAGAGTAAACAATGATTGTTTGTGTTGTAACCCCGGTGTATGTGTGTGAAAGTAAATAACAAGGGACGTTGAAAGGTGATCTACAGAAGCAACTGTTGGAGATCCCTGTCAGCACACACCTGCTCAGTGAGCTAGGAACACCCCAAACTGACTTTAAGAAATGATAAAACTCCCAGTGTGGTTCTCAGCCCCAGGGATCAGTTGCTCAATCTGTGCCGAGCGAGCTCAAGGCAGCTGATAACCATAATAATAATCAACTTTATTGTCATTGTTAGTGCAGTACAACGAAATGTAGGCTTGCGGCTCCCGAGAGTGTACATTTAGATTAAGACATTTAAACATTCAACATTCATTTGGCTTGTAATACATTAACATAAACATAACCATAATGAAGTGCATTGGCAGATGTGCAGGCTTTAGAGTTTATTTGTGGAGTTCAGTAGGATGACAGCCCTGGGAAAGAAGCTGTTCCTAAATCTGGTCGTTCAGGTGCGAATGCATCTGTAGCATCTCCCAGATGGCAGGAGGGCGAACAGACTGTGGCTGGGGTGGGTAGGGTCTTTGATGATGGTCCGTGACCTCCGTAAACAGCGTTTCTGGTATATGTGCTCTATGGTCGGTAGCCGGGTGCTGGTAATGCGTTGGGCAGTTTTGACTACCCGCTGCAGGGCTTTCCGGTCATAGTAGCTACAGCTGCCATACCATACTGTGATACAGTTTGTCAGGATGCTCTCTATTGTGCAGCGGTAAAAGTTAGAGAGGATCAGGGGTGACAGGTTACATCCCTTCAGCCTCCTTAGGAAATATAGGCGCTGCTGGGCCTTCTTCACCAGAGAGGAGGTATTGAGGGACCAGGAGAGGACAATCACTCTCGCCCAGGGTTCCTGCTCCTGATGGTTGTGCAGTGACTCCTGCAGCAAGTGCAGGGACACCCGCTGAGGCTGAGGCCGGCTTGTGGTGCCACCTCTCCACTAGCTTGCCGAGTCTAGGATGGCGTTTGAAGAATGACCAGAGAGGAGGGACCAGGGACAGACAGTGCCCAAGGAACCAGGATTCAACACAAGTCAGCAACTGTTGGAGGGGAGGAAACTAGAATGTTTTTGAAAAAGTTGAATGCTCACAAGTTACTGAGTAAATGAGCATTTGATTCCCTGTGATTTAAGTGACTAGGTCATGTGTGGGGTGGAGTTAGTCATGCTGAATCAGTGGAAATGAAGCACTCGCTCAGTACCAACTCCAGACACTTTCTCTTTGAAGGTAAAACAAACACATTTTCATTTTCTTGTGACTGGAATGTACCGCTCCCGGATCACTGGTTGAGAACTGCTGCGAGGAACTGCAGGAGTGGATGGAGATCTGGCAGGCGTTGAGCTAATTTCTGCCCCTCTGAATGGTAACTGCGCCCCTACCAGGCAGAGGCATCAGTGTCAGACAAGGAGGTGTGTGTAATAGGTGTTGGGTGTTAAAAGGGGACAGACAAGTCTTCAGGAAAAAGCATTTGGGAAAACCTTTTACTGAAGGAGAACTTTCAGCAGTCAGATGCATGTGCTTCAGTAATGACGTCAACCTGGCTCCCATCAGCGAGCTGGCCAGGTGCAAACACAAAGTACCGGGTTAGTGTACACAGGACAATGGAGTTACTGTCCACAGGAGAGTGGCTACAGTGCATAACCCCATAGTGTATAGGCTGGAGGGGGCCTGAACTGTGCACAGGAAGTGTCTGCTCCTCTGACCCATTATTTGCAGAGGGAATAGAACTTCATTCCCTTACCCATGGGGAAGTTGGTGTCTGGTGATTACACAGATCACTGTTGTGGGTAACCAAACAGTCACATCAGCAAACTCCACTTCCCCTTTCCAATATATCTCTTATTAAATCACTAGCAAATCCACTCCTATATGAAACTCAACTTCAACAGTGCTTGGGCTACTGCACCACTCCCCCTCCCCCCAATTCAATATCATGGCTGATCTTCTACCTCATGTCCAGCTTCACACCCACTATCCCTTAAATTTTTGGAGACCAGCGATCTCAGTCTTGCAGTTACTCATAAACTGAGCATCCACAGCCCTCGGGGTAGAGATAAAGTTAGGGTTATCCCAGCTCCCACACAAAGCCAAACATCACGCCACTGATTTTATAGTTTTTATTTCTTCCCTCTTACACGAGGTAAAGGGTTGACCAAGTGTGTCAGATTCATTGGCAGCAGCATCTTTCCCTCGGAATTCACAGATAGCTACTAGCGGACATCAATAGTGACTCGTGTGCCAGGAGGATTGAAGGCTTCCCATTCAAAGGTTTCTTGAATGCCTCGCCTTTGTGGGAACAGAGACAAAGTCTCCCAATGAGAGGCGGCAGCTGCAGCCCCTTCAACCTTGGCTGCAATAAATGCTATTTGCATTATGCAAAACTCGGGGAGAGAGAGATGGAAAAACACTGCAGGCAAAATTCACAATAATCAAAAGGGCTTTCAGACCAGCAAATTGTGAAGCCAGGACACAACACGAATAAAATTCTAATGAGAAACAAAAGCGTGTTGGCAAATCAAACAAACAGATCCGTTGGAACATGCTTTTGATAACTAATTTACATTGTCGGGCAAGGAAAGTAGACAGGCCTCAACAGGAACATCCGCCACTGCGCACAAGAACCATTTGGGCTTTCCAAACAGAAATTCTTTGCTCAAGTTTAAATCTGTTGAGAGAGCAGGATGGTTAACAATTGAGGGTGTGGTGACTACACGATACATGGATGATCAACATTTACTCTTCCTCCCACGCTTGCAGCCAAACCATTCATAGAAACATAGAAGATAGAAGCAGGAGTAGGCCATTCGGCCCCTCGAGCCTGCTCCGCCATTCAATGAGGTCATGGCTGATCATCCAAATTCAGTACCCGGTCCCTGCCTTCTCCCCATATCCCTTGATCCCTTTAGCCTTAAGAAATATATCCAACTCTTTCTTGAATATATTTAATGAACTGGCCTCCACCGCCCTCTGTGGCAGAGAATTCCACAGGTTCACCACTCTCTGGGTGAAGAAATTCCTCCTCATTTCAGTCCTAAATGTCCTACCCCTTATCCTTAGACTATGACCCCTGGTTCTGGACTCCCCGACCATCGGGAATATCCTTCCAGCATCTAGTCTGTCCAGTCCTGACAGAATTTTATAGGTTTCGATGAGATCCCCTCTCAATCTTCTAAACTCCAGTGAGTATAAGCCCAATCGACACAATCTCTCCTCATATGTCATTCCTGCCATCCCAGGTATCAACCTGGTGAATCTTCGCTGCACTCCTTCCATGGCAAGAACGTCCTTCCTCAGATAAGGCGACCAAAACTGCACACAATACTCAAGGTGCGGTCTCACCAAGGCCCTGTACAACTGTAGCAAGACATCCTTGTTCCTGTACTCGAACCCTCTTGCTACGAAGGCCAACATACCATTTGCCTTCTTAACCGCCTGCTGCACCTACATGCTTACCTTCAGCGACTGGTGCACAAGAACACCCAGATCTCTTTGCACTTCCCCTTCTCCTAATCTATTGCCATTCAAATAATAATGTGCCTTCCTGTTTTTGCCACCAAAGTGGATAACCTCACATTTATCCACATTATAGTGCATTTGCCATGTTTCTGCCCAATCACCTAACCTGTCCAAATCATACTGGAGTTTCATGACATCCTCCTCGCAGCATACCCTCCCACCCAGCTTTGTGGCGTCTGCGAATTTGGAGATATTACATCCAATTCCCTCGTCCAGATCATTAATATATAGTGAACAGCTGGGGTCCTAGGACTGATCCTTGCGGTACCCCACTAGTCACTGCCTGCCACTCGGAAAACAACCTGTTTATTCCAACTCTTTGCTTTCTGTCCGCCAACCAGTTCTCTATCCAAGTCAATACCTTGCCCCCAATCCCATGTGCCTTAATTTTGCACGCTAATCTCTTATGCGGGACCTTATTGAAAGCCTTCTGAAAGTCCAAATACACCACATCCACTGGTTCTCCCTTATCTATTTTACCAGTTACATCCTCAAAAAATTCCAGTAGATTAGTCAAGCATGATTTACCTTTTGTAAATCCATGTTGACTTTGTCCGATCCTGTCACTGCTTTCCAAGTGCTCTGCTATTACATCTTTTATAATGGACTCTAGCATTTTCCCCACTACCGATGTAGTATAACTCCCTGCTTTTTCTCTGCCACCTTTTTTGAATAGTGGGGTAACATTAGCTACCCTCCAATCCATGGGTACTGTTCCAGAGTCTATCGAGTTCTGGAAGATGACCAGCAATGCATCTACTATTTCTAGAGCCACTTCCTTAAGTACCCTGGGATGTAGATTATCAGGCCCTGGAGATTTATCAGCCTTCAGTCCCATCAATTTTCCGAACACCATTTCCCTACAAATACTGATTTCTTTCAGTTCCACCCTTTCATCAGACCCTATGTTCTGCGGTATTTCTGGGAGGTTATTTGTGTCCTCCTTTGTAAAGACAGAACCAAAGTATGTATTTAGTTGGTCTTTGTTCCCCATTATAAATTCCCCCAATTCTGACTGCAAGGGACCTACGCTTGACTTCACCAATCTTTTTCTCTTCACATATCTATAAAAGCTTTTACAGTCAGTTTTTATGTTCCCTGAAAGCTTACTCTCATATTCTATTTTCCCTTTCTTAATTAATCCCTTTATCGAACCCTGAACTGCTCCCAATCCTCAGGATTATTGCTTTTTCTGGCCAATTTGTATGTCCTCTCCTTGGCTCTTATGCAATCCCTAATCCATTTTCCCATTCTTCCTTTATCCATCAAATGGGGGAAAACCCCTTCCATATTTACCCAAACATTCCTCTCCAGTTGGTCAGGGAACTGCCTACAATCCAAAGCATGCCTTAATATATTTTCTTTATTTATTCTCAGGGTGTGCCCATTCCTCAGATGAAGGTGATGGGCCTTCTTGAACCGCTGCAGTCCATGTGGTGAAGGTGCTCCCACAGTGACCCAGCAACAATGAAGGATGCATGTCCAAGTCAGGATGTTGTGGGATTTGGAGGTGTTCCCCTGAACCTGTTGCCCTCATCCTTCTAGGTGGTGGAGGCCACAGGTTTGGGAGAAGCTGTCAATATCCTGTAGATAGTACACACTGCAGCCATGGAGTGCTGGTGTGGAGAGATGTGCTGCAAATCCACAGCAGAAACACCGACTCCAAACCAGCCAGGTAAAAATAAATCTCGTTAGTTTGCTGAAGGCACAATCATGCTGGTCAGTGGTTCCACAGGTCCAGGTGTGCTCCTGCCCCAGTGACCATTCTTCATGTACAAGCACACCATTATCTAGTATCAGGAGCAAGAACCCTGGCCGATTTGCCCCTCACTAGTCCAGGGTGATGAGACCCATTGTAGGATCCCATCTGAGAAAGGGGACTTTCTGCTCTGTATAGTGGCATGTTACACTGGTATGGAGCAACTGGGTAAACGGCCAACTACTTACATCATTACTGTACAGACTCACTGCTTCGACCTCAATAAATAGACAAAGAGAAACTAGAAAGGGTCTAGTAAATCATTTATGAACTTTATTGTGAAAGTGGAGGTCACAAAAGCAGACAAAGAACAGAACTGTTTTTTTCTACTCTGTTCTCAAAACACACAGCAAAAAGGGAAGATCTCAGTTCCTCTGACATTAAACAAAATTTAAAAAAAAAAGGTTTAGTGCATAATGTGCAAAGATTACTGACTGTGTGCACAAGGACACCGGTCAGTACCTTTATCAAGAATACTAAACTAGCTCAACCCTATGAGGGCAGGATGTGAACACGGCAACAGGAATGTAAACAGAGCAGGAGATTCTTGCTGCCCTCCCATCGGCTTTTACCCTCAATCAGGAAACCAGCTTACTTGGCTTTATTAGGTCACCGCTTCAGGGCAGTCAGACGCACACACAACCAAGTGATTGCTATGTTTGGGCGGAGGGGGAGGCAAGAGTTTTGTTGAGGCATCTTAACGGGATTGGAGTCAAATACACTTAGTGTTTATTATTATATTGCTCCATGCCACTGTAATACATCAATAACATTGGTAACTTAAAGGGGACAGAAAATAGAAGCCCAATCTCAACCCTTGATTTTTCACCCCCTAAAACACTACGTGGTTGTGTATTTAGATTTCACAATCAGCAAACACAATGACAGTACTGAACCAATTGGGAAGTGAAACTAATGCCACTCTTACCTACACGGGTAGAGTTAGTGTAGCAGGCTTAAGGCCACAAGATGGAGGTTACAGTTGGCTCAAGCTACCCGTTCCAGTCATGGCAAAGTTGTTTGTTTGGCATTTATAAAGTCTGATCTCACAAACCCCTGTTAAGAGGGAAAACTAAAAATGGAGCACAGGGCTGGAAAGCCAACCTCGATAAGCAATACCTGGGTAGTCATCTCCACCATAGACAACCCCATCTGGAAGTTAGCTCATCCACACAGACCAGCTCATTGACAGAGCCCTCATGAAGTGGGAGGGACTCTTATCCAACCATGTTCACAATGCTCCTTCTACAATCATTTGTATTTGATGAGAACATGTCCCACAAACTTTTAGGGAGACACTCTGTCCCCCCCCCCACTCCCAGTACAGCAGCCTGGGTAACTAATGCTAATCACATTCAAAAGAACTAGCACAGAAGGGAATGAAACAGCATGGATGGGTAGTTTCGGGGGGGGGGGGGGGGGGGGGGGGTGGAAAAAGGGGCATGTGTTCAACATCACTCACGATTTAAGAATTGGCAATTTATCATGGCTTGGCCAGTCACCAGTACATGCAGCTTGGAAGTCCCAGGCCAACTGGGCAGTTATTGCTTTGAAAGCTCGATTGGGGTTCAAAAACATTGATGTCACGTTACACAGCTGCGCGGAGTGTCTGGTCCTGACCGCGGTGCGCTCATTACTCAGATCCCAAAAAATGTCTTTGGTCCTCGCGGAGAGCTGTAGTAATCAGGCAGTCGAAGGAAAGATCGTCTCCTTTTTATTTATTTTTTTTTTTTTTTTTATAAAGAGGAACACGTCAAAATAGCAGTTCTGTGACGATGGCGAGCATGCAGAAGTTTGTCATCAGGAGAGAGGGGTGGGCGCTGTGGCAAGAGTACAAGTTCAGAGAATGGCCCCCTCCCCCTCCCAAACCCACGAGTACAATGGGCGAAAAAAAATCTCAAATTCCATCACTAAACATGGCCTTCCCACCGATCAATTCATAAGAAAATATATGAAAACTAAAGATTATACTTTAAGATTTAGCATAGGAAGAGAAAGAACTGCAACCAGAGGAGTCCCCTTTCAGGAGGTGGTACTGCAGATTCACTTATAGGCTGGAGGTATGGTGTAAGAGGCAGCAAGTGTCCACTCAACTCTCAATCCCATTATGCGATTGCTTTTGCTTCTGGTAGAAAAGCTTCCCAGTATTTTATCAGCTGTCAAAAGAAACAAGAGCGTTGGTTAGAGGTACAGTATTCCCCAAGACAAGGATCCCATTCGCAAAACACTGGCGAGGCAGGGAGTGAATCCAAGCTATAACACTGTGCTTCACAATCCCCCCACTCTTACAGCCTGGTGGGGCTCACCCAGTCTCTGCTATTCTAACTTGCAACACAGCAAACAAACCAACTTCAACTCTTCAGCCTGTCTCGTTCCTTGGCTACCAGGGTAAAGCCTTGCCACAAAGATGGCCGTGACCAAAAGTTATAAACACAAGAAACAGGAGCAGGCCATTCAGCCCCTCGAGCCTGCTCCGCCATTCAATATCATGGCTGATCTTCCACCTCATCTCCACCCGATCCCCATATCCCTTGATTCCCTTAATATCCAAGAATCTATCAATCCCAGTTTTGAATATACTCAACGACTGAGCCTCCACAGCCCTCTGGGGTAGAGAATTCCAAAGATTCACCGCCCTCTGAGTGAAGAAATTTCTCCTCATCAGTTCTAAATGGCCGACCCCTTATTCCTAGACTGTGACCCCTGGGTTCTAGACTCTGCAAGAGGCTCAGTTGCTCAGCATTGGTGAACTATTCCTTTCCAGGACAGTGATAATTTGAACCAGCCTACCAGAAATTTACTGGAAAGAATCAAGGGTGGAGGTGGTGATCCAGGCAGGTGTTCGATTCTGAGAATGGAGAATCACTTCAGCAGAAAAGAAACCTAAATTTTCTACAGTCTTGACTGGCCATCACCACTAAACAGCACGATAAAGGTTAGGGATGAGAAAATGTCCATCGACCCAGCAAGCTCACCGCCAGTGCTGCAACTCCCTCAGTTCAGCATCTAATTACATCTTGAATTCCCCCAATTCTACTCCCTTATCTGGTAGATTATGTCAAACGTTTATTTCCGTCTGCTCATCCTATTTATCTGACTGACCTTTAACCATTGGCATGTTGAGTAGGCTGTGCTCCAAGTCAAGTGCAACTCCCTGTAGTGACTGAAAATCAGCAATCTAACTTCGTCATTTCATCTCTTCACCACCCCCAAGGCACAGCACCACACAACTCCCCCTCCAATCTCTTACCCCTCCCCTCCTGTACCCAGGCTCGAATTCTTCAGACAAGCAGTACCTGAACAGGATACAAGCAGCAGCAAGATATCTGAATCAACACAAATTCTATCCCAGGCCGAGGCTGCTCACCTGTTGCTGAGAGTTCTGAAGTGTTTCCAAATACACAATAACCCGGCTTTTGAAGTCTTTGATTCGCTCTTTCTGAAAGTGTGCAAAAAAGCAGGAGAATTAAAATACGTAAAGAGGGGTACAACCATAACCAAGGCAACAGCCACACTAGTGTCCCCAGCTGAAATGGGGCGTTTATAAAAAAAGTAGCCAGGTTTAACAGAGTCCGCTCAAACCCCCAGCAGTGCTTACCTCAAACCGAGCAACTTCCTTTCGAATGGTGACCGAGATCCGCTCAAACTCTCTCTCGCATTGTAGAACTTTGGGCTCCCACTAAAAAAAGAGTAGTTAGCATCACTCTAGTCATCCATTATCTGTTTACTAGACAGCTCTCCCCTAAGGCAGTATTCCCAGTTAGCCGGCAGATGCCAGGTGTACATCAATCTACAGGCAACAAGCTGCAAAAAGAACTCACCATCTGTTTATGTAGTCAGTAAGGCAAGATTGGGTAACCAAGTCCTTCTCACAGGACTCGCCCAATGCCAGAGTGTATTCGGCAATTAGTAGAGCCACACAGCTGAAGGTTTGATCCTTCTGAGCAGAGTTAGCTGTGGTGGTCGAGGAGCTGCAATTGGTCTCAGCACCCTGCTGTCCCAGGTGGGGAAGGGAATAAACCAGGGTTCTGCCCTCCGATCACTATGCAGCATCCCGTACTGGAAGAACATGCCGAGGATAGGATTGGGTCTGTACCCAGAGCTTCAATCAGAACTTATATATTTATACAGCGAAACCTCCCAAAGTGCTTCACAGGAGCATTACCGAACAAAATTCGACACCAAGCCACACAAGGAGATATTAGGACAGATGACCAAAAGCTTGGTTGAAGAGGTAGGTTTTAAGGAGCATCTTAAAAGGAGAGAATTAGAGGGGCGGAGGGGTTTAGGCAGGGAATTCCAGAGCTTAGGGCCTAGGCAGCCGAAGGCACAGCCGCTAATGGTGGAGTGATTAAAAATCAGGGGATGCGCCAGAATTGGAGGCATGCGGAGATCTGAGGGTTGTAGGGCTGGAGGAGGTTAGAGAGAAAGGGAGGGGAGAGGCCATGGAGGGATTTGAAAACAAGGAGGAGAATTTTAAAATTGAGGCATTGCTTAACCAGGAGCCGATGTAGATCAGTGAGCTCAGGGGGTGATGGGTGAACAGGAGCAAGTGAGAACACGGTCAGAGCTTTGGATGAACTTAAGTTTATGGAGATTGGAAGATGGGTGGCCAGGAGTGACGAGAAAGGCCGAGGTACTGGGTGCACCTGCACCCACCCCAGGGGTGGGGTAAAGGCAGAAGTCTCCCCTCTTCCATATTGGAATTGATCCACTGCAGCCAATCCACTAGTCTTTTGTACTTCCTCAATGTTTCCCCTGCTGAAGGGAAACTCCTGCTATTGTACAATCCCACCGCTGCAGGTGGTGCCCTGCCCAAGCAGTCACTCTTCAGGAGCAGCTAGACAGCAGGCACTGGCAGGCTAGTGGACTGTGGAAGCCGCCACAAACCAAGCCAATCTCGCCTTCACCGAGACATCAAATCGTACATCCCAGCGGGTTACGTGATCCTTGCTGGGAGGCTGAGGTTTCGCTCTTTAGCCCATGGGCACGGAGGCCAATTTTAGCAGCACCCCAACTGTGATCAGCTCACTCAGCGCAGATCAATGCAACCTTTCTGATCTCTACAGCACAGAGACATGCTGCCTTTACGAGGAAACCAAACCTTGTATTCAAAACAGTTTTAATTTACAATTCCAAATTCATCCTCTACACCAGAAGGTACGCATGGGCTTCGACAGATTGGAGACAATCCCTTATATACTGACCCAAGTGGATTAGTGAAACGCAATGGTGCTGTAAAGAGTGGAGCCCCATCTTCAGGAGGCACCTTGTGCGAGCTGTATTGACTGATACCTCTGTTAGCACTAACACTACCTGCACTGCCAAGAGTTAGACACTAAGTGTAGAGGCTGACCAGTGAAATGGTGCCTGCAGATAGGCTAGTACAATTACAGAACGATTTAACATTCAAACAATGGAGACGCCTGCTCCCGCTCCTCCGTGTCCCGTACCTCGGATATCTCATCTTTGGCTTGTTGGAGCTTGTCAGGTTTGCTGGCCCATATGAGTCGAGCTTCGTTCTCTCGCTTTTTCTGCAGCGTGGTCTGAGCATCCTGCCAGCGCTGCCACGCTTTCATCCGCTGGTCAAACACTCCCTGCACCAGGACAGCACTCTTAGCATCCAGTTTAAAACTTCAACACAGAATTATCCCAATGGCTCAATTAGTAAAGCAAGTGCGCAACCGGGCCGAGCTAATCAGGTGGTCACGGGTTGAATTATTGGTCTGTGGGAGGGTTACTGCTCCAAGGGGCCCAGGACTCCTGATCCTCATCACTATCCGATGATGCCGGACGGAGACACGGTCAGGGGTCAGTTACAATTACCCCCTATTCTTAAACAGCTTGCAGAAGCTTGCTGTGTAGGCAGATGAAGAATGGCCCTGTGGGCAAGGTACTGGGGGGCAGCTTGCAATTGTGGAACCAAATCTTTCCAAGAGGAAAGTTGCTGCGGGAGGGGGGGGGGGGGGTGGTGGAAAGAGAAAACGGCCCCACGCACTCGATTGCTCTCTTCCCAAGATAAACGGTTTCCCCACATCATTCCTCCAGAGAATGGCTGGGTAGCCACCCCAGAGCCCAGCTTTACCATTACAGGTTCTTTCATCTCCCCAAAATAAGGGGGCAGGGAGAAAAAAACCAAAAAAAAAAGAGAAAAGTAGAAACAATCTCAGCTGCGAGGTAGTTTGTAGGATCACAATATCCAAACACAAGTAATAACCCAGTTACACTAAACTGCACGAGGGGTTCGAGCGGCAGAGTAATTAAACGGCACCATTAGCACCTGCCGATACCCTCACTGCAGAAATCAGGCGGATATAGTCACTCAGCAACTCGGCAAACAGGAAGAAGTCGTTGTTGGCTTGATCCTGGTAAAGCTGCTCAATCTTCTCCTCAACCTCTGCGAGCTGCGACAGCGCACGGGATAGCGCCGTGTGGTCCTCCGAGCTCCCCAGCATGGCCGCACTCTTCGCAAAAATGGCAGTGTTCATCGCAAGCTCTGAAGATCGAAACAGATCATTACCGTCTAACTCAGACCCGTTTACTGCCTTTAGTGTTTGCGCAGAACAGGACTGATGCCCATTTAGTGAAGAACACGAAAACTTGTCCATCCACCACTGGGAACTTGCTGAACACCACCCCCCTCAAACAATGTGTTCATCGAGAAAAGTGAAACTCTCCCAGGGCAGGTACAACACGGGTTAGATACAGAGTAAAGCTCCCTCTATACTGTCCCATCAAACACTCCCAGGGCAGGTACAGCACAAGTTAGAGACAGTAAAGCTCCCTCTCCACTGTCCCATCAAACACTCCCAGGGCAGGTACAGCACGGGTTAGATACAGAGTAAAGCTCCCTCTCCACTGTCCCATCAAACACTCCCGGGGCAGGTACAGCAGAGTAATGCTCAACTGCCCCAAAGTGCCTAAGCCAGTCTCCTACTGTACTGGAGTAATTTTTCTACAGCTGAGCACTCTGCAATCATGAGCCATGTGCCAATGATAGTTAGTAATTAAAACTGAACAAACCTGTTTATTGCTTAAATACATCTGTTCACTGCCCTTCAGGGGAGAGAGCCTAAGCAAACAGTTTAAACATGATTCTCATATGCTTTTACTTTCAAAACTCCAGCAGACTTTGTAATATCCTGAATTTAGGCTGGTGTTTAACTAGTTGATCAATCTTGCTCATTTTATATTCCTTTGACTCTGAACAATCAGCACTCAGTCACACTGAACTAAAATAGGGGAGGGCATCCATGCCAGACTTGGGTCATGACAAGTGTGTTCTTCCCGTTCCCCTTTAGGCATCAGTGCGCGGACACAATCTCTCCCTCCCCACTTGCAAATGCTGCCAGTGAAAGTGAACATTGAGTTCACGGTTTATTGCATCATTGCATTTGGAGTTTTTGATTAATTGTCATCAAGCAGTTAATCAACCGCTACTGCCCCAACAGGCTCACCCAATCTTAAATAATACAAAGCAGCAACCATTGTCAGCACCCAGCAGAGAGAGTCAAGCAGAAATGCATAATTAACCCCACCCCTGTAATCCATCAAAACAGTACATTAGATTGTGACATGCACACAATCTACTCATAATTAAGCCCAACTAAAGTTATCTATTGGGGCCCTTACAAAAACCAGATACGACAGCTCTTATACAGGAGGTTTCTGCGGTCTAACCCATGGCATCTCCCATACAAGACAGGGAGATGGGAACCCAATAGTTTATAGTCCACTTTAGTTTGCAGGACTTGTGTTGTTGGAAGTCTCAGTTTATGCCTAGACCTCCTTTGCCAATTGTTCAAACTCTCCAGCCTCACCTTTCCTGTGATTGACGAGTGTTTCAACAACAGCGTGGAGTTTGCGTAACTGCTGGTCTTCACTCTCGATCTCCTGAAACTTCTCTTCAAACCACTGGGGAACAGAACAGACAAATATCACATTGTGGGGGGGGGGGGGGGGGGGGAAGACAGATTGAAATGGAGCAAATTCACCCCACATTCCTCATGGAAAGTTGCCCCAACTGGTCACTAAAAAGCTTGGAAATGCTATAAAAACCCTGAACACAGTACACAGCCCCATTCAGGATCACATTAGAAGATAATTTTGCAGCTTTTGGAATCGAATAGCAAAGATCCAGAGAAACAGAAGCATCGAGCACAGAAACTCACTTTCCCTCCAACACAACAGGTCTAATCAATAGGTCACAGGCAGGACCTGGAGCGCCAGAGAATCACTGGGGACAGAAGGACCCCCCCCTCTCCCACAGCCAATGCAGCCAGCACCTCTGCCCCTCCTTCGGATTACCATGCCTGGAATTGGCCAACTCAGCACAAACCATGGATGGGACGTGGGACCTTCTGATCTGCAGGTGTAGTTATGGGTTCAGCTATTATCTGCAGCGCTTGTTCTCCCCATTAAACATTTTTAGAAGCTCTTCAGTCATGCTTCAGCTTATCTTCAGAGACTGGAGTTACATCACTCACAGGTGCAACGTTAAACAGCAAAAAAAGTGAGGACCGTTGCTCATTACACAGTAGCCAAGAAGCACTTACTATATCCGACTCGTTCATCTTAATGGTCATCTTGCTGACCGCATCAGCAGCCTTGTTGACCATCCGAAGGAGACCAGCGCCACTCAGAGCCTGAGTGTTTACTGCTCGGGGCAACTGCAAATCAGGTGGAAATGTCAATGTTACACACATCGCTCACTAGAATATATATATTAAGTAGATTTCTAATCCCAAAAGCCAATTGAGAAAAGTGCTGGTATGCACAACTGATGTTAGATCAGCCTTTTCTCCTACTTCATGCTAAAAGCTCAATAAAATACACAATACTACATCACCAAGTGCCAAATATGGGTGATTAGAACGTCCTACATGTTAACAGGCGGTGGGAGCGCTACTCAAGTGCCGTAGAGCTGCACCACAATCTGGTGAGACATACCGCAGAGCACGACAAATACCAGCTCTTACCTGCTCATCAAATTCCCCTGCTGCCTGAGATAGCTGATTCAGTAGATCTCACTAGATAGTGAGAGCTGAGGAACGTGCAGGGTCTGTGATGGAACAGGGGCAGTCCAGGGTACAGAACAACCCATCAACGGTGACCAGATATCTTTACACAAGGTTCTGCAAGACTGCATCGGCTTTGATCCACTCTGGCCCACCTCTGCAATTAGCTTGCTTGCCAATATGCTTACTGTGTCAGGAGATCTTAGGAAGGTCAACTTTAAACTTGGGTAATTATCATACATCACCTCCAGATTCAGCCACAAGGGCAACCCCACAATGGATAAGCTACACAAATACATGGTGCTGAAGGTGGGGATGGCAGGTATACACTGCAAACAGGGGGCTGGAGATTGAGATTTCATATCCCTGCCTTTCATGGACTTGCAAAGAAAACACCAAGTGCTGGGAATATACAGCCAGTTAGTCAGCATCTACAGATGGAAAAGACAAGCTGACCTTTGGGGCAGAACTTTGACATGCATTATAGTAGAATCTAAAAAAAAAAAAAAAGAGGGAAGGGAAAATAATATAATCCAAATCGAAGAGGGGAGTTAATGGGATGAATCACCAGCAAACTGCTAATGAAGCAGGAAATGGTTAGATACAAGTGAACATTGTGGGGAGGCACTGGAAAAACATTAGAAAACAAATGAAAGCCAAGATGGTGGTGACCCAGCAACAAAAGCATCAGTGAACTGGAGGGAGGAGAAAAGGGCCACAGATACAGGTGGGAAATTAACATAAATGTTGGAAACCGTGGACACAGGGGGTGGGAAAAGGTTTGTTCTCTTCCTCCCCAGAATGGAGTTTACCTCATCCTTTTCCAAGAATTCCCTCACATCAGGATCCTGCAACAGTGTGGGGTGTTTGATGATTCTCTGTAGATATCTGCAATGATAACCAGAGGATTGTGTTTTTTTTTTTTTAGTTAATTCTTCTTTTAAAACTTTGAAAAACCCATTAACTGATCAGACATCTGTGCACACTTGGATTACACTTTCCAGGGTTTACGGAAAGCCATTTACAATTAACTGCACGCATGCAGTCTCGTTTTCACAAACACTTGTGTTAACGGAGCAGATTTGAGCAGCTGCCACCTCAGCACACTAGAAACTGGTGCACAATACAGTCAGTGCCTTTGATAGTTATGGTGGTAGACGGGAGGAAAATGCAACAGGCCATCGGACTCACAGATTCCAATCAACTGGCAGTGAAGCATCGCCAGACCCGGCCGTTAATCTCACCACAATCAATGGCCGCTCTCAAATCGATTCAAGATTTTCCAGCGTAACAGCGAGTTTGTGCCAGGCGCTGGATATTGTCAGAACGCTGCGTTTACAGAAATGGGCAGCAGTCTGCAATATTCCTTTACACACCCTCATTTTAAGTGCCAAACCTCAAACTCAATACTGCACGAGCCAGAGAGGTGGTGCAGTGAAGCTTCTCACTCCTGAGTAAATTGTGGGTCAGCTGCCACCTAGTGCAAGAAACAGAAACTGCAGAACTGGTCAGAAAGACCGTTTCTCAAAGCCCTGGGAGAGGTAAATAGCCAAGTCAAGACAGCAGCATAGTTCAGAAGCCCAGGCAAGGGAAAATGATCTGTGCTTCTGCTTTCCAACTCAACACTGGACGCCCCCCACCAGACCGGCCCTCCTTCTCCCCCCCTACCCTCCACCTCCCACCCCTTCAACAGGAGACAGAGGAAGTAACCAACTGCAGAATTCCTTAAAGTAGAGAATCTGAGATATTTTGGGAAGGATGACAGAATCTACAACAGAACGGTAATGAACGCTAGATGGAGTGGGCTCGTTGGCTTACAGTCTGCCATTGTGCAACTGGAGAATCGAAACCTGCTCAAAGTCACACGGAACTGCAGAGAGCGCCGTGCGGCACAGATAAAGGGGACATTTTGCAATGATTAATCTTTCAGGGAATAACACTGCAGGAAAAGGTGAGTCACTCACCCACTATCAACACCATAAAGTTCATTTACAGTCTGGATAAGGCACACTACAAAGGCGAGAGATATATACTGGGCCACGAGACTACATTCCAACAAGCACATGACCGGACCAGACCACTTCGCCAATTAAATAAAGTTGAATATTTAAAACTTGGCACATTCAGGCATGGTGGGTGGGGGCACAGAGGGATTGAAGAGGCTAGCAAGAATTAATGAGAACGGGACCTGCATATTCAGTTTGGAATATGGGTTTATACCAAAATCAACAAAAATAATTGTAAAGAGCAATTTTGCTTCAAAAAAACCACGAACGCAAGAAACTGAACATGGCACCAGAATTAGCTTTGGCAAATGTCAGACGCTAAACCAGTTTCCACTGGAGTATGTCATTTTTCTTTCACCCCACCAGCCTCCACATTCAACGGATCATCCGCTGCCATTTCCACCACCTCCAGCGTGATCCCACCACCAAACACATCTTCCCTTCAGCATTCCGAAGAGTCGAGGGACCACTCACTCCGCGACACCCTGGTCCACTCCCATCACCTCCAACACCCGTTCCTGTGGCACCTTTCCATGCGAATGCAGGAGATGCAACACATGCCCTTATACCTCCTCCCTTCCCACTGTCCAGGGCCCCAAACACTCCTTTCAGGTGAAACACCGATTTACTTGTACCTCTTGCAATTTAGTATACTGCTGTATTCGCTGCTCATGATGCGGTCTGCTCTACATTGGGGAGACCAAACGCAGATTGGGTGACCGCTTTGCAGAACACCTCCGTTCAGTCCGTAAGGGGGACCCCGAGCTCCCGGTGGCCTGTCACTTTAATCCCCCGCTCCACTCAGACCTCACCGTCCTCGACCTCTTGCATTGTTCCATGGAAGCTCAGCGTAAGCTCGAGGAGCAGCACCTCATCTTTCGATTAGGCACTTTACAGCCTTTTGAACTCAACAGAGTTCAACAACTTCAGACTATAACTGTGGCCCCTATTTTTTACCCCCTCACATGGCAGCTGTTAGTCAGAGTGTCAGAGTTACACAGCACAGAAAGAGGCCCTTCGTGTCTGTGCCGGCCATCAAGCCCGGTCTAATCTAATCCCATTTTCCAGCTCTTGGTCCGTAGCCTTGTTTGCTATGGCGTTTCAAGTGCTCATCCAAATGCTTCTTGAATGTTGAGGGTTCCTGCCTCTACCACCCTTTCAGGCAGTGAGTTCCAGATTCCAACCACCCTCTGGGTGAAAAAGTTTTTCCTCAAATCCCCTCATCTTGAATCTATGCCCCCTGGTTATTGACCCCTCTTCTAAGGGGAAAAGTTCCTTTCGATCTACCCTATCTATGCCCCTCATAATTTTATACACCTCAATCAGGTCACCCCTCAGCCTTCTCTGCTCTAAGGAAAACCCCAGCCTATCTAATCTCTCTTCTTAGCTGAAGCGCTCCAGCCCAGGTAACATCCTGGTGAATCTCCTCTGCACCCTCTCCAATGCAATCACATCCTTCCTATAGTGTGGCAACCAGAACTGCACATAGTATTCCAGCTGTGGCCTCACCAGCGTTTTGTACAGCTCCATCATAACCTCCCTGCTCTTATATTCTATGCCTCAGCTAATGAAGGCAAGTATCCCATATGCCTTTTTAACCACCTTATCTACCGGTCCTGCTGCCTTCAGGGATCTATGTACATGCACACCAAGGTCCCTCTGATCCCCTGTCCTTCCTAGGGTCCTACCATTCATTGTGTATTCCTTTGCCTTGTTAGTCCTCCCAAAATGCATCACCTCACACTTTTCAGGGTTAAATTCCATTTGCCACTGTTCTGCCCATCTAACCAACCTGTCTATATCCTGTAGCCCAAGGCTTACCTCCTCACTATTTACCACTCCACCAATTTTTGTGTCATCTGCAAACTTACTGATCATACCTCCTACATTCATATCTAAAATCATTAATGTACACTACAAACAGCAAGGGTCCCAGCACCGATCCCTGCGGTACACCACCGGACACAGGCTTCCAGTCACAAAAACAACCTTCGACCATCACCCTCTGCCTCCTGCCACTAAGCCAATTTTGGATCCAATGTGCCAAATTGCCCTGGATCCCTTGGGCTCTTACCTTCTTGACCAGTCTCCCATGTGGGACTTTGTCAAAAGCCTTACTGAAGTTCATGTAGACTACATCAACTGCACTACCCTCATCCACACACCTAGTCACCCCTCGAAAAATTCAATCAAATTGGTCACACATGATCTCCCCTGACAAAGCCATGCTGACTATCCTTGATTAATCCTTGCCTCTCCAAGTGGAGACTAATTCTGTCCCTCAGAATTTTTTCCAATAATTTCCCTACCACTGATGTTAGGCTCACTGGCCTGTAATTCCCTGGTTTATCCCTACTACCCTTCTTGAATAATGGTACTATGTTAGCGGTCCTCCAGTCCACTGGCACCTCCCCTATGGCCAGAGGTTCTGAAAATGTCAGAGCCCCTGCAATTTCCTCCCTTGCTTCACAGCAGCCTGGGATACATCTTGTCTGGGCCTGGGGATTTATCCACTTTTAAGCCCACTAAAACCGCTAGTACCTCCTCCCTCAATACTAATTTGTTGTTGATTCTGCCAGCGCCATTTACACCTCATCTAGTCATCTTTTGTTTCTTAACTTGTCCCATCACCATCTCCTTTTGCTTTGCACCATCATCCCTTTTGTCTTTTAATCTCTCCTGCCATCCATCCCATACCTTCCTTTTTGTTCTTTCCTCCTTTTCCCTGCCCCTAGTTCTGACAAAGGGTCACAGGCCTGAAACGTTAACCCGGTTTCTCTCTCCACGGATGCTGCCTGGCCTGCTGAGTGTTTCAGCATTTTGTGTTATTTCAGATTTCCAGCATCCGCAGTATTTTGCTATTGCGTTGTGTGGGAGTATGTAATTTCATAGCCTGAAACCCTACTCCGAGCCGGAGTCAGTTATACATAGAAAAATAGGAACAGGAGTAGGCCATTCAGCCCTTTGAGCCTGCTCCACCATTCAATATCATGGCTGATCCTCTATCTCAATACCATGTTCCCACTCTCCCCATACGTGTCTAGAAATCTATATCAGCTCCTTAAATATATTCAGTGATTTGGCCTCCACAGCTTTCTATGGTAGAGAATTCCACAGGTTCACCACCCTGAGTGAAGAAATTTCTCCTCATCTCAGTCCTAAATGTCCTACCCCGTATCCTGAGACTGTGACCCCTCGTTCTAGAGCCCCCAGCCAGGGGAAACATCCTCCCTGCATCCAGTCTGTCTAGCCCGGTCAGAATTTTAGACGTTTCAATGAGATCCCCTCATTCTTCTAAACTCTAGTGAATACAAGTTGCCCCAATTTCCAAACAGTTCCCCATCTCTTCCCTCTTGGCCTTCGCTATTGGATCTTTGGGAACAGATCTGAAGTTAGGTCATCAACACAAATATCTCAAAAAAATTGACCCATGAAGCAAATCTTGAAAGCCAGCATGGCAATCGGCTAGAGCCAATTAAACAACTGCAAAGGGATGTGATGCACCCCAGCCACAAGGGGCTGAAATTGAAAAGTAGCAGTGCTTTCCAAAACTGGAAACCAACGAATGACGGAGCTGCTGCTGTCTGGAATGAGTGGCCAAGAAAGTTCACAAAAAGCTTTGCAAAGGACAGCAAACCAATACCAGCAAAAACAAGCTGCTGATACCAATTAGCCAGAAGGAAGAATATTTTCATGAAGCAACCAATAATAGAGGGGGAAAAACAGATACAAGAACAAGCCCTTGTACGCACTGGGCTGGGGAAGACAGGTTCCAATGGGCACTGCATAGCACCAAGCTCTTCGAGATTGTCTATGGGTTCCGCTTGGTCATTTGAACTGAGGATTAACTCGAGCTACATTTAACAGGACTGCTTTCTACTACAGATAGTCTCAGTCACCTCACACATGCTGCTCGGAGATCTCGGTGCTCCTCGCATTCTGGTCTGAGCATCCCCGATTTTAAAATCACTCCACCATTGGCTACATTGCCTTCTGCTACCAAGGCCCGAATCTCCAGAATTCCCTCCCTAAACTTCTCCACCTTTCAGACGCTCCTTAAAACCTACCTCTTTGGCCAAGCTTTTGGTCATCTGTCCTAATATCTCCTAATGTGGCTTGGTGTCAAATTTTATTTGCTAATTGCTTCCATGAAGCACCTTGGGAGGTTTTACTACATTAAAGCTGCTATATAAATGCAAGTTGTTTTTGCAAATTAGAGTATACTTTACATTACTGTAGTTTGTTTCACCACAGTCACAGTACTGTCCCATTAGCTACTTTGTGGCCATAAAGTTTGTGAAGGGCATGGAGTAGAGGGAAGAGTTTTGCCATTGCTGGGTGTGGGCAGGACATTTCAAGATGGGTCCTGCCCCCTTAGTTATACTTTGCTTGCACCAACTCTGATTTCTTGTAAATTTCTGAATTGGTGATAAAGCATAAACACAGGGGCCTGTATTTACATTGAGTCCGTCCTTTCCTTGCACTTTATCCAACTTTGTTCAATGAAGGCGCTAGCTTTCTGCTAGATTACTCACGGGCTCTAGGCTCCCATATCTGCATTTTATGTCGACTCATTCCCAGTGCTCCTACAAAATGTACACAGCTTCCAACTGACTATTGCTGCTGTTGCAATCCAGACATAACAAAACTAGGAATTGGGTGTTTTGGTAAAAAGTTCCCACACAAACAAGGACACACACGGCCACTCCAGCTAGCCACAGCAGCTGCATGGCTACAATCCAGACACATAAAGCCATTTTACCCCACCACTCATTTAGCTCCGATTCCAGGAGACCTATGTCCCCCAGTAGGCTCCTGCCATTTACACTGCTAAATGCAGCTCTCTTGTCCGAGGGCAGAATCATATGCCCATGGAAAACAGTATTTACAGCACAGGAGAATTGGATCAGTACCAGAAGGAAAAAAATTGCAGGGCTACGGGGAAAGGGTGGGGGAGTGGGACTAGCTGAAGTGCTCTCAGAAATCCAGCATGGGCGTGACAGGCCGACTGGCCTCCTCCTGTGCTGTAACCATTCTATGAGGGGAGTAAAACCATCTACTGCATTCCCTGTAGCATGAAGGAGAATTTCAGCCCCTCACCTCCAGACTTGACTATCCAATGCTCACTTGGCCTCCCATCCTCCAGAAACATCACCTCATCCAGAACTCTGCTGCCTATAACCTATCCTGCACCAAGCCCCACTTGCCCTTGTTGACCTACATTGGCTCCCAAGGCCACCCACCTCCCTCCAACTCGATACTCTCATCTTTGTAAAAAAATCTCCATGGTCTCACCCCTCCCCAACTGTGATCTCCTCCAGGCCTACAACTCCCTGCCCAAACTCCTAATTCCTCCACTCCAGCAACCGTGCTGCCTCCACCTCCAAGAGCCCCCCTTCAAACCCAAGTCTCTTCACCCCTCCTAATTTCTCCCTCTGGCTCAGCAGCAGCAGCTTTCCTTGCGCCTCAGGACATGTTCCTACATTAAAAGGTGCTCTGTAAATGCAAGTAGTTGTTGAAGCTATACTGCACCTTCTTTGCCTTACACCAATTCCATTCAGTACTCACCTTTCTAATGCAGCTCGCCGCCGTTCTAGGAACTCGGCAGAGGAGGAATCTTCCTTCCCAACTTTCACTTTGGTCATACCTTACCAAAGAGAAACCAGGATTAGCAATTTGTGTTAGGAAACTGGGAGAACCAGAGACAGTGGAGATATCGCTTAGTTGGCCAGCTACATTGGCACAATTGTGGTGGTTTCTTAAATCAGGGACAGGGACTGCAAGGAAAAAACTCCCATACAGCATTAAATTTGGTCATTGCCCAAGGAGAACATTCCAATTTGGCCCAGCTAAAAGGCTTCCCAACTAGGAAGGTCTGGATTCCACTGATAAGACATGGTGCCCTGGTACGAATATTTGCTGCTAGAAGTCATTAGCATAATAACACATTTAGAGCATGTTAAACATTACGGCCAATTAGAGTCATCTTTTCAACCCTCCCTGTGCGTCTTTTTCTTCTCTGCAATCCTCTCTCCTCAGGAACACTCGTGTAGGGCAAAGTTCCAACAGCACACTCAGCTGTGGGGAGAGCTCAGAGGGCAAGCCCCTCCCCACAAAGCAAGAGGGAAGTCAAGTCTCAACCAGACCACTCCCGTGACTCAGCATCAGGTCTTGCAATAGATATTTAAGAATGTCAGAATGGGGGCCGGGGGGGGGGGGTGGAAAGGAGAATGAAGGGAGAAAGAGGAGCTATGCACAAACACATCGACAACCAGGTACTTGAAAACACCCCAAAAAAAAAACCTCTAGAAATGAAATGTTGGGGAGGCTTCAAACAGCACTCCTTTAACATTGAATAAACTATCATTGTTCTCCAGCCCCTCCTTTCAAAACTGTCATTTGCACCAGACTTGAGATAGTCTGGTCCCCTACACTACATTGGACAGCTGGGAGAATGAATATAAACCAGAATCCCAGTTCAAACTCCAATGATGGGCCTACCCATTAGGCTCTTCTCGGGAGGGGGAGGGACGATGAAGCCGTTCGGCGAATGCTTTTCCGAGAGTCGGTCATACAGTCCTAGAAAATCACTAAATCTTCGCTTTACAGTGAAGTCTTTCCCCTTGAACATCTTTAAGCTGGTCTGTAAAGCAAAACAATACAAAAACTATTAGCCAATGACACATACACCAGTACGAGGTTCTGTGCCCAGCCTCTGGCAGTATCTAGTGCCCCCACCCCAGCCTCTGGCAGTATCTAGTGCCCCCACCCCAGCCTCTGGCAGTATCGAGTGCCCCCACCCCAGCCTCTGGCAGTAGAGTGCCCCCACCCCAGCCTCTGGCAGCATAGAGTGCCCCCACCCCAGCCTCTGGCAGCATAGAGTGCCCCCACCCCAGCCTCTGGCAGTATCGAGTGCCCCCACCCCACCCCCTGGCAGTATCGAGTGCCCCCACCCCAGCCTCTGGCAGTATAGAGTGCCCCCACCCCAGCCTCTGGCAGTATCGAGTGCCCCCACCCCAGCCTCTGGCAGTATCTAGTACCCCCACCCCAGCCTCTGGCAGTATCTAGTGCCCCCACCCCAGCCTCTGGCAGTATTAGTGCCCCCACCCCAGCCTCTGGCAGTATCTAGTGCCCCCACCCCAGCCTCTGGCAGTATAGAGTGCCCCCACCCCAGCCTCTGGCAGTATCGAGTGCCCCCACCCCAGCCTCTGGGCAGTATAGAGTGCCCCCACCCCAGCCTCTGGCAGTATTAGTGCCCCCACCCCAGCCTCTGGCAGTATCTAGTGCCCCCACCCCAGCCTCTGGCAGTATCGAGTGCCCCCACCCCAGCTTCTGGCAGTATCGAGTGCCCCCACCCCAGCCTCTGGCAGTATCGAGTGCCCCCACCCCAGCCTCTGGCAGTATAGAGTGCCCCCACCCCAGCCTCTGGCAGTATTAGTGCCCCCACCCCAGCCTCTGGCAGTATCGAGTGCCCCCACCCCAGCCTCTGGCAGTATAGAGTGCCCCCACCCCAGCCTCTGGCAGTATCGAGTGCCCCCACCCCAGCCTCTGGCAGTATTAGTGCCCCCACCCCAGCCTCTGGCAGTATCGAGTGCCCCCACCCCAGCCTCTGGCAGTATAGAGTGCCCCCACCCCAGCCTCTGGCAGTATCAGTGCCCCCACCCCAGCCTCTGGCAGTATCGAGTGCCCCCACCCCAGCCTCTGGCAGTATCGAGTGCCCCCACCCCAGCCTCTGGCAGTATCGAGTGCCCCCACCCCAGCCTCTGGCAGTATCGAGTGCCCCCACCCCAGCCTCTGGCAGTATCTAGTGCCCCCACCCCAGCCTCTGGCAGTATCTAGTGCCCCCACCCCAGCCTCTGGCAGTATCTAGTGCCCCCACCCCAGCCTCTGGCAGTATCGAGTGCCCCCACCCCAGCCTCTCATAGAAAGAGACCAAGAACAGTGCGATGGCATTCTCGCATTGCCCATGTTACCCAGTTCAAACAATTTACACATACATTACATCACAATGTCATTTCAACTATGCAGCAAGCCTTGCAACCTAAACACGTAAATAGAGCACCTTTGTTTAAATGGATCAGAATAGCTGCATGATTCACCGCGAGTCATATATACACACACAGCACAAAAAGTCATGCTACATTGCAACAGATGCCCACACACTGCTGATACATACCAAAGTGGACACTTTGTAGGCCATGTATGCAGCCATTCCATCACCTAAGTGAAATTAAAGAGAGATTATTCCAAGTACTGTACATTGCTGCTGCATGATGTTATTACAGCCACAGTTTACACACACTAGGACAATGCCTGCTCTCGACATCAGGATGGTTGCCCTCTTGGAAAGAGCATGAATAACTGATGTGTGCAAACCCTATGGTTTTAGCTAGAAGAGAAGAGGAACACCAAGTTTGGGAGTAGTTTGTCCCTTTCTACTTCTATAGCCATGTTGATTGTGTGTGTCTCTGGACAAGCAGAACATTAGGCTTATTTAGTGCAGCCTGGAATCCCCATACACTTCTGCCAAATTCCAGACATGGCCCAGAGCTCCTGGATTTACAGTCTTGAGCCAAGAACCACACCCCGATTGGAATTTCACATCAAAGGGGAGGTTAATGTTTGGTTTCCTTCTACCGGATTCTGGCAGCAGAGACCAATGGTTATGTGGAGCCACCAGGGCGCTGATTGAGAATGCCACCAGGTGGAAGAGCACAACACTGGGAGGCTTGTACAGCACCAAGTTACGGCAGCAGCTTAAAACTGGTCATGTTTCTGTAAAGCATTCACAGTGAGGAATGGGTGAAGCTTAATCAATGAAGACTAAGGGACATAGTTTAAAATTGAGGTCAAAAGACATTTGAGCACACTTTAAAAATACAAGAGGCTGACAGAATAGTCAGGAAAAAAAGTACCAGGGATAGTGAAACAATAAACCATGGCAGTGCTTTTTGTTTCTAAAAGGACTAGATGGATTTCTGTCAGGGTTACTGGCTCCAGAATCATTGTAAGGAAACAGATTTGTCATGATAGGTTAAATGGACCAATAGTCCTAGTTACTGCGGAGGGGCCGTTTCCCCTGGCTGGGGAATCTAGTCACAGTCTCAGGATAAGGGGCTTGGCCATTTAGGACAGAAATGAGGAGAAATTTCTTCACTCAAGAGGGTGGTGAATCTTTGGAATTCTCTACCCCAGAGTTATGGTGGCTCAGTCATTGAGTATATTCAAGACAGAGATCGATAGATTTTTGGGAACAAAGGAATATGGGGATAGTGCGGGAAGGTGGAGTTGAGGTAGAAGATCAGCCACGATCTTGTCGAATGACGGAGCAGGCTCGAAGGGTCGAATGGCCAACTCCTGCTCCTATTTATGTTCTTATGTAGTCTTCTGCTTAAATCATTACAATGCTACATAATCCTTGCCCTCTCTCCTCTGTTGGCCAGAGTTTATTTGCTGCAAATAGTGTGGTATAAACTAGATCAACTGCAACAACCTTTATTAACATTGAGCAATTGCAATAATTGCCAATACAAGACAAAAACTTGTAGCAGATGTTGGGCCCTGGACTGAATGAAGAAGTGTTCTCACTCCAGTCACCCACTTATTCAGTTAATTCTCAAATGATGGGCTGGCATGTTTGGTATTTTGACACACCCACTGACACATGCCACCACTGCTCCCATACTTCACAGCACTAAAAGCAGTTACTACTTTAGCTAAGCAAGAGTTTCCATCTCCTTTCAACCTAAGCAGCCTTTAAAACAAGAGATTGCACGTAACTTTTGCACTAATTTAAAAAGTCTATCCAACAAGCACTCGAGTGACAAGTTCCCAGACCGATACAGCTGGTAATCCGTGAAAGACTAACTTAGTGGAAAATATTAAGCCACATTGGACAGCCATGGTTACAAATCTGGTGCCCTTAGATCAGGGAACCAACAGCACATTGTAAGTGCAGTTAAGCAATTATTGCTTTAACATGTAGGTTCTGGAAGGGCCAGTGTATGGAAGTACTAGTCAACGAGCTCTGGAGAGCGGTTTAAATCCAGCATTGCATACATGCTAGTGACAGTATAGAAAAACAGTGACACGACTGCGTGTAACAGAAATCTAAAAAATATTTTTAATTACTTCACACATTATAAAGATAGTTCCAAACTTCCACCTATTGGTCACTTCTCAGAATCTGGATAAGTCACTTTAAAGATAGGAAGCACTGGAATTCCCCTTTAAATTTTCAACAAAAACATTCTGTTCCCTCTCCCAAACGCTTTCTTCCTCCTTCCCCACCCACCCCATCCCCAGGGTGAATACCAAGTGCAGCCAGCCTCCTATGCTTCCATTAGTACTGTGCTAAACTGCTAATGGTGTGGGGGGCCCAGGGACAACGCCTTGATTTTCCCCATGCTCCAATTCTTCAGAAGTGCCTATTCTCTGCTCAGAGTATCCCTAGTGTGACAGCTCTGATCAGGAACAGTAGGGAAGCTCACCCAACATCACATCAGCATGGTGTCCCCTCCATTAGACAATCACCCCAAATTTAAAAAAAATAAAAAAGGAGAACTGGTGGAGCCCTCAATCTGCAGGAGTACCGAAGTCAATGCTGTCAATATCGGAGAGGTTTGTGCTGAAGGCAAGGAAAGAGAAAGAAGGAAAGTGCATTCTTAAATGGCAGTCAATCATTTGCAGACAGCGTTAGCATTAGAGAAAGCAGCGCGTAGAGAGCATTAACCGACAAGTGATACATGCTCCCATTATAAACCAACACTGACCGTGAGGCAAATCACTTCACTTTCCCCAGTTCAAAACATGATCATACACTTACCCACTTTCTCTGGCTCAGTCACTGTAACATTCATGTCAAACTGATCCTCACCCTCCTCCTCCGCTTCTTCTTCCTCTAACTGCCAAGGGAATGAAACAGATGCACAACAGTCAGCAACCCAACAAAAGATACGCAAACCCAAAGAACAGACATTTCCGTAGAACTGATCAAACATCTTCTACGTGGCTACTTTACTATTCTTTCTACAGTAGTCATGAAGTTGAACCCAATATTTCTCCTAAATAAAAGTGGTATTTTGCTTTCTAATAACGGTGGCATAGTGGTTAGCACTGTTGCCTCACAGCGCCAGGGACCCGGGTTCGAATCCGGCCTCGGGCGACTGTGTGTGGAGTTTGCACATTCTCCCCGTGTTTGCGTGGGTTTCCTCCGGGTGCTCCGGTTTCCTCCCACAGTCCAAAGATGTGCGGGTTAGGTTGATTGGCTATGATAAATTGACCCTTAGTGTTAGGGGGATTAAATACGTGGGGTTACGGGGATCGGGTGGGATATGTGTCGTGCAGGCTCGATGGGCCGAAATGGCCTCTATCTGCACTGTGGGGTTTCTGTGATTCTGTGAACGCAAAGGAGCAATTCCAACATTAAAGGTCTTGTATTGCACCTTTCACATCTTCAGGACACAAGTACCTCAGAACCCACGAGGGATGTGTGAAACAGCCACCATTTTGTGGAAACAGCAAGGTTACACAAAAAGCAACAAAACAAAGGACCATGCTGTTCTTCGTGGTGTTGGTAGAGGTATAATTGCTCTTCAAAGTGCAATGGATGTTCCACGGTCATCTGAACAAGCAGATAGGACCGCTGTTTAACGTCTCACCCAAAAGACAGCATCTCCACTAATGCAGCACTGCCGCAGGACTGTACTACACTGCACAGTAGTGTCAGCTTAGACAGAGTGCACCAGTTCTGGAGGGGCTTGAATCCATACTCAGCCTGGATTTACCAACTGAGCCAAGGTGGTATTAGAATATGCCACTGCTGTCAGACTTGTACAAAGTAGCCATCAAATAATAAAAGGGTTAAGTACCATTGATATATACACACAGCTGGATAGGAAAAGCTCACTCTTGGGGCAACACTGGGAGGCAGTGCAAGGAAAATAAACCATTTTCCACAGGGATTTGGATGAACAGCACTTCCAGTAATACATTAAACTGCAGAGTTCCTAGGGCTCTGCACCACCAATACACAACAGGGGGATCACATAGGATACGAATAGGTTCACATTTTGGCATGCATTGTAAGGATAGATTTGCAAGGGTCCCCTTCATCCTCAGTGACGTGCATCTTTCAAACCCCTGCAACCCAAAGTCGTGCACATTAAGCAGATCTGGAAATGGAGAAAGATTCAGTGTTCAGCAAATCCCCTTGTAGTGCGCAATGGGCCAACTCGTTAAACAGCGACAAGCCAAGCTGCACAGACCAAGATGCTCCAATTTGACCTGCAGTCGACACCGAATCAACTATTGGTAGAGGCATTGCTGTTGGCTTCAACACTCCAATCAGAAGGGAGAAAAGAAACAGACCAAGGTTCCTGCTGCTCACTATCCAGTAAACCTGCTGGAAATAGCACCAGGGGCAGCTGCAACATCCCCTCAGATAGCAACACTCTGTCTAGCCATAAGAATGGCCGCAGGTCTACTAATGCAACCGTAAAAGTGCAATAAACAAAAGCATCAATGTCTGAGCTCCGACAGACACTGGCCATTTGTAAGGGTGCTGATTCAGCTCAGGGTACACATCTACCCACCTAGCACTGCTGGGGCCCGAATAAGTGACCAGCGTTGAGGAACCTGTGTAAGAATGATGGTACAGGAATGTCCTTCGACAGCACCTCCCAAACCTGCGACTTCAACCACCTAGGAGGGGGGCAGCAGGCACATGGGAACATCACCACCTCCAAGTTCCCCTTCAAGTCACACACCATCTAGACTTGGAAATATAGCGTCGTTCCTTCATCACCACTGGGTCAAAATCCTGGAACTCCCTCCTGAACAGCACTCTAGGAGTACCTTCAGCACAGACTGCAGCAGCTCACCACCACCTTCTCAAGGGCAATAAATGCCAGCCTTGCCAGAGACACCCACATCCCATGAATTAATGAATGAATGAATGAAGTACTGATTAGCAAAAGGTAGTATTTGCTCATTAGGCAACAGCCCTTCCTCTGAAATTAAAGTTTACCTACAGCAGAGAAAAACTGATTGATAGACAACTGGGAGGGGGGCAGGGGGAAAGAAAAAAGAGAAGTGGGATGATTTTTAAAAAGCCAAATTTCTCAAAAGTTGAGAAAAAGCACAACTCTTACACTAGGGCCTATACTTCGTAACATTTGGAGGCTTCAAATTGAATCCTTACCTCTTGGTATATTTTGGTCTGGGATTGTATAGCAGTGCTGGGTGGAACTGTTACTGATGGGCCAGTAGCGGACGGTTTGGTCTGACTCTTATCATTTTGAGTGTTGTCCAGAGATAACTCCACAGTGGCTTCTGCAACGAGATAGCATTCAACATAACTCAGTACTGCCACAGTACACTGCCCTCAGCATCCTTTACCACAATGAAAGGACACACATCTTTCATTGGTGTAATGACAATGCCTCTTCAACCTAAGATACACAATCTCCATGCTACAGGCTGGGACACTCAATCCCAATGTAACAGTATTCATAACAGCCCAGGAGCGCTTGCAGCCAACACCCGCTGTGACTCCAGCAGATCTGCTGCTCCGTCTAGTTCTAGGCCTCCATTCACAGCTATGAAATGCTGCCGGAACTGGGACACAGCACGTGTCTCTCCCTATAGTTGTAAACAGATCTCAACCCTGTGGCTCTGCTCCCCACCACCCATCTCCAGCAGAAGGCAGCTGGTTCCCACTCAGCAAATGTTCAGGATGGCACAAGTTCAGGCGCTCACTGTGTAGATCACAGGCACAGATCCACATGCTCTCTCAGCAACAGTATTGGAGCTTGAGCGCGTTTTGGACCACACCTGCCGAGGGAGACACTGCATGGGGCTGCAGTGGTCAGAAAAGATTTAGTATATATAATCTTACCCTTCGAGAATATCGTTTGAGACACAAACTTTAGGGTTAGGGGGTCAATACTGGATTGGAGAGATGCCTGACGCACTGTCTGACTAAAAATTTCAACGTAGGATCTTCTAAATGCCAACAGGATGCCGGTTGTTAAATTTGCAAAACATTTTTTTTTTTTTTTTTTTTTTTTTTTTAAATAAAATAAACACAATGCAGCCTACTCCAAAATAACTGCATGTGAATCGGTGTTACAAATCCCAGGTACAGGACTTGCAACCTTGTTATACTGAGAATGTGCCACGGCTATGCTGCATAGTACTCCCACCAGAAAACCAATATGAAGGAAGCAATCTCCATGCCAATAAGGTGGCTCAAGATTAGCAGGAGGCAGTGGAAGGGATGGAGCCCCAGCAGGTCTGGTCAGGGCTGAAAGCGCTGATCGAAAGGCAACCAAGCTTGGGTGGTCGCACATCTCTGCTGAAGTGTCGCTCTCCAATATAAAATGCACACGAGCACCTGCTCAAATCCTTGGGTAAAGCAACTCCGAGAGTTTCCTCTGTGCACCCATGGGACTGGCTAGCCTGGTTAAGAGATCTTACAATGGAGAAAATAGTAATGTGCTGTGCAATTACTGGAGTTTTAAACCCTTTACCCGCAAAAATATCTTGTTCATCGTCATCAGAATGTATCCCATTTGTCTTGGAGTTGCTGCTGGGAGTCTTTCTGGAATCCATCTCTAAAGGGCTGGTCTAAAAAACATTAAAATTCACTTAAAGTTAGAAGCACTAGATGATCAATGAACAGCTTTTAAAAAGGTCAAGTGGCAATAAAAGTTGATACAGCCACAAGTTAACAAGGTCAAGGCTCACCAAGCAGGAGCACCAATGAACCTTGCTGTGTGACCCATAAATTGCCTATTCTTTAGATCACAACTGGGCACCTGCCCTCTAGGTTTGATCCTCATGGTACATCTCAAGCACTCACTATTGAGGAAATGCAAAGCAGGACTTCCAGTAAAAAAACAAAAAAAAAAACTTTTCCCTCAGAATTAAATCACGTGAGCAAAGGCAGACACTCACTGATCGAGCCTTACTGGGGGCCTCAATCTACTCAACCAGGTTTCCAGGGGAGCAAAGCTCAGAAATGGTGGTCGTGTTGAAGTAAAAAAAAATAAAACTTCCTCTGAAAGGGTTCAACAATCTCCTCTTTTAATCTTTTGTGAGGGGGCGGAAAAAGGACAGACCGACACATGAAAGATGAAAGTGAAGCACAAGTGGCCTACGCCTACAGTAGGCTTAAAAAAAAACTTCCAACAAAATAATTTTGATCAATATAGATATAACAGGTGGGGTGGAAGGGGGGGGGGAAAAGGTTGAAAGAGAAAGCAAAAAAAACCCAACTCCAGGCATACCACGGTCACTAAATGCCAAGAGTTTGAACTGAGTGAGGTCACAGTCAGACACCCCAAGCTCTGACCGTCAACGTAACCAGGTAGGAAATGTAACCCTGCTCAGGATGACCATCCACCCCAAATGTGGGCAAGCCTGCTAGAAGCTAGTAATCTGCGAGATTAGGAAAAGACTTGCATTTATATAGCACCTTTCACGACCACCAGACGTCTCAAAGTGCTTTACAGCCAATGAAGTACTGTTTGACCTGGAGTCACTGCTGTAACGTGGGAAACGCAGCAGTCAATTTGCGCACAGCAAGCTCCCACAAACAGCAATGGGATGATGATCAGATAATGTTTTTGTTATGTCGGCTGAGGGGTAAATATTGGCCAGGACACCGGGGAGGACTCGCCTGCTCGTCTTTGAAATAGTGCCAGGGGATCTTTTACATCCACCTGAGAGCGCAGTCGGGGGTCACGGTTTAACGTCTCATCCAAAAGACGGCACCTCCGACAGTGCAGCACTCCCTCAGCACGCACTGGAATATCAGCCTAGCTTTATGTGCTCAAATCCATGGAGTGGGACTTGAACCCACGACCTTCTGACTCAGAGGCAAGTGGGCTACCAACTGAACCACAGCTAACACTAAAGGAACCATTTAGGTCGAGGCGCTCTCAGTGAACCAGTGTAAGCGGGTAGCACCCTCGCCTCGGAGTCAGAAGGTTGTGGGTTCAAGTCCCACTCCAGAGACTGGAGCACAAACACTCAGCCGATATTCCAGTGCAGTGCTGAGGAGTGCTGCACTGTCGGAGGTGCCGTCTTTTGGATGAGACGTTAAACCGTGGCCCTGACTGCTCTCTCAGGTGGATGTAAAAGATCCCATGGCACTATTTTGAAGAGCAGGGGAGGACTCCCCTGGTGTCCTGGCCAATATTTATCCCTCAACCAACATCTATCTGGTCATTATCACATTGCTGTTTGAGAGAGCTTGCTGCGTTTCCTACATTAGTGACTACACTTCAAAAAGTACTTCATTGGCTGGAAAGTGTTTTAAGCTGTCCGGTGGTCGTGAAAGGCGCTACAGAAATGCAAGTCTTTTTTTCTCCATTCACACTGCAAGCCTACATCCACAGGCAGAAAAAACACAAACTAAACTTGTTCCCGACAGCAGAGGGAGCCCTGGTTAAGGCATCAAAATACTGTGCTCGACAGATGTGGCGGGAGCCAGCTGCAGCAGTTATTTCTTGTTAATCTCCTCTCCCTCACTTCTATCCTCCATCAATTATAGAGGAACTGTTCCCTACTGATCTGATCATTTACACTACTCAATTCAAAAGGTCACAAGTCAAACCATCCGAATGTTTTTTTAAGCACTACGTTCCCACTTGGCTTATTTACAATGCTTAATTAAATTATTGGACAATTTGAATGAAGTGCAAAAACTGGCTGGGGTCTCTGGAGTAGTCCATTCACTAAAGAAACTTCAAAGTCTGAAATAATGAAAATACTCAGCCTGGAGGTTGGTATCTGAAACGCTACAAAGGGTCTCGACCCAAAACCAGTCAGTCAATTAGCTTTTTCTCTTTTGGCTTCTGCATGTCCAGCATTTTGTGTTTTTAATAATTAAATTGTTACTAACTACTAGGAGATTCACTAGGGAAAGAAGTCAAATCACCTGTGGCGAGACATTGGAGCCAAACAGCAGTATGAAGGCGGGTAGTTGGAGTGAAGATACAGATCAGCCATGATCTAACTGAATGGCAGAACAGGCTCGAGGGGCTGAATGGCCTCCTCCTATTCCATTTGTTTGATAAAGTACATGATGTGGGGTGCCAAGGATGGGGAGGGAATTCATACACAGACTTGCAGTCTCCCCCCCCCCCAAAGTATGTGACTCAAGTCAGCATGAACAGTGGCCTTGCTCACTGCTGCATGATACAGCCTGTTGGAAATATCCCACACTGGTGCAGTACCAAGACCATGTGTGGTATGGGCTTAGGCATGTTATTGGGGAAAAGGAGGCAGCTTTACTTGGCATTGGACTGCTATTCTTGACAGAATAACTGGAGCCACACAGACCAGGACGACCTCCGGTTCAATCCCGAGGATGTGCTGAGTTTGCTGGTCTTGGGCAAAGAGGTGGCACATGGGCTGCTACTGGCATGGGAGGGGGGAATAAACAAAAGCAAAACATGGTGGCAACTCCTGATCACTTGACAGCAACCCACTCTGGAAGTGTGCACACGTGAATAGGGTGAATTATTGAATGATCAGTACAGGATGCCATTCGGCCCATCATGCCAGCTCATTGGTAGAGCTATCCAATTAATCCCACTCCCCTGCTCTTTCCCCATAGCCCTTTAAAAAAAAATTACATTCAAGTATTTATCCAATTCCCTTTTGAATCTGCTTCCACCGCCCTTTCAGACAGCACATTCCAGGTCACAACTCGCTGCGTAAAAAAATGTTTCTTATTCTTCCCTCTGGCTCTTTTGCCAATTACCTTAAATGTCTCCCCTCTGGTTACCCACCTTCCCCCCCCACTGGAAACAGTTGCTTCTCATTTACTCCATCAAAACCTTCATGACTTTGAACACCTATCAAATCGCCTTTACCTGCTCTGCTTTAAGGAGGAGAACAATTCCAGCTTCTCCAGTCTCCACATAACGGAAGCCCTCATCCCGGGTACCATTCTAGTAAATCTCCTCTACACCCTCTCCAAGGCCATGACATCCTTCCTAAAGTGAGGTGCCCAGTCTTGAAGACAGGATCTGATCTGCTGTGATGCCTACTGTAGTCAAACAGCCCATCAACACTCACTGTCAAAGCTCACAAATTAAAGACCATGAGTAAGGTAGCAGAGTGTGGCTGCTGCCCACAAAACCCTGACTCCAGCATGAGGAAAGAGAAAACAAGGATCTTAAAGAATATACAGTAGCTTTACTACATTACAGTCACACGCCCACAACAGCTTCCCCACATTACACCAAGATTCATCGTTCGGCCCAACTGCCTGCCTCTCTCCCGCGGCCATGTTCGCGCCCGGGTGGCCATGGAGATGGAGCACACTGCGTCCTCTGGCACGCTCGAGGCCTTCCGCGACCGGTGAGCGCCACAGAAACCGGAGTGCATCACCACCCCGGCCAACGAAATTTTAATTGAATTGGTTAAGTTTTATTTAGTTATTTTAGTTACAGTCTATTTGTTTATGTGCCCATCAGAAGAGTACACCACGATTCAGTTGCTTGAAGTACAATTAAAACCCAACACAATAACGTCTGTACAAGTCATACTTGGCAGGAGGGAAATCTTACAATGTTAATCACTTCAGAAAATCCCCTGCCTTGATCCCTAGGTTCAGCAGAGTCACATTCCAGCTGCAAGCTTACTCTGAAGCAAGGCAAGATTCCTGTGGCACAGAGATTCTTTGGGTCATTTTAAAGTATAATCGCACAGGAAGGGCTCACTCTCCAAGGAACCAAGTACATATCACAGCTCGTGCCACCAGTAAGATGGACTTGGGATCCCGGCACTCATGGTTAAACTTCAAGGCTCGAGTGGATTGACTTCAAGTCCTGTAAAGCAAAGCCTTGTCGCAAAACTGATAGATGGATAGCGCTACCTACACTCTAGTGCATGAAGCAGCAGGCTCCAACAAGCAGAATTCTTCCTCACTTAACCAGACACACCCAAGCCCTGCAATCTGCTCTCCTTAGCAGTCAGAGGTAACTATAGCATGCCTGCACCATAATGAACACAAATTTCCACAACAGGAGAGGCATGCAGTATGGAATTCAAAGACCACCTCAGAAGCAGTGTGCAGGTTCTCTGCAAAGTGTGGCTGTCTGTAAACAGTGGGTTTGCCGTTTTGCAATGTATTTTGTATCAGTGCCGGATACTGGGCCATGTCCACATAGAAAGTGGGAAGCACAAACAGTGTCTGATGAATTCACTTCCTTAAACACAGTAGCACCTGTTCCATTACCAGAAACACAAATATAATGAACCAACATTCACTAGTTATTCATGGGCCAAGTTACATGCAGAGGTTTCTTGTATTTGCTAGATAGAAATAAAAGCTTGCGGTACTCTGCTACAAATTTACATTTGCCACAATCTCATGTCTTTGCCCAATAATGTAACAGTCTCATTTCCACACCCTATTCTTATGGTTCACATCCCGTTGCCAATTTAATCGGCAGTTCTATGCTGTCCTAGCCACCATGGACTAAGTTAAAACTCCCCAGAGTCAGTGATCATTGGACAGTCAGCAGGGAGGGGCAAATTCCCTCTCCTGTCTGGATCCAAACCCCACAGGTGAAAGGGCAACATTCTAACTCATCAAATTCAGATTGTTTTCAATTTAAAAAAATGCTCAGTGTTTTGCAGATGCACCCAGCTTGCTTTCTGCTGGCTTAACTGCCAGAGCCTTGGGTACAGATTCAGATTTCTTGCTCCTCCTAGCATCACAGTCCCTCTGTGGACACCTTCAAGCAGCTAAGCTCAGCATTTGCTGTTCTCATACACAGGTACTGAATGCAGTTAAGTCTGAGATTTTCCTCCTGTTCCAGTTCAGGCTGTGCAATTTAACCTTGATTGCAGCCAACACTGGATTCTGCAGGAGGTCGCACTTCCTAAATGGATGCACGGAGTAGTTTCAAACCAGACCCAACGACTGACTCATGGTGTGCCACTTTTGCAGCGACCTTTAGCCAAGGTGCTCCTCTCAATTAGTTTGCTGAAGCCAGGAAATTCCTTATATCTGTTCATAACAAGTGCTTGTACTGCCAATAAGCCACCTCTATCCCAAGAAATATAGACTTAATGACACTGCCATTTCTTTCTGATTGAGACAGGAATGGTGGACAGGAAGGTCACTAAAAAAGTCACCTTCACAATTGAAGTTATTGCCCATCATCTTACTCCCATACATGTGCAAGCATCCATTACAACATCTCATTATTAAATAGTGAATGTTTCACCACAGGCCAGCTTGCTGGCAGGAGTTGCTGGGCTGGACTCAAAGTTGGGCTAAAGTGGCACAATGAAGGTTTCTGGCTTACGTTTCATGTGTTACTCCTCTCCTTTATGAAGTAGTGGCTTGTGATCTTTAACATCCATCTGAACTACTAGCACAGGCAAGAGTTGAGGGAGCCATCGGTAGAGTAGGCCACTTCTATTTTGTGTCCAACTTGATATCAATGTTTAATGCTCATGTGCCCAGTTTAGTGTCACACCCAAAGCATGGCATCTGCTCAGTAATGCCACAAGTGTCAGCCCACATTAAAAGACTTGCATTTCTGTAGCGCCTTTCACGACCCAAAGCAGTTTTACAGCCAATGAAGTACTTTTGAAGTGTAGTCACTTTTGCAGGGTAGGAAATGGTGCATATAAACCCACAACTTTGACTCTCTAGCATTAATGCCTCAGAGACCACCACTTTTACCCTGGATTTCACCTGCAGTACTTGCAGCTTAGCAATAAACACCAAGCCCAAGTTGGATCAGATAGGAAGTGCCCTGCTGGTCCCCTGCCCTGTGACAAATTGAAGAGCAGTCAAAGAAACTGGATCCAAATGCAAATCAAGCTGCAGTAATTTGATCCAAATAAATGTATTCATCTTTCTGAACCAAAGTATGCAAGTTTGCCAGTCACTCGATGACCAATAGACATCTAAAAAGAGAAAAAAGTTAGCTAGAAAAAGCAAGAGTATTAAGGAAGTTTAGAAATCTAGATTTCCAGAGTTCTGTCCCTACATCATACATAGCGGCCAACATGCTGACAGGCCATTTTGCAGGAAATCCATTGTTCAGCAAAGTACAATTGCAAAATTTTTAATTTTTTTTTTTTTTTTTTTAAAGTGGCAATATTTGAAGTTTACTAAAGTGCATGGAACAAAGTAAAGCCATGAACACAGGCAGCGAGCACAATCCAAAGGAACCTCGAGCCAGACTTCAACTAGTCACTTTAAAAAAAGGTTAGCCCAACTAAAAGGGAGGTAAAGTTAGCAAGTGCAGCACGGCGAGTCTTGTAATGCTCCAATACATGATACCACGCTGCGGCACTCCATCTTAAGCTGCATGACCAGCCTGATCAGAGAACATTCTGCTCATTTCCCCAGACATAGGAGCAGGAGGAGGCCATTCAGCCCTTCGAGCCTGTTCCACCATTCAATGAGATCGTGGCTGATCTGCGACCTAAGTCCATATAACCACCGCCTTTGGCCCATATCCCTTAACACCTTTGGTTAAGAAAAAGCTATCAATCTCAGATTTATAATTAACAATTGATCTAGCATTAATTGCCATTGGCAGAAGAGAGTTCCAAACTCCTACCACGCTTTGCGTTTAGAAGTGTTTCCTAATTTCATTCCATATCAAACCTAGTGCTCCCAAAGCTGGAGAGGAGGTGGTGGGATTGGGGGGTGGAAGGAGATCTAAAATTCCAGCTGTAAGAAGTCACACAACACCAGGTTATAGTCAAACAGTTTTATTTGAAATCACAAGCTTTCGGAGCACTACTCCGTCAGGTGAAGGAGCAGCGCTCCGAAAGCTTGTGATTTCAAATAAAACTATTGGACTATAACCTGGTGTTGTGTGACTTCTTACGTTTGTCCACCCCAGTCCAACACCGGCATCGCCACACCATGGCTAAAATTCCAGAGTGTGCAATCTATATGCATTACCACCAAAAATATAGATATTATACTTGGTGTATCCGACAGACTTGCGGGATGCACACACTGACCCAGTACAGTCCTGTATGGAGCCAATAGTGGGGGGGAGGGATCCACAACAACACAATCCTGTATGAAACAAGCAGCTAAAGTCTTTCCCGTAGAAAGCTGCAGCTTTAAAGAACAGGGACTTTAAGAGTTACTCGAGTGAAGGGCAGATTTAAACATTCTACAATCCTAGACAGCCTTTGCAGAGAGCCTGGAGGAAGCACCCCGAGGTGTGTGACAGCGGGTGAAGGGGAGTGGCTGCAGGGCCGGCAGTGACAAGAAGAAGCAGCAACAACAGAGCAGCTCTGCTGCGGTTGCCCCGAAAACACCGACAACCAACACAGTCGGCGGCTCCCTCCGCCCCCGGGGACCGGCTCAGTGCCCATGAGCGAGCGGCGAGGCGAGGCCCCGAATGCCCGGGGAAGCGGCGAGGCCTCCCTGCCTCCCTCACTCTCCCACCACCCCAGCCAACAGGGTGGGCGGGCGGCCCGGGACTCACACACACCCGCCTCCCCGGGAGCCCCGGGCTGGAGGTGAGCGCTCCCGCCGGTGCAGGGGACTCACGCTGCCGGTGAAGATGTCCTGGCCCTCGGACGGGTCCTGGTCCGGGGCGCTGCCGGTGAAGATGTCCTGGCCCGGGTGCGGGTCCTGCACGTTGCCGGTGAAGATGTCCTGACCCTCGGGCTCGGATTCTAGCCGCCACCGCCGTTCCGCCGCCATTTTGTGCCTAACAACCACAACAAGACTTTATTGTCTCCCCGCCCCTCAACAAGACTTTATTGTCCCCCCCCGCCCCTCAACAAGACTTTATTGTCCCGGGCCGGCGGACAGGCGGGAAGCGGCGTCCCGCGACAACAACAACAACAACTTGCATTTATATAGAAAACGTCCCAAGGTGCTTCACAGGAGTGTTATAAAACAAAAAAAAATTGATACCAACCCACATAAGAAGAAATTAGGGCAGGTGACCAAAAGCTTGGTCAAAGAGGTAGGTTTTAAGGAGCATCTTAAAGGTGGCGAGGTTTAGGGAGGGAATTCCAGAGCTTAGGGCCCAGGCAGCTGAAGACATGGCCACCAATGGTGGAGCGATTAAAATCGGGGATGGCAAGAACTTGCATTTCTATAGCGCCTTTCACCGCCTCAGGACTGTCCCGAACTGCCTTCGCAGTCAATTAAGTACTTTTTTAAAAATGTAGTCGCTGTTGTAATGGAAACGCAGCAGTCAATTTGCGCACAGCAAGCTCCCGCAAACAGCAATGTGATAAATGACCAGATAATCTGTTTTAGTGATGTTGCTTGAGGGATAGGAACACAGCAACGGGGGAGGCCATTCAGCCACTTGAGTCTGTTCCGCCATTCAATGAGATCGTGGCTGATCTGCAACCTAACTCCATATACCCACCTTTGGCCCATATCCCTTAATACCTTTGGTTAACAAAAAGCTATCAATCTCAGATTTAAAATTAACAATTGATCTAGCATTACTTGCCATTTGTGGAAGAGTGTTCCAAACTTCTACCACCCTTTGTGTGTAGAAGTGTTTCCTAATTTCACTCCTGAAAGGTCTGGCTCTAATTTTTAGACTGTGCCCCTAGTCCTAGATGCCCCAATCAGCAGAAATAGTTTCTCACTATCTACCCTATCTTTTACATCCACCTGAGAGGGCAGACGGGGCCTCATGTGTCAGTTCTTCTATATTTTTTGCTCTAGATTGTAGTTTAATGAGGGTCTTTTCAAGACGGTGCTGGTCGGTTCCACTGGCTCTATGGCAACCCCAGCTTTGTCCTTGTCTACAACTGCTCGATGAGCAATGTCTGCTAAAAATGTTCCTCCATATTCTTTGTTCTCAACTTGTATTTTAAAGTGGTAATGCCATCATTAAAAGTTCTCTACTGTATTAAGTTCTTGTTGTCAGGGATGTTTAAAATGGATTTCCCTTCATGATTCAACATTCTATTGGATTTGTTGATTGCTTGGACATGCAGAGCTTTGACTCCTGAGTCTCTTTCATCCTAACCTATTTCAACACATTCGTGGAGTGTGCACATCACCCGTTTTCCTTCCTATGTGCAGTACTTTTTATAATACTCCTATTGGGTCTCTCGGGACCTGAGGTCAGCCAGCGTGTAGTGACAGCATCCTAGAGCATACGTACTTTATTTTCGGAAGATTAAACGTTGTGTGTGATGCTTAGCCCTCATCAAGAATATCCTCCACAAACGTACGCATTGAGGTAAATTTTCATCTTTAGCAATCCAGGTGCAGGAGCCTAGTGGGGAATTTGGTTGCAAGACCTTCCCGATTTCCTGTCCATTCATTTTAATCTAAGAGTGTATATTCAATCCTCATTAATTCCTTATCCCCATCAAATACTATTTACAATCCACTGTGGCGGAGCCACCAAGGGTCTCAGAACAATTGGTAATAATCCCTTTAACTACAGTGTAGTGCAGGCGCGGACTGCACCTTTAAACTGCCTGTTAACTGTACTGTATTGTGTTTTCCTGCACTCCACGTGATGACGTCATGACGCCGATCACGTGACCACCAGTGGCGCGAAGAACGCGATGACGTCATGACGTCAGCTTCCAGAATCTTCCAGTAGTCGTCGAGTGCCCAGCAAGCTGAATAGACCTGTGTACCGTTTCTCCTGTAGTTTCCCTGTTAACTTTGTTGTTCATTAAAACCTGTTGATTTGATTCATCGAGTCGAATACCTTATTCAGATAGGAACCTCCGTTCCTACATTGGTGAACCCGATCTCGTCGGACAACTTTCGTTGAGGATGAACACGAACGCTGTCGCCCTTAAACTGCCGCAGTTCTGGGAACAGCAGCCAGCAGCATGGTTTTTCCAGGCAGAAGCACAGTTCGCTCTCCGGGAGGTCACAGCGGATGCGACCCGTTATTATTACGTGGTTGCCGCTCTCGACAGTGCCACGGCCTCGCGGGTCGTCAGCATCCTTGGAAGCCCACCGGAGGAGGGCAAGTACGAAGCGCTTAAAGCCCGTTTGCTACAGGTATTTGATCTTAATAAGTCGGAGCGGGCACGCAAGCTTATTTCCATGCCCGGCCTCGGGGACTCAAAACCGTCAGAGCTGATGAGTCAAATGCTCACGCTGTTGGGCGCGGAACCCCAATGCTTTTTATTCCGTGAGCTTTTCCTCTACCAGCTACCCGAACCGGTTCAGGCGGCATTGGCCAACACTGCCATCACAGACGGTGCTGAACTCGCTGCAGAGGCAGACAAGATATTTACTGTTACTCAGCAATGTTGTACAGCCACGAGGCGCCTTTCCCCCATGCGAGCGAAGCCCGGCCCTCCCCCAGCAGGATGGTGCGCGTACCACGCCCGTTTTGGCGCCAAAACTCGATGCTGCCGGCCTCCTTGCAGTTTCCCTCAAGAGAAAAAAAAAACTCCAACAAGCCCGCGTCCCCCCGGATGGACAACAAGGTCTAAAAAGCACAGCAAGTTAGCTATGGCGGTGGGCTCAGCGGGCAAACTCATTTACGTTACGGATTCCGTTACGGGCCGACGATTCCTGTGCGACACTGGTTCACAGTGCAGCATCCTCCCAGCTTCAAAGCTGGACCTACTATCCGGTGGCCAGGGCCCTTCCCTCATGGCAATAAATGGCGCTGCCATGCGTACGTTCGGGAAACGGACGGTAAACTTAACCTTCGCTGGTCAGCGTTTTGTTTGCGACTTCATTACAGCTAAGGTCTCACAGGCCATCCTGGGTGCTGATTTTTTCTGTGCAAACAGTCTGCTGGTCGACGTCCAACACTGCCGACTCATTAATGCGTCCACTTTCCACGCAGTGCCCTGCCACCGCAGCACCGCCGTGTCCTGGTCGGTGGCCTGTGCGGTTCCGTCACAAGACGGGTTTACGCGCCTGCTCGGCGAATTCCCGGAGCTCACCAGGCCTACTTTTTCGGCTGCAAGCACACGGCACGGGGTGGAGCACCATATCTCTACGACCGGAGCACCCGTTTACGCTCGGGCGCGGCGATTAGAAGCCGGCAAGCTGGCAGCCGCAAAGGCTGAGTTCCAGACCATGGAGCGCCTCGGGATCATCCGGCGTTCGGACAGCCCTTGGTCCTCCCCACTGCATATAGTACCCAAACCAGGCGGCGGATGGCGACCTTGCGGGGATTACAGATGCTTAAACGACGCCACGACACCGGACAGGTATCCTATTCCCCATATCCAAGATTTTTCGGCACATCTGGCCGGCAACTCTATATTTTCTAAAGTGGATCTCGTTCGTGGATATCACCAAGTTCTGGTGCACCCTCCAGACGTCCCCAAAACGGCAGTCATCACTCCATTCGGCCTTTTTGAGTTCCTCCACATGCCATTCGGTCTGAAAAACGCAGCGCAAGCATTCCAGCGGTTGATGGACTCTGTCTTACGGGACCTGCCCTTCATTTTTGTATATTTGGACGACATCCTAATAGCCAGCAAGGATACAACAGCTCACATGGCCCATTTACGTACACTTTTCGCCCGGCTCAGCCAACACGGCCTTATTATCAATCCGGCTAAATGCATGTTTGGAGTATCCAGCATTGATTTCCTGGGACACAGGATTACCCCAGAAGGCGCCGTCCCGCTAGCCACTAAGGTAGAGGCAGTTACCGCATTCCTGCGGCCTCACACGGTCAAACCCCTACAAGAGTTCTTGGGGATGGTAAATTTTTATCATCGTTTTGTCCCCAAGGCGGCCCGGTTAATGCAACCTCTGTACAAAGCACTAAAAGGAAAGTCGGGCAAGGATGTTCTCACTTGGACACCGCAAATGGACCAGGCATTCCGCGATACCAACTATGCAACTATGCTAGCACACCCACTCCCGGGCGCGACTGTTGCCCTCACTACGGATGCCTCTGACTACGCCATTAGAGCGGTGCAAGAGCAGTGGGTCGACGGAGGTTGGCAGCCGTTAGCCTTTTTCAGCCGCCAACTGCGCAAGAACGAGCGAAAGTATAGCACTTTTGACAGAGAGTTGCTAGCCCTGTTTTTGGCCATCCGGCATTTCTGTTTCCTGCTAGAAGGCCGTCCGTTCACTGCATTCGTGGACCACAAGCCGCTCACCTTCGCCATGGCCAAAACGGTGGAACCTTGGTCAGCTCGGCAGCAGCGCCACCTCATGTTTATATCCGAATTCACAACGGACTTGCGGCACGTGTCAGGCAAGGATAATCTCGTGGCAGATTGCCTTTCCCGGGTTCCAGTCCAGGCAGTCCACCTGGGCATCGATTTTGTCGGACTGGCAGAGGATCAACTGGCAGACCCAGAGGTACAAGCGTTTAGGACCACGCCTTCCAGTTGGCAGGTTGCAGACGTGCCGTTTCAAGCGGCAGGAACCATGCTCTTGTGCGACACATCCATGGGAGTGCCCCGGCCCATTGTGCCGGTCGAATGGCGCAAGAAGGTATTCCAGGCAATCCACGGGTTATCTCACCCGGGGATGCGGGCTTCTCAACGGCTACTGTCCCGCAAATTCGTTTGGAAAGGCATGCATTTAGACGTCCGGGACTGGACAAACAATTGCGCCGATTGTCAAAAATCCAAAGTCCACCGTCACGTCAAGGCTCCGGTGGCCAACTTCCCGGTGCCTGAGCGCCGTTTCGACCACGTTCACGTGGATTTAGTAGGTCCCCTTCCCGGGTCGCGTGGATTCACACACCTCTTGACGGTGGTAGACCGGACCACCAGGTGGCCAGAGGCGATTCCCTTGGCCGCTACCACCGCAGCAGACATCGCCAGGGCATTTCTTTCGTCGTGGGTGGCTCGGTTCGGGGTGCCATCAGACATCTCCTCGGACCGCGGTCCGCAATTCACATCAGAGCTGTGGAACGCAGTGGCACAAGGCCTGGGTACCAAGCTGCACCGTACTACTGCATACCATCCGCAGGCGAATGGCCTGTGCGAAAGGTTCCATCGGTCTCTCAAAGCATCCCTCCGTGCCAGCTTGAGGGGACCCGACTGGGTGGACAGGCTCCCATGGGTGATGCTAGGCCTCCGGACAGCACCAAAAGAGGATCTTCAGTCTTCATCGGCTGAGCTGGTTTATGGCCAGACACTCAGAGTACCAGGTGACTTTCTCCCTCCACACACCGAACCATGGTCTGCAGCTCAACAGCTCCTACTTCATCAGGAGGCGGCCAGGACTTTCCTGCCCATCCCAACCTCGAACCTGACCTGCAGAGGCCTCACGTCCCGACAGAGCTCATGAGGTCGGACTATGTCTTTATTCGACAAGACGGTCACAGAGACCCACTCAAGCCACCGTATACTGGACCTTTTCGTGTCATCTCATCAGGGGAAAAGTTTTTCACAGTCGAAGTCGGTGGAAAGTCTGATACCGTCTCTATCGACCGGCTCAAACCAGCCCACCTGGATCGGAGTGAGCCTGTCATGGCTGCCCAACCGCCTCGCCGCGGCCGACCGCCGTTAGCCGCCAGACCAGCCGTGCACCTGCCCACCGTCGAACAGCCCGATTCGACCTCTGACGCGCCTGCACCTCTGACTACCGTTTCTGCCTCGCCCGGGACGCCGCTTCTGCCGCAATCCGGCACTGGTTCTTCTACTAATGCCCCGTTTCCGCTGCCTGAATTTCATCGCCGTTCGGCCAGGATCATTAAGCCTCCTACTCGGTTGACAATGTCCGTTAAAGTGGATTCTGGGGGGGCGCCTGTGGCGGAGCCACCAAGGGTCTCAGAACAATTGGTAATAATCCCTTTAACTACAGTGTAGTGCAAACGCGGACTGCACCTTTAAACTGCCTGTTAATTGTACTGTATTGTGTTTTCCTGCACTCCACGTGATGACGTCATGACGCCGATCACGTGACCACCAGTGGCGCGAAGAACGCGATGACGTCATGACGTCAGCTTCCAGAATCTTCCAGTAGTCGTCGAGTGCCCAGCAAGCTGAATAGACCTGTGTACCGTTTCTCCTGTAGTTTCCCTGTTAACTTCGTTGTTCATTAAAACCTGTTGATTTGATTCATCGAGTCGAATACCTTATTCAGATAGGAACCTCCGTTCCTACACCACGTTATTATTACATACTATCCTTAATCCTCATTCATATATACTTATTTTTGTGACATAAATCTGCTTCATAAACTTAATTATCAATAATGTGGTCTCATAAGCAATCCCATTCTATTATTAATGATTTGTGGTCCATTAGTTTATTGATCCCCACTTATTGCCCAAACCCAGTACTTGATTAAAGGGATGGTGGTGTAGTGGTTATGTTACTGGACTTGTAATACAGAGAACATCATTTTATATCCCATCATAACAGTTTGAGAATTTAAATTCAGCTTTTAAAAATCTGGAAATACCAGTAAAAGTGACCATGAAGCTATCGGATTGGTGTAAAAACCCAACTGGTTCACTAATGTCCTTTAGGGAAGGAAATCTGCCGTCCTTACCCGGTCTGGCCTGTATGTGACTCCTGTCCCACACCAACGTGGTTGACTCTTAACTGCCCTCTTTGGACTAGCAGGCCACTCAGTTAGGGCAACTAAGGATAGGCAATAAATGTTGGCCTTACCAGCACTGCCCACATGCTGAGAATTAGATTTTTTGATGCATCTCATGCTTGACCATATTTGCTCTCAGTGGAAGCCATGGTTCCTATTAATTACAATTGTTTTCAGTTAAATCTACATAGCATTGTTCAGTTATTTAATTTTAACAAAACCTGAATTGTTTTACATCACTGAATTCAACTAATACAATTTTAAAGATTTATACAAGAAAGAAAGACTTGCATTTATATAGCACCTTTCACAACCTCAGGACATCCCAAAACACCAATGAAGTATTTTGGCGTGTAGTCATTGTTGTAATGTAGGGAACTACAGGAAACTTTGTGCTATCCGGCACCGACGGGACCGCGCTGTTGCCGTTCCCTCAAACCTGCCGGACACTCCAGCGCTAATGTTGAAACATACGGAGCTTTTCATCTCCGTATCTGACAACAAACACTGTTGCTTAGCAACAGCTTCTAAACAGTCGGCCTGTACCTTGGAAGCGTCTCTGTAGCTTAGCAACAGCTTCAGAGAGACCTTGCAGAGCCTGACTGTTGGAAAAAAAGCCACGAGAAGAAAAAAAACCTAACAAAACGGCTCCTGATTTTTGCCGGTGGCTCGAGCTTGCCGGACATTTAGCCTCCGGATAACACAAAGTTTCCTGTATAATGAAGGTGCAGAATAATTATATGATGAAGGAGAAAGAGAATGACAGCACAGAAATATTAGAAATACATTCTTAATATTCGCTGCCTGAAAGGATAATAGAAGTGTGTTTTCAATATTCCATTATTTACCAACTTCTGATTCGGTGGGAAGCAGGTTTTGTATTCAGCGGGAGTGTGTACACATTTGGAACCAATGCATGACTCGTAGCCTCTGAGGACAAGCCTGTGGGGCTCACATTCTGAGGTCCTTAGCCTACAGTAGCAATTATTTTACCAACTAGCAAGATAAGGCCGATGCACTGTAGAGAACTGTGCAGTGGGGTCCCCCAGGGGTCGGTATTCGGACCATTGCTTTTCCTGTTATATATAAACAACCCAGACTTTGGTATTAGGGAGTATAATTTCAAAGTTTGCAAATGATACAAAACATGGCAACATAGTGGATAGTAGCAGACTTCAGGGGGACATAGACAGACTGGTGAAATGGGCCAGAAACATGTCAGATGCAATTTAATGCGGATAAGTGTGAAGTGATGCACTTTGGGAGGAACAACATGGAGAGGCAGTATAATCTAAATGGTACTATTTAGAGTGGGTGCGAGAACAGAGGGACCTGTGAGCGCATATTCACAAATCCTTAAAGGTGGCAGAGCAAATTGATAAGGCGGTTAAGAAAGCATATGGAATACTTGGCTTTGTAAATAGGGGCATTGAATACAGTGCCCCAGCTGTTCTATCCTGGTATTGACTTGACCTTCTATCCTTCTTGACTTGTCTGCAGCCTTTGACATGGTTGACCACTCCATCCTTCTCCAATGCCTCTCCACTGTCGTCCAGCTGGGTGGGACTGCACTCGCCTGGTTCCATTCTTATCTAGCTAATCGTAACCAGAGAATCACCTGCAACAGCTTCTCTTCCCACTCCCGCATTGTTACCTCTGGTGTCCCCCAAGGATCTATCCTTGGCCCCCTCCTATTTCTCATCTACATGTTACCCCTTGGTGACATCATCCGAAAGCACAGCGTCAGTTTCCACATGTACGCTGACGACACCCAGTTCTACCTCATTACTTCTTCTCTCGACCCCTCCATGCTGTCTAAATTGTCAGACTGCTTGTCCGACATACAGTTCTGGATGAGCAGAAATTTTCTCCAATTAAATATTGGGAAGACCGAAGCCATTGTTTTCGGTCCCCGCCCCAAACTCCGTTCCCTAGCCACTGACTCCATCCCTCTCCCTAACATCTGTCTGAGGCTGAACCACACTGTTCGCAACCTTGGTGTCATATTTGACCCTGAATTGAGCTTCCGATCACATATCCGCAGCATAACAAAGACCGCCTACTTCCACCTCCATAACATTGCCCGTCTCCGCCCTTGCCTCAGCTCATCCGCTGCTGAAACCCTCATCCATGCCTTTGTTACCTCTAGACTTGACTATTCCAACGCACCCCTGGCTGGCCTCCCACATTCCACCCTACATACACTTGAGGTCATCCAAAACTCGGCTGCCCGTGTCCTAACTCGCACCAAGTCCCGTTCGCCCATCACCCCTGTGCTCGCTGACCTACATTGGCTCCCGGTTAAGCAGCGCCTCGATTTCAAAATTCTCATCCTTGTTTTCAAATCCCTCCATGGCCTCACCCCTCCCTATCTCTGTAATCTCCTTCAGCCCCACAATCCCCCCGAGATATCGACGCTCCTCTAATTCTGCCCTCTTGAGCATCCCTGACTATAATCACTCAACCATTGGTGGCCGTGCCTTCTGTTGCCTCGGCCCTAAGCTCTGGAATTCCCTGCCTAAACCTGTCCACCTCTCTACCTCTCTTCCCTCCTTTAAGACGCTCCTTAAAACCTACCACTTTAACCAAGCTTTTGGTCACCTGCCCTAATTTCTCCTTTTGTGGATCGATGTCAAATTTTTTGTCTTAAAATACTCCTGTGCAGCGCTTTGGGATGTTTTACTACGTTACAGGTGCTATATAAATACAAGTTGTTGTTGTTGGTATGAAAACAGAAAATGCTGGAAATACTCAGCAGGTCAGGCAGCATCTGTGGAGAGAGAGACAGAGTTAACTCTGCTGCTTAAGCATAGCTGCTGCTACTGAGATTCACCTTTCCATTAGTTAGTGCTGCTTTCAGAGGTAGTTCTATCCTGGTACTTGGTAGAGTAATCTGAACATTGGTAAAATTATAACCTGGTCGCCAAGCACCTACAAAAGGATCCCGACAACATCTGTAGTAGAACAGTGGCAGATAAAATTAAACGCAGACTGGTGAATCTCCCATGGAAAGCCAGGACAAAGTGAAATTCTCTGAATCCATTGGTAATGTCGGTGCAGGTATGGGAATCTGGAGCTTGTGAAGCTCTGTCTAGTTGCGAAAGAGTGTGCTGTTCCGGGTGTGACTGTGTTACAAGCAGCTTTGTAATGGGAATATCCTATGAAGGTGGGAGGATCTACCAGGTCTGTATCCTTCCAATAGGTTTCTATGGATCTGAAACATGGGGGGCAATTTTGTGAATGGGGGTGCGTTGGAGGCGGGACTGCTGCTTGGCGGGTCGATGTCCCGCCTCCATCGATTTGTGGCCAACCCACGCTATTTCCCCTTGATTGACCTTGTGCAGACCAATTAAGGGAAAGCAGGTTGCAGAGAACGTTTACGTATGACAGATGAATTGTCATCGTTTGACAGCTCTGTGAAGCTGTCAAACAGTGCCATTCTCTGTAGTTTAATGAGTTCTTGAATTCAAGACCTCATCAAACTTCTTTCTTTTACAGAAATGAGATGGTTGCTGCATCTGAGAATGCAACGGCCATCTCTCATCTGCAACACGGAGGTCCGAGACTCTCCGCATACAAACCGACTGAAGTCTGCAGGGAGAAACAAAGGTAAGTATACTTTTACTAACACTTTGCACTTACCTCAGATACTCGCCTCTCCACTCTTGCATCCATCACTTACCTTCACAGCACATTTTTGCACCGACCCCCGCAGACCCAGTACTCGCCTCACTGAGCTGGTGGATTTTGGAGCTTTCGGGAAGCCCGCATTTGTGACGGCAAAAAGAGGATAATCCTATTTTCTGCCTGTTAACTACCAGTTCACAGGTAGTTAATAGGCTTTAATCCTTTCCCACCTCCAAGGAAACGGGACCCGGCGCGGGACGGCTACCCGCCTCCTGGCAAGATGGCATGGAGGCGGACTGGGGGGGTGTTGGGCACCCGCCCCCAAATTCTGTCATTTTTCCAGCAGTCCCGCCTCCCCAGGACTGGCAAAATCGCCCCCATAGAAGCTGATTAAACATGACATCAATATACTGGAAGCATTTCATGTGTGCTGCCAGAGGTGACTGCCGGGAATTCGATTGTTCGACTGTTAATACTACATTAAATTAGTAACTGTTAATATATTATATTAATAACTTGAATTAGGTACATCTTAGTCTTAAGTTTCTGTAAAGTTAGCTAATAGTTGAATAAATAAAGGCATGGCGGGGCAGCTCAGTCCCGCACATCCTGTGCCATGTGGGAAATGCAGGACGCTTCCCGTGCCCTGGACAACCACGTGTGCAGGAGGTGTCATCGGCTGGAGGAGCTTGAGCAGCAGCTGACGTCACTGCAGTGCATCCGCGAGGCTGAGAGCTACATGGATAGCACGTTTCAGGAGGTGGTCACCCCGCAGCTAAGGAGTGTGCAGGCAGAGAGGGAATGGGTGACCACCAGACAGAAGAGAAGGACCAGGCAGGTAGTGCAGGAGTCCCCGGAGTGCATCTCGCTCTCCAACCAGTGTTCTGTTCTGAGTACTGGTGAGGCCGATTGCTCCTCTGGGGAGCCAGAGCCAAGCTCACGGCACCACGGCTGGCTCAGCTGTACAGCGGGGGGGGGGACGGGGGGAGGAGGAAGATAGGGAAAGCAATAGTGGTAGGGGATTCGATAGTTAGGGGAGCAGACAGGCGTTTCTGCGGCCACAGACGTAACTCCAGGATGATATGTTGCCTCCCTGGTGCCAGGGTTAAGGATGTCACCGAGCGGCTGCAGAACATTCTGAGGGGGGAGGGTGAACAACCAGAGGTCGTGGTCCATATCGGTACCAACGACATAGGTAGAAAGAGGGATGAGGCCCTGCAGGCAGATTTTAGGGAGCTAGGAAAGAGATTAAAAAGTAGGACCTCAAAGGCAGTAATCTCCAGATTACTCCTGGTGCCACGCACGAGTGAGTATAGAAATAGGAGGATAGAGCAGATGAATGCACGGCTGGAGAGATGGTGCAGGAGGGAGGGCTTCAGATTTCCGGGGCATTGGGGCCGGTTCTGGGGGAGGTGGGACCTGTACAGGCCGGATGGGTTGCACCTCAGTAGAGCCGGTACCAATATCCTCACGGGGATTTGCTAGTGCTGTTGGGGAGAGTTTAAACTAAGTTAGCAGGGGGATGGGCACCAGGATGTAGCATGAGAAAGGAGAAACAAAGGGCACAAAGGATTGGGAGAGACAGATCGCACTAGAGTAAGAAATGGTAAGGTATTAGGTGGGGTCAGACTAAGAGAGAACACAGGATGGTCTGAGATAGGTTTACAGTGTATGTATGTGAACGCACGAAGCATAGTAAATAAGGTTGGTGAGCTGCAGGCGCAAATAGCCACCTGGGAATATGATGTTGTGGCAATAACGGAGACCTGACTCAAAAAAGGGCAGGATTGGGTATTAAATATTCCTGGATATACGGTGTTCAGGAAAGATAGGGAAGGAAAGATAGGAGGTGGTGTGGCAGTGTTGGTTAAGGAGAATGTTACAGTGCTGGAGAGAGATGATGTCCTGGAGGGGTCCAGGACAGAATCTGTATGGCTAGAATAAAGAAATAATAGAGGTGTCATTACACTACTAGGTGTATTCTATAGGCCACCAACTAGTGGGAAAATTATGGAGGTGTAAATTTGCAGAGAAATTACAGAGAGATGCAAGAACTATGGGGGGAGAAATTGGGTGAGTAGCGCCACCTGTTAGCGCCTAAAGAGGCAGTCAGTGGCTGTAGCGCCACTGGCTGCGTCTCCCGCGATATTCAGTAGGGGCGCTAATGGTGGCGTTAGGCATTTGCGCTGCGCCGCCACCGATGACGTCATCGGTGTGCGCAGCGCCCCATTCGTGCCCCGTTTGCGATATTTGGCAGCGAACGCCGCAGTTGCGCCGCTCGCTACCCGCGCCCGGTTCACGGGGCCTTACTGTGCCGGCAGCGGTGCAAGTTAAGGTGGAGGTGTGGGGCGCGGCCGCCTGCCAGCACCTCCGTCCCCGACCTCCTAACTGCACCCCCGCGGCATTGCCGGCTGTTTCCCGAGAGCCCGGCACTTCTCCTTGGTGCCGGGCTGATTTGCCGGCACTCGCGAGCGGGGATCGTACTGTTGCAGGCACCTCCCCCTTAACAGTGGGAGGAAGGCCTGCAGTACCGCAGCGTGCCGTGCCGCAGCATGTGGCGCTGTGGCACGTTGCGATGCGATATTCAGTTTCAGCGCCCTAAGAGGGACGCGGAGCGCCTCGAGCCTCGCCCCGTCTCCCTCGAAGGGCAATGAAACTGAATATCTGATGATCGCTAAAGCCTCGAACGCTGCGCTAAATCCTGCGCTCAGGCGACTTTTGCGCCACTTTGGCGCCCCAACCCAATTTCTAGGCCATAGAGTATTGATAATGGGGGACTTCAACTATCCTAATATAGAATGGGATAGTAATAGTGTAAAGGGCAGAGAGGGGGAGGACTTTCTGAAGTGCGTTTAGGAGAACTTTCTTGATCAGTATGTTTCCGGCCCAACGAGGAAGGAGGCATTGCTGGATCTGGGTCTGGGGAATGAGGTAGGTCAAGTGGAACAAGTGTCAGTAGGTGAGCATTTAGGGAATCATAAGGTTTAGATTAGCTATTAGAGCGGAGGCAGCGGACCTGAGAGGGAGCGAGAGCGGAGCCTGAGGATATAAAGAGCGCGGCAGAGCGAGGCCCGAGAGCGGAGGCAGCGGACCTGAGAGGGAGCGAGAGCGGAGCCTGAGGATATAAAGAGCGCGGCAGAGCGAGGCCCGAGAGCGGAGGCAGCGGACCTGAGAGGGAGCGAGAGCGGAGCCTGAGGATATAAAGAGCGCGGCAGAGCGAGGCCCGAGAGCGGAGGCGGCGGACCTGAGAGGGAGCGAGAGCGGAGCCTGAGGATATAAAGAGAATGGCAGAGCGAGGCCCGAGAGCGGAGGTGGCGGACCTGAGAGGGAGCGAGAGTGGAGCCTGAGGATATAAAGAGCGCGGGGGAGTGAGGCCCGAGAGCGGAGGTGGCAGACCTGAGAGGGAGCGAGAGTGGAGCCTGAGGATATAAAGAGCGCGGGAGAGCGAGGCCCGAGAGCGGAGGTGGCGGACCTGAGAGGGAGCGAGAGTGGAGCCTGAGGATATAAAGAGCGCGGGGGAGTGAGGCCCGAGAGCGGAGGCAACGGACCCGAGAGGGAGCGAGAGTGGAGCCTGAGGATATAAAGAGCGCGGGAGAGCGAGGCCCGAGAGCGGAGGCAGCGGACCTGAGAGGGAGCGAGAGCGGAGCCTGAGGATATAAAGAGCGCGGGAGAGCGAGGCCCGAGAGCGGAGGCAGCGGACCTGAGAGGGAGCGAGAGCGGAGCCTGAGGATATAAAGAGCGCAGCAGAGTGAGGCCCGAGAGTGGAGGCAGCGGACCTGAGAGGGAGCGAGAGTGGAGCCTGAGGATATAAAGAGCGCGGCAGAGCGAGGCCCGAGAGCGGAGGTGGCGGACCTGAGAGGGAGCGAGTGCGGAGCCTGAGGATATAAAGAGCGTGGCAGAGTGAGGCCCGAGAGCGGAGGCAGCGGACCTGAGAGGGAGCGAGAGCGGAGCCTGAGGATATAAAGAGCGCGGCAGAGCGAGGCCCGAGAGTGGAGACAGCGGACCCGAGAGGGAGCGAGAGCGGAGCCTGAGGATATAAAGAGTGCGGCAGAGCGAGGCCCGAGAGCGGAGGTGGCGGACCTGAGAGGGAGCGAGAGCGGAGCCTGAGGATATAAAGAGCGCGGCAGAGTGAGGCCCGAGAGCGGAGGCGGCGGACCTGAGAGGGAGCGAGAGCGGAGCCTGAGGATATAAAGAGCGCGGCAGAGCGAGGCCCGAGAGCGGAGGCAGCGGACCTGAGAGGGAGCGAGAGCGGAGCCTGAGGATATAAAGAGCACGGCAGAGCGAGGCCCGAGAGCGGAGGCAGCGGACCCGAGAGGGAGCGAGAGCGGAGCCTGAGGATATAAAGAGTGCGGCAGAGCGAGGCCCGAGAGCGGAGGTGGCGGACCTGAGAGGGAGCGAGAGCGGAGCCTGAGGATATAAAGAGCGCGGCAGAGTGAGGCCCGAGAGCGGAGGCAGCGGACCTGAGAGGGAGCGAGAGCGGAGCCTGAGGATATAAAGAGCACGGCAGAGCGAGGCCCGAGAACGGAGGCAGCGGACCTGAGAGGGAGCGAGAGTGGAGCCTGAGGATATAAAGAGCGAGGCAGAGCGAGGCCCGAGAGCGGGGGCAGCGGACCTGAGAGGGAGCGAGAGTGGAGCCTGAGGATATAAAGAGCGAGGCCCGAGAGCAGAGGCAGCGGACCTGAGAGGGAGCGAGAGTGGAGCCTGAGGATATAAAGAGTGCGGCAGAGCGAGGCCCGAGAGCGGAGGTGGCGGACCTGAGAGGGAGCGAGAGCGGAGCCTGAGGATATAAAGAGTGCGGGAGAGCGAGGCCCGAGAGCGGAGGTGGCGGACCTAAGAGGGAGCGAGAGCGGAGCCTGAGGATATAAAGAGCACGGCAGAGCAAGGCCCGAGAGCGGAGGTGGCGGACCTGAGAGGGAGCGAGAGCGGAGCCTGAGGATATAAAGAGCGCGGCAGAGCGAGGCCCGAGAGCGGAGGCAGCGGACCTGAGAGGGAGCGAGAGCGGAGCCTGAGGATATAAAGAGCATGGCAGAGCGAGGCCCGAGAGCGGAGGTGGCGGACCTGAGAGGGAGCGAGAGTGGAGCCTGAGGATATAAAGAGCGAGGCAGAGCGAGGCCCGAGAGCGGGGGCAGCGGACCTGAGAGGGAGCGAGAGTGGAGCCTGAGGATATAAAGAGCGAGGCCCGAGAGCAGAGGCAGCGGACCTGAGAGGGAGCGAGAGTGGAGCCTGAGGATATAAAGAGTGCGGCAGAGCGAGGCCCGAGAGCGGGGGCAGCGGACCTGAGAGGGAGCGAGAGCAGAGCCTGAGGATATAAAGAGCGAGGCCCGAGAGCAGAGGCAGCGGACCTGAGAGGGAGCGAGAGCGGAGCCTGAGGATATAAAGAGTGCGGCAGAGCGAGGCCCGAGAGCGGGGGCAGCGGACCTGACAATAAAAAAAGGAGTGACGTCACAGGAAAGCAGGGAAGTGATTGGTTGGTCAGTATTTCTCTCTTTATCTTGGGCATTCGTTTAAATTAAGAGCCGGGATTAAAAACTAAACGTTCAAAAAGAGGGAGCTGATTAGTGAGTATCTGGTAAGTGTTTTTACTTGGCTTTCTTAAAGTTTTAAGTTTATTCCAGCTAGGTTAGTAAATAGTCTGTTAATTAGAGGTATGGCAGGGCAACTCACACCTGTGGAATGCACATCCTGTGCCATGCGGGAAGTCCTGGACACCTCCCGTGGTCTGGTCGACCACATGTGCGGGAAGTGTCGCCAGTTACAGCAGCTCGAGCACCAGGTTACGGAGCTTGAGCGGTGGCTGCAGTCACTGCTGTGCATCCACGAGGCTGAGAGCTACGTGGATAGCACGTTTCGGGAGGTGGTCACCCCGCAGGCAGAGAGGGAATGGGTGACTGTCAGACAGAAGAGGAGGACCAGGTAGGTAGTGCAGGAGTCCCCTGAGCCCATCTTGCTCACCAACCAGTAGTCGGTGCTGAGTACTGGTGAGGGCGATGGTTCCTCTGGGGAGTGCAGCCAGAGCCAAGTCCACAGCGCCATGGAAGGCTCAGCTGCACAGGCGGGGGGGAAGAGGAGAGGGAGAGCAATAGTGATAGGGGATTCAATAGTTAGGGGAGCAGACAGGCGTTTCTGCGACCATAAACGTGACTCCAGGATGGTATGTTGCCTCCCTGGTTCCAGGGTCAAGGATGTCACTGAACGGCTGCAGGACATTCTGAGGGGGAAGGGTGAACAGCCAAAGGTCGTGGTCCATACCAGTACCAGTGACATAGGTAGGAAGAGGGATGAGGTCCTGCAGGCAGAGTTTAGGGAGCTAGGAGAGAGATTAAAAAGCAGGACATCAAAGCTAGTAATCTCCGGATTACTACCAGTGCCACGTGCTAGTGAGTTCAGAAATAGGGAGATAGAGCAGATGAATGCGTGGCTGGAGAGATGGTGCAGGAGGGAGGGCTTTAGATTCCTGAGGAATTGGAACCATTTCTGGGGGAGGTGGGATCTCTACAAGCCAGACGGGTTGCACCTCAACGGGAACGGGACCAATATCCTCGCGGGAGGGTTTGCTAGTGCTGTTGGGGAGGGTTTAAACTAGCTTGGCAGGGGGATGGGAACCTAAGTATAGAGTCAATAGGGAGGGAAGAAAAACTGGAATTGGAAAACAAAAACGTAGAAAGTAAATTGGAAGGACAGAGGAATCAAAGGCTTGATAGTAGTCAACAAGGAGGTTTGCCTGTACTAAATGGTATATACTTCAATGCAAGGAGTATAGCGAACAAGGCAGATGAGCTGAAGGCACAGGTAGATACTTGGGGCTATGATATAGCTATTACAGAGACATGTCTGAAAGAGGGGCAGGTATGGCAGCTCAACATTCCTGGTTACAGGATTTTCAGATGGGATAGAGAGGGAGGTTAAAAGGGAGGGGGGGTCGCGGTATTGATTAAAGAAACTATTACAGCTGTGAGGATGGATGATATGTTGGAGGGATCATCAAACGAGGCCATATGGGTCGAATTGAAAAACAAAAAAGGGGCGATCACACTGCTGGGAGTGTACTATAGACCCCAAATAGTGAGAGGGAGATAGAAGAACAAATATGTAGACAAATTTCTGAGAAGTGCAAAAACTATAGGGCACTAATAGTAGGGGATTTCAACTACCCCAATATTAACTGGGATAAAATTAGTGTGAAGGGTATAGAGTGTCCGGAATTCCTAAAATGCATCCAGGAGAACTTTTTTAGCCAGTATGTAGCAAGCCCAACAAGGGAGGGGGCAGTTCTGGACTTAGTTTTAGGGAATGAAGCTGGGCAGGTAGAAGGCATATCAGTTGGGGAGCATTTTGGTGCTAGTGACCATAATTCAGTTAGATTTAAGGTAGTTATGGAAAAGGACAAGGATAGACCAGGAATAAAAATTCTAAATTGGGGAAAAGCAAATTTTGCTAAGCTCAGATGGGATTTAGCCATAGTGGACTGGAAACAGCTACTTGAAGGTAAATCAGTGTCAGAGCAGTGGGAGGCATTCAAGGAGGAGATCTGGAGGGTTCAGACCAAATATGTGCCCTTAAAGAAAAAAGGTGGGACTAACAAATCTAGAGCCCCCTGGATGCCTAGGGACATACAGGGTAGGATAAAGAAAAAAAGGGAGGCGTATGACAGATATCGAGGGCTAAATATTCCAGAATCTTTAGAGGAGTACAGAAAGTGCACGGGTGCAAATAAAAAGGATATTAGGAAAACAAAGAGAGAGCATGAAAAATTCTTGGCAAGTAAAATCAAGGAAAACCCAAAGATGTTTTATAAATATATTAAGAGTAAGAGGATAACTAAAGAAAGGGTAGGGCCTATTAGAGATCATGAGGGTAATGTGTGTGTGGAGGCGGGAGATGTCGGTAGGGTTCGTATTGAATACTTTGCGTCTGTTTCTACAAAGGAGAGGGGCGAAGCAGACATTGCTATCAGGGAGGAGTGTGAAATATTAGATGAAATAAACATAGTGAGAGAGGAAGTATTAAGGGGTTTAGCAGCTTTAAAAGTGGATAAATCCCCAGGCCCGGATGAAATGTATCCCAGGCTGTTAAGCGAAGCAAAAGAGGAAATAGCAGAGGCCCTGACCATCATTTTTCAATCCTCTCTGGCTTCAGGTGTGGTGCCGGAGGACTGGAGGACTGCTAATGTGGTACCCTTGTTTAAAAAAGGAGAAAAGGATAGACCAAGTAATTACAGGCCAGTCAGCCTAACCTCGGTGGTGGGAAAATTATTGGAAAGAATTCTGAAGGACAGGATAAATCTTCGTTTAGAAAGACACAGATTAATCAAGGATAGTCAGCACGGATTTGTTAAGGGAAGGTCGTGTCTGACAAACTTGATTGAATTTTTTGAGGAGGTAACAAGGAGAGTAGATGGGGGTAGTGTGTTTGATGTAGTGTATATGGACTTTAGCAAGGCTTTTGATAAGGTTCCACATGGCAGACTGGTCACAAAGTTAAAAGCTCATGGGATTCAGGGCAAAGTGTCAAGTTAGATTCAAAACTGGCTCGGAGACAGGAAGCAGAGGGTAGTGGTTGATGGGTGTTTTTGTGACTGGAAGGCTGTTTCCAGTGGGGTTCCGCAGGGCTCAGTACTAGGTCCCTTGCTTTTTATGGTATATATCAATGATCTATACTTGAATATAGGGGGTATGATTAAGAAGTTTGCAGATGATACTAAAATCAGCTGTGTGGTTGATACTGAAGAAGGAAGCTGTAGACTGCAGGAAGATATCAATAAATTGGTCAGGTGGGCAGAACAGTGGCAAATGGAATTCAATCCAGAGAAGTGTGAGGTAATGCATTTGGGGAGGGCTAACAAGGAAAGGGAATACACATTAAATGGTAGGACACTGAATAGTGTAGAGGAACAAAGGGACCTTGGAGTGCATGTCCACAGATCCCTGAAGGTAGCAGGCCAGGTAGATAAGGTGGTTAAGAAGGCATACGGAATGCTTGCCTTTATTTGCCGTGGCATAGAATACAAGAGCAGGGTGGTTATGTTTCAACTGTATAAAACACTAGTTAGGCCTCAGCTGGAGTACTGCGTGCAGTTCTGGTCATCACATTACAGGAAAGATGTGATTGCACTAGAGAGGGTACAGGGGAGATTTACAAGGATGTTGCTGGGAGTAGAGAATCTTAGCTATGAGGAAAGACTGGATAGGCTGGGTCTGTTTTCCTTGGAACAGAGGAGGCTGAGGGGAGACCTTATTGAGGTGTATAAAATTATGAGGGGCATAGATAAAGTGGATAGAAAGGACCTATTTCCCTTAGCAGAGGGGTCAAAAACCAAGGGACACAGATTTAAAGTAATTGGTGGAAGGTTTAGAGGGGATTTGAGGGGAAATTTCTTCACCCAGAGGGTTGTGGGGGTCTGGAACTCACTGCCTGAGAGGGTGGTAGAGGCAGGAACCCTAACCACATTTAAAAAGTACTTGGATGTACACTTGGGATGCTCTAACCTGCAGGGCTACGGACCGAGAGCTGGGAAGTGGGATTAGGCTGGAGAGCTCTTTGTTGGCCGGCGCGGACACGATGGGACTAATGGCCTCCTTCCATGCTGTAACTTTCTATGATTCTATGGAAAAGGACAGGGAGCAATCTAGAGTAAAAATACTTAATTGGAGGAAGGCCAATTTCAGTGGCATGAGGACGGGTAAACTGGAATCAAAGACTGGCAGGCAAAACTGTAATGGAACAATGGGCTGCCTTTAAAGAGGAAATAGTTCGGGTACATTTGAGGTACATTCCCACTAGGGGGAAAGGTAGGGCAACTAAAGTCAGAGCTCCCTGGATGATGAAAGAGATAGAGAGTAAGATGAAGCAGAAAAAGAGTGCGTATGACAGAAGTCAGGCCGAGAATACATCTGAGAATCAGGCTGAATTAAGGAAGTTCAGAGGAGAAATGAAAAATAAAATAAGAGGGGCAAAGAGAGGGTATGAGAATAGAATGGCAGCTGACATAAAAGGTAATCCAAAAGTCTTCTATCAGCATAAATATAGTAAATGGGTAGTAAGAGGAGGGGTGGGGCTGATTAGGGGCCAAAAAGGAGACCTACACATAGAGGCAGAGGTTATGGCTGAGATGCTAAATGAGTACTCTTTGAGTACTCTGTCTTCACCAAGGAAGAAGATGCTGCCATAGACATAGTGAAGGAGGAGGTAGAGGAGATACTGGATGGGATGAAAATTGATAAAGAGGAGGTACTAGAAAGGCTGGCTGTACTTGAAGTAGATAACTCACCAGGCCCAGATGGGATGCATCCTAGGACGCTGAGGGAAGTGAAGGAAGAAATTGCGGAATTACTGGCCATAATCTTCCAATCCTCCTTAGAAACGGGGGTGGTGCCAGAGGACTGGAGATTTACAAATGTTACACCCTTGTTCAAAAAAGGGTGTAAAGATAAACCCAGCAACTACAGGCCAGTCAGTTTAACCTCGGCAGTGGGGAAGCTTTTAGAAACAATAATCAGGGACAAAATTAACAGCCACTTGGACAAGTGTGGATTAATTAAGGAAAGTCAGCATGGATTTGTTAAAGGCAAATTGTGGCGGAGCCACCAAGAGACACTGAACAATCAGTAATCATTCCTTTAACCACTCTGTAGTGCAGTTGTGGACTGCACCTTTAAGCTGTATGTAGTTTCTTGTATTTCTGCGTGATGACGTCATGACGCCGATCATGTGACCCCCAGTTGGCGCGGAAAGCGTGATGACGTCATGACGTCGGTTTCCAGTATTTAGTGGCAGTCTTGGAGAGGCTGGAGACCTGCACAGACCTGCTGACATCTGCTCTTGTAGTTTATTAGTTAAAGTAATTTGTTTATTAAAGCTTGATTATTTCGTTTCACTGCGTTGGACTTCGTTATTCGGATAGGAACTTCCGTTCCTACAAAATCGTGTTTAACCAACTTGATTGAGTTTTTTGATGAGGTAACAGTGAGGGTTGATGAGGGCAATGTGGTTGAAGTGGTGTACATGGATTTCCAAAAGGCATTCGACAAAGTGCCACATAATAGGCTTGCCAGCAAAGTTGAAGCCCATGGAATAAAAGGGACAGTGGCAGCATGGATACAAAATAATAAAAATGACAACAGAGAAGGTCATAGACTTAGATAGCAGTGGGGAAATTAAAAACCAGAGCGTGTCAGGAAGGGGCAGAAGGTATGGAGTAAAAGGTAAAGTAATAAAAAGGGCAAAAGCAGGAACTAAGTGTCACAAAACATATTTGAAAGTTCTCTATCTGAATGCACGTAGCATTCGTAACAAAATAGACGAGTTAATGGCACAAATAATTACATATGGGTATGATCTTGTGGCCATTACAGAAACATGGCTGCAGGGTGACAATGCCTGGGAATTAAACATACCAGGTTATTTAACGATCAGGAAGGACAGGCAGGAAGGAAGGGGAGGTGGGGTGGCTATGTTAATAAAGGAAGGAATCACTGTAATACAGAGAAATGATATTGGGTCAAAAGATCAGGATAATGAAACAGTTTGGGTGGAGGTAAGGAATAATAAGGGGGAAAAAACACTAGTGGGCATAGTCTATAGGCCTCCGAACAGCTGCAACTATGTTGGACGGAGTATCAATCAGGAAATAGTTGTGGCTTGTAATAAGGGAACATCTATAATTATGGGGGATTTTAACTATCATATTAATTGGACAAATCAAATTGGGCAGGGCTGCCTTGAGGATGAGTTCATTGAGTGTATTAGGGATGGGTTTCTTGAGCAGTATGTAACTGAACCAACCAGGGGGCAAGCAACCTTAGACCTGGTCCTGTGTAACGAGACAGGATTAATTAAAAATGTCCTAGTAAAGGATCCCCTTGGAATGAGTGACCATAACATGGGTGAATTCCATATTCAATTAGAGGGTGAGAAGGTTGGATCTCAAACAAGCGTGCTAAGCTTGAATAAAGGAGACTATGAAGGTATGAGAGCGGAATTGAGTAGAGTGGATTGGGAAAATAGATTAAAGGGTAAGACGATACATGATCAGTGGTGTACATTTAAGGAGTTATTTTACAACTTCCAAAAAATATATATTCCACTGAGAAGAAAAGGGTGTAAAAGAAAAGACAGCCATCCGTGGCTAAGTAAAGAAATTAAGGATAGGATTCGACTAAAAACAAGGGCATATAAGGTAGCCAAATCTAGTGGGAGGATAGAGGATTGGGAAAACTTTAAAAGACAGCAAAAAATAACAAAAAGATTGATTAAGAAAGGGAAGATAGATTATGAAAGTAAATTAGCAAAAAATATAAAAACAGATAGTAAGAGTTTTTATAGTTATATAAAAAGAAAAAGGGTGGCTAAAGTAAATGTTGGTCCCTTAGAGGATGAGACTGGGAAATTAATGGTGGGAAATATGGAGATGGCAAAAACACTGAATATTTTGTATCAGTCTTTACAGTAGAAGACACTAAGAATATCCCAACACTGGACAAACAGGGGGCTCTAGGGGGGGAGGAGCTAAACACGATCAAAATCACTAAGGAAGTGGTACTCGGTAAAATAATGGGACTCAAGGCGGATAAATCACCTGGACCTGATGGCTTACATCCTAGGGTCTTGAGGGAAGTGGCGGTAGGGATTGTGGATGCATTGGTAATAATTTTCCAAAACTCCCTGGACTCAGCAAAGGTCCCGGCAGACTGGAAAACTGCTAATGTAACACCCTTATTTAAAAAGGGCAGTAGACAGAAGGCTGGAAACTATAGACCGGTTAGCCTAACATCTGTGGTAGGTAAAATTTTGGAGTCCATTATTAAGGAGACAGTAACAGGACATTTGGATAATCATCATTTAATAGGACAAAGTCAGCATGGTTTTATGAAGGGGAAGTCATGTTTGACAAATTTGCTGGAGTTCTTTGAGGAAGTAACATATAGGGTGGATAAAGGGGAACCAGTGGACGTAGTGTATTTAGACTTCCAAAAGGCATTTGACAAGGTGCCACACAAAAGATTATTGCTTAAGATAAAAAATCACAGGATTGGGGGTAATTTTCTGGCATGGATAGAGGATTGGCTATCTAACAGAAGGCAGAGAGTTGGGATAAATGGTTCATTCTCAGAATGGCAATCAGTAACTAGTGGTGTTCCGCAGGGGTCGGTGCTGGGTCCCCAACTCTTTACAATCTATATTAACGATTTGGAGGAGGGGACCGAGTGTAACATATCAAAGTTTGCAGATGATACTAAGATGGGAGGGAAAGTAGTGAGTGAGGAGGACATAAAAAACCTGCAAGGGGACATAGACAGGCTAAGTAAGTGGGCAGAGATTTGGCAGATGGAATACAATACTGGAAAGTGTGAGGTTATGCACTTTGGCAGGAAAAATCATAGAGCAAGCTATTATCTTAATGGCAAGAGACTGGAAAGTACTGAAGTACAAAGGGATCTGGGGGTCCTGGTGCACGAAACTCAAAAGGTTAGTATGCAGGTGCAGCAAGTGATTAAGAAGGCCAATGGAATGTTGGCTTTCATTGCTAGAGGGATAGAATATAAAAATAGGGATGTATTGCTTCAGTTGTACAAGGTATTGGTGAGACCGCACCTGGAATACTGCATACAGTTTTGGTGTCCATACTTAAGAAAAGACATACTTGCTCTCGAGTCAGTACAAAGAAGGTTCACTCGGTTAATCCCGGGGATGAGGGGATGGACATATGAGGAGAGGTTGAGTAGATTGGGACTCTACTGATTGGAGTTCAGAAGAATGAGAGGCGATCTTATTGAAACATATAAGATTGTGAAGGGGTTGGATCGGGTGGATGCGGGGAGGATGTTCCCGATGATGGGTGAAACTAGAACTAGGGGGCATAGTCTTAGAATAAGGGGCTGCTCTTTCAAAACTGAGATGAGGAGGAACTACTTCACTCAGAGGGTGGTGGGTTAATGGAATATGCTGCCCCAAAAAGCTGTAGAAGCTACATCATTACATAAATTTAAAACAGAAATAGACAGTTTCCTAGAAGTAAAGGGAATTAAGGGTTACGGGGAGCGGACAGGAATTTGGACATGAGTCTAGGTTCGGATCGGACATGGCCCCTGTGGGTAGCGGAGCGGGCCCAGGGGCCGTGTAGCCTGATCCTGCTCCTATTTCGTGTGTCTAATTCTGTTAGATTCAGGAGATGGTTCTGTGATAGTAGATTGGCGGTTAGGATCAGATCAGCCATGATCTTATTAAATGGCGGAGCAGGCTCGAGGGGCCGATTGGCCTTCTCCTGCTCCTATTTCTTATGTTCTTATGTAAAATTGGCTGAGTGACAGGAAACAGAGTAGTGGTGAATGGCTATTTTTCGGACTGGAGGAAGGTATAGAGTGGTGTTCCCCAGGGGTTGATTCTAGGACCACTGCTTTTCTTGATATATATTAATGACTTGGACTTGGGTGTGCAGGGCACAATTTCAAAATTTGCAGATGACACAAAAACTTGGAAGTATAGTGAACAGTGAGGAGGAGAGTGATAGATTTTAAGAGGACATAGACAGGCTGGTGGAATGGACGGACATGTGGCAGATGAAATTTAGCGCAGAAAAGTACAAAGTGATACATTTTGGAAGAAAGAATGAAGAGAGGCAATATAAACTAAAGGGTACAATCCTAAAGGGGGTGCATGAACAGAGCGACCTGGGGGTATGTGTGCACAAATCGTTGCAGGTGCCAGGGCAGGTTGAGAAAGCAGTTAAAAAAGCATACGGGATCCTGGGCTTCATAAATAGAGGCATAGAGTACAAAAGCAAGGAAGTTATGATGAACCTTTATAAAACACTGGTTCGGCCTCAACTGGAGTATTGTGTCCAATTCTGGGCACCGCACTTTAGGAAGAATGTGAAGGCCTTAGAGAGGGTGCAGAAAAAATTTACGAAAATGATTCCAGGGATGAGGGACTTCAGTTACATGGATAGACTGGAGAAGCTGGGGGTGTTCTCCTTAGAGCAGAGAAGGTTGAGAGGAGATTTGATAGAGGTGTTCAAAATCATGAGGGGTCTAGACAGAGTAGATGGAGAGAAACTGTTCCCATTGGTGGAAAGGTCGAGAACCAGAGGACACAGATTTAAGGTGATTGGCAAAATAACCAAAGGCGACATGAGGAAAAATGTTTTTACTCAGCGAGTGGTTAGGCTCTGGAATGTGTTGTGTCCGTGTATAATAGGACACAGACTGCAGGAGAACGGTAACAACAGGTGTTTACTCAACATGGCTCACAGTGGAACTGACTGTACAGATTACTACTCAGTGCTATATACAGGTGTGGTCACTGCCGGTACTACAGTATACATGAGCTGTAAAAAGTAGTTCCCCCCTTAAAGGTATATACATTACAATTCCTCCCCTTTTAGATTAACAGTACCATAACACTCATTTAACAATTAAATCGCAGAATCACAGAAACCCCACAGTGCAGATAGAGGCCATTTCGGCCCATCGAGCCTGCACCAACACATATCCCACCCAATCCCCGTAACCCCTACACCAACACATGTCCCACCCTATCCCTGTAACCCCACATATTTAATCCCCCTAACACTAAGGGTCAATTTATCATAGCCAATCTGTATCAAACTAATTACAATTAACACTTTTAACATGCAACATTAGCTGAAAATAGTCTATTTATATATTCAGTCTTTGGGGAGGCTTCCTGATCCTTTCTGGATAGCGCCTTTCCCGAGTGTCTTGCTCTTGGTGCGGAGGCGATTCTGGCCCCCTGTCGTCGGTTGGTTCATCAGCTTCCGATGCTAATGTTTCTGGGGTAGATGCGACCTGTACGTCGGGTTCATCACCAGGTACGCATGGGCGAGGCATGGGGTTGACTTGTTCCTGTGACTCTAGGATCTGGTCAGCATGGCGTCTCACGATGTTCTCCCCAACGTCCACTGTGTACATTAGTGGGCCCTGCCGTGTGCATATCGTTCCTGGCTGCCATTTTTCTGTTCGGTAGTCGCGGGCCAAGACTGGTTGCCCTACATTGAAGCTCCTTGTTGGCTTCTCATGGATGTGCTGGAATTGCTTACTCTCAACATCTCTTCGTACGTTTGGTCTGAGCAAATCCAGGCGAGATCTTAACCTTCGGTTAAAGAACATCATGGCTGGGGCCTGGTTGGTGACTGCATGTGTCGCATTCCGGTAGGCGAACAGGAGATTGTCCACCTTGTGCTGCAGCGGAATGTTGTCATTGTACATAGCCTTTATTGCCTTCTTAAAGGTTTGTACGAACCTCTCAGCCAATCCATTTGTGGCTGGATGATACGGGGCGGATGTGTAATGCCTTACCCCATTCTTTTTCAAGAACCTCCGGAACTCTTTGGACACAAACTGTGGTCCATTGTCGGAGCAAATCTGTTCTGGCAAGCCATTCCTGGCAAAAATGGTCCGTAGGACTGCAATAGTTTTCTCCGTGGTGGTGGAGGACATTTTGATCACCTCAGGCCATTTCGAGTGCGCATCCACGGCTATTAAAAACATTGAGTCCATGAATGGACCAGCAAAATCAATATGCACTCGTTGCCATGGAGATGAGGGCCACTCCCATGGGTGTAGAGGGGCCTGTGGTGGTGCATTTTGGACTTTCTGGCATCCTGAGTAGCTCTTGGTCAGGTCCTCGATTTGTTTATCGATTCCCGGCCACCACACATAAGTCCTGGCTAGGCTTTTCATTTTTACCCTCCTAGATGACCCTCATGAAGCTCATTGAGCACTCTATCCCTTAACTTGGGTGGAATTACCACTCGGGATCCACACATCAAGGTCCCCCGGCACACTGACAGCTGTTCTCTCCTTGTCGAGAATGCTGGCAACAGTGAGTCGCCATGTGCTGGCCATCCCTTCACCGTCAAATCATATACCCGAGACAGTGTCAGGTCATTTCGGGTTTCCTTTTCGATACAAGCGTTAGTTACCGGTAGGTATTCAACTATAGTCGAATGGAATATTTCGACAGGATCCACTGCTGGTGCTTCCTCCGCAGTAGGCAGTGGCAGGCGTGATAGCCCATCAGCATTTCCATGCTGTTTCGTGCCCTTATATTCAATCTCATAGTGGTGCGCCCCTAGAAAAAGTGACCATCTTTGTAGTCGTTGCGCAGTCATCACCGGAACGCCCTTCTTTGGATTAAAAATGGAGACAAGAGGCTGGTGATCAGTCAGCAAGGTGAATTTCTGCCCGTGCAGATAGTGATTGAACTTTTTCACTCCCCACACTAGGCTGAGGGCCTCCCTATCAATCTGGGCATAGTTACGCTCGGCGGAGGTTAGTGATCGTAACGCAAAGGCTATTGGCCTCTCTGAGCCGTCCGAGAATTTGTGCGACAGCACCGCTCCAATGCCGTAGGGTGACGCATCACATGCCAACCGAATTGGTAATGCTGGGTTGTAATGGGCCAATACCTCTTTCGATGTGATTAGTGTTTTGCTCTTCTGGAAAGCTCGTCTACATTCGTCACTCCACTTCCATGGCACCCCAGTTTGCAGTAGGGTGTTCAGTGGGTGTAGTATTGTAGACAAATTTGGCAAGAACTTATGGTAGTAGTTTACCAGCCCGAGGAACGACCTCAGTTGTGACACATTTTCCGGTGCTGGAGCCTTGACTACTGCCTCAATCTTCTCTGGGGACTTATGTAACCCCTCTTTATCGATAACGTGGCCACAATACGAGATCTGTTTTCTAAAAAACTCGCATTTGGGGCGGTTAGCTCGGAGCCCACATTCCTGCAATCTAGTGAGCACCTGCTCCAGGTTGGTAAGGTGATCACTGTCATTTTCGCCTGTGACCAGGATGTCGTCCAAATAACACTGGGTCCCTGGGATCCCTTGCAGGACTTGTTCCATTGCCCTCTGCCAAATAGCCGGAGCTGATGCTACCCCGAATACCAGCCGGTTGTATTGGTAGAGACCTTTATGGGTGTTGATTGTGAGGTATTTTTTTGATGCTTCTTCTACCTCCATTTGCAGATACGCCTGGGCCAGATCAATCTTAATGAAGCGTTTTCCTCCAGATAGCGAGGCGAAAATATCTTCAATCCGCGGAAGTGGATATTGTACGGTGTGAAGGACCGGGTTCACTGTTACCTTAAAGTCCCCACGGATGCGAACCTTCCTTGGTTCCCCGGGCGTGCTGCTCAGTGACTTTTTCATCACAGGGACGATGGGTGTAGCCCACTTGCTCCAGTCTACCTTGGACAGTACACCTGAACGTTCCAGACTCTCCAGCTCTGCTTCGACGGCTGGGCGGATTGCATAAGGCGGATTGCGTTTTCTTCCATTTTAATCGTCGCTGTCATGCCTTTTAGTGTTCCGAGTCCTTGCTGGAACACTTCTTTTGCGTCAGTTAGGATCTTTGACAGTCGCCCAGGTGTGACGTCGTCATCCTTTTTGCCAGCCACAGTCAGTGCCTGTATGGAATGCCAATCCAGTTGTATTTTCCGGATCCATTCACGTCCCAGTAATGGTGGTCCTCCATCTTGCAATACATACAGGTCTAGTTTTGGCGTTTCCTTACCGTTATATATAACGGTCACCCTTATTTTTCCTTTGGGGTAGACTTTTTGCCCCGTGTACGTCTTCAAAATAATTTTTGTGTCTCTCAAGGGTATGTGTGAGAATAGCCGCTCATAGTCCCATCGGTTTATGACTGTTAGGGCTGATCCTGTGTCCAATTCCATCTTTACCTGGACTCCTGCTATCTTGAGAGTGACCCAAATGGTTCGGTGATCCTCCGTTGTGATCACATTATGTAGTTTCAGACAACTCAGTTCCCTGCTTTCGGAGTCGTTATCACTCTTTTGTTCGTCTGAACTATTCTCCGTCATCTTATGTACCTTCTTGTACTTTCCTTTGGTAGGTTTCTTATTGCTGGTTTTCTTTCCCGACCTGCAGACTCGTGCTATGTGTCCTACTTTTCCACACTGTCTGCACACTTTGTCTTTGAACCAGCAATCATTCTGGTCGTGTGTTGTTCTGCCGCAGCGATAGCACTTCTCTGTTCCATATGACATTTCGTTTGTGCCATATTTTTGCGGTCTCTGTTGTATCTCTGCAGCGCCCCGTGCTGCTGCTTCATATGATACCGCAATGCTGAAAGCCTTTTTCAGCGTAAGGTCCTTTTCAGATAAAAGCCGTTTCTGGGTTCCTTCACTTTGAAGCCCACACGCAAACTTGTCCCTTAAGGTATCTGCCAGTGCCGCTCCAAACTGGCAGTGTTTCGATAGTTTGCGCAGTTCTGTTAAATAATCAGCATTGCTTTCATCCTTATGCTGGTTCCGTTTGTGAAACTGGAATCTTTCTGCTATCAGCAGTGGTGTGAGGTTTAAATGTCCCTGTAGTATCGTTACTATGTCTTCAAAACTCTTTTCCATTGGCTTCGTTGGGGTTACTAGATTTCATAATAAACCATACATCTTTGCACCCATTAAATTTAACAATACCGACGCTTTCTTGTCATCTGACACCTCATTTGCCTTGCAGTACACCTCTATTCATTCGACATATGTAGTCCAATCTTCAACTTCATTGTCAAATGCGGTGATACTGCCACTCTTCGGCATTTTGGGTGTGGTTTAAAATGGCATCTCCCAATGGCTTAAAATGGCGTCTCCCACGCTTTCCTTCCTCCCCCGCTGCTGCCAACGCCGCTCTCGGCGGTCCTCATGGCAATGGCGGCACCCTGTAGGTTTCACGCGCTTCTCTCTCCCTCTCGCCGACGCTGCTCGGCCCCTGAACACCGGCTGCGCCCTGTGCGCTCTGCCCTCTCTCTCTCCCCCGTCGACGCTGCTCGGCCCTTTGCTGTGCCGCTCGGTCGGGCTCTAGCCCGCCGCTGTCCGGGAAGGGTCTGCGCACGACCTGTTGCCAGCCCGTTTCGCTGGACCACCTCGACTGGAAAGCCAAGCCTGGCTCTCGACAGCCTCCCCGCAATTCTCGAGTCTCTGCTGGATGACTGGGCGGTTGCCCGTGGTCGATGCCCGAGCCTCTGGCCTTGACCTCCAATCCACTGATCTCCAGGAACGAATCCCCGGGAGGTGATGCAGAGTTGCAGGTAGGTTCGAACTTGCCTCGTCGCCAATGTTGTGTCCGTGTATAATAAGACACAGACTGCAGGAGAACGGTAACAACAGGTGTTTACTCAACGTGGCTCACAGTGGAACTGACTGTACAGATTACTACTCAGTGCTATATACAGGTGTGGTCACTGCCGGTACTACAGTATACATGAGCTGTAAAAATTAGTTCCCCCCTTAAAGGTATATACATTACAGAATGTACTGCCTGAGAGGTTGGTGGAGGCAGACTCAATCACTGCTTTCAAAAGGGAATTGGATAAGTACCTGAAGGAAAAAAAATTTGCAGGGCTTCGGAGAAAGGGCGGGGGAGTGGGACTAGCTGAAGTGCTCTTGCAGAGAGCCGACACGGGCCGAATGGCCTTCTTCCGTGCTGTAACCATTCTATGACATCCGTAACACAGATGTAACATCGAGAATGAGACTCGAGAAGATTGACGTCATCATTAATCGTCGCTGGTGGGCATAACCACCAGTGCCCGTCTCAGAGACAAAGTTCTCGTAAACTGGGCTCTGAAGATCAGAATCGAGGTCAGGAAGGGACCCGCTCCGGGTCGGAGGCAGGCATGGGATCACCCTCGGTTAAACAGGACATATAAAGAAAGAAAGACTTGCATTTCTACAGCGCCTTTCTCGACCATCGGACGTCCCAAAACGCTTTACAGCCAATGAAGTACTTCTTGAAGTGTGTTCACTGTTGTAATGTGGGAAACACGAACAGCACTGTGATAATGACCAGATAATCTGTTTTAGTGATGTTGATTGAGGAATTAACTATTGGCCAGGATACCAGGGATACTAACTCCCATCAGTAACAAGACAGCGGGACTCTCTGATGCTTGGAATGAAGACATAGAGCGCAGTCAGGGAGGGTCGACACTATGCACCTCTGCTTCCTAAGCATAGTTGCTGCGGTTGAGATTCATCTTTCCGTTAGTTAGTGCTGTTTGCTGAGCTGCCACACTCTACCAGTAGATGGTGCTTTCATTCTTTCCTTGTTAAATTAAAAAAGGCAGTTAACTATTTTATATCAGAAAATGCCCACAGCCAACCATTGGAAAAACATTTTACGAAACATTTAAAGTAACGGCTGTGGATAAAGTCAACCAATTAACTGGAGACGAGTTGGAAAAGCAGCAATTCTAACATCTGAAGAATGAAATGGAAGACTTGTAATTAGGGCTTGCGGCAGGATGGTGAGGAAGGGCCAGGCTGTGTCGTGTCTGAGCTCCTATGGTTTTAGACACTTGACTCCAGTCTTAGCCCATTATTTTGTCGAACTCCTACATAAATATATTTATAGCACGAGGAATGGGCAGAAGGGAAAGTGCTTTATCCAGCACTCAGTTTCCTGCCAAATCCACAATCTCGATGAATGTGGCATCTTCAGTTGGCCATCAAGAGTTCAGTACATCTGACTACATTATGGAAAATCCACTGCCTTCTTCAGATTGACAAATTCGGCGTTCCCCTGTGATTCTCACTGAGATTCCAGCACTGAAGACTAAAATGAGGTGCTGCACGATCTCCAGACTATCCACTGTCTCAGGATCACTATTAAGCAGTGAATGGCCCAGTGGTGCGAGGGTTAAGGTACCAGCGGGTGAGCATCTATTAGTTTTCTTCAGTTCTCCCCAAGCCCCTGTTTAACCTGTTGTGCCCGGCACTAGTTTTGTACTAACTCCGTGAATTTACCCCTGCTCCATTTTGCCAGATCCCTACCATCATTCTACTTAATTTCTGGGACCTCAATTCCCCTTCCCTTTCTGTAGCTCTTATTTCCGAGAATGATTCTATATCCATTTCTTATTATTATTGCTCTAATCTCTACAACAATTTCTAATTGTTGTTATTTTTATATTTCCCATAGCAAACTATTGATCTGCAGATCCTGTCCTTCCAGATTATAATCACTATCGATAGCTTTAGAATTCAGTTGATGAAAATTACAACAGGTTTTCAGATTCCTATTAATCTAGATACATTGTACAACATAAAGTTGTATTGGTCCAGGTTATCATTTACTGCCGATTCTGCTTCTCCACATGAACTTATTTTGTAAAAAATAACTGAATCTTTTCTTCTACTCCTTGATTTGGCAGCTTACCAATGGTTAAATCAGGATTTAAATCACTGGCGGTGAACTACTGGAGCTCTAACATTACAAAGTGACAAAATATACATTTATCATACTCCTGGATGCCAAACCCCTGGGTTTTCTGTTGCTCTATTTCACTGCACACATGAAATTATTTTTTAAAGTAAGGAACAATTTTAGTGTAAAAGTTAGACAACATAAACCTTTACAGAGACAAATCTCAAAACGATAATGTTTCTGTGGTGATTTGGTGATGGACGGGAGATCTTGGGGACGATGGGGAAAATGCTAGAGTCCATTATAAAAGATGTAATAGCAGAGCACTTGGAAAACAGTGACAGGATCGGACAAAGTCAACATGGATTTACAAAAGGTAAATCGTGCTTGACTAATCTACTGGAATTTTTTGAGGATGTAACTGGTAGAATAGATAAGGGAGAACCAGTGGATTTGGTGTATTTGGACTTTCAGAAGGCTTTCGATAAGGTCCCGCATAAGAGATTAGCGTGTAAAGTTAAAGCACATGGGATTGGGTGTAAGGTACTGACTTGGATAGAGAACTGGTTGGCAGACAGAAAGCAAAGAGTTGGAATAAACGGGTCATTTTCCGAGTGGCAGGCAGTGACTAGTGGGGTACCGCAGGGATCGGTGCTAGGACCCCAGCTATTCACAATATATATTAATGATCTAGACGAGGGAACTAGATGTAATATCTCCAAGTTTGCAGACGACACAAAGCTGGGTGGGCGTGTGTGCTGTGAGGAGGATGCCGAGAAACTCCAGTGTGATTTAGACAGGTTGAGTGATTGGGCAGATGCATGACAGATGCAGTATAATGTGGATAAATGTGAGGTTATCCACTTTGGTGGCACAAACAGGAAGGCAGATTATTATCTGAACGGCAATAGATTGGGAGAAGGGGACATGCAACGAGACCTGGGTGTCCTTGTGCACCAGTCGCTGAAGGTAAGCATGCAGGTGCAGCAGGCGGTTAAGAAGGCAAATGGTATGTTGGCCTTCATAGCGAGATGATTCGAGTACAGGAGCAATGATGTCTTGCTGTAGTTGTACAGGGCCTTGGTGAGACTGCACCTTGAGTATTGTGTGCAGTTTTGGTCGCTTTATCTGAGGAAGGATGTTCTTGCCATGGAGGGAGTGCAGCGAAGATTCACCAGGCTGATACCTGGGATGGCAGGAATGACGTATGAGGATAGATTGGGTCGATTAGGCTTATATTCGCTGGAGTTTAGAAGAATGAGAGGGGATCTCATTGAAACTTATAAAATTCTGACAGGACTGGACAGACTCGATGCAGGAAGGATGTTCCCGATGGTCGGGGAGTCCAGAACCAGGGGTCACAGTCTAAGGATAAGGGGTAGGCCATTTAGGACAGAGATGAGGAGGAATTTCTTCACCCAGAGAGTGGTGAACCTGTGGAATTCTCTACCACAGAAGGCGGTTGAGGCCAATTCATTAAATATATTCAAGAAGGAGTTAGATATATTTCTTAAGGCTAAAAGGATCAAGGGATATGGGGAGAAGGCAGGGACAGGGTACTGAGTTTGGATGATCAGCCATGATCTCATTGAATGGCGGAGTAGGCTCGATGGGCCGAATGGCCTACTCCTGCTCCTATCTTCTATGTTTCTATGTCTCTATTACATGACGGGGCGCTTTGTGAGGTCAGGAGAGATGTTTATTTTCACTGGGATGTTGTTCCCAGTAATGAGGCTATGAACAGGTTTTATTCCTGTACCGATTGCTCTAAACTCTGACACCAGTTCCATGACATAAGATAAATATTTAATGGAGGTGACATCATTGCCTGCGGTACAATAAAAACCGTCACATGTCCTCTGGAAAAAAGAGGAGGAAAATTATCCAGACTCCAGAGTCCTGGTCATTACCTGCTGGAAAGTGCCCTCTAGATGTCAGCTCAGCCGTGATCACATTGAATGGCGGAACAGGCTTGAGGGGCTGAATGGCCTCGTCCTGTTTCCATGATCAGTCTTTCAGATGAGACGTTAAACCGAGGCCCCCGTCTGCTCTCTCAAGCGGATGTAAAAGATCCCACCGCACTATTTTGAAGAAGGGGGGGCTGCCGCGTTTCCTACATTACAACAGTGACTACACTTCAAAAACACTTGATTGGCTGTAAAGAACTTTGGAACGTGAACGTCCTGAAATTGTGAGAGGCGCTATAGAAATTCAAGTCTTTCTTTATGATATGATGATCTGGCTGTGCCTATCACAGTCAAATAGCCCACCAACCCTTACACATGAAGGGTGAGGTGCCAGAGGAGAGGGGCAGTCCTGGGGTGAAGACAGTCAGAACCTTCAGAAAATGACCTGACTGCTTTGAGCGAAGGGACAGGAGAGGTGGATTAATGGGACGTGTTGCTCCTGTTCCTTGAAGTGCCAGCCCCAGATCCAATACCTAGAGGGCAGTCGAGAACTTCGTTTTGGAATCAGCAAAAACTTTTGGTTGCGCCTCAAAGTACGAGCTCGTCACAACAAAGAGGAGTTGGCCGCGGCCATCGCTTGGACATCGCAGGCTCCCGGGACAGGGAGCGGGACTCGGACACAAGGGGCAGGGTCCCCGGCTGGGAAATGCAACCGGGGCAGAGCGCACGGTAGGAGCTGCCCGTCACATCGTCTCCCTGGCTGGGGCGCTGCAAAAAATATAGCCAGCCGAGCTGCAGAGAGAGAGAGAGAGAGTTGGAGCGATAGCGATTGCCCGCACCCTTCCAGTCCCATCTCCAGGCTGCCAGATCCCCCTCCGGGGATACTTCAATCCCCCCCCCCCCTTCCCCACCCCTGGATCATGGCTTCCATCAAAGCCAAAGCCCTCTACAGCTTCCAGAGTGAGAATCCAGAGGAGATAAGCATCCAGGAGAATGAGCAGCTGCTGGTTTTCAACGAGAAGTCTTTGGATGGCTGGCTGGAAGGCCAGAATAGCCGGGGGGACAAAGGGCTCTTCCCAGCTTCCTATGTGGAAATCCTCAAACCCAGCACACCCTCGCCCTACACCTCCAACTCCTCTTTCACTGACCACTCCAGCCCTGCAAGCTCGCCCGGGAGCCACTCCGCATTCTACGCTCCAAGCTCTGGTGCCCCTTACCAGCAGGGCAGCTTCGAGGAAGATGATGACGATGATTGGGATGACTGGGATGACACTTGCACGGTGGTCGATGAACCTGGGGTGACCGGTGACACCAATGGCCACAATCACCTCCATCCGTACACGGCCTCCCCTTATTCCAGCGTGGCTTACAGGCAAAAGCCAACTGTGGAAAGGCAGGACAGCACTGCTAGTAGGCTAAGCACTAAAAGTAGCGCCGTGGGCAAGAACTTCAACCGTTTCTCAAGTTTTGTGAGATCTGGCGGGGAGGCGTTCATCCTGGGTGAGGTGCCCTCAGTCTTTAAGACCTCCGAAACCTACTGTGTGGAGATGAGTTCCAACGGGCCTCAGTGGAGTGACAGCCCTCACCCCTTTACCTGCACCATCGAGGAGCCTACCAAGCAGACCAAGTTCAAGGGCATCAAGAGTTACATCTCCTACAAGCTGACCCCTAGTCAAACCAACTACCCCGTGTATCGTCGCTACAAACACTTTGACTGGCTGCACAACAGGCTGCTGCACAAGTTCTCTGTGATCTCCGTGCCACATCTGCCCGAGAAACAGGCCACGGGCCGATTTGAAGATGACTTCATAGAAAAACGCAAGAGGCGCTTGATTCTGTGGATGGACCACATGACGAGCCATCCAGTGCTCTCCCAGTATGAAGGATTCCAGCACTTCCTGACCTGCACGGACGACAGGGCTTGGAAACAGGGGAAGAGGCGGACAGAGAAGGACGAGTTGGTCGGCGCCAACTCTTTCCTCACCATCCAGATCCCGCAGGAGCATCAGGATCTTCAGGACGTGGAGGAGAGGGTGGACACCTTTAAAGCCTTCTCCAAGAGGTTGGATGACAGCGTGCTACAGCTGAGCAATGTGGCCACCGATCTCTGCCGGAAACACGCCGGAGGTTTCAGGAAGGAATTTCAGAAATTGGGCAACGCGTTTAATTCGATAAGTCAGGCGTTTGAGATGGATCAACCACACCTGTCGGTCCCTCTGAACAAGGCCATTTCCAACACGGGAAAAACATATGAAGCCATTGGGGAGTTGTTTGCAGAGCAGCCCAAGAATGATCTGTTCCATATGTTGGATACGCTTTCTCTGTACCAGGGCCTGCTGTCCAATTTCCCAGATATCATTCATGTTCAGAAAGGTAAGCTGACCTCACTATTATAGCGGATTATCTCTGTTTGATTCACGCCAGATACCAGATGTAATATCCTGCATTCATCTCCTTCAATCTTGCAAGGTGCACTGGAGCTCTGAGGTGTTGAGGTTCTCCCTGATGTGATCAACCTCGCTTGGTGTCATGGAGGAAGATGAGAGCTCACTACAAATTAGTTTATGTCAGCTCACAAGTGTCGGGTACAGAAAAGAAACAGAAACCGTTTAAAACCTCAATCTTTTTATCTCTCTAGGTCCATTGTTATCTGTACAAGATCCAAGGACATTCATTGTACACATACTAGTAATTTGTGGTGATCTTGTCATGCACAGGGGAGCTATATTATTGGCAGCGTACAAGCAACACAGCTGTACAGATTCGACCTAGGATTATATACAAGCTGTGTGGACTGAGCAATGTGTTATAGGGGAATCTGTATGGACTGAAGACTGATAGATGCAAGGAGATATATACGGACTAAATAATGCACTGGACAGGGGAAGTTGTGTCGATTGCCCGGTATGTTAATCAGGAGCTGTACAGACTGAACATTACATTACACAGAGAGCCGTATGGACTGAGCACTGTATTACATAAGAGCAGTTGTACAGAAAGAACAGTGTGACACACAGGGACAGCTGTACAAACTGGACAGTGTGTTACGTTGGCGGAGATGTAGGGACTGAATAGTGCGTTACACGAGGGGAGCTGTACAAACTGGACAGTGTGTTACGTTGGCGGAGATGTAGGGACTGAATAGTGCGTTACACGAGGGGAGCTGTACAAACTGGACAGTGTGTTACGTTGGCGGAGATGTAGGGACTGAATAGTGCGTTACACGAGGGGAGCTGTACAAACTGGACAGTGTGTTACGTTGGCGGAGGTGTAGGGACTGAATAGTGCGTTACACGAGGGGAGCTGTACGAAGGGAACAGCACATTTAAACGGGGGAGTTAACGGACTGAATAGTGCGTTACACAGGAGGAGCTGTATGGACTGAACAGCTTGTTACATCAGAGGGACTGTTGGGGCTGACCAGAGAGCTGTAGTGCCTCACACAGGGAGCTGTGGGTTACTCGGGTGGCTGCACGGACTGTATAGGAAGTGTACAATCCGGGGCTGACTGCACCCATTACTCCACATGTCTGTCAACCAGAGTGAAGATTTGGGGCTCGGGGCCCAGTCCACTGGGACACCCCATATCTTGCTGGTTTTGATCTTCTCTGGAATGTGTTGTAAAGGGATTTCACTGGAGATTAAAATTCTAATGTATTTGTTTCTGAGTGTGGTAGTTACCTGCCTTCATCCTTAAGGGAAACAGGTCTTTATAGTTGCTGGAGATTTACAAATAGGGGCAAAGATTTTGAGTGTTAAATTGAGATGTTGTTAACTAAGCCATAGCTCAGCCACTTTCTGAGATATTTTTAATCCATTTCCCTCTTTTGTGGCCTCCACCTGCAGCCCAGAAGTGGCAGGCAGTGCTGATGTGAAGATTGGTCCAGGGGAGAGTGCCAGGTACCTCTCCATGCCAATACAGCTGAGATAGGGAGCTCACACTCCTTGACGGTTTGAATTGTTGCACCTTTCTGTTTCACACCCGCTGTCGGTACCACATCAGCCAGAGCCTGGGTACAACCCTGCAGCGCTAGACCATCAGTGCACTGTGTCAGTTATGGCTCAGTTGGTAGCACTCTCCCCTCTGAGTCAGAAGGTTGTGGCTTCAAGTCCCGCTCCAAGACTTGAGCACAACAATCTAAGCTGACACTCCAGTGCAGTGCTGTACTGTCAAAGGTGCCGTCTTTCAGACATAACATTAAACCTGTGAAGCTGTTAAACACTGACATTCTGTGTAGTTTGATGAGTCCTTGTGTTCAGGACTCATCAAACCTTTCAACTTTGCAGAAATCACCTGGCTGTTGGTTCGGAGGATCCAACAGCCAGTCTGTGAAATCTACAATGAAGATGTCGGGACTCCGGATCCACAGCGGCCGAAGGCTGTAGGCAGCAACAAAGGTAAGTGAACATTTTATAACACTTAACACTCACCTTACATACTTACCACTCCACACTTGCACCCATCACTCACCTCGACATCTCACTTCCAGACCCTGCAGACCTCCTTCTCGTCTCCTACACCCTGGCGGGGTTCTCTGAGGTCGGGAAGCCTGCACTTTGGAGCTAAAAATAGGGATAATCCTATTTTCTGCCTGTTGACTACCTGTTAACAGGGAGTTAATAGGCTTTAATCCCTTTCCCGCCTCGAGGAGACGGGACCCGGGGCAGGACGGCTTCCCGCCTCCTGGCAAGTGGGCACGGAGGAGGGATGGGGGTGGGTTTGCCAGCCGCCCCCAAATCCTGCAACTTTACCGGCAGTCCCGCCTCCATACCCGCCTCCTCGGGGCTGACAAAATCCAGCCCCTTGTGTGTGAATCGTGGAGCTGGGGAGTGGTGTTTGACTCAGTCACTGGAGGATTTGCATTTCTGAGTGCTGAGAAAGGTATTTATCATACTTGTGCCGCACACTTATCATTGCAGTGAGCCCATCAGCACTTCTCATTTCTGGCCAGACCTGTTCTGATAGTTGAATTATAAAAATTCAGAGAAACAAAAATGAGACCGGGGTTTTATTTCAGGTGGTGAAATAGCCCTGCTCCCAGTCTCTTGCCCTTTTCTCCCCTATACTTCGGCTAGGATCTGATCCACGGCAGCTCGTGCTCACCCAATTCGATTGTGAAAGGCATCGCGTCCTCACATAGAAACATAGAAGATAGGAGCAGGAGTAGGCCATTCGGCCCCTCGAGCCTGCTCCGCCATTCAATGAGATCATGGCTGATCGTCCAAATTCAGTACCCTGTCCCTGCCTTCTCCCCATATCCCTTGATCCCTTTAGCCTCAAGAAATATATCTAACTCCTTCTTGAATACATTTAATGAATTGGCCTCAACTGCCTTCTGTGGTAGAGAATTCCACAGGTTCACCACTCTCTGGGTGAAGAAATTCTTCCTCATCTCTGTCCTAAATGGCTTACCCCTTATCCTTAGACTGTGACCCCTGGTTCTGGACTCCCCGACCATCGGGAACATCCTTCCTGGATCTAGTCTGCTTAGTCCTGTTAGAATTTTATAAGTTTCAATGAGATCCCCTCTCATTCTTCTAAACTCCAGCGAATATAAGCCCAATCGACCCAATCTCTCCTCATACGTCATTCCTGCCATCCCAGGTATCAGTCTGGTGAATCTTCGCTGCACTCCCTCCATGGCAAGAACATCCTTCCTCAGATAAGGCGACCAAAACGGCACACAATACTCACGGTGTGGTCTCGCCAAGATCCTCCGCTGCCTCTGCAAGATCCTGCAAATCCATTGGCAGGATAGGCGCACCAAAACGTCAGTGTTCTTGCTCAGGCCAACATCCCCAGCATCGAAGCTTTGACCACGCTCGATCAGCTCCGATGGACGAGTCACATTGTCCGCATGCCCGATACGAGACTCCCAAAACAAGCGCTCTACTCGGAGCTCCGGCACATCAAGAGAGCCCCAGGTGGGCAGAGGAAACGCTTCAAGGACACCCTCAAAGCCTCCTTGAAAAAATGTAATATCCCCACCAACACCTGGGAATCCCTGGCCCAAGACCGCACAAAGTGGAGGAGAAGCATCCGGGAAGGCGCCGAATACCTCGAGTCTCTTCGCCGGGAGCAAGCGGAAGCCAAGCGCAAGGAGCGCACGTCAACCCAAGCACCCCACCCACCCGCCCCTTCAACCACCGTCTGCCCCACCTGTGACGGAGACTGTAGGTCCCGCATTGGACTCATCAGTCACCTGAGAACTCATTTTTAATGTGGAAGCAAGTCATCCTCGGTTCCGAGGGACTGCCTAAGAGAGAGAGAGTACAACTGCAGCAAGACATCCTTGCTCCTGTACTCGAATTCTCTCGCTATGAAGGCTAACATACCATTTGCCTTCTTAACCGCCTGCTGCACCTGCATGCTTACCTTCAGCGACTGGTGCACAAGGACACCCAGGTCTCGTTGCACTTCCCCTTCTCCCAATCTATTGCCATTCAGATAATCTGCCTTCCTGCTTTTGCCACCAAATTGGATAACCTCACATTTATCCACATTACAGGAGACTTCGCGATATCCGGCACCGATGGGACCGGCGTGATGCCGATCTATGAAAACTTCCGGACAGACCAGCGCTAATGTTGAAGGATACGGAGGTTTTCATCTCCGTATCTGACAACAAACACTGTTCCTTAGCAACAGCTTGTAAACAGTCGGCCCGTACCTTGGAAGCGCCTCTGTAACTTAGCAACAGCTTCAGAGAGGCTTTCCAGAGACTGACTGTTTAAAAAAATGCTAGGAGAAGAAAAAAAACCTGCTAGAAGAAAAAAAACTTAACAAAACGGCTGCTGATTTCTGCCGTTAGATCGAGGTTTCTGGCCATACAACCTCCGGATAAACCAAAGTTTCCTGTATACTGCATCTGCCATGCATCTGCCCAATCACCCAACCTGTCCAAATCATACTGGAGTTTCTCAGCATCCTCCTCACAGCACACACGCCCACCCAGCTTTGTGTCGTCTGCAATCTTGGAGATATTACATCGAGTTCCCTCGTCTAGATCATTAATATATATTGTGATTAGCTGGGGTCTGATGCGCTATCAATTACTCATAAAAGGCTGAGAGTTAAGAGAGTAACTAAAGGCTTTTATTAACAAAAGAATGAAGGTCTGCCTCGAGTGGTCGACCGGTCCAGAAATACAAAGGGCTGGGGAGCAGTCACCTTTATACTAGGACTTGTGGGAGGAGTCAGCCGAGGCATGTCCAGGCATGTACACAGTGGAATACAAACAGTGGTTTACCACATTCACCCCTTGTTTAAAATTGAGTCCGGCGGGGTGAAGTGTATTAAAAGTTAGTGTATTGGAGTCTCTCCGGAGGTCTTGTCTGCCGCTGTGATCGGCGTGGCGACGGCAGGGGTAGTGGAGCTTCCGGCGTCGAGTCCTGCGTGGGCTGTGGCACAGGCGTGTCGTCCTCGTAGATGTCGAGCGGGTCGCGGGGCCCAGGCCTGCCGTCTGCTGGGGCTGGATATCGGATCGTGGGGGGGGGTGGTAGTGAGTAGTGGGTTACTGCGGCCCCCGAGGGTGCAAGGTCTCTTATGGAGACTGTGTCCTCCCGCCCGTCCGGGTATGCAATGTAAGCATACTGGGGGTTGGCGTGGAGGAGGTCGACCCTCTCGACCAGGGGGTCCGTTTTATGGGTCCTCACGTGCCTTCTCAGTAGGACCGGCCCTGGGGACGTCAGCCATGGCGGTAGCGATGTCCCCGATGTGGACTTCCTTGGGAAGACAAACATTTTCTCATGAGGGGTGGCGTTAGTGGCAGTGCAGAGCAGTGACCGAATAGAGTGGAGCGCATCGGGGAGCACATCCTGCCAGCGGGAGGTTGGAAGGCCCCTAGACTTTAAGGCTAGCAGGGCGGCCTTCCAAACTGTCGCATTTTCTCTTTCCACCTGTCCGTTCCCCCGGGGGTTGTAACTGGTGGTCCTGCTTGTGGCAATACCCCTAGTTAGCAGGTACTGACGGAGTTCGTCGCTCATAAACGATGAGCCCCGGTCGCTATGGATATAGCTGGGGAAACCGAACAGGGTGAAGAGGTCGTTCAGACATTTAATGACCGTGGCACTGGTCATGTCCGGGCAGGGGATGGCGAACGGGAAACGGGAGTACTCATCAATAATATTGAGGAAGTACACATTGCGGTCGGAGGAGGGGAGAGGCCCTTTAAAATCAACGCTCAGGCGCTCGAAGGGGCGAGTGGCTTTTATCAGGTGGGCCCTGTCTGGTCTATAAAAGTGCGGTTTGCACTCAGCGCAGACTTGGCAGTTCCTGGTCATGGTCCTGACCTCCTCAATAGAGTAAGGCAGGTTGCGGGCCTTGATGAAGTGGAAGAACCTGGTGACCCCCGGGTGGCAGAGGTCATTGTGGAGGGCCCGCAGTCTATCGATCTGCGCGCTGGCGCAGGTGCCACGCGATAGCGCATCCGGGGGTTCATTGAGCTTCCCGGGCCGGTACAAGATCTCGTAATTGTAGGTGGAAAGTTCGATTCTCCACCTCAAGATCTTGTCATTTTTGATTTTGCCCCTCTGCTTGTTGTTAAACATGAAAGCAACTGAACGTTGGTCAGTGAGCAGGGTAAATCGTTTTCCGGCCAGGTAGTGCCTCCAATGACGCACAGCCTCCACAATCGCCTGGGCCTCCTTCTCAACAGCGGAGTGTCTGGTCTCCGGGCCTTGGAGGGTTCGTGAAAAGAAGGCCACTGGTCTCCCCGCCTGATTGAGGGTAGCGGCCAGGGCAAAGTCGGACGCGTCGCTTTCCACCTGGAAGGGGATGGATTCGTCCACTGCGTGCATGGTGGCTTTGGCAATGTCTTCCTTGATACGGTGGAAGGCTAAGCGGGCCTCTGCCGTCAAGGGAAAAGAGGTGGACTTGATCAGCGGATGGGCCTTGTCCGCATAGTAGGGGACCCACTGGGCATAATAGGAGGAAAACCCTAGGCACCTCTTCAGGGCCTTGAGGCAGTGGGGCAGTGGGAGTTCCATAAGGGGACGCATCCGGTCGGGGTCGGGGCCGATGACTCCGTGTTCCACAACACAGCCAAGGATGGCGAGGCGGTTTGTGCGGAATATGCACTTCTCCTTGTTATATGTCAGGTTCAGAAGTTGGGCGGTGCGGAGGAATTTTTCGAGGTTTGCGTCATGGTCCTGCAAGTCACGGCCGCAGATGGTCACATTGTCCAGATATGGGAAAGTGGCCTGCAACGCATTTTGATCTACCATCCGGTCCATCTCCCTTTGGAAGACGGAGACCCCGTTGGTGACGCCAAAGGGAACCCTAAGGAAGTGGTAGAGGCGGCCGTTTACCTCAAAGGCAGTATACTGGCGGTCCTCAGGGCGGATAGGGAGCTGGTGGTACGCTGATTTCAGGTCAATGGTCGAGAAGACGCGGTACTGCGCGATCTGGTTGACCATATCAGCTATGCGGGGGAGTGGGTAGGCGTCCAGCAGGGTGTAGCGATTTATTGTCTGGCTGTAGTCGATGACCAGGCGCTGCTTCTCGCCGGTCTTAATGACCACAACCTGGGCTCGCCAGGGGCTGGTGCTGCCCTCAATAATCCCTTCCTTCAGGAGCCGCTCCACTTCGGTTTTATTGAAAACCCTGTCCCCGGCACTGGATCGCCTGCTCTTTGTGGCGATGGGCTTACAGTCGGGGGTGAGGTTAGCAAACAGTGGGGGGGGGGTGACTCTGAGTGTGGAGAGGTTGCACCTGGTGCGCGGCGGGCAATTTGGGAGCTGCTGGTTGCGGACTGTGAGTGGGGGTAGGGGTCCACCGTACGCCATCGTAACACTTTTAAGGTGGCACTGAAAATCTAACCCCAGCAGGACGGCAGCGCAGAGGTCGGGCAGGACCAGAAGTTTAAATGATCGTACACGGTCCCGTCTACTACGAGTGTCACTACGCAGTAGCCGCCGATGTCCGCCGACTGGGACTCGGAGGCCATAGAAATCCGCTGGTGCGCAGGCAGGACTGGGAGAGAGCAACGCCGCACCGTGTCGGGGTGGATGAAGCTCTCCGTGCTCCCAGAGTCAAAAAGGCAGATTGTATCGTGGCCATTTACCTTAATGTCCATTGTGGAACTGGCCAGCTGGTGCGGTCTCGCTTGGTCCAGTGTAACGGATGCCAGCGTAGGGGTCAGTGTGTCGCTGCGGGTATCAGATGAGGCGGTGTTGGGGGCCTGCTGCGTTCCGGCTGTCGTCCAAGATGGCGGCGTCCATGATCCCCATGTGGCTGGAGGCGTCCAAAATGGCTGCTGTACCGGTGGTTCGCACATGGCCGGGGAGGCCCAAGATGGCGGCCCGCATGGCCCACACGCGGCGCTGCTGGGGTTCGGGGTGGCTTTGGCCCTGCAGACGTTAGCGTAGTGTCCCTTCTTCCTGCAGCCCGAGCAGATCGCGTTTTTCGCCGGGCAGCGCGCTCTGGGGTGTTTTGCCTGGCCACAGAAGTAGCATTTCTGGCCTTGGGGCACTGCTGTCTGGCCTTGGGACACTGCTGCGGTAGTTGGGCCGTTGCTGGGGTGTGGCTGGGGTGGCACGGCGCTATGAGGCGGTCCTACCGTGTCCCAGGCTGTCATTCCCCGCGGCGTCCACGGTGCAGAGGAGTAGGCATCCATGCCCCGGTAGGCTGCATCCAATGATAGTGCGAGTTCAGAGGCCTTGTTGAGGTCGAGGTCACTCTGCTCCAACAGTCGCTGTCGGGTGTAATTGGATCTGTGGCCCGCTACAAAAGCGTCCCGGATAAGTTCCTCTGTGTACACGGCGGCCTTTACATCCTTACAACCACAGGCCCGGCCAAGCACAGACAGTGCCTGAAGGTATTCCACGGTCGATTCCCCAGGTTGTTGTTTACGACTCCCCAGAAGGTGCCTGGCGTACACTTCGTTCACTGGGCGCGTGTACTGGTCCTTGAGGAGCTTGATAGCGTCCGCGTACGAGGTCGCGTCTTGGATGACTGAGTACACTCGGTGGTTCACTTTGGAGGTCAGGACATCCAGTTTGTCCTCGTCCGATTTGATTGCTGCGGAGGCGGTCAGGAATTTTTCGAAACACTTAAGCCAGTGAGTAAACTTGGTGGATGAGTCTGCCTCCCGATGATCTAAGTCCAGGCATGCTGGTGTGAGGATCTTCTCCATTATAAAAATGTTGTTAATAAAATTGATGCGCTATCAATTACTCATAAAAGGCTGAGAGTTAAGAGAGTAACTAAAAGCTTTTATTAACAAAAGAATGAAGGTCTGCCTCGAGTGGTCGACCGGTCCAGAAATACAAAGGGCTGGGGAGCAGTCACCTTTATACTAGGACTTGTGGGAGGAGTCAGCCGAGGCATGTCCAGGCATGTACACAGTGGAATACAAACAGTGGTTTACCACAGGGTCCTTGGACCGATCCCTGCGGTACCCAACTAGTCACTGCCTGCCACTCGGAAAAAGACCCGTTTATTCCAACTCTTTGCTTCCTGTCTGCCAACCAGTTCTCTATCCAAGTCAGTACCTTACCCCCAAAACGTGTGAGCAGAAATCAGGGACAGCATTTAGGACTAGGAACCCTAAAGCAGGGACACTGAGGCCAACTCTAGACTCTTACTGCCTTAAAAGTGATATACACTGACAGAACTGTACCCACCAGTACTGCACCCCAGTATTATACAGTGACAGACCTGTACCCACCAGCACCGTACCCCAGTGTTATACACTGACAGACCTGTACCCACCAGTACCGTACCCCAGTGTTTTACAGTGAGAGACCTGTACCCACCAGTACCGTACCCCAGTGTTATACACTGACAGACCTGTACACACCAGTACTGTACCCCAGTGTTTTACAGTGAGAGACCTGTACCCACCAGTACCGTACCCCAGTGTTATACACTGACAGACCTGTACCCACCAGTACTGCACCCCAGTGTTATACACTGACAGACCTGTACCCACCAGTACCGTACCCCAGTATTATACACTGACAGACCTGTACCCACTAATACTGTACCCCAGTGTTATGCAGTGACAGACCTGTACCCACCAGTACTGTACCCCAAAGAACAGACCCACATAGCAAGACATTAAAGGTATGTCAGGGATGATGTGATGAACTCCCTCCATTGCTCATCTGACTTTGGTAAGGAGTAGTTGAACTGCACGGACCTGAAAGGTTTCAGGTTTGATCCATGCCCAGTTATCCGATCTCATGGAGCAGCCAACACCCAATGGAACCAGACTCCAGTGTAAGAGGAGGGATAATTAAAACAAAATACATGCATCACTGCTGGGCTCTTTTGAAAGAAAAAATTGAAGGGAAGGAAGGAAAGGAACAATGAGTTGACATGTTGCAAAGTTGACTCATTTAATCTGGGGAAACGGCGCTGTGTACAGACTCGTGCTGAGGAGAGGGTGTCCGATCCCATCATTAGCGACGTGACGTGCCCCCCTGGCTGTGGCACCACCAGCAGCTCCTACCAGCCTCGAGTCCCACGTGCGTATTCTGTCCAGCAATCGGAAGCCTGATGGTATGCAGAGTGCAACTCGCTCGAGGCCAATCCCGCGATCGGTAACTTGCAGGAAGAGTGGTGGTTAGTCTCCTTAACTGTGCCATCAGCATAACTCGGCTCCAATCTCTGGTTTTATTGATGTTAATTTGGAGGCAACCTATAGCTAGTTATTCACTTTCACCCCCGTTATTATAAAAAAATATACACCACCAAAAGAGAAACTGTGCAAATGACAGGAAAAGCAACAGCCAAACAGCCACCAAGAGAGAATGCTGTTATCTCACAGCGTGGTCTGCACAGAGTGGGATTGAACGGAGTGGAATTGAACAGAGTGCTTTAGTTGGGAATTTGGAAAGAGTGGGAATTTGGAGGAGTTGTTGCTTTTTGCCGACACTACTTGTAGTGCTTTGTGTTACAGGTAGATATTTAATTTCAGTACCCTTAACTTAACCTAGATCAAGCAAGTAGTCAGGAAACTACACTGTAAACTAAGTTACCTAAATACAAATTTAATTAAATTTAAGTAAATAAATCAAGGTCATATAGGGATGGCAGTGCAGGCAACTGCAGCATGTGGGAGTTTGTGGAGAGCATTGTGATCCCGGACAACCACGTTTGCAGTAAGTATCTGCATCTTGAGGAACTTCAGCTCAGAGTTTCTGAGCTGGAGTCTGAGGTGCAGACATTGTGGGGCATCAGGGATGGGGAGAGTTACCTGGACACTTTGATCCAGGAGGCAGTCACACCCCTTAGGTTAGGTAGTGGGACAGGTCTGGTTAGTGGTCAGGGACAGGAGGGTGTGACTGCAACTCAGGCAGGTAAGGGAACCCCAGGTGCAGTGCTGGAGGAGCCTCAGCCTTTGCCCTTGTCCAACAGGTATGAGGTTCTTGCTGCCTGTGTGGATGAGGGAAAAGCCTGTAGGATGGATGAGCAGGCTAACCATGGCACCATGGTACAGGAGGCCATTCAAGCGGGGGGAGTGAAAGGGAATGTAGTTGTGGTAGGGGACAATATAGTCAGGGGGATAGATACTGTTCTCTGCAGCCGTGACCAAGAGTTCCGAAGGTTCTGTTGCCTGCCCGGTGCAGCTAGAGAAGAACGGAGTGGGAGGGGGAGGATCCAGTTGTCGTGGTCCACATAGGCACCAACGACATAGGTAGAACTAGGAATGAGGTACTGCTAAAAAAGTTTGAGGAGCTAGGATCCAAGTTAAAAAGCAGAACCTCAAAGGTAAAAATCTCTGGATTGTTACCTGAGCCACACGCAAATTGGCATAGGGATAAACAGATTAGAGGTTTAAATGCGTGGCTCAAAGAGTGGTGTGTGGTATGGGAGGAAGGGGTTTCGGTTCATGGGGCACTGGCACCTGGGGAAAGAGGGAGCTGTTCCATTAGGACAGGCTCCACTTAAACCGGGCTGGGACCAGTGTCCTGGCGAACTGAATAACTAGGGCAGTAGACAAGGCTTTAAACTAATGAAGGGGTGGGGTGGCAGGAGGATTCAGGAAAGAGTGAATTTAAAAGCAGTGAGAGAAATGTCAAGGCTCGAGAGCAGAGTAGAGTTTTGGGTAAAAATAAGCAGAGTGGGTCAGGAAGGGACAGAGAGAGTAACAAAGGTAATAAGGCATCAGTGACTAAGGTGACATCAGGGAAAAATAGAAATAAGTCAAAGCTAAAGGCACTATATCTGAATGCGCGAAGCATTCGCAACAAAATAGATTAATTAATAGCGCAGATAGAAATTAATAGGTTTAATCTAATAGCCATAACGGAGACGTGGTTGCAATGTGACCAAGGTTGGGAACTAAATATTCCAGGATACATAACTATTAGAAGAGTTAGGCAAAATGGAAAAGGAGGAGGAGTAGCCCTGATAATAAAGGATGGGATAAAGACAGGAGAGAGAAAGGATCTTAGCTCCGAAAATCAAGAAGTAGAATCAGTTTGGGTGGAGCTAAGAAACAGCAAGGGACAGAAAACATTGGTGGGAGTTGTTCATAGGCCCCCAAACAGTAGTTGTAATGTAGGGCAGAGTATAAATCAGGAACTTAGAGGCGCATGTAACAAGGATAATACAGTTATCATGGGGGACTTTTATCCACATATAGACTGGGCAAACCAAATTTGCAGTAATAGTGTGGAGGATGAATTCATGGAACCTATACAAGATAGTTTTCCAGATCAGTATGTTGAGGAACCAACTAGGGAACAGGCTATTTTAGATCTAGTATTGTGCACCGAGAAAGGGTTAATTAATAACCTTGTAGTAAAGGGGCCTTTAGGGAAGAGTGACCATAATATGATAGAATTTTATATTGAGTTTGAAAGTGACTTAGTTAAATCCAAAACTAGGGTCTTAAATCTAAACAAAGCAAACGACATAGGTATGAGGGGCGAGTTGGCTAAGGTAGATTGGGAAACGACATTAAAAGGTATGACAGTAAAGAATCATAGAAAGTTACAGCACGGAGGAGGCCATTTTGGCCCATCGTGTCTGCGCTGGCCAACAAAGAGCTATCCAGCCTAATCCCACTTCCCAGCTCTTGGTCCGTAGCCCTGCAGGTTAGAGCACCCCAAGTGCACATCCAAGTACTTTTTAAATGTGGTTAGGGTTCCTGCCTCTACCACCCTTTCAGGCAGTGAGTTCCAGACCCCCACAACCCTCTGGGTGAAGACATTTCCCCTCAAATCCCCTCTAAACCTTCCACCAATTACTTTAAATCTGTGCCCCCTGGTTTTTGACCCCTCTGTTAAGGGAAACAGGTCCTTTCTATCCACTTTATCTATGCCCCTCATAATTTTATACACCTCAATAAGGTCTCCCCTCAGCCTCCTCCGTTCGAAGGAACATAAGAACATAACATAAGAACATAAGAAGTAGGAGCAGGAGTAGGCCATACGGCCCCTCGGGCCTGCTCCGCCATTCAATAGGATCATGGCTGATCCAAACCTAGACTCACGTCCACTTCCCTGCCCTCTCCCCGTAACCCCTAATTCCCTTATCTGCTAGGAAACTGTCTATCTCCGTTTTAAATCTATTTAATGTTGCAGCTTCCACAGCTCTCTGGGGTAGCAAATTCCACAGATTTACTACCCTCTGAGTAAAGAAGTTTCTCCTCATCTCAGTTTTGAAAGGGCAGCCCCTTCTGCTAAGATTATGCCCCCTAGTTCTAGTCTCACCCATCAGTGGAAACATCCTCACCGCATCCACTCGATCAATCCCCCTCACAATCTTATATGTTTCGATAAGATCGTCTCTCATTCTTCTGAACTCCAATGAGTAGAGGCCCAACCTACTCAACCTTTCCTCATACGTCAACCCCCTCATCTCCGGAATCAACCGAGTGAACCTTCTCTGAACCGCCTCGAGAGCAAGTATATCTTTTCTTAAATATGGAAACTAAAACTGCACGCAGTATTCCAGGTGTGGCCTCACCAATACCCTGTATAACTGCAGCAAGACTTCCCTGTTTTTATACTCCATCCCCCTTGCAATAAAAGCCAAGATTCCATTGGCCTTCCTGATCACCTGCTGCACCTGCATACTAACTTTTTGTGTTTCATGCACCAGGACCCCCAGATCCCTTTGTACTGTAGCACTTTGCAGTTTCTCTCCATTTAGATAATAACTTGCTCTTTGATTTTTTCTGCCAAAGTGCATAACCTCACACTTTCCTATATTATATTCCATCTGCCAAATCTCTGCCCACTCACTTAGCCTGTCTATGTCCTTTTGCAGGTTTTTTATGTCCTCCTCACTCACTGCTTTCCCTCCCATCTTTGTATCGTCAGCAAACTTGGATATGTTGCACTCGGTCCCTTCCTCCAAATCATTAATATAGATTGTAAAGAGTTGGGGTCCCAGCACTGACCCCTGCGGAACACCACTAGTTACTGATTGCCAGCCCGAGAACGAACCATTTATCCCAACTCTTTGTTTTCTGTTAGATAGCCAATCTTCCACCCATGCCAGTATATTACCCCCAATCCCGTGATTTTTTATCTTGATCAGTAATCTTTTGTGTGGCTCCTTGTCAAATGCCTTTTGGAAGTCCAAATACACTACATCCACTGGTTCCCCTTTATCCACCCTGTATGTTACGTCCTCAAAGAATTTGAGCAAATTTGTCAAACATGACTTCCCTTTCATAAAACCATGCTGACTCTGTCCTATTAAATTATGTTTATCCAAATGCTCTGTTACTGTTTCCTTCATAATGGACTCCAACATTTTACCAACAACAGATGTTAGGCTAACTGGTCTATAGTTTCCAGCTTTTTGTCTACTTCCCTTCTTAAATAAGGGTGTTACATTAGCAGTTTTCCAATCTGCCGGGACCTTTCCTGAGTCCAGGGAGTTTTGGAAAATAATCACCAATGCATCCACAATCCCTACCGCTACTTCTCTCAAGACCCTAGGATGTAGGCCATCAGGTCCGGGCGATTTATCCGCCTTAAGTCCCATTATTTTACCGAGTACCACCTCCTTAGTGATTTTAATCGTGTTTAGCTCCTCCCCCCCCCCCATTGCCCCCTGTTTGTCCAGTGTTGGGGTATTTTTAGTGTCCTCTACTGTAAAGACTGATACAAAATATTTGTTCAGCGTCTTTGCCATCTCCATGTTCCCCACCACTAGTTTCCCGGTCTCATCCTCTAAGGGACCAACGTTCACTTTAGCCACCCTTTTTCTTTTTATATAGCTGTAGAAACTCTTGCTATCTGTTTTTATATTTTTTGCTAGTTTACTTTCATAATCTATCTTCCCTTTCTTAATTAATCTTTTAGTTATTCTTTGCTGGCTTTTAAATGCTTCCCAATCTTCTATCCTCCCACTAGATTTGGCTACTTTATATGCCCTTGTTTTCAGTCGGATACTATCCTTTATTACTTTACTAAGCCACGGATGGCTGTCTTTTCTTTTACTCCCCTTTTTCCTCAGTGGAGTATATTTTTCTTGAAAGATATGAAATATCTCCTTGAATGTAGACCACTGCTCTTGTACCGTCTTACACTTTAATCTGTTTTCCCAGTCCACTTTATTCAATTCTACTCTCATACCTTCATAGTCTCCTTTATTTAAGCTCAGTACACTGGTTTGAGATCCAACTCTCTCACCCTCAAACTGAATTTGGAATTCAACCATATTATGGTCACTCATTCCAAGGGGATCCTTTACTCGGACATTTTTTATTAATCCTGTCTCATTACACAGGACCAGATCTAAGATTGCCTGCCCCCTGGTTGGTTCAGTTACATACTACTCAAGGAACCCGTCCCTAATACACTCTATGAACTCTTCCTCAAGGCTGCCATGCCCAATTTGATTTGTCCAGTCAATATGAAAGTTAAAATCCCCCATGATTATAGCTGTTCCCTTATTACAAGCCCCAACTATTTCCTGATTTATACTCCGACCAACAGAGTTGCAACTGCTAGGAGGCCTATAGACTACGCCCACTAGTGACTTTTTCCCCTTATTATTCCTTATCTCCACCCAAACTGTTTCACTATCCTGATCCTTTGACCCAATATCATTTCTGACTATTGCAGTGATTCCATCCTTGATTAACATAGCAACCCCACCTCCCTTTCCTTCCTGTCTGTCCTTCCTAATTGTCAAATACCCTTGTATGTTTAGTTCCCAGTCATGATCATCTTGCAGCCATGTTTCCGTAATGGCCACCAGATCACAGCCATGTGTAGTTATTTATACTGTCAACTCCTCTATTTTGTTACGAATGCTGCGTGCATTCAGATAAAGAACTTTCAAATATGTTTTCTGACAATTTATTCCTGCTTTTACCCCTTTTACTACTTTACCTTTATCATCATACTGTACATTCTGTCCCTTCCTGACACGCTCTGGTTTTTAATTCCCCCACTGCTACCTTGCTCTATTGTCTTCTCCGCTGTCATTTTTATTTTTCGCTCTCTTAAAACCTCCCCCCCACTAATTAGTTTAAAGCCCTCTCTACAGCCCTAGTTATTCGATTCGCCAGGATTCTAGTCCCAGCACTGGCTAAGTGAAGTCCGTCCCAACGGAACAGCTCTCTCCTGTCCCAGTACTGATGCCAGTGTCCCAAGAAGCAAAACCCATTTCTCCCACACCAGGAAAACAGACCCAGCCGATCCAGTCTTTCCTCATGGCTAAGATTCTCTACTCCCAGCAACATCCTTGTAAATCTCCTCTGTACCCTCTCTAGTGCAGTCACATCTTTGCTGTAATGTGCTGACCAGAACTGCACGCAGTACTCTAGCTGAGGCCTAACTAGTGTGTTATACAGTTGAAGCATAACCCCCCTGCTCTTGTATTCTATGCCACGGCTAATAAAGGCAAGCATTCCGTATGCCTTCTTAACCACCTTATCTACCTGGCCTGCTATCTTCAGGGATCTGTGGACATGCACTCCAAGGTCCCTTTGTTCCTCTACACTACTCAGTGTCCTACCATTTAATGTGTATTCCCTTTCCTTGTTAGCCCTCCCCAAATGCATTACCTCACACTTCTCCGGATTGAATTCCATTTGCCACTGTTCTGCCCACCTGACCAATTTATTGATACCTTCCTGCAGTCTACAGCTTCCTTCTTCAGTATCAACCACACAGCCGATTTTAGTATCATCTGCAAACTTCTTAATCATACCCCCTATATTCAAGTCTAGATCATTGATATATACCACAAAAATCAAGGGACCTAGTACTGAGCCCTGCGGAACCCCACTGGAAACAGCCTTCCAGCCACAAAAACACCCGTCAACCATTACCCTCCGCTTCCTGTCTCCGAGCCAGTTTTGAATCCAACTTGACACTTTGCCCTGGATCCCATGGGCTTTTAACTTCGTGACCAGTCTGCCATGTGGAACCTTATCAAAAGCCTTGCTAAAGTCCATATACACTACATCAAACACACTATCCCCATCTACTCTCCTTGTTACCTCCTCAAAAAATTCAATCAAGTTTGTCAGACACGACCTTCCCTTAACAAATCCGTGCTGACTATCCTTGATTAATCCGTGTCTTTCTAAATGAAGATTTATCCTGTCCTTCAGAATTCTTTCCAATAATTTCCCCACCACCGAGGTTAGGCTGACTGGCCTGTAATTACTCGGTCTATCCTTTTCTCCTTTTTTAAACAAGGGTACCACATTAGCAGTCCTCCGGCACCACACCTGAAGCCAGAGAGGATTGAAAAATGATGGTCAGGGCCTCTGCTATTCCCTCTTTTGCTTCGCTTAACAGCCTGGGATACATTTTATCCGGGCCTGGGGATTTATCCACTTTTAAAGCTGCTAAACCCCTTCATACTTCCTCTCTCACTATGTTTATTTCATCTAATATTTCACACTCCTCCCCCGATAGCAATGTCTGCTTCGCCCCTCTCCTTTGTGAAAACAGATGCAAAGTATTCATTAAGAACCCTACCGACGTCTCCCACCTCCACACACACATTACCCTCATGATCTCTAATAGGCCCTACCCTTTCTTTAGTTATCCTCTTACTCTTAATATATTTATAAAACATCTTTGGGTTTTCCTTGATTTTACTTGCCAAGAATTTTTCATGCTCTCTCTTTGCTTTCCTAATATCCTTTTTAATTGCACCCCAGCACTTTCTGTACTCCTCTAAAGATTCTGCAATATTTAGCCCTCAATATCTGTCATACACCTTTTTTTCTTCATCCTACCCTGTATGTCCCTAGACATCCAGGGAGCTCTAGATTTGTAAGTCCCGTCTTTTTTCTTTAAGGGCACATATTTGGTCTGAACCCTCCGGATCTCCTCCTTGAATGCCTCCCACTGCTCCGACACTGATTTACCTTCAAGTAGCTGTTTCCAGTCCACTATGGCTAAATCCCCTCTGAGCTTAGCAAAATTTGCTTTTCCCCAATTTAGAATTTTTATTCCTGGTCTATCCCAATCTCTCTCTCACACTCCCAATCTCTCTCTCTCTCACACTCCCAATCTCTCTCTCTCTGACACTCCCAATCTCTCTCTCTCACTCCCAGTCTCTCTCTCACACACTCCCAATCTCTCTCTCTCACACTCCCAATCTCTCTCTCTCACACTCCCAATCTCTCTCTCTCACACTCCCAATCTCTCTCTCACACTCCCAATCTCTCTCTCTCTCACACTCCCAATCTCTCTCTCTCTCACACTCCCAATCTCTCTCTCTCACACTCCCAATCTCTCTCTCTCACACTCCCAATCTCTCTCTCTCTCACACTCCCAATCTCTCTCTCTCTCACACTCCCAATCTCTCTCTCTCACACTCCCAATCTCTCTCTCTCTCACACTCCCAATCTCTCTCTCTCTCACACTCCCAATCTCTCTCTCTCACACTCCCAATCTCTCTCTCTCTCACACTCCCAATCTCTCTCTCTCTCACACTCCCAATCTCTCTCTCTCACACTCCCAATCTCTCTCTCTCTCACACTCCCAATCTCTCTCTCTCTCACACTCCCAATCTCTCTCTCTCACACTCCCAATCTCTCTCTCTCTCACACTCCCAATCTCTCTCTCTCACACTCCCAATCTCTCTCTCTCACACTCCCAGTCTCTCTCTCTCTCTCTCTCTCTCTCACACTCCCACTCTCTCTCTCTCTCACTCCCAGTCTCTCTCTCTCTCTCACTCACTCCCAGTCTCTCTCTCTCTCTCCCTCTCACTCCCAGTCTCTCTCACACACTCCCAGTCTCTCTCTCTCTCACATTCCCAGCCTCTCTCTCTCTCTCACATTCCCAGTCTCTCTCTCTCTCTCTCACTCCCAATCTCTCTCTCTCTCTCTCTCTCTCACTTCCAGTCTCTCTCTCTCTCTCACTCCCAGTCTCTCTCTCTCTCTCTCTCTCACACACTCCCAGTCTCTCTCTCTCTCTCACACACTCCCAGTCTCTCTCTCTCTCTCTCACTCCCAGTCTCTCTCTCTCTCTCTCTCACACTCCCAGTCTCTCTCTCTCTCTCTCTCTCTCTCACACTCCCAATCTCTCTCTCTCTCACACTCCCAATCTCTCTCTCTCACACTCCCAATCTCTCTCTCTCTCACACTCCCAATCTCTCTCTCTCTCACACTCCCAATCTCTCTCTCTCACACTCCCAATCTCTCTCTCCCTCACACTCCCAATCTCTCTCTCTCACACTCCCAATCTCTCTCTCTCACACTCCCAGTCTCTCTCTCTCTCTCTCTCTCTCACACTCCCACTCTCTCTCTCACTCCCAGTCTCTCTCTCTCTCTCTCTCTCACTCACTCCCAGTCTCTCTCTCTCTCTCCCTCTCACTCCCAGTCTCTCTCTCACACACTCCCAGTCTCTCTCTCTCACATTCCCAGCCTCTCTCTCTCTCTCACATTCCCAGTCTCTCTCTCTCTCTCACTCCCAATCTCTCTCTCTCTCTCTCTCTCTCACTTCCAGTCTCTCTCTCTCTCACTCCCAGTCTCTCTCTCTCTCTCTCTCTCACACACTCCCAGTCTCTCTCTCTCTCTCACACACTCCCAGTCTCTCTCTCTCTCTCTCACTCCCAGTCTCTCTCTCTCTCTCTCACACTCCCAGTCTCTCTCTCTCTCTCTCTCTCACACTCCCAGTCTCTCTCTCTCACTCTCCCAGTCTCTCTCTCTCTCTCTCTCACTCTTCCAGTCTCTCTCTCACTCCCAGTCTCTCTCTCTCTCTCTCTCACACTCCCAGTCTCTCTCTCTCTCTCTCACTCCCAGTCTCTCTCTCTCTCTCTCTCATCCCCAGTCTCTCTCTCTCTCTCTCTCTCACACACCCAGTCTCTCTCTCTCTCTCTCACACTCCGTCTCTCTCTCTCTCACACACTCCCAGTCTCTCTCTCTCTCACATTCCCAGTCTCTCTCTCACATTCCCAGTCTCTCTCTCTCTCTCACTCCCAGTCTCTCTCACACTCCCAATCTCTCTCACACTCCCAGTCTCTCTCTCTCACACTTCCAGTCTCTCTCCCTCTCTCTCTCTCACACTCCCAGTCTCTCTCTCTTCCCCCCCAATCTCTCTCTCTCTTTCTCTTCTCCCCCAATCTCTCTCTCTTTCTCTTCTCCTCCCAGTCTCTCTCTCTCTCTCTTCTCCCCCCAGTCTCTCTCTCTCTCTCCCCCAGTCTCTCTCTCTCACCCCTTCTCTCTCTCCTTCCCTCTCTCTCTCTCCTTCCCCCTCTCTCCTTCCCCCTCTCTCTCTCTCCTTCCCCCTCTCTCTCGCTCCTTCCCCCTCTCTCTCTCTCTCTCCTTCCCTCTCTTCTTCCCTCTCTCTCTCTCTCCTTCCCTCTCTCTCTCTCCCCTTCCCTCTCTCTCTCTCCCCTTCCCTCTCTCTCTCTCTCCTTCCCTCTCTCTCTCTCTCTCTCTCCTTCCCTCTCTCTCTCTCTCCTTCCCTCTCTCTCTCCTTCCCTCTCTCTCTTCCCCCCCAGTCGCTCCCTCTCTCTCTTCCAACAACAACATGCCCTCAAAAAAGCCTCGGCACCGCCGGGCACCCCCAGCTAGTATATTTATAAAACATCTTTGGGTTTTCCTTGATTTTACCTGCCAAGAATTTTTCATGCTCTCCCTTTGCTTTCCTAATATCCTTTTTAATTGCACCCGTGCACTTTCTGTACGCCTCTAAAGATTCTGGAATATTTAGCCCTCGGTATCTGTCATATGCCTCCCTTTTTTCTTTATTCTACCCTGTATATCTCTAGACATCCAGGGGGCTCTAGATTTGTTAGTCCCACTTTTTTTCTTTAAGGGCACATATTTGATCTGAACCCTCCGGATCTCTTCCTTGAATGCCTCCCACTGCTCTGACACTGATTTACCTTCAAGTAGCTGTTTCCAGTCCACAATGGCTAAATCCCCTCTGAGCTTAGCAAAATTTGCTTTTCCCCAATTTAGAATTTTTATTCCTGGTCTATCCTTGTCCTTTTCCATAACTACCTTAATTGTAACTGAATTATGGCCACTAGCACCAAACTGCTCCCCCACTGATACGCCTTCTACCTGCCCAGCTTCATTCCCTAAAACTAAGTCCAGAACCACCCCCTCCCAAAAGCAATGGCTAGCATTTAAAGAATTAATACATAATTTACAACAAATATACATTCCTTTAAGGCACAAAACCCCACAGGAAAAGTGGTCCAACTAACAAGAGAAGTTAAAGATAGTATTAGATTAAAGGAAGAGGCTTATAATGCTGCCAAAAAGAGTAGTAAGCCTGAAGATTGGGAGGGTTTTAGAATTCAGCAAAGGAGGACAAGGAAATTGATAAAGAAAGGGAAAATAGAATATGAGAGTAAACCAGCGAGAGACATAAAAACAGACTGTAAAAGCTTCAATAGGTATGTAAAAAGGAAAAGATTAGTGAAAGTAAATGTGGGTGCTTACAGGCTGAGACCGGAGATTATAATGGGGAATAAGAAATGGCAGAGAAATTAAACAAATACTTTGCGTCTGTCTTCACAGAAGAAGACACAAAAAACTTCCCGGAAATAGTAGACAACCAAGGGTCTGGTGAGAATGAGGAACTGAAAGATATTAGTATTAGTCAAAAAGTAGTACTGGAGAAATTAATGGGACTGAAAGCCAATAAATCCCCTGGACCTGATGGCCTACATCCTCGGGTTTTGAAAGTGATGGCTGCAGAGATAGTGGATGCATTGGTTGTCATTTTCCAAAATTCCATAGATTCTAGAACGGTTCCTGCGGATTGGAAGGTAGCAAATGTAACCCCACTATTTAAGTAAGGAGGGAGAGAGAAAATGGGGAACTACAGACCAGTTAGCCTGACATCAGTAGTAGGGAAAATGCTAGAATCTGTGGTAACAGGGCACTTAGAAAATAATAATAGGATTGGGCAGAGTCAACACGGATTTATGAAAGGGAAATCATGTTTGACAAATCTGTTAGAGTTTTTGAGGTTGTAACTAGCAGAATAGATAAGGGGGAACCAGTGGATGTGGTGTATTTGGATTTTCAGAAGGCATTCGATAAGGTGCCACACAAGAGGTTATTAAACAAAATTAGGGCTCATGGGATTAGGGGTAATATATTAGCATGGATTGAGGATTGGTTAATGGACAGAAAACAGAGAGTAGGGATAAACAGGTCATTTTCGGGTTGGCAGGCTGTAACTAGTGGGGTACTGCAAGGATCAGTGCTTGGGCCTCAGCTATTCTACCTAACCCTAACCCTAAATCTACATCAATGATTTGGATGAGGACTAAATGTAATATATCCAAGTTTGCTGATGATACAAAGCTGGGTGGGAATGTAAGTTGTGAGGAGGATGCAAGGAGGCTTCAAGGGGATAGAGACAGGCTAAGTGAGTGGGCAAGAACATGGCAAATGGAATATAATGTGGAGAAATGTGAAGTTAATCCACTTTGGTAGGAAAAATAGAAAAGCAGAGTATTTTTTAAATGGTGAGAGATTGGAAAATGTTGGTGTTCAGAGGGACCTGGGTGTCCTTGTACATGAATCACTGAAAGTTAACATGCAGGTACAGCAAACAATTAGGAAAGCAAATGGTATGTTGGCCTTTATTACAAGAGGATTTGGGTATAAGAGTAAAGACGTCATACTGCAATTATATAGGGCCCTGGTGAGACCACACCTGGAGTATTGTGTACAGTTTTGGTCTCCTTACCTAAGGAAGGATATACTTGCCATAGAGGGAGTGCATCGAAGGTTCACCAGACTGGTTCCTGGGATGGGGGAGATTGTCCTATGAGGGGAGATTGAGTAGACTAGGTCTAAATTCTCCAGAGTTTAGAAAAATGAGAGGTGATCTCATTGAAACATACAAAATTCTTACAGGGCTTGACAGGGTAGATGCAGGGAGGATGTTTCCCCTGGCTGGGGAGTCTAGAACCAGGGGTCACAGTCTCAGAATAAGGGGTCGGCCATTTAGGACTGAGATGAGGAGAAATTTCTTCACTCAGAGGGCGGTGAATCTTTGGAATTCTCTACCCAAGAGGGCTGTGGAGGCTCAGTCGTTGAGTATATTCAAGACAGAGATCGATAGATTTTTGGATATTAAGGGAATCAAGGAATATGGGGATAGTGCAGGAAAGTGGAGTTGAGGTAGAAGATCAGCCATGATCTTATTGAATGGTGGAGCAGGCTTGAGGGGCCAAATGGCCGACTCCTGCTCCTAATTCTTATGTTCTCACAGTCACTGTGCATCTGGCTCTGAGCTGCATCATAATGTGCCCAGATGTGAAGGGGGTCCCAAGTCTCCAAGCACTGCCGCAGGGAGTTTAGGGGGAATCCCCGTGCATCCGCACCCCTCGAGAGTGGTTAATGAGGTCCTGTGGATGTGAGCTGTGTGCTGTGGTGAATGACCCATAACGTAGCAGTGGTTTGTACAGGCGGGTAAAGAGGAACAGTACATGAGATGCCAGGGTGGGTGAGGCGGTACATGTGGAGGGCTCAACAGGTTTTATTACTGATCCGTTCTCATCAGCCTGGACCCTGGTGCCAGACACAAAGATGTAAGTTAGGTTCAGAATGAGGAAAACATGATAAAATCGGAGGGTCCGAGCCAAACATTGTTCCTGTTTATTCATCTTTTTCATATTTTCCTTTTGATGTTTTATTCTTGCTGAAACTCTTTTGAAGTTCATTTGGATGATGTTTGTGGTGGGAATCCAGGCCTGTAGTGAACAATTAAACAGGTCGATGGCTGGCAGAGATTGTCCCGGTCCGCTGTTATAAGATTGAAACGCACGAACATGAAATTCACTACGAATAATGCCGGGAGCAAATCGTGGCCCTGGTTTGCCAACCAGTCAGTGCGCAGTGATGGGGGTTGCCAACTCTGATTGGACATATTCCAAGAGGATTCATCACATGACCTCCAACTGTCCCACCCCCACTCTCCCGCCATTGGGCGCCCGACACGAGCCCTGCCTTCCCACGGCCAATTGGAAAGCAAACAGACTCTCCGTTACCTGATTGGTTGATTCTTGACTGTCAGTCAAACAGCCTTTCTTCCCCTTTCCAATATTTTCACAACTAATAAAAGTGTTCAAAAGAATTGAAAAAGAAGGCATGTTTTTTAACGCCCCCTGTGATTTTTCTCCCAGGTGTTGCTCGCAGCATACCCAGGAGATTAATCTTTAATGCCTGGAGGATTGGCAACCCTACTTGGTGACCGAGTGACCGATGGGCTCACTTTCTCGCGCCAGCACTCACCTTTGCCACTCACTTTTCATTTATATCTCTAAAAACCCAGCTGGTGAATCCTGTAATAGTAATGTTTCAAGCTGCACTCAATCCAGCATCCATCACAGCTCCTGCACTGATAGGGGGACAATATAGTGGCAGTCTGTGCTAGCCAGAACACTTCACCGCGCCCCCAAGAAAGTGTCAGCCCCGGCTCAGTGGGTAACACCCTCACCTCTGATTCAAAAGTTTTTTGGGTTCGAGCCCCACTCCAGAGACTTCAGCACATAATCTAGGCTGACTCTCCAGTGCAGTGCTGAGGGAGCGCTGTACTGTCGGAGGTGCCATCTTTCGGATGAGACGTTAAACCGAGGCCCCCTCTGCTCTCTCAGGTGGATGTAAAAGATCCCACGGCACTATTTCGAAGAAGAGCAGGGGAGTTATCCCCGGTGTCCTGGGCCAATATTTATCCCTCAACCAACATCACTAAAACAGATTATCTGGCCATTTTCACATTGCTGTTTGTGGGAGCTTGCTGTGCGCAAAGTGGCTGCCATGTTTCCTATATTACAACAGTGACTCCACTTCAAAAGTAGTTCATTGACCGTAAAGCGCTTTGGGACGTCCTGAGGTCGCAGAGTTCTGAAGACAATCACCTGCAACATCAGAGCGTTTTTTTATATCTGTAGGACAAGTCCTTCTAATCCAAGGGAGGAACTCAGTTCCAGACACTTGATGAAGCTTGGAGGGTCTGGAAGGTGTGGAACCTGCTGAGGATCCACATCTAAGGAAACTGATGCTGGCCAGAAGGCTCTGCTCACACCTCGCTCGCGGTCCGCAGGGCTTCAGGTCAAGTGTCAGAACATCTATAAGGCGTATCAAAGCGGGAACGTCAATAACAGGAAAGTTGCCATGGGGTGAGTGAGCTGCATAGCAAATATTTACCAGCACTACAAGGAACTGGTGTGAAGGCACCACACCCAGCCAAAGGTCACTCATTGCTGGGAAGTTGGCTAAACAATTTATTGAAGGGATTGTAACTATTTGTACTGGCTGCTGCTGCAGTCAGCTGACACAGTGCATCAGCCTTCTTCAGATGGTCTTCTTGTGTTTCTGAGCTCACTGCCTGCTGAGGCCGTGGCGGTAATGTTAACCTAACCCGCGGGATCGAGCGCACGCTGCCTTTGAAACCCGCCCAGTATTATCCTCCACAGACTTCAATGCAGAGTAGAATCGAGTGTTGAAACTGACGTTCCGCCCGATCCTGTCAGTTCCCGACCAGCGGGTGAGGTTGGAATTGCCCCCTGTATTTCAGTACCAACTGATTGTGCTGCTCCGTGATTGGCTTCCACTATCCTACCTCACCTCTCCCTCCCGCCCCACCTAGTCCAGCGACAGAATCTGGGAGCAGTGCCTCAAACTACACAATGATGGATTGGGGAGGAATGGAATCTGAGCACAGAGAGAGAATCGAGTGCGACTGCCAGTTGAACCTGGGGTTGGACCCTAGCATTGCTGGGTCGAGTTCAGCAGCAGCCTTTTCACTTAGTCTGTTTCAGATCTGAACAGAGGAGTGGCTACTTTCAGAATTAACCAGAGATTCATCATCAGTCCCGAAGTTAATGTTTGAACACAGTTACACCAATTCTGGCTTCCTTCCATCAAAGCTGGAGGTGCCGACTCCCCCTCCACACCTCCGCCTTTCTCCTCAGGGTTGTCACTGATACAGATAACATCCTCCTCAAAGGAGGACTGTGTCATTTCTAGGTAACTTATCAAGGAGCTGGACTGGAGCCTAACGATAGAGAGGGCAGCAGGTCTTGACCTTGATCACGCTGGGATGGCAAATAACCAGCGTAACTGTAGCACCTCTGAGGCTCTCACCAGGAGGGTTGTAAGTGTGAGCCATGTTAGATTGCCCTTTAAAAGACCATAGACGTGGCTCCGTGATTGCACTCTCGACTCTGAGTCAGAAGATTCAAGCCTCATCACAAAGGCTTGAGCACAAAATCCAGGCTGACACTCCCAGTGCAGTACTGAGGGATCACCGCACTGTCGGAGGGGCAGTACTGAGGGAGCGCCGCACTGTCGGAGGGGCAGTACTGAGGGATCACCTCACTGTCGGAGGGGCAGTACTGAGGTAGCGCCGCACTGTCGGAGGGGCAGTACTGAGAGGGTGTTGCACTGTCAGAGGGGCAGTACTGAGGGATCACCTCACTGTCGGAGGGGCAGTACTGAGGGAGCACTGCACTGTTGGAGGGGCAGTACTGAGGGATCACCGCACTGTCAGAGGGGCAGTACTGAGGGATCACCGCACTGTCGGAGGGGCAGTGCTGAGGGAGCGCCGCACTGTCGGAGGGGCAGTACTGAGGGATCACCTCACTGTCGGAGGGGCAGTACTGAGGTAGCGCCGCACTGTCGGAGGGGCAGTACTGAGAGGGTGTTGCACTGTCAGAGGGGCAGTACTGAGGGATCACCTCACTGTCGGAGGGGCAGTACTGAGGGAGCACTGCACTGTTGGAGGGGCAGTACTGAGGGATCACCGCACTGTCGGAGGGGCAGTACTGAGGGATCACCGCACTGTCGGAGGGGCAGTGCTGAGGGAGCGCCGCACTGTCGGAGGGGCAGTACTGAGGGATCACCTCACTGTCGGAGGGGCAGTACTGAGGGAGCGCTGCACTGTCGGAGGGGCAGTACTGAGGGAGCGCCGCACTGTCGGAGGGTCAGTACTGAGGGATCACCACACTGTTGGAGGGGCAGTACTGAGGGAGCGCCGCACTGTTGGAGGGGCAGTACTGAGGGAGCGCCGCACTGTCGGAGGGGCAGTACTGAGGGAGCACTGCACTGTTGGAGGGGCAGTACTGAGGGAGCACTGCACTCTCGGAGGGGCAGTACTGAGGGAGGGCTGCACTGTCGGAGGGGCCGTCTTTCAGATGAGACGTTAAACAGAGTCTGCCCTCTCAGGTGGACATAAATGATCCCACTGACACTATTTCGAAGAAGAGTAGGGGAGTTATCCCCGGTGTCCTGGTCAACACACGCCCTCACCCACACACACCCTCACCCACACATACCCTCACCCACACACGCCCTCACCCAGACACGCCCTCACCCACACACGCCCTCACCCAGAGATGCCCTCACCCACACACACCCTCACCCAGAGATGCCCTCACCCACACACGCCCTCACCCACACACACCCTCACCCACACACACCCTCACCCACACACACCCTCACCCACACACGCCCTCACCCACACACACCCTCACCCACACACACCCTCACCCAGAGATGCCCTCACCCACACACACCCTCACCCACACACGCCCTCACCCAGAGATGCCCTCACCCACACACACCCTCACCCACACACACCCTCACCCACACACACCCTCACCCACACACACCCTCACCCACACACGCCCTCACCCACACACGCCCTCACCCACACACGCCCTCACCCACACACACCCTCACCCAGAGATGCCCTCACCCAGAGATGCCCTCACCCAGAGACGCCCTCACCCAGAGATGCCCTCACCCAGAGATGCCCTCACCCACACACACCCTCACCCAGAGATGCCCTCACCCACACACGCCCTCACCCACACACACCCTCACCCAGAGATGCCCTCACCCACACACACCCTCACCCACACACACCCTCACCCAGAGATGCCCTCACCCAGAGATGCCCTCACCCACACACGCCCTCACCCAGAGATGCCCTCACCCACACACACCCTCACCCACACACGCCCTCACCCAGAGATGCCCTCACCCAGAGATCCCCTCACCCAGAGATGCCCTCACCCAGAGATCCCCTCACCCAGAGATGCCCTCACCCAGAGATGCCCTCACCCAGAGATGCCCTCACCCAGAGATGCCCTCACCCAGAGATGCCCTCACCCACACACGCCCTCACCCAGAGATGCCCTCACCCAGAGATGCCCTCACCCACACACATACAATCTCTCTTTCTATCGGTAACAACAGTTTTAATACATGGCTTATTTACCTTGGAATAAAATATACATAGACAAGAATACACATACTTGCGCACACACACACATAAACTCCATCACACTCTAAACAAACGCTCACATGTACACCCTCAAAAAAATACTGAAATGCATGCAGACTCGCTCACGCCTCCAGCATGCACAAACACACACATCCTCTCACACGTAGAACCAACACCTATACACACTTGGCCCAGCCTTACACACACACCAAGCCGCACTCACTCAGTTACAGAGATAACAAGGCAAGAGCTCAGCCCCAGTGATCCGAGACAAAGGAGCCGGTAACCGGATCGCAATACCAAGCCCGTCACGCGCACTTGAATTTCAGGTTTAATTTCCAAACAGAAGGCAGGCAGGCACCGAGGAGCGAGACATCCCGTCTAAGGTTTAGTTTGACCGTGACTCCTCGCACTAAGCAGCCGTCTCAATGTTTCTCTGTCCTGCCCAAGGACACTTCGATTGTCCTCTTCCAGTGCCCTTCCCTCTACATCAATCATGGCCTGGATGTAGTTTTGGAGACTGACGTTACCAGTGAGAGGATTCATTTCCCTGTCTCGTGTCTGCCTTCCTGTTTCTTCCTGGAACCTTCTCACTTGAAATAATACCCTGAATATCAATTTTTAAGTGCTATTTGCAGTACTGTGAACAGTTCTGGTCTCCATATTATAAAAAGGATATCGAGGCACTGCAGAAGGTGCAAACAAGATTTGCTAGAATGATACCAGAACTGAGAGTTTATACCTTTCAGGAAAGAATGAGCAGGCTGGGGCTCTTTTCTCTAAAAAAGAGAAGGCTGAGGGGTGACCTGATCGAGGTCTTCAAAATCATGAAAGGGTTCGATCGGGTAGACGCAGAGAAGCTGTTTCCACTTACAGGTGAGACCAGAACTAGGGGCCATAAATATGATAATCAGTAATAAATCCAATGGGGGATTCAGGAGAAACTTCTTTCCCCAGAGAGTGGTGAGAATACCACGACCACAAGGAGCAGCATGTAAATGAGATATAGGAGGGGACTAAGGACAGATTGGTGTCTAGTCTTGGCCCAATCTGTCTCTGAGTGTCTCTGTAGCTGCTATTGTGTTAATGGTGGGACACTGGGAGAGCGGAACTCAAAGGGAGACTCAAATGTTGCTCTCCTGGGTTTTCCTTACCAGAATACCACCAAAGGACCAATAGGAAACATCCCCACATTCTGCACTCCCCCAGTCCCCCATCAGAGCCTGGACCCCCCTCAGCAGTGCAGAGTTCGCCTCCTTTATATTGACAGCGTGTCAGCACCAGTTTCAGTACTCCCTCTGATGGGACACCATCAACATTAAACCCCTCTCCCTCCGACACAGAATGGTAAGATCGCTGTGATCCCTGACCTACCTATGCTGGCTCTGGGAGACTGTAAAAAGGTTAAATGTATTGGAGTTATCTTGGTGAGGCCACAAGGAAACAACTTGAATAAAATAACTGATTCCAGATAACTCTCGGCTGAGTTCCATTGTGGGGCTGTGTGCCATGTATACCTGGACCATAAAGTCCACGCACAGTAAGTTTCCCCGCTGCTCAGTGGACTGTGGCTCGTTACGTGACGCTCTGTGCCAGTGAGCAACAGACTTTGCTTCCGGTGCACAGTTTTCCAGGCAGCAGGGCTCCTAGCAGAGGGCAAGATGCCACATAACAAAGGGGCAATTAAAAATAAAAGGCCTTTTATTTCTCCAGCGCCTTTCATGCCCTCAGGATGTCTCAAAGCGCTTTACAGCCAATTAAATACTTGTGAAGTGTGGTCACTGTTGTAATGTTAGAACCATGGCAGCCAATTAGCGCACAGCAAGCTCCCACAAACAGCAATCTGATAATGGCCAGATAATCTGTTTTTTAGTGATGTTGGTTGAGGGTTAAATATTAACCAGGACACCGGGGAGAACTCCCCTGCTCTTCTTCAAAATAGTGCAGTAGGCAGTTTTATATCCACCTGAGACGGGGCCTCGGTTTAACGTCTCATCCGAAAGACGGCACTTCCTACAGTGCGGCGTCCCTCAGTACTGCCCCTCCGACAGTGCGGTGCTCCCTCAGTACTGCCCCTCCGACAGTGCGGCGCTCCCTCAGTACTGACCCTCCGACAGTGCGGCGCTCCCTCAGTACTGCCCCTCTGACAGTGCGGCACTCCCTCAGTACTGCCCCTCCGACAGTGCAGCACTCCCTCAGTACTGCCCCTCCGACAGTGCAGCGCTCCCTCAGTACTGACCCTCCGACAGTGCAGTGCTCCCTCAGTACTGCCCCTCCGACAGTGCGGCTCTCCCCCAGTACTGCCCCTCCGACAGTGTGGCGCTCCCTCAGTACTGCCCCTCCGACAGTGCGGCGCTCCCTCACTACTGCCCCTCCGACAGTGCGGCGCTCCCTCAGTACTGCCCCTCCGACAGTGCGGCTCTCCCTCAGTACTGCCCCTCCGACAGTGCGGCGCTCCCTCACTACTGCCCCTCCGACAGTGCAGCGCTCTCTTAGTACTGCCCCTCCGACAGTGCGGCGCTCCCTCAGTACTGCCCTTCCGACAGTGCAGCGCTCCCTCAGTACTGACCCTCTGACAGTGCAGCGCTCCCTCAGTACTGCCCCTCCGACAGTGCAGCGCTCCCTCAGTACTGCCCCTCCGACAGTGCAGCGCTCCCTCAGTACTGCCCCTCCAACAGTGCGGCGCTCCCTCAGTACTGCCCCGCCGACAGTGCAGCACTCCCTCAGTACTACCCCTCCGACAGTGCGGCGCTCCCTCAGTACTGCCCCTCCGACAGTGCAGCACTCCCTCAGTACTGCCCCTCCGACAGTGCGGCGCTCCCTCAGTACTGCCCCTCCAACAGTGCAGCACTCCCTCAGTACTGCCCCTCCGACAGTGCCGCACTCCCTCAGTATTACCCCTCCGACAGTGCGGCGCTCCCTCAGTACTGCCCCTCCGACAGTGCAGCGCTCCCTCAGTACTGTCCCTCCGACAGTGCAGCGCTCCCTCAGTACTGTCCCTCCGACAGTGCGGCGCTCCCTCAGTACTGCCCCTCCGACAGTGCGGCGCTCCCTCAGTACTGCCCCTCCGACAGTGCGGCGCTCCCTCAGTACTGCCCCTCCGACAGTGCGGCGCTCCCTCATTACTGCCCCTCCGACAGTGCGGCGCTCCCTCAGTACTGCCCCCCCGACAGTGCGGCACTCCCTCAGTACTGCCCCCCGACAGTGCGGCGCTCCCTCAGTACTGTCCCTCCGACAGTGCGGCGCTCCCTCAGTACTGCCCCTCCGACAGTGCGGCGCTCCCTCAGTACTGCCCCTCCGACAGTGCGCCGCTTCCTCAGTACTGCCCCTCCGACAGTGCGGCGCTCCCTCAGTACTGCCCTCCGGCAGTGCGGCGCTCCCTCAGTACTTTCCCTCCGACAGTGCGGCGCTCCCTCAGTACTGCCCCTCCGACAGTGCGGCGCTCCCTCAGTACTGCCCCTCCGACAGTGCGGCGCTCCCTCAGTAGTGACCCTCCGACAGTGCGGCGCTCCCTCAGTACTGCCCCTCCGACAGTGCGGCGCTCCCTCAGTAGTGACCCTCCGACAGTGCGGCGCTCCCTCAGTACTGCCCCTCCGACAGTGCGGCGCTCCCTCAGTACTGACCCTCCGACAGTGCGGCGCTCCCTCAGTACTGCCCCTCCGACAGTGCGCGGCTCCCTCAGTACTGCCCCTCCGACAGTGCGCGGCTCCCTCAGTACTGCCCCTCCGACAGTGCGGCGCTCCCTCAGTACTGCCCCTCCGACATTGCGCCGCTTCCTCAGTACTGCCCCTCCGACAGTGCGGCGCTCCCTCAGTACTGCCCTGCGGCGCTCCCTCAGTACTGCCCTCCGGCAGTGCGGCGCTCCCTCAGTACTTTCCCTCCGACAGTGCGGCGCTCCCTCAGTACTGCCCCTCCGACAGTGCGGCGCTCCCTCAGTACTGCCCCTCCGACAGTGCGGCGCTCCCTCAGTAGTGACCCTCCGACAGTGCGGCGCTCCCTCAGTACTGCCCCTCCGACAGTGCGGCGCTCCCTCAGTAATGCCTCTCCGACAGTGCGGCGCTCCCTCAGTACTGCCCCTCCGACAGTGCGCCGCTCCCTCAGTACTGCCCCTCCGACAGTGCGCCGCTCCCTCAGTACTGCCCCTCCGACAGTGCGGCGCTCCCTCAGTACTGCCCCTCCGACAGTGCGCCGCTCCCTCAGTACTGCCCTCCGACAGTGCGGCGCTCCCTCAGTACTTTCCCTCCGACCGTGCGGCGCTCCCTCAGTACTGCCCCTCCGACAGTGCGGCGCTCCCTCAGTACTGCCCCTCCGACAGTGCGGCGCTCCCTCAGTAGTGACCCTCCGACAGTGCGGCGCTCCCTCAGTACTGCCCCTCCGACAGTGCGGCGCTCCCTCAGTACTGACCCTCCGACAGTGCGGCGCTCCCTCAGTACTGCCCCCCCGACAGTGCGGCGCTCCCTCAGTACTGCCCCCCCGACAGTGCGGCACTCCCTCAGTACTGCCCCCCGACAGTGCGGCGCTCCCTCAGTACTGTCCCTCCGACAGTGCGGCGCTCCCTCAGTACTGCCCCTCCGACAGTGCGGCGCTCCCTCAGTACTGACCCTCCGACAGTGCGGCGCTCCCTCAGTACTGACCCTCCGACAGTGCGGCGCTGCCTCAGTACTGCCCCTCCGACAGTGCGGCGCTCCCTCAGTAGTGACCCTCCGACAGTGCGGCGCTCCCTCAGTACTGCCCCTCCGACAGTGCGGCGCTCCCTCAGTACTGACCCTCCGACAGTGCGGCGCTCCCTCAGTACTGCCCCCCCGACAGTGCGGCGCTCCCTCAGTACTGCCCCCCCGACAGTGCGGCACTCCCTCAGTACTGCCCCCCGACAGTGCGGCGCTCCCTCAGTAGTGACCCTCCGACAGTGCGGCGCTCCCTCAGTACTGCCCCTCCGACAGTGCGGCGCTCCCTCAGTACTGACCCTCCGACAGTGCGGCGCTCCCTCAGTACTGACCCTCCGACAGTGCGGCGCTCCCTCAGTACTGCCCCTCCGACAGTGCGGCGCTCCCTCAGTACTGACCCTCCGACAGTGCGGCGCTCCCTCAGTACTGCCCCTCCGACAGTGCGGCGCTCCCTCGGTACTGCCTCTCCGACAGTGCGGCGCTCCCTCAGTACTGCCCCTCCGACAGTGCGCCGCTCCCTCAGTACTGCCCCTCCGCCAGTGCGCCGCTCCCTCAGTACTGCCCCTCCGACAGTGCGGCGCTCCCTCAGTACTGCCCCTCCGACAGTGCGCCGCTCCCTCAGTACTGCCCCTCCGACAGTGCGGCGCTCCCTCAGTACTGCCCCTCCGACAGTGCGCCGCTCCCTCAGTACTGCCCCTCCGACAGTGCGGCGCTCCCTCAGTACTGCCCCTCCGACAGTGCGGCGCTCCCTCAGTACTGCCCCTCCGACAGTGCGGCGCTCCCTCAGTACTGCCCCACCGACAGTGCGGCGCTCCCTCAGTACTGCACTGGAGTGTCAGCCTCGATTCTGGTCTCAAGTCGGAGTGGGGCTTGAACCCGCAACCTTCTGAGAAGGAGAGAGTGCTACCTAATGAGCCACAGAGACTCTACTGACATCATGCAGCCTGTTACAATTTGACCAGGGCTTCTAGAATATACAGCATTTGTGTATGTTTCACTCTGCTGAAATATCACTGAGTCACTATTCCTACTTTATACATTTTGCTAACTGGATTGTAAACAGATTAATCCTTGTGGGAATTTGCCTCCGCTTCCTATTCCCGATCACACTGAGGAATGCGGTGGTTTTCTGCAGAGGGCCCCTGAATCGGGAATAATGTAGCTCCACATCAACACAAGCTGCTGGCAAGATACACGCAGTCTTTGCTGAGCTTTGTGACCCTGCCCCTCGTGCACCAGCACAGGGGCAAATGGTTCATCCTGGCAAAGGGTTCAATTCCATGGGGCACAAGTTAAAATGAAGCAGTTAGGAGAAGGAAGGGAAGAACTGCTGGAACTTTCTCACCCAAAGAAGAGAAGAGCTTGCATTTATATAGCGCCTTTCACGACCACAGGACATCCCAAAGTGTTTCACAATCAGTAAATTACACTTGAAGTTCAGTCACTGTGTTATGTGGGTAGGTGGGGTTGGGGATATGGAGAGAGGGTGGGTAGGTGGGGTTGAGGGATATAGTGAGATGGTGGGTTTGAGGGATATGGTGAGACGGTGGGTTTGAGGGATATGGTGAGAGGGTGGGGTTGAGGGATATGGTGAGAGGGTGGGTTTGAGGGATATGGTGAGATGGTGGGTAGGTGAGGTTGAGGGATATGGTGAGAGGGTGGGTTTGAGGGATATGGTGAGATGGTGGGTTTGAGGGATATGGTGAGATGGTGGGTAGGTGGGGTTGAGGGATATGGTGAGAGGGTGGGTTTGAGGGATATGGTGAGACAGTGGGTTTGAGGGAGATGGTGGGTAGGTGGGGTTGAGGGATATGGTGAGAGGGTGGGGTTGAGGGATATGGTGAGAGGGTGGGTAGATGGGGTTGAGGGATATGGTGAGAGGGTGGGTTTGAGGGATATGGTGAGAGGGTGGGTAGATGGGGTTGAGGGATATGGTGAGAGGGTGGGGTTGAGGGATATGGTGAGACGGTGGGTTTGAGGGATATGGTGAGAGGGTGGGTAGATGGGGTTGAGGGATATAGTGAGAGGGTGGGGTTGAGGGATATAGTGAGAGGGTGGGTAGATGGGGCTGAGGGATATGGTGAGAGGGTGGGTAGATGGGGTTGAGGGATATGGTGAGAGGGTGGGTAGATGGGGTTGAGGGATATAGTGAGAGGGTGGGGTTGAGTGATATAGTGAGAGGGTGGGTAGATGGGGTTGAGGGATATAGTGAGAGGGTGGGGTTGAGGGATATGGTGAGAGGGTGGGTAGATGAGGTTGAGGGATATGGTGAGAGGGTGGGTAGATGGGGTTGAGGGATATAGTGAGAGGGTGGGTAGATGGGGTTGAGGGATATGGTGAGATGGTGGGGTTGAGGGATATGGTGAGAGGGTGGGTTTGAGGGATATGGTGAGAGGGTGGGTAGATGGGGTTGAGGGATATGGTGAGAGGGTGGGTAGATGGGGCTGAGGGATATGGTGAGAGGGTGGGTAGATGGGGTTGAGGGATATAGTGAGAGGGTGGGTAGATGGGGTTGAGGGATATAGTGAGATGGTGACCAAGTTGTTTAGACACTAATGCGGCTTCGCTCAGACCAGCTGAAGACTTTCCTTTCTCTTGATGACACAGAAATTTCAGGAGAACAAGAAAGTAGCTGACAATATTTTTAGTTTTAAATGGCCATTAAAATATTATTCTGGTTTTAATATTCTTTAATATAACTCAGCAGCCCCCTCCATGCAATGGGAGAAGGGCATAGGGAAGGGGCACTCCACAGGAAAGGGGGGTAATGCACTAATGGGCTGCAGCACAGAGAGAGAGGGTCCCGCAGTTACGGTTAGCGACCATTTGTAATGTTACGAAAACCAGACTGTCCTTTCCCTGAGGCCGGCTGAAGCTTTCTTCAATTTCCTGTCCCGCTGTTTACTCTGAGCTGCTTCACGGGGAATGACTGCTGCCAGGAGTGCATTTTTCCAAAGCTTCGGGCTTGTCCTCTCTACCTCGGAAGTGCTAGTTGTGCTCTCGCTACAATAACACCAACGTTTTTCTATGCCTGATATTATCTTTACGGGTCTATGAGGTGGAAAGCTGATTTCACGTCACATTTGATTGCAGTTCTCTTTCTCGTTCATTCATATTCCTTCTGTTATCGACTTCCTCCTTTTCGTTCCTAAGCTTTCATATTCCTGTCTTATTTCTGTGTTTGTTTTGCTGGAATTCTCCCATCCTCCTTTTCTTCACGCAGTGCAGAGTAATACTGGAGGACAGTAAAGATCCTGCACACCCAGATTTGAAAGGCGGCTGAAGAAGTTCTGCTAACTGGTTTCCTGATGGTTCTGTGGGTAAAAGAAAGACTTGCATTTCTACATCACCTTTCACGACCACAGGACGTCCCAAAGCGCTTTACAACCAATGAAGTACTTTTTAAAGTGCAGTCACTGTTGTAATGTAGGAAACACGGCAGCCAATTTGCGCACAGCAAGCTCCCACAAACAGCAATGTGATAATGACCAGATAATCTGTTTTAGTGATGTTGATTGAGGGATAAATATTGGCCCCAGGACACCGGGGAGAACTCCCCTGCTCTTCTTTGAAATAGTGCCATGGGATCTTTTACGTCCACCAGAGAGGGCAGACAGGGCGCCTCATCCAAAAGACTGCACCTCTGACAGTGCAGCAGTCCCTCAGTACTGCACTGGGAGTGTTAGCCTAGAATTTAGTGCTTAAGTCTCTGGAGTGAGACTTGAACCCACAACCTTCTGATTTGGAGGCGAGGGTGCTGCCCACTGAGCCACTGGCTGACACTACAAAATTGAGTGCGTGGTGACGTGTGGGAGCGTGCATACCGCGAGGGCCCCAGGTTGGGTCCTGGGTCAATTCTGAACTACCTGATCACCGTCAGTACAGGTGGTAAGGGTACTACGTTTACCATCATCTCACCTATGCTTAAAGTTCTGGCCTGGATCAGTCTGACAGAAAGGTGACCTTATTGCCGGTGTCCACATCTGTTGCTCTGTTCCTGTAATGTAGTTTCATTGAATCATACAACACAGAAGGAGGTCATTCGGCCCATCATGCCTTTGCCGGCTCTTTGAAAGAGCGATCCAATTAGTCCCACACTTTCCCCACAGCCCTGCAAATTTTTCTGTTCCAATTTCCTTTTGAAAGTTACTATTGAATCTGCTTCACTGCCCTTTCAGGCAGCGCATTCCAGATCACAACAAGTCGCTGCGTAAAAAAAATTCTCTTTATCTCCCCTCTGGTTCTTTTGCCAATGATCTTCAATCTGTGTCCTCTGGTTACCGACCCTCCTGCCACTGGAAACAGTTTATCCTTATCTACTCTATCAAAACCCCTCAAAATTATTTTCTAAGCGTTGTAAATTTAATTTTCTATTGGTGTGATTTTGGCTTGACTGTAATCTCAAGTTTTCCTGACATGATCTCTATTAAATGCCTCAGAAAAACAAGGTTTGGTTTGGGATATGATCTCATTTTCTGAAATCACTCCCATGATTTCTGGCTGCCATCAGTGTCTAGGAAGCCAGAGTCTGAAGCAGAATCACTTGGCTCCAGTTATTAACTGTTGCCTGTCAGCGCTAGGTAAAGGGGGTTGGAGGACTTTAAGATGACATCATATTACTGAATCATTACAATCGTGGGAGTAGAGATTAGAACTGGTTCAGGAACAAATAATTGTCTTGTTTTGTGCAATTATGGAAACACCATTGAAACGTCTAGTTAAATGCAACTGTTGAACATAACTGACAGGCCTAGTCTAAGGTTACTATTAAACACCATTAATGAGAAGCCTAGTCTAGTGTAAACATGGAAATACCACTGCTAGTTACTGAACTACGCCTTGCAGTGCCATTTTTATGGCACACTAAACGATGCTTCCTGTCAGTGACGTTTCCATAGTTACACTGGACTAGGCTTCATATGGAAATGCCATTGGCAAGAGAGCTCTATGGAAACGCTGCCGACAGCAGCCTCGGTCTGGTGTAAGCGGAGACACTCGATAGGACATTTTCTGGACTGTCAGGCAATTTGATTCAGAGTCTTGCTGGTGCTGTTTGGATGACTGTTATACTGGATTGGACATACGGCATTAATCCGTTCCCCCATCACTCTGTGTTTGGGTGTTTGAATCCTCGGTAGCTGTGCTTAATGAGATTCATTAACCTTTCCCCAGTGACTACCAGTTAAACAGAATTGAAGCTAATTCTTCATACGTGACCTGTACTTTTATTAAATCCTTTAACAGTTATAAAATATAGAAGATCTCATTAAAGTCCATTCTGCTTAGAAACAAAAAGTCTTTTCGCTCGGTTATGAAGTGCTGGGAACACTTTAACTAGTAGCTAGTTGGAAAACAAAAAGGCCAAAGCTTACGCATTTACTGGGTTAAAGAGTAAAAGTTATACATTTATTGGGTCAAAGGTTAAAAGTCATGCATTTACTGTGTCAAAGGTTAAAAGTCGTGCATTTACTGGGTCAAAGGCTAAAAGTCGTGCATTTACTGGGTCAAAGGTTAAAAGTCATACATTTACTGGGTCAAAGGTTAAAAGTTATGCATTTACTGGATCAAAGGATTCAAACTGTTTTTTTGTTACGGCTGGTCCATGTGGGAGAGGGTGCAGGTATTCAAGTCTCTTTCTCCACATTGGCTCCTGGAACAGCCTGGTCCAGAGCCGCCATGTTGCCGCAGGAGCGGATTTGCCCCGTGGGAGGCGGTGTATTCGCAGCACAAACTGTTCCTATTGGTTGAAACTCTGATTAAAAACGTTTCTCCAGAGCTCGGTGCTGAACTGCGTTATCCCGTGTGGAACGGAGAGCTATATGGACCAGAACCATCCAAAGCTTGATCACAACTAATGATCTCGCATTAGGGGGTGTTCCAGTTGGTCTCAGTACCCCGGGGCGAAAACCAGACAGGGTTCCTGCTCCTCGTTTCTGCTTGGTGACTCTTGCTTGGAAGTAAACGTGCATTATTGTTGGCTGAGGGCTCAGCAATGGTCGAATAGCTGATCAGCAAACACCGCTAGGCTCACGCATGGAGAATCGCTACTTCACTGAGGTATAGGAGGGGCTGCTGGAGACCAAGGAATTGAATTCCAACAGGAAATAAGGAACTTGTATTTATATAGCGCCATTCACAACCTCAGGACGTCCAAAGAGCTTTACAGCCAATGAATTACATTTGAAGTGTAGTCACTGTTGTAATGTAGGAAATGTGGCAGCCAATCCGCACAGCAAGCAGATAATGACCAGATAATGTGTGTTTTTTAGTGATGTTGATTGGGGGATAAGTATTGGCCCCAGGACATCATGGAGAACTCCCCTGCTCTTCTTCGATATAGTGCCATTGGATCTTTTACATCCACCTGAGAGAGCAGACGGGGCCTTGGTTTACCATCTCATCCAAAAGACACACCTTTGACAGTGCAGCATGGGAGTGTCAGCCTGGATTCTGTATCTGAGTCTCTGGAGTAGGACTTGAGCTCATGACCTATCTGACTCAGAGACAAGAATGCTCCGCAATGAGCCGCGGCAGTCAGCACCTCAGGAAAGAATGCTCCGCAATGAGCCGCGGCAGTCAGCACCTCAGGAAAGAATGCTCCGCAATGAGCCGCGGCAGTCAGCACCTCAGGAAAGAATGCTCCGCAATGAGCCGCGGCAGTCAGCACCTCCGGAAAGAATGCTCCGCAATGAGCCGCGGCAGTCAGCACCTCCGGAAAGAATGCTCCGCAATGAGCCGCGGCAGTCAGCACCTCAGGAAAGAATGCTCCGCAATGAGCCGCGGCAGTCAGCACCTCCGGAAAGAATGCTCCGCAATGAGCCGCGGCAGTCAGCACCTCAGGAAAGAATGCTCCGCAATGAGCCGCGGCAGTCAGCACCTCAGGAAAGAATGCTCCGCAATGAGCCGCGGCAGTCAGCACCTCAGGAAAGAATGCTCCGCAATGAGCCGCGGCAGTCAGCACCTTAGGAAAGAATGCTCCGCAATGAGCCGCGGCAGTCAGCACCTCCGGAAAGAATGCTCCGCAATGAGCCGCGGCAGTCAGCACCTCCGGAAAGAATGCTCCGCAATGAGCCGCGGCAGTCAGCACCTTAGGAAAGAATGCTCCGCAATGAGCCGCGGCAGTCAGCACCTCAGGAAAGAATGCTCCGCAATGAGCTGCGGCAGTCAGCACCTCAGGAAAGAATGCTCCGCAATGAGCCGCGGCAGTCAGCACCTCCGGAAATGAGGGGAAGGAGCTGCAGGTACAAAAAATAAAACTCCCACTTAAAAAATGTTGGAATCAGCGGATTTAGTGCTGTGGTAATATCATTGCTTTTGGTGGCCAGATGATCGTGTCCTGTTGTATGTTTAAAACGGTAAAAGTATCTGGTAGGAATTTGTAACATGGTAAAAATCAAGAAATCAAACGAATCCAGTGGGGGAAAGTCTAAAATGTGGGCTGAGTGCTGACTGACAGGTGTGTGTCTGTGTTTATAACAGGTGCCTTTGCCAAGGTGAAAGACAGCCAGAGGATGAGCGATGAAGGAAAGATGGATCAGGAGCAGGCGGACGGGATAAAGAGGCGCTGTCGGGTGGTTGGATTTGCTCTGCAGGCCGAGATGAATCATTTTCACAAGCGCAGAATGGTAGATTTCAAGCGCATGATGCAGTCTTACCTCCAGCAACAGATCCTCTTCTATCAGAGGATCAGCCAGCAACTGGAGCAGACTCTGCACTTGTACGACACACTGTAATCGAGGAATCTGCCCCGAGACTCTGGCGGTTTGTACAGGAAGAAAAGGCTGCTGAGACTTCCCCAATCCCCTTGACTCTTCCCCGAAATCCTTTCACTTTTTCCCCAATCCCCTTCAACACCCAGTAACAGGTACAGTCACTACTCAGAAGGAACTGCGACACTAAAGACAGCCAATCCTATGTGAGCCGAGCTGCAATGTATAATAAGAACACTTTGCCTCTCAACATCACCACTGCAACTTGTGTTTGCACAATATGGTTAATTCGGAGCTGTTTCCACGTTGTGCTGTAAGAAGCAGTTCAGAGTGTGTTGTTCACCAGTACCACCTTCTTTGTGTGTTACCGGGAAGTCTTTGATTGGTGTGGATCACATTACCAACCAGGGCAGGTGGCAAGATTCTGCTGCACCACATCCAACTCTACTGGGACCACATATTCAGGAGAGCTCCAAGCAGAGACAGCTACACTGACTATGGACGGTTTTATCTTTACCGTCACTTACAGGAGATTTTATTTCCCGAAAAGAGGGATGACGCAGCATTATTTCAGACGCAGGTCACTTCTTCCAGCTCCGAAGGTTTACATCTATTTTCTGACAGAGAGAATATGACTTCCCCTGGCAACCGCCATCAGAGGTCTCTGACTGTGGCAGTCATGGGATGTCTTGATACGATGTTTTAACTGTTGCGATACTTAACCCTTTTCTATACAGGGATGTGCAGGGAGACCTGTGACAATAGAGGAGCCTTTAGTTTTACAGGTAGGATGTAAACTGTGGTAGAGCATTGTGTTAGCAACCGCTAGGCTAGAAATCTTTGGACGATTGGGTTGGCAGACCCGTGTTCTAGAATGTTGGGTATGTTTTTTGCTGGGCTAATGGTATTGGGTTTCAACTGTATAATTGGAAAATGGTAACTGAACGTACAGCAACTCAGCATGAAGAGAGAGCGAGAAAACGAGAGAGGATTGGAGGTCACAGCAGGATGTATGAGAGGAGGAGGCGGCGATGGAGACAGAGTGTAAGTAACGAGAGGCTGCGATAGGTAAAGGGGCGTGATTGCACCAGTGCGACGGATCCTGGGGACGATTTGACACTGTGATTTAGCCTGTAGTTGTGATGTGCCAATAACCTTGCTCCTGGTGTGCCGGACTGTTCAAGGAGTACACTGCACTTTAGATTGTATTCTTTAAAACTGTTCCACTACAATGTTACTCAGAGCTGTATATCATTCTTCAATTGTACACTGATAATCAGGCCTGATTATAAAACAGTGATATATCTGCAATATTTAATATTCTCAATATAAAGATTGCATAATGGTAAACCATATATGATGATCAGTATGTGTGGACTGTTGCAGAAGGACAGAGAACATCATCAGTGTGACTCAGAGGGGCAGACTGCTGTTAGTACAGGCACTGGGCGCTGAACTTAGTCAAGATGTAACGTGTCTTCAGCAGAGAGTATCTAGATCTGCTATTTGAGAGATCGAAGTAGCAACAAATCTCTATCCAAATGTTGAAGATATGGTATCTCTGTAAAATAACCTCGCTGCTCACTGCAGGAGTTGAACAGTAATGTAAACACTATTGTGTCGCATCTCCAGCCATAAAGCCTGGGATTACTAACTTTAGAATTCATGTTATTTCTATCAGTCCTTCGCGTCCCCTCCTCTCCTCACTTTTGGAGGGTTTAGTGGGGACTTGGTTTGGGAGGAGAAATCCTTACCTCAGCCAGCCTGTGCTGTTAACGCGTCTTGAGGTCAGCTGGGATAAACCTGATGCCAATCCGTTGCTGCACTAACATTTTCCCAGACTAACTCCCAGGACAGCCGTTCAGAGGCTCTTGTGTGTAAATGTAACACCCAGTGAGGTCCTGGGCCGCACAAACCGGCAACTCCCCAGGATCACTGAGCCTGTGGATATTTGGGGCCTCGCCTCACACAGGAAGGTTGGCCATTTGGAGGAGGCACCGGGGAGTGACTGGCACCCGTAACTCAGCACAGGTCACGCCTCCAGGAGAGGAAGAGGCAACACTTAGGAAAAGTCCCGCTCGCCCTCACTGGGTAACACTCGGCACATTCCTGATGGCACAAGTGAGACAGAAAGCTCAGAGTCTGGGTAATAACGGGCACAGAATCAGACCCGATTACTGTTTCTGCAATGGTTAAAACGAGCACAGACCCAGACTCTAGCCGATATTAGCAGATGAACATTTAACACATTTGTATGACATTTCTTTGCTAATGGAGGGAATGTTACCCTTTTCCAGCAAGCTGATTAAACTAACAGAGGACTGTTACACAGACCCTTAAAGCCATCCACTAATATCAGCGGCAGCCATTTCTACTCCGCAGCCCTTTAAATTCTTCATGACACCGGAGAAAGAAAATACAAAATAAAATGACAAAACAGAAAATAGTTTGGTACTTTTTGTAGTGATCCTGATCGTTCTGTAATCCACTCTCCAGGGAAGTAAAATAATCTGATACTTTTGGATAATGTCCTGACAGCAGGTTTTGGGTGTCAGGGAACAGAAAGTCCTCATGGTTAGAACTGCTTACAGTGGAAATGGCTGAGTAATATTCTCTGAACTTGCCACAGTGAGCGTGATCCTCCCCCTGCCTGTGTAAGTATGACGCATTCTCTCTCTCTGTTCCATTGTGATGGTGAGTGTGACACTGCATCCAGTTATCACACCAGGAATTGTCTCCTTCGAGGCTGTTACCCCTTTGGAATAAACCTGGTGGCTGCTGGCATTGCCCACTGATCACAGACCAAGCTGAAAGGATCCCTGTGAAACATGCCACAGTGAATCCATGATCCCGTGGGAATGCTGGAAGCATCGGGAGACACTCCGAGACATAATGGCCAGCACCAAACCCATCGTCGACGGCGCTTCCTGCAGCCGCTGCAGATTATGGGAAAAGTTAAGTTAGGGAAGGATGAGTTGCAGGTAAACAAGAACATCTTGCATCTGTACGGTGGCTTAAACATAGAAAAATGCTTCCCAAGGTGCTTCACAGAGTCGTAATCAAAAAAAGAAATGGCCGGCAGGCCAAATTAGGAAATGTTAAGGGGAGGCGGTGGTCACCGAAAGCTCAGTCAAACAGGTGGTTTACCAGGAGGGTCTTAAAGGAGGAGAGCGAGGGGAAGACATTTAGGGAGGGAATTCCAGAGCGTGGGGCCTAGGCAGCTGAAGGCACTGCCGCTAATGGTGGGGCAAAGGGCGGGGCAATGCACAAGAGGCTAGACTTGGAGGAATAGAGTTCGGGGGGTTTACAGAGATAGGGAGGGGTGAGGCTATGAAGGGATGAGAATGTTAAATTTGGAGTGTTGGGGGACTGGGAGCCAATCATCATGGACCGAGGTGATGGGTGAGCGGGACTCGGTGCGGGATAGGATACGAGCAACAGAGTTTTGGATGAGCTGAAGTTTACAGAGGGTGCAAGGTGGGAGGCCGGCCAGAGGAGTGTTGGAATAGACGAGTCTGGAGGTGACAAAGGCAGTGGTGAGGGGTTTCAGCAGCAGATGGGTTGAAGCAGGAGTGGAGATGGGCGTGGGGTATCAAATAGGGCACCGAGGTTGTGAACAGTCTGGTTCAGCCTGAGACAGAAGGATGGAGTCATGGCAAGGGTACAGAGTTTGCAGTAAGAGGCTCCAGTAACATCACAGCCCCAGGATATTGGAGATTCTGCGATAGTCAATCACCTCCATGCCCTTTCACTGCCCGTCTCCTGGGACTGCTCTACCTGGGCTGTGAATGTCAACTTTAGGGATGTGTTCAAAGAAGATTATATCAGATGCGCAGAGATTAGACATAATCTTGCCTCAGTGCGAGCACAGTGATTAGACATAATCTTGAATTGTGGGTTTGGCGCAAGGACCAGTTTGTGCTTGCAGCTGGTGTTGTGTCTCAGCAAGTTCTAGGAGCAGTGTTATTTATCACTCATATTTCAGCTATAGAATGCTGACCATGTAAAATCTTAGCACTAGAATCATAGAAATTTACGGCACAGAAGGAGGCCATTCGGCCCACAGTGTCTGTGCCAGCCTAATCCCACTTTCTAGCTCTTGGTCCGTAGCCTTGTAGGTTATGACACTTCTAGCGCATATCCAAGTACTTTTCAATTCAATTTTTTATTTGCCATATGTACTAGTACAATGGAATGCTTACTCCCCGTAGGGACACGTCAGCTATTTTTACAGCGCCGTGTTCAGAAAGTCAATTCTTTGGCATCCAGTGGCTCCGTCCTCCTCGTCACCGCGGCCTCCTCCTCACTGTTGCCGGCTCGGCTCCACGTGTGGTGGCCTGCTTCTCCCGCTCACCCTCTGGCCACCATTCTCGGCTCCCCTCCTCCCAGTCGGACTGCGAGTCGTCCTGGCTGCTGCTCGATGCGCTGCGCTGCCTCCGCCCGACTCGCCGAACACATCCTCCGGTCGCCGCGGCCACCACCTCACCGTCGCCGGCTCCACGGTCCGACGGCCCAGGCCTGCTCCCGCTTCCGGTCCGGCCTCTGGCCGCCATGCTCGGCTCCCCTCCTCCCAGTCGGAATGCTTCCCCGCTGAGGAGCAGCCAGCCAACGGGCTCTAGCGGGTCGACGTGGCTGCTGCTGCGTCCCGCTGCGCTGCCTCCGCCTGACTCGCCGAAGAGGAGCAGCCGGCCGACGTGCTCTAGCAGGTCAACGTGGCTGCTGCTGCGTCCCGCTGCGCTGCGCTGCCTCCGCCCGACTCGCCGAAGAGGAGCAGCCGGCCAACGTGCTCTAGCGGGTCGACGTGGCTGCTGCTGCGTCCCGCTGCGCTGCGTTGCCTCCGCCCAACTCGCCGAAAAGGAGCAGCCGGCCGACGTGCTCTCGTGGGTCGACGTAGCTGCTGCTGCGTCCCGATGCGCTGCGCTGCCTCCGCCCGACTCGCTGAACACCTCGTTTTTTAAATGTGATGAGGGTTTCTGCCTCTACCACCCTTTCAGGCAGTGAGTTCCAGACCCCCACCACCCTCTGGGTGAAAAAACTTCTCCTCAAATCCCCTCTAAACCGCCGACCAATTACTTTAAATCTCTGCCCCCTGGTTGTTGACTCCTCTGCTAAGGGAAATTGTCCTTCCTATCCACTCTATCCAGGCCCCTCATAATTTTATACACCTCAATTAAATCTCCCCTCAGCCTCCTCTGTTCCAAAGAAAACAACCCCAGCCTATCCAATCTTTCCACATAGCTGAAATTCCCCAGTCTTGGCAACATCGTCGTAAATCTCCTCTGTACTCTGTCCACTTGAACTGTGGAAAAACATCGATGTCCAGAAATTCAATCGCACCAGGCCCATTTTTCAGGTATAGAACATGTGTGCTGGCAATATTTATGACGTTCAGTAGGCCCTGCTTATTGTTGGTCTGCCCCTGGTGCCTGACTCGCTCTGTGATAAAACCGCCCAGAACCTCATGGCTCTAACAGGCACTGAGAAACCTGCAGGAATATTATTTAAAGGGCCTGTCCATTCTGTGCAGGTTAGTGGCTGGTTTGATTTCTTCAGCTGCTGGCTAACAACTTTGTGCTGGTGCTGGATTGTTTTTCAGAACAGTTTTATGGCAGTCATGGGCGGTCTGCCTCTGCTGGAGGAGGAAGGGGAGCAGCACAGAAGACTGGAGAGAGCAGGACAGGCTGAGAGAGGGAGTCGGGGACTGCGCAGGAGGCCAGAGCCACAGCGGGTCTTCAGGGAGCACTTCTCCTACCTCAACTTCACTGAGGAGCAATGTCTGAGGAGCCTTCGCTACTGAGCTATGTCACCTGCTGCAGCCTCACACTAGGACCTGGAGAGCGCTGCCTGTGGCTGTCAGGGTCATTGGGACCCTTAACCTTTGAACTGCAAGGTCATTCCAGCAGCTGACATCAGTGCTATTTCCCAATTTGCAATACACCCCTGCATCAGGGAGGTCACTGAGGCTCTCTGCACCAGAAGGAACATCTACATCACCTTCCCCAGGGCAAGAGAGCAATTGGCTTCGCTCGCATAGCACGCTTCTCCAGGGTGCAAGGTGCCACAGACTGCACCCACATTGCCCTGCGTGCTCCCCATCACCAGCCTGGCTTCTTTCTCAGTTGAAAGTGATTCCACTCCCTCAACGTTCACTGTAACCACAGGCAGCGCATCATGCAGGTCTGTGCACGCTATCCTGGCAGCAGTCATGATTCATTCATCCTGCGCCAGTTCTTTGTGCCGCCTTTATTCCAGACAGGCCGTCAGGTTGGCTGTTGGGTGACAAGGGTAATCCCCTCCGGACATGGCTCATGACTCCTGACACAGAGCTGACCTACAACGAGAGCCTCGCCCCCACCAGCAATATAATCGAGCAGCCAGTCAGTGCGCTCAAGCAACGCTTCCACTACCTGGACCGCTCGGGAGGAGCTTTGCGGTTCACCCTGAGCGGGTATCCACATTTATTGTCATTTGCAGCATGCTGTGTAACTTTGCCCTCACCACCTGGGCGGCAGGAAGTGGAGTAAGAGGAGGAGGAAGACCAGAAGCACCTTCAACACCAGTGCACCTCCTGCCAGAGCTCCTCCAAGAGCGTTTCATGTGAACCATCCCTCCTGTCCCCAATACACCAACAGCCCCACAATCCTCAGCACCACCATCCTTCACTCTAGAATTATGGGTCTTGCCCTCACTTCACTTCACCTCAGTGGCCTATCTGACGCTGAGCTGAGCTTCTGACCCCCTTAGCTCCATCACCAAGACCGTCAACTTCCACCTCCGTAACATTGCTGACTCCGCCCCTGCCTCAGCTCATCTGCTGCTGAAACCCTCATCCATGCTTTTGTTACCTTCAGACTTGACCATTCCAACACTCTCCTGGGCGGCCTCCCACCTTGAACCCTCTGTAAACTTCAGCTCATCCAAAACTGGGCTGCCCCGTGTCCTAACTCACACGGAGTCCCGTTCACACATCACCCCTGTGCTCGCTGACCTACATTGGCTCCTGATCCAGCAACACTTCAAATTTAATATTCTCATCCTTGTTTTCAAATCCCTCCCTGGTCTCACCCCTCCCTATCTCTGTAACCTCCTGCAGCCCGACAACCCTCCAACATCTCTGCACTCTTCCAACTTTGGCCTCTTGCGCATCCCAGATTTTCATCACTCCACCATTGGCGGCCGTGCCTGCAGCTGCCTGGGCCCCGAGCTCTGGAACTCCCTCCCTGAACCTCTCCGCCTCGCTACCTCTCTCTCTTCCTTATAACCTACTTCTTTGACCAAGCTTTTGGTCACCTAGCCAAACATCTCCTTATGTATCTTGGTGTCAAACGTTCCTGTGAAGCGCCTTGGGACGTTTTACTATGTTAAAGGTGCTATATAAATGCAAGTTGTTGTTGTTGTGCAATTGCCTGTGGCCACAAGCAGATCCAGTGATAAGTTCATCTAATAACATGAAGGGGTCTCCAAACCGAACCTTTACACGGGGATCCCACAAGACAAACTCCGCCCTTGCTTCCCGAGTGACACATCAGGACCAAGTACTGTAGGCCCATCGTGTTCTGCTTCATCCCTACAGCGCTGTTGGCTGTGTTAGTGCAAGTTACACTTGTGTGCGTTGTGTTGTCAGTGGCCCATTCCTGTATTGGGTATAAGAATTATCACCCTTAACCACGATAAGCTTTTTGCGTGGTCACTTCAAGTTGTTCCCACTGCCATCCCTGATGAGACAGGCCTCTAACCATCACCCTAAAGTTACACCAACTCAAGTGGCCCTCTCCCAAATGGATGGTTGGTGAAGGACCACAGGGAGCAGACAGCAGAGCCCACAATGTTGGCCTCTCCCGACAGGGTGATCGCTCAGCTCCAGAGCTGATGCCTCCAGAGGCAGCAGAGACTTTTCTTCCAGTTCTGACGAAGGGTCATCGACCTGAAATGTTAACTCGGCTTCTCTCTCCACAGATGCTGCCTGACCAGCTGAGTATTTTCCAGCATTCTCTGTTTTTATTTAGAATCACCTTCCGGCGCTGTCCCTGACGAGATTCTAAGTCACTGGCAGTGCTGTGAGGTAAATGACAGATTAAGTAGTGGGGTGGAGCTTCTCAAACTGATATCAGGCGGTTACCTCCGACATTCCGGCTAGCAAGCAGAGCTGAATCAAGGATGAGCTGATCCACCCTGCTTGCTCCCGCCCCCATCCGAGCAGCAATGAACAAACACAATCCGCAGGTACAGCGGAGTGGCTGCACTGTGTGACAGTCATTTGAGTAGGGCATCTCTAAACAAGCCATTTGCTGTCGTTAGTCAGGTATGACGGTCGCTGGGCGATAGGATGGAGCTGGCTCCGATCATGTTACCGAGGCGGCAGGAATTCACCAAACCTGAACTGCAACCTGAGGCCTGTTCTGCCGTTGCCATGGAACAGATTCCATCCCATCAAAAGACAAGTCTCACCTCACGTCGCCTCCTCCTTCCATTCCCCTTTTGCCTGTTTGCCAGCAATTCACTCAGAGCCTGACAGTTTTGGATCGGACAAATGATTTTTTTGAGTTGAACTCTCAAGGCCCAAAATGTCTGACTTTTACAGTTCACGTCTTCCTCCTTGTGTGTCTCATGATGTGGAAGTTCTGAGTTATTAAAGTTTTCATGAATTTTCATGGTCAGCAAAGGAGATCTCAGACGATAAACCCATCCAGGAAAATTTGAGGTGTACAAAATTATGAAGGGCATAGATAGGATAGATAGAAAGGAACTTTTCCCCTTAGTAGAGGGGTCAATAACCAGGGGGCATAGTTTCAAGGTAAGGGGCAGGAGGTTTAGAGGGGATTTGAGGAAGAACTTTTTCACCCAGAGGGTGGTTGGAATCTGGAACTCACTGCCTGAAAGGGTGGTAGAGGCAGGAACCCTCAACATTCAAGAAGCATTTGGATGAGCACTTGAAACGCCATAGCATACAAGGCCACGGACCAAGTGCTGGAAAATGGGATTAGAATAGAGAGGGCTTGATGGCTGGCGCGGACACGATGGGCCAAAGGGCCTCTTGTATAAGATCTCTCACAAAAAAGGAGCTTCGATATTCGAGCACCGTTTAATGGTACCAAGACCTCTCGTTTTTTCCCTTCTCTCCAGTAGGCGTCAACCCTTTGCTTACAGTTCCATAGACATGTTGCCGATCTTAATGTCTGAGCGTCTCTGAACTCCTGAGGCTCTCCAGCGATCGGAGTACAGAGATATAGATCAGAGTATTTTCTAAATGGTGAGAGACTGGGAATTGTGGAGGAGCAGAGAGGTTCAGGGGTCCAAGTACAGACATCACTAAAAGCTCGTGGGCAGGTACAAAAAATCATTCAAAAGGCTGATAGAATGTTGGCCTTTATCTCGAGAGGGCTGGAATACAAAGGGCTGGAAGTTATGTGACAGCTGTACAGAGCTCTGGTTAGACCCCACCTGGTAACTGCGTTCAGTTCTGAACACCGCACCTCAGGGAGGGTATAATGACCTTGGAGAGGGAGCAGATTTCCACCACCCTTTGTGTGAAGAAGTGCTTCCTGACATCACCCCTGAACACCGAGCTCAAATTTTAAGGTTATGCCCCCTTGTTCTGGATTCCCCCACCACCCCCCACCCCCCAAGAGGAAATAGTGTCTATACCCTAGAAAATCCTTTAATCATCTTAAAACACCTCAATTAGATCACCCCTTAATCTTCTATACTCAAGGGAATACAAGCCCAGTCTGTGCAACCTGTCTGCATAATTTAACCCTTTTAGCCCCGGTATCATTCTGGTGAATCTGCACTTCTCCCCCTCCAAGGCCAGTAGTTGCGGTGCCAAGATTCCTACCCTGTGGAAGTATCTCAGTACTTCGCATCACCTTGCCACCTTCTTTCTGCATTCAAAACCTCCTTGATATCCTTCTCTTCAACTCTTTTCTCCCTCACTCTATCCCTTTGTACTTTTCCCTCTACCTCTCCTGCTTGGCACTCACTGTTCCTTTTGCTTTTTATTGTAAAGTGCTTTGAGGTATCTTCTTGCACAGGAGGACGGCGACAGAATGCAAGTTCTTGGCTCTCAAACGCCTCACCATTCGCTTGGAGAGAGATTGAAGGGCATCGCAGCTGAACCCGATCCTGTTCTCGTTCAACGCCCACACATGTGCCCAGCAGGGGTCACTGGGTAGCAGACGAGAGCAGGAACCCTGGCCAGACACTGAGGCCAAATGCAATGACCCTCCCACCACCCAGCTGTGATCAGCTAACTCAACACTGGACCTGGGCCCTTGCTTTAGGCAGTGCACTCACCCACTGGAGGAACAGTAGCTGAATTTAAGGACATTCTCATATGTGACACTGATTATACTATCAAATAATCCAAGAGTCGTTTTACACACCAACTTTAGAGTCACAGTGAAGCACGTTGGAGCAGTGGGTGTGAAGCCCCCCAGCAACGGAAAATTTCACCCTTACACTTACATTTATATAGCGCCTGTCACGACTTAAGGACGTCTCAAAGCGCTTTACAGCCAATGAAGTATTTTTGAAGTGTAGTCACTGTTGTAATGTAGAAAATACAGCAACCAATTTGTGCACAGCAAGCTCCCACAAACAGCAGTGTGATAATGACCAGATCATCGGTTTTAATGATGTTGGTTGAGGGATAAATTTTGACCAGGACACCAGAAGAGAACTCCCCTGCTCTTCTTCAAAATAGTGCCATGGGATCTTTTACATCCACCTGCAATGTCAGAGGGAGCCTTGGTTTAATGACTTATCCGAAAGACGGCACCTCCGACAGTGCAGCACTCCCTCAGTACTGCCCCTCCGACAGTGCGGCACTCACTCAGTACTGCCCCTCCAACAGTGCTGTGCTCCCTCAGTACTGCCCCTCTGACAGTGCAGCGCTCCCTCAGTACTGCCCCTCCAACAGTGCGACGCTCCCTCAGTAATGCCCCTCTGACAGTGCAGCGCTCCCTCAGTACTGCCTCTCCCTCTCCGACAGTGTGGCACTCCCTCAGTACTGCCCCTCCAACAGTGCAGCGCTCCCTCGGTACTGCCCCTCTGACAGTGCAGCGCTCCCTCAGTACTGCCTCTCCGACAGTGCAGCGCTCCCTCAGTACTGCCTCTCCGACAGTGCAGCGCTCCCTCAGTACTGCCCCTCTGACAGTGCGGCGCTCCCTCAGTACTGCCCCTCTGACAGTGCAGCGCTCCCTCAATACTGCCCGTCCGACAGTGCAGCGCTCCCTCAGTACTGCCACTCCAATAGTGCAGCGCTCTCTCAGTACTGCTCCTCCGATAGTGCGGCGCTCCCTCAGTACTGCCCCTCCGACAGCGCAGCGCTCCCTCAGTACTGCCACTCCAATAGTGCAGCGCTCTCTCAGTACTGCCTCTCCGACAGTGCGGCGCTCTCTCAGTATTGCCTCTCCAACAGTGCAGCGCTCCCTCAGTACTGCCCCTCCGACAATGCAGCGCTCCCTCAGTACTGCCTCTCCGACAGTGTGGTGCTCCCTCAGTACTGCCTCTCCAACAGTGCGGCGTTCCCTCAGTACTGCCTCTCCGACAGTGCAGCGCTCCCTCAGTACTGCCCCTCCGACAGTGCAGCGCTCTCTCAGTACTGCTCCTCCGATAGTGCAGCGCTCCCTCAGTACTGCCCCTCCGACAGTGCGGCGCTCCCTCAGTACTGCCCCTCTGACAGTGTGGCGCTCTCTCAGTACTGCCCCTCCGACAGTGCGGCGCTCCCTCAGTACTGCCCCTGCGACAGTGCGGCGCTCCCTCAGTACTGCCCCTCTGACAGTGTGGCGCTCTCTCAGTACTGCCCCTCCGACAGTGCGGCGCTCCCTCAGTACTGCCCCTCCGACAGTGCGGCGCTCCCTCAGTACTGCCCCTCCGACAGTGTGGCGCTCTCTCAGTACTGCCCCTCCGACAGTGCGGCGCTCCCTCAGTACTGTCCCTCTGACAGTGCGGCGCTCCCTCAGTACTGCCCCTCTGACAGTGCGGCGCTCCCTCAGTATTGCCTCTCCAACAGTGCAGCGCTCCCTCAGTACTGCCCCTCCGACAGTGCGGCGCTCCCTCAGTACTGCCCCTCCGACAGTGCGGCGCTCCCTCAGTACTGCCCCTCTGACAGTGTGGCGCTCTCTCAGTACTGCCCCTCTGACAGTGTGGCGCTCTCTCAGTACTGCCCCTCTGACAGTGTGGCGCTCTCTCAGTACTGCCCCTCTGACAGTGTGGCGCTCTCTCAGTACTGCCCCTCTGACAGTGTGGCGCTCTCTCAGTACTGCCCCTCTGACAGTGTGGCGCTCTCTCAGTACTGCCCCTCTGACAGTGTGGCACACTCTCAGTACTGCCCCTCCGACAGTGCATCGCTCCCTCAACTCTGCACTGGGAGTGTCAGCCTGGATTAAGTACTCAAGTCTCTGGAGCGGGGCCTGAACCCACAACCTTCTGACTCAGCGGTGAGTGTGAGACCCACTGAGCCCCGGCTGACACCTGGACTACAGAGCCCAGGCTGCAGTGTAAATGTCCCCTTCCGAAGCTCAGGCTCAAAATTTCACAATACACTGGGGCATCTCGGAAACTGGCATCAAGCTGATTTCAAAACTGGAAAGTAATCTGATTTGGAAACCCTGCTCAGTGAACTTACGGAAGTATAAATGCAGTCGAACCAGATATTAGCTATGTACATTCAGACACACCCAGTTCAGGTTAGTGAGGAACCCATACCCCGTATGTTGAAATGCCCTGTTCAGTTCCGCCCTGTGATCGGTGTCATGTTCCAGCACAGGCTGCCCGGTGTCAGAACCGTGTGCAGTTGGTGTTGTGGATTTTGAACTGTAGCTCAGCATTCCTCCCCCACACGGTTTGGTTTTATTTCTTACATGCCCAGGAACTTTAATTGTCCCCAGGTTTCCGATGTAAGAACGATTCCAGCTGGGACACATTACTGAGAGTGTCTGCATTCCGGCTCTGTTGTCTATTACAGAAACACTCAGCTCGAGCTGAAAAAAGCAAAAGCAGCTCACTCGCTTGCTTCACCCACGGTCTTTCCTTATTTTAAAACATGTAAATGATCTGAACTTAGGAATTATATCCATAAATAAATGGGGCTGAGCCCATGTTAGGGCAGAGTGTGTGGAACGGGCAAGCCTGATGTTCCATGTTTTCCGATGTTCCCGTGGTAAGAAGCTGCAGGACACGGACACAGGATGGCAAAGGTGCCCATTCCGGGAACACAATGTTCCGCGATCTGATGGGCAGGATCAGCAGAACCCTCCAGTCCAGCCTTTATCGTGGAAGCAACATACTAGAGAGTGTGTTTGTGTCACAGCTGCTCAATGTCTACAGGACCCTGACCGTCAGGTCAGTGAGTGAAGATGTTGCAGTCCGTATAGTTCTGACTTGCTCTCTTCAGAATGGAGCCTGGGGAAATGCAGTTCGACCCTGGCCATGGAGGGCGGGCAGCACAGATTCACCATAATACCAGGGCTGGAAGGGTTAAATCATGGGGACAAGTTTGCATAAACTTGGCTTGTAATCCCTGAAGTTTAGAAGGTTGAGGGGTGATCTGAGTGAGGTGTTTCGATAGGGCAGAGAGAGAGAAACCATCTCCTCTGGTGGGGGGAGTCCAAAACAAGGGGGCAGAACCTTAAAATTAGAGCCAGGCCGTTCAGGGGTGATGTCGGGAAGCACTTCTTCACATTGAAACAGCGACTACACTTCAAAAAATACTTCATTGGCTGTAAAGCGCTTTGGGACGTCCAGTGGTCGTGAAAGGCGCTACAGAAATGCAAGCCTTTCTTCTTTCTTACAAAGGGTAGTGGAAATGTGGAATTCTCTCCCCCAACAAGCTGTGGATGCTGGGGGCCAATGAAAATTTTCAAGAACTGAGATCGAGGAATTTTTGTTAGGTAAGGGTATCAAGGATACGGAGCCAGGGCGGGTGAATCGAGTCCTGTTCCTATTACATTAAAACATAGGATACATAAATCCACAGAGCAAAGCAAGACAGTTACCAACTAGTCCCCAAAGGAATCAATACAATCCCCGCAAAAAATGCCAATTATCCTCTTTTGATCAGGCCAAGAAATCCTGAGATAATCAGAGTTATAATAAACAGAAAAATGGCAAATTCCAGAAATCTGCAATAAAACTAGAACATACCGCAAATGTACAACAGGCTGCTTAAAGAGGAATTGGTGGCTAATGTTTAGGGAGTGACCCATTATTAAAGGCCCTGTTTATATCGCTGGTTCAACCTTAACAACAGCTTTCACATTTCGCAGTCTCCAGTCCCTTTTACTGCCAGCTCCAATTATTCCTGTTTCCCTGCAGATCCAGTTCTCCTATTGTGCTTGAAATGGAAACCATTCCATGGGCAGGGGGCGGGGAATCTGGTGAGTTCAGCTGTACATAACAGGGGCCCCCTCGGGAGATGCACTTTCCATTTTCACTCCGTCACAGGAAGCAGTCTCTGCTAAAGTTTCATTCCAGAAAGGAAGCAAGTTTCTTTTATTTATTTTCCCGGTGGTGCAGCGAGTAAATGCATCGCCCTGACCCTCGCACACCACACCTCGGTTTAACGTCTCATCCAAAAGACGGCACCTCTGACAGTGCAGCGCTCCCTCAGTACTGCCCCTCCGATAGTGTGGCGCTCCCTCAGTACTGCCCCTCCGACAGTGCAGCGCTCCCTCGGTACTGCCCCTCCCACAGTGCGGCACTCCCTCAGTACTGCCCCTCCAACAGTGCGGCGCTCCCTCAGTACTGCCCCTCCGATAGTGCGGCGCTCCCTCAGTACTGCCCCTCCGACAGTGCAGCACTCCCTCGGTACTGCCCCTCCCACAGTGCGGCGCTCCCTCAGTACTGCCCCTCCGACAGTGCGGCACTCACTGCCCCTCTGACAGTGCGGCGCTCCCTCAGTACTGCCCCTCCGACGGTGCAGCGCTCCCTCAGTACTGCCTCTCCGACAGTGCGGCGCTCCCTCAGTACTGCCCCTCCCACAGTGCAGCGCTCCCCCAGTACTGCCCACCCGACAGTGTAGCACTCCCTCAGTACTGCCCCTCCGACAGTGCGGCACTCACTGCCCCTCTGACAGTGCGGCGCTCCCTCAGTACTGCCCCTACGATGGTGCAGCGCTCCCTCAGTACTGCCCCTCCGACAGTGCGGCGCTCCCTCAGTACTGCCCCTCCGACAGTGCGGCGCTCCCTCAGTACTGCCCCTCCGACAGTGCGGCGCTCCCTCAGTACTGCCCCTCCGACAGTGCGGCGCTCCCTCAGTACTGCCCCTCCGACAGTGCGGCGCTCCCTCAGTACTGCCCCTCCGACAGTGCGGCGCTCCCTCAGTACTGCCCCTCCGACAGTGCGGCGCTCCCTCAGTACTGCCCCTCCGACAGTGCGGCGCTCCCTCAGTACTGCCCCTCCGACAGTGCGGCGCTCCCTCAGTACCGCCCCTCCGACAGTGCGGCGCTCCCTCAGTACCGCCCCTCCGACAGTGCGGCGCTCCCTCAGTACCGCCCCTCCGACAGTGCGGCGCTCCCTCAGTACCGCCCCTCCGACAGTGCGGCGCTCCCTCAGTACCGCCCCTCCGACAGTGCGGCGCTCCCTCAGTACCGCCCCTCCGACAGTGCGGTGCTCCCTCAGTACTGCCCCTCCGACAGTGCGGCGCTCCCTCAGTACTGACCCTCCGACAGTGCGGCGCTCCCTCAGTACTGCCCCTCCGACAGTGCGGCGCTCCCTCAGTACTGCCCCTCCGACAGTGCGGCGCTCCCTCAGTACTGCCCCTCCGACAGTGTGGCGCTCCCTCAGTCCAGCCCCTCTGACAGTGCAGCGCTCCCTCAGTACTGCCCCTCCGACAGTGCGGCGCTCCCTCAGTATTGCCCCTCCAACAGTGCGGCGCTCCCTCAGTACTGCCCCTCCGACAGTGTGGCGCTCCCTCAGTCCAGCCCCTCTGACAGTGCGGCGCTCCCTCAGTTCTGCACTGGGAGTGTCCGCCTAGATTTTTGTGTTTAAGTCCCTGGAGTGGGGACTTGAACCCATGACCTTGTGACACAGAGGCGAGAGTGCTGCCCACTGAGCCACGGCTGACACTGTGCTCTAGTTGCTGTTGGATATTCCAGTGTTTAATAACTCTGAAGAATGGAGCAAATATCTGAATGTGCAGGGTCTGACAACAAGGAATGTCTTGTTTGCATTTCCTGTTTCCATCTATTTTTGAAGACTGCTGAGTTTTGAAAAGCGAGCCCCATTTTTCCTGTTGTATCTGCCTCAGCCTGAGAATCCAAAAAGCATTAATTTGTCAGATTGTAACATTGGAATTTCAGAACATTAGGCTGGGAGCCACAAGACAGATTCTTGCAACTCCACGATCCCTTGGGACATGACCTCCGTTTGAAGTCTGCTGAATGCTCTGGCTACAGGCAGGGTCTGTAGATTCCTGGAATCTGTAGAATGTGATCCCTGGCAGAAGTGAAGCCAACCCGGATGTACTTAACATGATCCCAGATTGAAGAGCGGCGGTGAGGGGGTGTGGGGGGGCGGTGAGATGGTGCTGCAGGAAATCCTCCAACTCAAAACAGGAGATTCAGTAGAATTGATATTCCGGAGCCAGTGCTGGGACCTGGTGCAGCCTGGAAACAGCCTCTGAAACCAAATCAGTGTAGCCCTGCAGTGTGCCACAAACATGTCATTTACAGGCCAATGTCTATAATTGCCTGTAATTCTGCCAATAATTAGCATAAAGGTAAGATACACAAGAGTATGTATTACCCATTAAGAATCAGGGAAACTCTACAGCACTGACATGAGTCACATGGTACAGTATGGCGGCGTGTTGGTCACATGGTACAGTATCGCGGGGTGTGGGTCACATGGTACAGTATTGCAGGGTGTGGGTCACGGTACAGTATCACGGGGTGTGGGTCACATGGTACAGTATCGCGGGGTGCGGGTCACATGGTACAGGACCGCAGGGTGTGGGTCACATGGTACAGTATCGCGGGGTGCGGGTCACATGGTACAGGACCGCGGGGTGTGGGTCACATGGTACAGTATCGCGGGGTGCGGGTCACATGGTACAGTATCGCGGGGTGCGGGTCACATGGTACAATATCGCGGAGTGGGTCACATGGTACAGTATCGCGGGGTGCAGGTCACATGGTACAGTATCGCGGGGTGTGGATCACATGGTACAGTATCGCGGGGTGCGGGTCACATGGTACAGTATCGCGGGGTGTGGGTCACATGGTACAGTGTCGCGGGATGCAGGTCACATGGTACAGTATCGCAGGGTGTGGTTCACATGGTACAGTATCGCGGGGTGTGGGTCACATGGTACAGTATCGCGGGGTGTGGGTCACATGGTACGGTATCGCAGGGTGCAGGTCACATGCTACAGTATCGCGGGGTGCGGGTCACATGGTACAGTATTGCGGGGTGGGTCACATGGTACAGTATTGCGGGGTGTGGGTCACGATACAGTATCGCGGGGTGTGGGTCACATGGTACAGCATTGCGGGGAGTGGTCACATGGTACAGTATCGCGGGGTATGGGTCATATGGTACAGTATCGCGGGGTGCGGGTCACATGGTACAGTATCGCGGGGTGTGGGTCACATGGTACAGTACCGCAGGGTGCAGGTCACATGCTACAGTATCGCGGGGTGCGGGTCACATGGTACAGTATTGCGGGGTGGGTCACATGGTACAGTATTGCGGGGTGTGGGTCACGATACAGTATCGCGGGGTGTGGGTCACATGGTACAGCATTGCGGGGAGTGGTCACATGGTACAGTATCGCGGGGTATGGGTCATATGGTACAGTATCGCGGGGTGCGGGTCACATGGTACAGTATCGCGGGGTGTGGGTCACATGGTACAGTATCGCAGGGTGCCGGTCACATGCTACAGTATCGCGGGGTGCGGGTCACATGGTACACTATTGCGGGGTGGGTCACATGGTAGAGTATTGCGGGGTGTGGGTCACGGTACAGTATCGCGGGGTGTGGGTCACATGGTACAGCATTGCGGGGAGTGGTCACATGGTACAGTATCGCGGGGTATGGGTCATATGGTACAGTATCGCGGGGTGTGGGTCACATGGTACAGTATCGCGGGGTGCGGGTCACATGGTACAGTACCGCTGGGTGCGGGTCACATGGTACAGTACCGTGGGGTGCGGGTCACATGGTACAGTATCGCGGGGTGCAGGTCACATGGTACAGTATCGCGGGGTGCAGGTCACATGGTACAGTATTGCGGGGTGTGGGTCACATGGTACAATATCGCGGGGTGTGGGTCACATGGTACAGTATCGCGGGGTGTGGTCACATGGTACAGTATCGCGGGGTATGGGTCACATGGTACAGTATCGCGGGGTATGGGTCACATGGTACAGTATCGCGGGGTGTGGGTCACATGGTACAGTATCGCGGGGTATGGGTCACATGGTACGATAGGGATTGGTGTCTGTTGGATAGGTAAACTCCACGCCACATCTGTCGCCCAATTCCTATCTGGCAGTAAGTCCTGCTAACCTCTTCTTCTTAGGCAGTCCCTCGGAACCGAGGTTGACTTGCTTCCACACTAAAAATGAGTTTTCAGGTGACTGATGAGTCCAATGCGGGACCTACAGTCTCTGTCACAGGCGGGGCAGATGGTGGTTGAAGGGGCGGGTGGGTGGGGTGCTTCGGTTGATGTGCGCTGCTTCCGCTGCTTGCGCTTGGCTTCCGCTTCCTCCCCGGCGAAGAGACTCGAGGTGTTTGGCACATTCATAAGAACATAACATAAGAACATAAGAAATAGGAGCAGGAGTAGGCCAATCGGCCCCTCAAACCTGCTCCGCCATTCAATAAGATCATGGCTGATCTGATCCTAACCGCCAATCTACTATCACAGAACCATCTCCTGAATCTAACAGAATTAGACACACGAAATAGGAGCAGGATCAGGCTACACGGCCCCTGGGCCCGCTCCGCTACCCACAGGGCCATGACCGATCCGAACCTAGACTCATGTCCAAATTCCTGCCCGCTCCCCGTAACCCTTAATTCCCTTTACTTCTAGGAAACTGTCTATTTCTGTTTTAAATTTATGTAATGATGTAGCTTCTACAGCTTTTTGGGGCAGCATATTCCATGGACCTACCACCCTCTGAGTGAAGTAGTTCCTCCTCATCTCAGTTTTGAAAGAGCAGCCCCTTATTCTAAGACTATGCCCCCAGTTCTAGTTTCACCCATCATCGGGAACATCCTCCCCGCATCCACCCGATCCAACCCCTTCACAATCTTATATGTTTCAATAAGATCGCCTCTCATTCTTCTGAACTCCAATGAGTAGAGTCCCAATCTACTCAACCTCTCCTCATATGTCCATCCCCTCATCCCTGGGATTAACCAAGTGAACTTTCTTTGTACTGACTCGAGAGCAAGTATGTCTTTTCTTAAGTATGGACACCAAAACTGTATGCAGTATTCCAGGTGCGGTCTCACCAATACCTTGTACAACTGAAGCGATACCTCCCTATTTTTATATTCTATCCCCCTAGCAATGAAAGCCAACATTCCATTGGCCTTCTTAATCACTTGCTGCACCTGCATACTAACCTTTTGAGTTTCGTGCACCAGGACCCCCAAATCCCTTTGTACTTCAGTACTTTCCAGTTTCTTGCCATTAAGATAATAACTTGCTCTACGATTTTTCCTGCCAAAGTGCATAACCTCACACTTTCCAGTATTGTATTCCATCTGCCAAATCTCTGCCCACTTACTTAGCCTGTCTATGTCCCCTTGCAGGTTTTTTATGTCCTCCTCACTCACTACTTTCCCTCCCATCTTAGTATCATCTGCAAACTTTGATATGTTACACTCGGTCCCCTCCTCCAAATCGTTAATATAGATTGTAAAGAGTTGGGGACCCAGCACTGACCCCTGCGGAACACCACTAGTTACTGATTGCCAGTCTGAGAATGAACCATTTATCCCAACTCTCTGCCTTCTGTTAGATAGCCAATCCTCTATCCATGCCAGAATATTACCCCCAATCCCGTGATTTTTTATCTTAAGCAATAATCTTTTGTGTGGCACCTTGTCAAATGCCTTTTGGAAGTCTAAATGCACTACGTCCACTGGTTCCCCTTTATCCACCCTATATGTTACTTGCTCAAAGAACTCCAGCAAATTTGTCAAACATGACTTCCCCTTCATAAAACCATGCTGACTTTGTCCTATTAAATTATGATTATCCAAATGTCCTGTTACTGTCTCCTTAATAATGGACTCCAAAATTTTACCTACCACAGATGTTAGGCTAACCGGTCTATAGTTTCCAGCCTTCTGTCTACTGCCCTTTTTAAATAAGGGTGTTACATTAGCAGTTTCCCAGTCTGCCAGGACCTTTGCCGAGTCCAGGGAGTTTTGGAAAATTATTACCAATGCATCCACAATCCCTACCGCCACTTCCCTCAAGACCCTAGGATGTAAGCCATCAGGTCCAGGTGATTTATCCGCCTTGAGTCCCATTATTTTACCGAGTACCACTTCCTTAGTGATTTCGATCGTGTTTAGCTCCTCCCCCCCCATAGCCCCCTGTTTGTCCAGTGTTGGGATATTCTTAGTGTCCTCTACTGTAAAGACTGATACAAAATATTCATTCAGTGTTTTTGCCATCTCCATATTTCCCACCATTAATTTCCCGGTCTCATCCTCTAAGGGACCAACATTTACTTTAGCCACCCTTTTTCTTTTTATATAACTATAAAAACTCTTACTATCTGTTTTTATATTTTTTGTTAATTTATTTTCATAATCTATCTTCCCTTTCTTAATCAATCTTTTTGTTATTTTTTGCTGTCTTTTAAAGTTTTCCCAATCCTCTATCCTCCCACTAGATTTGGCTACCTTATATGCCCTTGTTTTTAGTCGAATACTATCCTTAATTTCTTTACTTAGCCACGGATGGCTGTCTTTTCTTTTACACCCTTTTCTTCTCAGTGGAATATATATTTTTTGGAAGTTGTAAAATAACTCCTTAAATGTACACCACTGATCATGTATCGTCTTACCCTTTAATCTATTTTCCCAATCCACTCTACTCAATTCCGCTCTCATACCTTCATAGTCTCCTTTATTCAAGCTTAGCAGGCTTGTTTGAGATCCAACCTTCTCACCCTCTAATTGAATATGGAATTCAACCTTGTTATGGTCACTCATTCCAAGGGGATCCTTTACTAGGACATTTTTAATTAATCCTGTCTCGTTACACAGGACCAGATCTAAGGTTGCTTGCCCCCTGGTCGGTTCAGTTACATACTGCTCAAGAAACCCATCCCTAATACACTCAATGAACTCATCCTCAAGGCAGCCCTGCCCAATTTGATTTGTCCAATTAATATGATAGTTAAAATCCCCCATAATTATAGATGTTCCCTTATTACAAGCCTCAACTATTTCCTGATTGATACTCCGTCCAACAGAGTTGCAACTGTTCAGAGGCCTATAGACTACGCCCACTAGTGTTTTTTTCCCCTTATTATTCCTTACCTCCACCCAAACTGTTTCATTATCCTGATCTTTTGACCCAATATCATTTCTCTGTATTACAGTGATTCCTTCCTTTATTAACATAGCCACCCCACCTCCCCTTCCTTCCTGCCTGTCCTTCCTGATCGTTAAATAACCTGGTATGTTTAATTCCCAGGCATTGTCACCCTGCAGCCATGTTTCTGTAATGGCCACAAGATCATACCCATATGTAGTTATTTGTGCCATTAACTCATCTATTTTGTTACGAATGCTACATGCATTCAGATAGAGAACTTTCAAATATGTTTTGTGACACTTAGTTCCTGCTTTTGCCCTTTTTATTACTTTACCTTTTACTCCATACCTTCTGCCCCTTCCTGACACGCTCTGGTTTTTAATTTCCCCACTGCTACCTAAGTCTATGACCTTCTCTGTTGTCATTTTTATTATTTGCTCTCTAGGAACCTCCCCCCCCACTAGTTAGTTTAAAGCCCTCTCTACAGCCCTAGTTATATGATCCGCCAGGACTCTAGTCCCAGCACTGGCCAAGTGAAGCCCGTCCCAACGGAACAGCTCCCTCCTGCCCCAGTACTGGTGCCAGTGTCCCAGGAAGCAAAACCCATTTCTCCCACACCAGTCTTTGAGCCACGCATTTAACTCTCTAATTTTATTTGTCCTAGCCAAATTCGCTCGTGGCTCAGGTAATAATCCAGAGATTATTACCCTTGAGGTTCTGTTTTTTAATTTGACCCCTAGCTGCTCATACTCCTTTAACAGAACCGGCTTCCTAGTCCTATCTACGTCGTTTGTACCAACGTGGACCACGACAACTGGATCCACCCCCTCCCACTGCAAGTTTCTTTCCAGCCCAGAGGAGATGTCCTTAACCCTGGCACCGGGTAGGCAACACAGCCTTCGGGACTCTCGCTCTCGGCTGCAGAGAACTCTATCTATCCCCCTAATAATACTATCCCCTACCACTACAACATTTCTATTTACTCCCCCCTCTTGAATGGCCCCCTGTTCCACGGTGCTGTGGCCAGGTTGCTCATCCTCCCTGCAGTACCTGCTCCTGTCCCCACAGGGAGTAAGAACCTCGAACTTGTTGGACAAGAGCAAGGGCTGCGGCTCCTCCAGCTCTACCTCCTGGATCCCCGTACCTGCCTCACTCGTAGTCACACCGTCCTGTCCCTGACCATGGGCTACATCTGAGTTAATTGACTTCATAGGTGTGACCACCTCCTGATACACAGAGTCCAGGTACTTCTCCCCCTCCCTGATGTGTCGCAGTGTCTGAAGCTCAGACTCCAGCTCAACAACACGGAGCTGGAGTTCCTGTAGCAGCAGACACTTGTCAGAGACGTAATCACCGTGAGCCTCAATGGGGTTCACCGGCTCCCACATCTCGCAACAGTAACACATCACCTGCTCCATTCTATGTAATTAATTAAATTTTTTATTGTTAGTTATGGACACCCTCTGCCCGATTTTAGATGCTAGTATCCCCTTTAATTAATTGGATTTAAATTAAATCCATCCCTCTAGTTACACCAGTTAAATGGTTTACCAACAGTCACTCTGCACCAGAAAGGCCTTATTAACTACAACCCACAGAGTTAAAGTTTGAAAAGAGCACCTAACACCCCACTTACCCTAACTCACACACTTACCCAAACTCACAGCACTCTCTGCTGACTCACACTCAGTGCTTGCTCGCACTAGCCTGGTCTTTTTATACTGTTTGTTTGTTTACAGCCAAATGAGTCACCCCCGCTGATTGGTTAGAAAACTGGTTTTCAATGCCTGCTGTGCCAATTTACTCCTACTGCAGTGTAACCTTGTTTTACTCTTCTTAAACCAACAGAATCCCAAATATTTAACTTTTCCCCTTTACTTAAACTGCTTAAGTAATCTTATCAAGAATGATTTAAAGAGAAATAACAATTAAAGAACTCTCACACTTACCCAAACTCACAGCACTCTTTGATGACTCGCACTCAGTGCTTGCTCGCACTAGGACTGGTGCAGAGTGACTCCTGGATGCTTCTTCTCCACTTTGTGCAGTCTTGGGCCAGAGATTCCCAGGTGTCGGTGGGGATGTTGCACTTTTTCAAGGAGGCTTTGAGGGTGTCCTTGAAGCGTTTCCTCTGCCCACCTGGGGCTCTCTTGCCGTGTCGGAGCTCCGAGTAGAGCGCTTGTTTTGGGAGTCTCGTATCAGGCATGTGGACGATGTGGCCCATCCATTGGAGCTGATCGAGCATGTTCAAAGCTTTGATGCTGGGGATGTTGGCCTGAGCGAGAACACTGATGTTGGTGCTCCTATCCTGCCACTGGATTTGCAGGATCTTGCGGAGGCAGCATTGGTGGTACCTCTCCAGTGCTTTGAGCTGCCTGCTGTACATGGTCCATGTCTTTGAAGCATACAAGAGGGCGGGTATCGCTGCTGTTCTGTAGACCATGAGCTTGGTGCTGGGTTTGAGGTCCTGGTCTTCAAACACTCTCTTCTTCAGGCGACCGAAGGCTGCACTGGCACACTGAAGGCAGTGTTGGACTTCGTCATCGACGTCTGCCCTGGTCCACGTTGTTCAAGGCCTTGTCATGGATTTTGCTAATCGGGGAGCAGTACTTGACCCCGGTCCGTAGGAGAATTGGGTCTGTGGTGGAACTGTTGGTCAGGATCACGGCTTGCATGTTGTCGTGAAGCAGGCGGAGAACGGTGACAAACTTTTGAGGGCAGCCGAATTTGAGGAGGACACTCCATAATCCCTCACAGTTGACAGTGTCGAAGGCCTTTGTGAGATCAAAGAAGGCCATGTACGGCGGTTGGTGCTGTTCCCTGCATTTCTCTTGTAATTGACGTGCGGTGAAGATCATGTCTATTGTGCCCCTTAGTGGGCGGAATCCGCATTGCGACTCTGGGAGGAGCTCTTCGGCCACTGGGAGAAGGCGATTGAGGAGGATTCTTGCGATGACTTTCCCTGTGGCAGACAGCAGGGAGACTCCTCTATAATTACCGCAGTCGGACTTGTCACCTTTCTTGAAGATGGTCACGATTACGGCGTCTCTGAGATCCCCTGGCATGCTCTCCTCCTTCCAAATAAGAGAATTGAGTTCATGTATTTGCGCCAATAGTGCTTCTCTGCCATGTTTTAGCGCCTCGGCGGGGATGTCGTCTGCTATCTGAGGCCTTGTTGTTCTTCAGTTGTCAGATGGCCTTTTCAACCTCATGCTGGGCTGGGGTTGTGCTGAGGTGGTGGTGGGTAGCATGCTGTGGGATGGAGTTGAGGACACTCACGTCGAAGACAGAGTCTCGGTTAAGGAGATCTTCGAAGTGCTCCTTCCAGCGGGCACTGACTGCCTCTCTGTCCCTGACGAGTACCTCTCCGTTCTTGGTCCGCAGTGGGGTAGGACCTTGGGTGCTTGGGCCGTAGATGGTCTTGCCTGCGCTAAAGAATCCACGCACGTCGTGGTTGTCGGCTAGCTGCTGGATCTCCTGCGCTTTCTCCACCCACCATCTGTTCTTTAGGTCGCGTGTTTTTTGTTGGACCTCGGCCTTCAGGCTTCTGTAGAGCTGCTTTCTTGCTCTCGAGTTCTGTTGCTGTTTCCAGATCAGGAATGCCTGGCGCTTGCAGGTAAGTCCTGCTCACCTATCCCGGTCCTCAGCACATTGACTAGAATCATCTCACATCACTAACTCCCTCATGGCCTTGCTCCACTCGTCTTCTGCAGCCTCCTCCAGCCCTTTATCCCTGCTCACACCCTCCCCTCCTCCATTTCTGATCGACTGCAGGTCTATCCTCTGCACTACCATCATGGAACTCCCTCCACAAACCCCTCCAGCTTGCTGCACCACCCTCACCATCAAAAGCTTTCGTAAAACCCACTTTGATTTCAGCTACAGCACATTCCCCAAATTACTCCTGACTCCGTTCTACCTCCCACCTGTGAAGCACTTTGGGACATTTTCTACATGAAAGGTAGTGTGTAAATATAGTTTATTGATGTTGAATAGACTGAAAGTATCCGATGTTCCATTGGACAGTGTGATTCCGCCATTGCTGGAGCGCAGCAACAATGTTCTCTGGAGGCGATGGGTCAGGGGTCAGTAGTTGTGGGGGAGGACGGATGAATATTCTGGAGTTTTGCCTGATTGCATTTAGCGATGAGGGAATACTTACACAGAATTTTCTCTCGGGAGATTAAATGGGTGGGTAGAGTCCATGAATTTAAATTCAGTCAATTAAATAAATCTGGAATAAAAAGCTATTATCAGTAATGGTAACCATGCAACTATCGGATTGTCGTAAAAACCCATCTGGTTCACTAATGTCCTTTTGGGAAGGAAATCTGCCGTCTTTACCCGGTCTGGCCGATATGTGACTCCAGACCCACAGAAATGTGGTTGACTCTTAACCGCCCTCGGAAATGGCCTAGTGAGTCACTCAGTTGTAACAAACCGCCACAAGAAACAATAATGAGAATGAAACCGGACGGACCACCCGGCATCGACCTTGGCACCGGCTAAGGACACAACAACGGCAGACGCAGCCAGTGGTGCTACAGCCACTGACTGCCTCTTTAGGCGCTAACAGGTGGCGCTACTCACCCAATTTCTCCCCCGAGAAGAATGAGAGGGGATCTCATTGAAACTTATAAAATTCTAACAGCACTAGACAGACTAGATGCAGGAAGGATGTTCCCGATGGCGGGGGAGTCCAGAACCAGGTGTCACAGTCTAAGGATAAGGGGGAAGCCATTTAGGACAAAGATGAGGAGGAATTTCTTCACCCAGAGAGTGGTGAACCTGTGGAATTCTCTACCACACAAGGCAGTTGAGGCCAATTCATTAAACATAGAAACATAGAAACATATAAATATATTCAAGAAGGAGTGAGATATATTTCTTAAGGCTAAAGGGATCAAGGGATATGGAGAGAAAGCAGGGACAGGGGACTGAATTTGGATGATCAGCCATGAACTCATTAAATGGCGGAGCAGGCTCGAGGGGCCGAATGGCCTGCTCCTGCTCCTATCTTCTATGTTTCTACGTAGAAGGACAAGGGCAGCAGGCGCATAGGAACACCACCACCTCCAAGTTCCCCTCCAAGTCACACACCATCCTGACTTAGAAGTATATCGCTGTTCCTTCATCGTCACTGGGTCAGAATCCTGGAATTCTCTCCCTAACAGCACTGTGGGAGCACCTTCACCGCACGGACTGCAGCGGTTCAAGAAGGCAGCTCACCACCACCTTCTTGAGGGCAATTAGGGATGGGCAATAAATGCTGGCCTTGCCAGTGATGCCCAGATCCCATCAACAAATGAAAAAAAGGGTAGAGTGTACACAGGCTGTGGGAGACTAAATGGGTGGGTAGAGTCCACGATAAGCGAGAGTATACATGGGCTGTAGGAGGAGATTAAATGGGTGGGTAGAGTCAGTGTTAGGGAGAGTGTACATGGGCTGTAGGAGGAGATTAAATGGGTGGGTAGAGTCAGTGTTAGGGAGAGTGTACATGGGCTGTCGGAGGAGATTAAATGGGTGGGTAGAGTCTATGATAGGGGAGAGTGTACATGGGCTGTGGGAGGAGATTAAATGGGTGGGTAGAGTCCACGATAAGCGAGAGTATACATGGGCTGTGGGAGGAGATTAAATGGGTGGGTAGAGTCCGTGATAGGGGAGAGTGTACACGGGCTGTGGGAGGAGATTAAATTGGTGGGTAGAGTCTATGATAGGGGAGAGTGTACATGGGCTGTGGGAGGAGATTAAATGGGTGAGTAGAGTCCATGATAGGGGAGAGTGTACACGGGCTGTGGGAGGAGATTAAATGGGTGAGTGGAGTCCGTGATAGGGAGAGTGTACATGGGCTGTGGGAGGAGATTAAATGGGTGGGTAGAGTCCATGATAGGGGAGAGTGTACACGGGCTGTGGGAGGGGATTAAATGGGTGGGTAGAGTCCGTGATAGGGAGAGTGTACATGGGCTGTGGGTGGAGATTAAATGGGTGGGTAGAGTCCATGATAGGGGAGAGTGTACATGGGCTGTAGGAGGAGATTAAATGGGTGGGTAGAGTCCGTGATAGGGGAGAGTGTACACGGGCTGTGGGAGGAGATTAAATGGGTGGGTAGAGTCCATGATAGGGGAGAGTGTACATGGGCTGTAGGAGGAGATTAAATGGGTGGGTAGAGTCCGTGATAGGGGAGAGTGTACATGGGCTGTGGGAGGAGATTAAATGGGTGGGTAGAGTCTGTGATAGGGGAGAGTGTACATGGGCTGTGGGAGGAGATTAAATGGGTGGGTAGAGTTTATGATAGGGGAGAGTGTACACGGGCTGTGGGAGGTGATTAAATGGGTGGGTAGAGTCTGTGATAGGGGAGAGTGTACATGGGCTGTGGGAGGAGATTAAATGGGTGGGTAGAGTCTGTGATAGGGGAGAGTGTACATGGGCTGTGGGAGGAGATTAAATGGGTGGGTAGAGTCTGTGATAGGGGAGAGTGTACATGGGCTGTGGGAGGAGATTAAATGGGTGGGGAGAGTCTGTGATGGGGAGATTGTACATGGGCTGTGGGAGGAGATTAAATGGGTGGGTAGAGTCTGTGATGGGGAGATTGTACATGGGCTGTGGGAGGAGATTAAATGGGTGGGGAGAGTCTGTTATAGGGGAGATTGTACATGGGCTGTGGGAGGAGATTAAATGGGTGGGTAGAGTCTGTGATGGGGAGATTGTACATGGGCTGTGGGAGGAGATTAAATGGGTGGGGAGAGTCTGTTATAGGGGAGAGTGTACATGGGCTGTGGGAGGAGATTAAATGGGTGGGTAGAGTCTGTTATAGGGGAGAGTGTACACGGGCTGCGGGAGGAGATTAAATGGGTGGGGAGAGTCTGTGATAGGGGAGAGTGTACATGGGCTGTGGGAGGAGATTAAATGGGTGGGTAGAGTCTGTGATAGGGGAGAGTGTACATGGGCTGTGGGAGGAGATTAAATGGGTGGGTAGAGTCTGTGATAGGGGAGAGTGTACATGGGCTGTGGGAGGAGAAGGACTGACAGGCCAAATATTCTCTTCCTTTTCTGTGATTCTTTATATTCTTACGAGAAAGTGTTTTGACCACCAGGACCGTGATTGGATTACACACTCACCTGGGGACGAGTGCTGGATGGTCGGGCCTGAGGCAGCTGCAGCCAGGGAAAGAATGTTAGAATTTTTCCTTTGGCAAACAGTTTTTCAAAATCAGTAATGAGCTTATAGTAACTGGAATTTAGGAATCAGATATTTTGGATGTGGCATTCCTTGAGGGCTTACTCGGCACAATTGAATGATGGTTGGCTGAGTGTTGTTTTCCTCAGGCTAATAACTGTTTCTTGTCCCAGTTTTTCTCCCCATCTCTTCTGAAGGTCTTGTACTGAGGTTTGGAATCCATGATGCTCTAGTGACTTACCCAAGTGGCCATTCGCCATGTGTGAGCATTGGCCTCCTAGTCCAGCCCAATCCTCTCTTCGCCTAATATCCAAATAGGTTCACTTCCAGCAGAGTTTCATTGGATAACAATCAGAAGTTGGAAACTTACTGATGCCCCTTCCCAGGAACTGCAAAGCCTGTAATGTATGTGCCTTTAAGAGCCCCCTGTGTACTGTAATGCCGGTAATGGCCACTCGGGCTATATAAGCCTGTATATTGTGTTGTATCAGTTAGTTCCCCTCCAGACTTTGTTCAGTAAACACCTGTGAAACCAACTCCTGTCTTCAGTGTCTCTATTAACACACGGACACAACAGTGGCGACGAATTGGAAATGGACTTACCTGCAATTCGGCAGCACCTCAAGGACATCAATTCCTCTGGCGTCCAAAGTCGAAGAAAAGCAAGAAAAATAAAAAGCTATGGTTTCACCAGCTAGCCGAGCTGGTGGCAGGTACTGCAATAATCCTTCCTGGGCGTCGGGCTGGGGCTCCAGCGGCTTGCTCTGCAGCTAGGCCAAGCAGCGAAGGCGGAGGCAAGCAGTAACAGATGGGGAGGGAGCACTCGGGAGACGGCCGGCGCTGCAAGCAGGTCGGCGTTCAGACCTAGCAGAGAGAGCCCGGCGGGAACGAGTCTCCACCTGTAAATAAATAAATAAAAAGAAGGGAAACCCGCGGAAAACAGCGTTGTCATTGGCAGCAGCGGCGGGGAAGCGCGGGAAGCGCCATATCTTTTCTGCAGAAAAGAAAGAAAAGCGCGGGAAGCGCCATTTTTTTTCCAGGATGCCTAAGCCTGGCAATATTGATGCTTTTGATAACAATATAGAGGATTGGACCACATATGTGGAATGAGTGGAGGTATATTGCACCGCAAATGGAATAGAAAATGAAACAAAAGCGTCAGTACTTCTAAATCTAATGGGCGCAAAGACATACGGGCTGTTACGAAACTTAATCACTCCAGCCAAACCAAAGGACAAGAATTTTAAAGAGATTGTTGATACCCTACAGGAGCACTTAAACCCAACACCGCTGCTGATAGCGGAACGATTCAAATTCTTCAAGAGGAATCAACACAAGAATGAAAGTAACGCTGATTACCTCACCGAATTAAGAAAGCTATCAAAGCACTGCCAATTCGGGGCAGAACTAGCAGATTATTTTCGAGACAAATTCATCTGCGGTTTCCTAAGTGAAGGAACACAGAAAAGGCTGCTTTCTGAGAAAGATTTAACACTGGACAAGGCTTTCAGTATGGCTGTATCATACGAAGCAGCCGCAAGAGGAGCTGCAGAGATACAACAAAAGACACAGGACTTCGGCACCCATGAAATGACACAGGGTTTCGAGAGATGTTATCGCTGCGGCAGATCCACCCATGACCAGAGGGACTGCTGGTTCAAGGACAAAGCATGCAGGCAATGCGGAAAGATTGGACACATTGCATGGGTATACCGATCTGGACAAAAAAAAATCCACAGACAGGAAAAAAAAAATCAATAAAGAAAAGTACAGAAAGGTACAAATGATGACGGACAGTAGCTCCGAAGACCAGAAGAGCGATAGCAACTCCGAAAACAAGAGACTAAGCTGTCTCAAATTACATAATGTAATTGCCAAAGAAGATTACCAGACCATTTGGGTTACCCTCACGATAGCAGGGTCCCCAGTTAAAATGGAGCTAGATACAGGATCAGCTCTGACCGTCATAAATCAACGGGATTACGAGCGGCTATTTCCGCATATACCTTTAAAAGACACATCCATTATCTTGAAAACATATACGGGGCAGAAAGTATACCCCAAAGGAAAAATAAGGGTGCCTGTTGTATACAACGGCAAGGAAATACAAAAGTTGTATTTATACGTTCTACAAGATGGTGGTCCACCGCTGTTGGGACGTGAATGGATCAGGAAAATACGTTTAGACTGGCACTCCATTCAGGCACTGACGGTGACCAGTAAGAAAAAAAAACGATGATGACGTCATACCTGAACGATTAAAAGACATCTTGGCCAACGCCAAAGAAGTGTTTCAAGAGAAACTAGGAACCTTGAAAGGCATCACCGCCTCAATAAAAGTGGAAGATGCGGCAATTCCCAAGTTTTTTAAGGCAAGACCGGTGCCATACGCAATTCGTCCAGCAGTCGAGGCAGAGCTGGAGAATTTGGAAAAGGCAGGCGTATTATCCAAAATAGATTGGAGCGAGTGGGCAACACCCATCGTCCCAGTCATGAAGAAAACGTTGAATAATGATAAATCTGAAGAACAGAGAAAGATTCGCATCTGTGGAGACTTCAAGGTGACTGTAAACCCGGTCCTTCACACGGTACAGTATCCTCTTCCGAGGATAGAAGATATTTTCGCCTCACTATCCGGAGGGAAACGTTTCACCAAAATTGACTTGGCACAGGCATATCTACAGATGGAGGTTGAAGAAGCCTCTAAAAAGTATCTCACGATAAATACACACAAAGGCCTGTACCAGTACAATCGACTGGTTTTCGGAGTAGCATCCGCTCCAGCTATCTGGCAAAGAGCTATGGAGCAAGTCCTCCAAGGGATTCCGGGGACTCAATGCTACCTGGACGACATCCTTGTAACAGGAGAAAACGACAACGAGCACCTTGCCAATTTGGAGCAGGTGCTCACTAGGCTGAGAGAACGGGGCCTACGAGCAAATCGCCCCTAGTGCGAATTTTTCCAGAATCAAATATCATATTGTGGCCACATAATTAATAAGGAAGGGTTGCATAAGTCACCTGAAAAAATTGAAGCGGTCATAAAAGCCCCAGCACCTGAAAATGTTTCACAATTAAGGTCGTTCCTGGGATTAATAAATTACTATCATAAATTTTTACCGAACTTATCAACTCTTCTGCACCCTCTTAGTGAACTGCTACAAACAGGAGTAATTTGGAAATGGAGCGAAGACTGTAAACGTGCCTTCCATAAATGCAAAGACTTAATCACGTTCAAAGAAGTTTTGGCTCATTGCAACCCATCACTGCCAATCAGACTGGCGTGCGATGCATCCCCTTACGGCGTAGGAGCAGTATTATCGCATAAATTCCCTGATGGCTCGGAACGGCCGATAGCTTTTGCGTCACGCTCATTGAACTCAGCTGAGCGTAACTATGCCCAAATCGACAGGGAAGCACTCAGCCTGGTATGGGGAGTGAAGAAATTCAACCATTACCTACACGGACAAAAATTTACCTTGTTGACTGACCATCAACCCCTCATCTCCATATTCAACCCTAAAAAGGGTGTTCCCATTATGACAGCGCAAAGGCTACAGAGGTGGTCCCTTTTTCTAGGGGCACACCAATATAACATAGAATACAAAGGATCAAAACAGCATGGGAATGCTGACAGTTTATCGCGCCTACCGTTGCCAACGGTAGAAGAAGCACCTACCGTAGACCCAGTGGAGATTTTCCACTCTACCATACTCGAATGTCTACCAGTAACAAATTCTGCCATTGAAAGGGAAACTAGAAATGACCCGACTCTCTCACGAGTCTACGATTTAACAGTGAAGGGATGGCCAGCACATGGCGAACCACTGTTGCCAGCATTCTCGCAAAGAAGAGAACAGCTGTCAGTGTGCCGAGGAACCTTGATGTGTGGATCCAGAGTGGTGATTCCACCCAAACTCCAGGATAAAGTTCTAAAGGAGCTTCACGAAGGGCATCTGGGTGGAGTGAAAATGAAGAACCTAGCCAGGGCGTTTGTATGGTGGCCAGGTATCGATGGAGACATCGAAGAAATGACCAAGAGCTGCCTAGGATGCCAGAAGGTCCAAAACGCTCCACCACAAGCCCCTCTACATCCATGGGAGTGGCCCTCATCTCCCTGGCAAAGGGTACACATCGACTTTGCTGGTCCATTTATGGACTCAATGTTCTTAATCGCGGTTGATGCACACTCCAAGTGGCCGGAGGTAATAAAGATGTCCTCCACCACCACGGAAAAAACCATCACAGTATTAAGGACCATATTTGCCAGGAATGGGCTGCCTGAACAGATCTGTTCTGATAATGAACCGCAATTTGTGTCCGAAGAATTCAGGAAGTTCTTAAAAAACAATGGGGTTAAGCACTACACGTCCACCCCATACCATCCCGCCACCAATGGATTGGCTGAAAGGTTTGTCCAGACCTTCAAGAAGGCCATAAAGGCCATGGGTAATGAAGACATAAAACTTCAGCATAAGGTGGATAACTTCTTGTTTGCATACAGGAATGCAACACATATGGTTACAAACCAAACTCCCGCCATGATGTTCTTCAATAGAAGCCTAAGATGCCGGCTGGATTTGATCAAGCCAAACATCAGAAGGGACGTGGAGAACCGGCAATTTCAAGGCATGAATGAAAGGCCAACTAGAACCTTCCAGATAGGTCAACAAGTTTTGGCCCGGGACTACCGTACCGAGAAATGGCAGCCTGGAACTATCTGCACACGACTAGGACCGCTGATGTATACCGTGGACATCGGAGTAAGCATAATAAGGCGCCATGCTGACCAAATCATAGAGTCATCCGAAAAGGGACAACCTACACCACAACTCTATACGCCTAATGATGAAGTAGAGATACCCATAGTATCTACCTCCGATCCGGTGATACTGGAACCCGATGAACCTAACACTGGCATTCAAGCCGAATCAGCCTTGCCAAAAGAACCTACTACACCACCAGAAACTACTACACCACCGAGGCGTTATCCGGACCGAGTCAGGAAGCCTCCAGAGAGACTGACTTATAATTGATTAACTGCAGCAATGTGTAGATTATTTTTCTTGTAACATGTAATTAATGATTACTTAAAATATTATGTACTGGCTGGCTAAAAGGGGAGGAATTGTAGTGTATGTGCCTTTAAGAGCCCCCTGTGTACTGTAATGCCGGTAATGGCCACTCGGGCTATATAAGCCTGTATATTGTGTTGTATCAGTTAGTTTCCCTCCAGACTTTGTTCAGTAAACACCTGTGAAACCAACTCCTGTCTTCAGTGTCTCTATTAACACACAGATACAACAAAGCCAACTGTAGCCAGCTTAACATTGACCAACTCGTCATAGACTAGGGACCAAAACTGGCCACTCTCCAGGGTTCATTCACAGTAGCACCCCACAACACTGTGTCTAGGGGATGGTGGTTATTCTAACCAGTTTCATTTATCAGAATTCCAAATAGATTTGAACAATTATTACCGTACCTTTAAAGGTGAGCATGGAGTCCCTACCCCCAACAAGGACAAACCCATCCTAGGAACAGGAGGAAGCCATTCAGCCCCTCGAGCCTGTTCCGCCGTTCAGCTGATCTGTGGCCGAACTCCATTTAATCGCCTTTGGCCCATATCCCTTAATCCCTTTGGTTAACAAAAATCTGTAAGTCTCAGATTTAAAATTAATAATTGATTTAGCATCAATTGCCATTTGTGGAAGAGAGTTCCAAACTTCTACCTTTGTGTGTAGAAGTGTTTCCTAATTTCACTCCTGGAAGATCCTAGTCCGAGAATCCCCAACCAGCGGAAATAGTTTCTCTCTATCGACCCTATCTGTTCCCCTTAAAACTTTGATCAGATCACCCCTTAACCTTCTAAATTCCAGGGAATACAACCCTAGTTAGTGTAATCTCTCCTCGTAATTTAACACGGAGTCCGGGTATCATTCTATTCTAGAATTAGAATATTACAGCACAGAATCAGGCCATTCAGCCCATCATGTCTGGTCCAGTGTTTTTTCTATACGAGATATCCAGCCTAATGCGCCTCGTGCTAGTACTCTAAAGCTCCTATTCCCTTTCTGTCCTTATTTTTAAACTAATGTTTCTCTTTTTCCAACATATTCTGTTGTGCCTTTTCACATTTCATCTCCTGCCCCCATTTTGAAAGTGAAGCAACTTTTTAAATTGTCAGCTGACTGAAGTGTAACTGGACCAACCAGGGAAAGTTCACCCAGGGTCCTAGCTTAAGATAACTTTCCAGTGACCTTTGCTGGAAAGTTTATGCATGCAGATATCAGATGATATAGACTGGGATAGTAATAGTGTAAAGGGCAGAGATGGGGAAGAATTTCTAAAGTGCGTTCAGAAGAACTTTCTTGATCAGTATGTTACCAGCCCGACGAGGAAGGAGGCATTGCTGGATCTGGTTCTGGGGAATGAGGTGGGGCAAGTGGAGCAAGTGTCAGTAGGTGAACATTTAGGGAACAGTGATCATAGTATCATAGGTTTAGATTAGCTATGATAAAAGATAGGGAGCAATCTAGAGTAAAAATACTTAATTGGAGAAAGGCGCGTTTCAGTGGGTTGAGAACGGATCTGGCCCAGGTAAACTGCAATCAAAGATTGGCAGGCAAAACTGTAATCGGACAATGGGCTGCCTTTAAAGAGGAGATGGTTCGGGTACAGTTGAGGTACATTCCCACTAGAGGGAAAGGCAGGGCAACTAAAGTCCGAGCTCCCTGGATGACAAAGGAGATAGAAAGTAAGATGAAGCAGAAAAAGGGGGCGTATGACAGATGCCAGGTTGAGATTACAAGTGAGAATCAGGCTGAATATAGAAAGTTCAGAGGGGAAGTGAAAAAGAAAATAAGAGGGGCAAAGAGAGAGTATGAGAATAGATTGGCAGCTAACGTAAAAGAGAATTCAAAAGTCTTCTATAGGCATATAAATAATAAACAGGTAGTAAGAGGAGGGGTGGGGCCGATTAGGGACCAAAATGGAGACCTACGCATGGAGGCTGGGGTATTAAATGAGTACTTTGCATCTGTCTTCACCAAGGAAGAAGATGCTGCCATAGACACAGTGAAAGAGGAGGTAGAGGCGATACTGGATGAGATAAAAATTGATAAAGAGGAGGTACTAGAAAGGCTGTCTGAACTTGAAGTTGATAAGTCACCAGGACCGGATGGGATGCATCCCACACTGAGAGAGGTTAAGGAGGAAATCGCGGAGGTACTGGCCATAATCTTCCAATCCTCCTTAGAAACGGGGGTGGTGCCAGAGGACTGGAGAATTCTAAATGTTACACCCTTGTTCAAAAAAGGGTGTAAAGATAAACCCAGCAACTACAGGCCAGTCAATTTAACCTTGGTAGTGGAGAAGCTTTTAGAAACAATAATCAGGGACAAAGTTAACAGTCACTTGGACAAGTGTGGATTAATTAAGGAAAGCCAGCACGGATTTGTTGAAGGCAAATCGTGTTTAACCAACTTGATCGAGTTTTTTGATGAGGTAACAGAGAGGGTTGATGAGGGCAATGTGGTTGACGTGGTGTACATGGATTTCCAAAAGGCGTTCGACAAAGTGCCACACAATAGGCTCGCCAGCAAAGTTGAAGCCCATGGAATAAAAGGGACAGTGGCAGCATGGATACAAAATTGGCTGAGTGACAGGAAACAGAGAGTAGTGGTGAACGGTTGTTTTTCGGACTGGAGGAAGGTATACAGTGGTGTTCCCCAGGGGTCGGTTCTCGGACCACTGCTTTTCTTGATATATATTAATGACTTGGACTTGGGTGTACAGGGCACAATTTCAACATTTGCAGATGACACAAAACCTGGAAGTATAGTGAACAGTGAGAAGGATAAGACATGGACAGGCTGTTGGAATTTGTGGACACGTGGCAAATTAAATTTAACGCAGAAAAGTACAAAGTGATACATTTTGGTCGAAAGAATAAAGAGAGGCAATATAAGCTAAAGGGTACAATCCTAAAGGGGGTGCATGAACAGAGGGACCTGGGGGTATATGTGCACAAATCGTTGAAGGTGGCAGGGCAGGTTAAGAAAGTGGTTAAAAAAGCTTACGGGATCCTGGACTTCATAAATAGAGGCATAGAGTACAAAAGCAAGGAAGTTATGATGAACCTTTATAAAACACTGGTTCGGCCTCAACTGGAGTATTGTGTCCAATTCTGGGCACCGCACTTTAGCAAGAATGTGAAGGCCTTAGAGAGGGTGCAGAAAAGATTTACGAGAATGATTCCAGGAATGAGGGACTTCAGTTACATGGACAGACTGGAGAAGCTGTGCGGGTTAGGTTGATTGGCTATGATAAAATTGACCCTTAGTGTTAGGGGGATTAAATACATGGGGTTACGGGGATCGGGTGGGATATGTGTCGGTGCAGGCTCGATGGGCCGAAATGGCCTCTATCTGCACTGTGAGGTTTCTGTGATTTCTGTGATCTGTGAAGCTGGGGTTATTCTCCTTAGAGCAGAGAAGGTTGAGAGGAGATTTGATAGAGGTGTTCAAAATCATGAGGGGTCTAGACAGAGTAGATGGAGAGAAACTGTTCCCATTGGTGGAAGGGTCGAGAACCAGCGGACACAGATTCAAGGTGATTGGCAAAAGAACCAAAGGCGACATGAGGAAAAACTTTTTTACGCAGCGGGTGGTTAGGATCTGGAATGCACTGCCTGAAAGGGCGGTGGAGGCAGACTCAATCACGGTTTTCAAAAGGGAGTTGGATAAGTATCTGAGGGGAAAAGATTTGCAGGGCTCCGGGGAAAGGGCGGGTGAGTGGGACTAGCTGAAGTGCTCTTGCAGAGAGCCGGCACGGGCTCGACGGGCTGAATGGCCTCCTTCTGTGCTGTAACCATTCTATGATTCTATGATTCTTTAAAGCCCTCCATGGCCAAACAGTCTGTTGTCACTCATTGTCTAGACTGGCTCATGAAGTCTGAGCACCAGTGAGCGGTACGGGTGACCAGTCAGAAACAACAGCATTACACCCAAGCGTGAGTCCACAACTTAAGGAGAGAAATGGAGGAAAGAATCAATAGCAAAGCAAGGTTGCTTTAAGTGTTGAACTTCAGAATTCCAAAGCCACGTCATCTGAAACCAAGGGGGCGGGCTGGCTGAAACCCAGCAATCCACAGGCTGACAAAACTGTGCATTCAGGAACCAATGGGACGAGATGTGAAAAGTGTACACAAAATACAGGCTCGATGCTGCAGTGTGCCTGAAAACAAACCCCGAACAAACAGCTGTCAGACCCACAGCACAGAGGAGAGATATCTCTGAGTAACACACGCATGGAGTGTTACAGTGAGGGGTATGGGGTACATCAGAGTGTTACAGTGAGGGGTGTGGGGTATATCAAAGTTACAGTGAGGGGTGTGGGGTATATCAGAGGGGTGTGGGGTATATCAGTGTTACAGTGAGGGGTGGGGGTATATCAGTGTTACAGTGAGGGGTGGGGGTATATCGGAGTGTTACAGTGAGGGGTGTGGGGTATATCAGTGTTACAGTGAGGGGTGGGGGTATATCAGTGTTACAGTGAGGGGTGTGGGGTATATCAGTGTTACAGTGTGGTGTGTGGGGTATATCAGTGTTACAGTGAGGGGTGGGGGTATATCAGTGTTACAGTGAGGGGTGTGGGGTATATCAGTGTTACAGTGTGGTGTGTGGGGTATATCAGTGTTACAGTGAGGGGTGGGGGTATATCGGAGTGTTACAGTGAGGGGTGTGGGGTATATCAGTGTTACAGTGAGGGGTGTGGGGTATATCAGAGTGTTACAGTGAGGGGTGTGGGGTATGTCAGTGTTACAGTGAGGGGTGTGGGGTATATCAGTGTTACAGTGAGGGGTGTGGGGTATATCAGTGTTACAGTGTGGTGTGTGGGGTATACCAGTGTTACAGTGAGGGGTGTGGGGTATATCAGTGTTACAGTGAGGGGTGTGGGGTATATCAAAGTTACAGTGAGGGGTGTGGGGTATATCAGAGGTGCAGTGAGGGGTGTGGGGTATATCAGTGTTACAGTGAGGGGTGTGGGGTATATCAGTGTTACAGTGTAAGAAATCACACAACACCAGGTTATAGTCCAACAGCTTTATTTGAAATCACAAGCTTTCGGAGCGCTGCTCCTTCTTCAGGTGAAGTGGAGAAATGCATAAAGACACAGCTTATATAGTCAGAGAATCATGTCAGATGTTTACAGGTAACCTTTCCAACTGCCATTTATCGCACCTCGGCAGAGAGATAATCACAGCAGTCAAAGGTGTGAATGGTGTCCAAACAGGTCAGTCAGGGAAACATTACATCAAAGAACAATGAGGTGGGGTCACAAGGGGTCAAATATTGCAGATGCTGGGGTCTGTATGAAAAACAAAAAAACAGACAAAAAACATTTTTTTTGGCTGGAAATCACAGCAGGTCCAGCCGCATCTGTGTAGAGAGAACAAGCCAATGTCGACTCGAGTCTGGATGACCCTGCATCAGGTGGGGTTACATGTAGCGTGACATGAACCCAAGATCTCGGTTAAGGCCGTCCTCATGGGTGCGGAACTTGGCTATCAGTTTCTGCTCGACGATTTTGCGTTGTCGTGTGTCTCGAAGGCCACCTTGGAGAATGCTTACCCGAAGATCGGAGGCTGAATGTCCTTGACTGCTGAAGTGTTCCCCGACTGGGAGGGAACACTCCTGCCTGGTGATTGTTGCGCGGTGTCCGTTCATCCGTTGCCGCAGTGTCTGCATGGTCTCGCCGATGTACCATGCTCCGGGGCATCCTTTCCTGCAACGTATGAGGTAGACAACGTTGGCCGAGTCACATGAGTATGTACCATGTACCTGGTGGGTGGTGTCCTCACGTGTGATGATGGTATCTGTGTTGATGATCTGGCATGTCTTGCAGAGGTTGCTGTGGCAGGGTTGTGTGGTGTCATGGTCGCTGTTCTCCTGGAAGCTGGGTAATTTGCTGCGAACGATGGTCTGTTTGAGGTTAGGCGGCTGTTTGAAAGCGAGTAGTGGAGGCGTGGGGATGGCCTTAGCGAGGTGTTCGTCGTCATCGATGACATGTTGAAGGCTGCGAAGAACATGGCGTAGTTTCTCCGCTCCGGGGAAGTACTGGACGACGAAGGGTACTCTGTTGGTTGTGTCCCGTGTTTGTCTTCTGAGGAGGTCTATGCGATTTTTCGCTGTGGCCCGTCGGAACTGTCGATTGACGAGTCGAGCGTCATATCCCGTTCTTACAAGGGCGTCTTTCAGTGTCTGTAGGTGTCCATCGCGTTCCTCCTCGTCTGAGCAGATCCTGTGTATTCGCAGGGCTTGTCCATAGGGGATGGCTTCTTTAACGTGGTTAGGGTGGAAGCTGGAGAAGTGAAGCATCGTGAGGTTGTCCGTGGGCTTGCGGTAGAGTGAAGTGCTGAGGTGTCCGTCTTTGATGGAGATTCGTGTGTCCAGGAATGAGACTGATTCTGAGGAGTAGTCCATGGTGAGTTTGATGGTGGGATGGAACTTGTTGATGTTATCGTGTAGTCTTTTCAGAAACTACGCCATGTTCTTCGCAGCCTTCAACATGTCATCGATGACGACGAACACCTCGCTAAGGCCATCCCCACGCCTCCACTACTCGCTTTCAAACAGCCGCCTAACCTCAAACAGACCATCGTTCGCAGCAAATTACCCAGCTTCCAGGAGAACAGCGACCACGACACCACACAACCCTGCCACAGCAACCTCTGCAAGACATGCCAGATCATCAACACAGATACCATCATCACACATGAGGACACCACCCACCAGGTACATGGTACATACTCATGTGACTCGGCCAACGTTGTCTACCTCATACGTTGCAGGAAAGGATGCCCCGGAGCATGGTACATCGGCGAGACCATGCAGACACTGCGGCAACGGATGAACGGACACCGCGCAACAATCACCAGGCAGGAGTGTTCCCTCCCAGTCGGGGAACACTTCAGCAGTCAAGGATATTCAGCCTCCGATCTTCGGGTAAGCATTCTCCAAGGTGGCCTTCGAGACACACGACAACGCAAAATCGTCGAGCAGAAACTGATAGCCAAGTTCCGCACCCATGAGGACGGCCTTAACCGAGATCTTGGGTTCATGTCACGCTACATGTAACCCCACCTGATGCAGGGTCATCCAGACTCGAGTCGACATTGGCTTGTTCTCTCTACACAGATGCGGCTGGACCTGCTGTGATTTCCAGCCAAAAAAAATGTTTTTTGTCTGTTTTTTTGTTTTTCATACAGACCCCAGCATCTGCAATATTTGACCCCTTGTGACCCCACCTCATTGTTCTTTGATGTAATGTTTCCCTGACTGACCTGTTTGGACACCATTCACACCTTTGACTGCTGTGATTATCTCTCTGCCGAGGTGCGATAAATGGCAGTTGGAAAGGTTACCTGTAAACATCTGACATGATTCTCTGACTATATAAGCTGTGTCTTTATGCATTTCTCCACTTCACCTGAAGAAGGAGCAGCGCTCCGAAAGCTTGTGATTTCAAATAAAGCTGTTGGACTATAACCTGGTGTTGTGTGATTTCTTACATTTGTCCACCCCAGTCCAACTCCGGCATCTCCACACCAGTGTTACAGTGAGGGGTGGGGGTATATCGGAGTGTTACAGTGAGGGGTGTGGGGTATATCAGTGTTACAGTGAGGGGTGTGGGGTATGTCAGTGTTACAGTGAGGGGTGTGGGGTATATCAGTGTTACAGTGAGGGGTGTGGGGTATATCAGTGTTACAGTGTGGTGTGTGGTGTATATCAGTGTTACAGTGAGGGGTGGGGGTATATCAGTGTTACAGTGAGGGGTGTGGGGTATATCAGTGTTACAGTGTGGTGTGTGGGGTATATCAGTGTTACAGTGAGGGGTGTGGGGTATATCAGTGTTACAGTGAGGGGTGTGGGGTATGTCAGTGTTACAGTGAGGGGTGTGGGGTATATCAGTGTTATGGTGTGTGGGGTATATCAGAGTGTTACAGTGAGGGGTGTGGGGTATATCAGAGTGTTACAGTGAGGGGTGTGGGGTATATCAGTGTTACAGTGTGGTGTGTGGGTATATCAGTGTTACAATGAGGGGTGTGGGGTATATCAGTGTTACAGTGACGGGTGTGGGGTATATGAGAGTGTTATAGTGAGGGGTGTGGGGTATATCAGAGGTGCAGTGAGGGCTGTGGGGTATATCAGAGGTGCAGTGAGGGGTGTGGGGTATATCAGAGTGTTACAGTGAGGGGTGCGGGGTATATCAGTGTTACAGTGAGGGGTGTGGGGTATAAGAACATAAGAACATAAGAAATAGGAGCAGGAGTAGGCCAATCGGCCCCTCGAGCCTGCTCCGCCATTCAATAAGATCATGGCTGATCTGATCCTAACCGCCAATCCACTATCACAGAACCATCTCCTGAATCTAACAGAATTAGACACACGAAATAGGAGCGGGATCAGGCTACACGGCCCCTGGGCCCGCTCCGCTACCCACAGGGCCATGAACGATCCGAACCTAGACTCATGTCCAAATTCCTGCCCGCTCCCCGTAACCCTTAATTCCCTTTACTTCTAGGAAACTGTCTATTTCTGTTTTAAATTTATGTAATGATGTAGCTTCTACAGCTTTTTGGGGCAGCATATTCCATGGACCTACCACCCTCTGAGTGAAGTAGTTCCTCCTCATCTCAGTTTTGAAAGAGCAGCCCCTTATTCTAAGACTATGCCCCCTAGTTCTAGTTTCACCCATCATCGGGAACATCTTCCCCGCATCCACCCGATCCAACCCCTTCACAATCTTATATGTTTCAATAAGATCGCCTCTCATTCTTCTGAACTCCAATGAGTAGAGTCCCAATCTACTCAACCTCTCCTCATATGTCCATCCCCTCATCCCCGGGGTTAACCGAGTGAACCTTCTTTGTACTGACTCGAGAGCAAGTATGTCCTTTCTTAAGTATGGACACCAAAACTGTACGCAGTATTCCAGGTGCGGTCTCACCAATACCTTGTACAACTGAAGCAATACCTCCCTATTTTTATATTCTATCCCCCTAGCAATGAAAGCCAACATTCCACTGGCCTTCTTAATCACTTGCTGCACCTGCATACTAACCTTTTGAGTTTCGTGCACCAGGACCCCCAGATCCCTTTGTACTTCAGTACTTTCCAGTTTCTTGCCATTAAGATAATAACTTGCTCTACGATTTTTCCTGCCAAAGTGCATAACCTCACACTTTCCAGTATTGTATTCCATCTGCCAAATCTCTGCCCACTTACTTAGCCTGTCAATGTCCCCTTGCAGGTTTTTTATGTCCTCCTCACTCACTACTTTCCCTCCCATCTTAGTATCATCTGCAAACTTTGATATGTTACACTCGGTCCCCTCCTCCAAATCGTTAATATAGATTGTAAAGAGTTGGGGACCCAGCACTGACCCCTGCGGAACACCACTAGTTACTGATTGCCAGTCTGAGAATGAACCATTTATCCCAACTCTCTGCCTTCTGTTAGATAGCCAATCCTCTATCCATGCCAGAATATTACCCCCAATCCCGTGATTTTTTATCTTAAGCAATAATCTTTTGTGTGGCACCTTGTCAAATGCCTTTTGGAAGTCTAAATACACTACGTCCACTGGTTCCCCTTTATCCACCCTATATGTTACTTCCTCAAAGAACTCCAGCAAATTTGTCAAACATGACTTCCCCTTCATAAAACAATGCTGACTTTGTCCTATTAAATTATGATTATCCAAATGTCCTGTTACTGTCTCCTTAATAATGGACTCCAAAATTTTACCTACCACAGATGTTAGGCTAACCGGTCTATAGTTTCCAGCCTTCTGTCTACTGCCCTTTTTAAATAAGGGTGTTACATTAGCAGTTTTCCAGTCTGCCGGGACCTTTGCCGAGTCCAGGGAGTTTTGGAAAATTATTACCAATGCATCCACAATCCCTACCGCCACTTCCCTCAAGACCCTAGGATGTAAGCCATCAGGCCCAGGTGATTTATCCGCCTTGAGTCCCATTATTTTACCGAGTACCGTTTCTTTAGTGATTTTGATCGTGTTTAGCTCCTCCCCCCCCTTTAGCCCCCTGTTTGTCCAGTGTTGGGATATTCTTAGTGTCTTCTACTGTAAAGACTGATGTAAAATATTCATTCAGTGTTTTTGCCATCTCCATATTTCCCACCATTAATTTCCCGGTCTCATCCTCTAAGGGACCAACATTTACTTTTGCCACCCTTTTTCTTTTTATATAACTATAAAAACTCTTACTATCTGTTTTTATATTTTTTGCTAATTTACTTTCATAATCTATCTTCCCTTTCTTAATCAATCTTTTTGTTATTTTTTGCTGTCTTTTAAAGTTTTCCCAATCCTCTATCCTCCCACTAGATTTGGCTACCTTATATGCCCTTGTTTTTAGTCGAATACTATCCTTAATTTCTTTACTTAGCCATGGATGGCTGTCTTTTCTTTTACACCCTTTTCTTCTCAGTGGAATATATTTTTTTTGGAAGTTGTAAAATAACTCCTTAAATGTACACCACTGATCATGTATCGTCTTACCCTTTAATCTATTTTCCCAATCCACTCTACTCAATTCCGCTCTCATACCTTCATAGTCTCCTTTATTCAAGCTTAGCACGCTTGTTTGAGATCCAACCTTCTCACCCTCTAATTGAATATGGAATTCAACCATGTTATGGTCACTCATTCCAAGGGGATCCTTTACTAGGACATTTTTAATTAATCCTGTCTCGTTACACAGGACCAGATCTAAGGTTGCTTGCCCCCTGGTCGGTTCAGTTACATACTGCTCAAGAAACCCATCCCTAATACACTCAATGAACTCATCCTCAAGGCTGCCCTGCCCAATTTGATTTGTCCAATTAATATGATAGTTAAAATCCCCCATAATTATAGATGTTCCCTTATTACAAGCCTCAACTATTTCCTGATTGATACTCCGTCCAACAGAGTTGCCACTGTTCGGAGGCCTATAGACTACGCCCACTAGTGTTTTTTTCCCCTTATTATTCCTTACCTCCACCCAAACTGTTTCATTATCCTGATCTTTTGACCCAATATCATTTCTCTGTATTACGGTGATTCCTTCCTTTATTAACATAGCCACCCCACCTCCCCTTCCTTCCTGCCTGTCCTTCCTGATCGTTAAATAACCTGGTATGTTTAATTCCCAGGCATTGTCACCCTGCAGCCATGTTTCTGTAATGGCCACAAGATCATACCCATATGTAGTTATTTGTGCCATTAACTCGTCTATTTTGTTACGAATGCTACGTGCATTCAGATAGAGAACTTTCAAAGATGTTTTGTGACACTTAGTTCCTGCTTTTGCCCTTTTTATTACTTTACCTTTTACTCCATACCTTCTGCCCCTTCCTGACACGCTCTGGTTTTTAATTTCCCCACTGCTACCTGAGTCTATGACCTTCTCTGTTGTCATTTTTATTATTTGCTCTCTAGGAACCTCCCCCCCACTAGTTAGTTTAAAGCCCTCTCTACAGCCCTAGTTATATGATCCGCCAGGACTCTAGTCCCAGCACTGGCCAAGTGAAGCCCGTCCCAACGGAACAGCTCCCTCCTGCCCCAGTACTGGTGCCAGTGTCCCAGGAAGCAAAACCCATTTCTCCCACACCAGTCTTTGAGCCACGCATTTAACTCTCTAATTTTATTTGTCCTAGCCAAATTCGCTCGTGGCTCAGGTAATAATCCAGAGATTATTACCCTTGTGGTTCTGCTTTTTAGTTTGGCCCCTAGCTGCTCAAACTCCCTCAGCAGAACCTCCTTCCTTGTCCTATCTAGGTTGTTGGTACCAACATGGACCACGACAACTGGATCCTCCCCCTCCCACTCCAAGTTTCTCTCCAGTCCAGAGGAGATGTCCTCAACCCTGGCACCGGGCAGGCAACACAGCCTTCGGGACTCTCGCTCTCGGCTGCAAAGAACTCTATCTATCCCCCTAACGATACTATCCCCTACCACTACAAAATTTCTTTCAACTCCCCCCACTTGAATGGCCCCCTGCTCCACGGTGCTGTGGCCAGGTTGCTCATCCTCCCTGCAGTCCCTGCTCCTGTCCCCACAGGGAGTAAGAGCCTCGAACCTGTTGGACAAGTGCAAGGGCTGCGGCTCCTCCAACACTACCTCCTGGATCCCCGTACCTGCCTCACTTCTAGTCACACCATCCTGACCCTGGCCACGGACTACATCTGAATTAATTAATCTAATTGGTGTGACTACCTCGTGATACACAGAGTCCAGGTAACTCTCCCCCTCCCTGATCTGTCTCAGTGTTTGAAGCTCGGACTCCAGCTCTTCAACACGGAGCCGGAGTTCCTCGAGCAGCCAACACTTACTGCAAATGTGATCACCGTGAGCATCAATGGTGTCCACCAGCTCCCACATATTGCAACAGCAACACATCACCTGATCTCCCATTCTATGTAATTAATTAAATTTATTAATATTATTCTTAAATATCCTCTGCCCCGATTCTAGATGGTGAATATCACACCTTAGAACCATAAACCAAAGAGATTTAAGCTTAAAAGGGAGAAATACTCACCAACCAATCACTTACCCGCTTTCTGGTGACGTCACACTTGGATTACTTTTTACCTCTCTCCTTCCAGACTGGAGACTGGAGATTGGTAAACCTTACCTGGTCTCTGGGACTTTTATAGCCCCGCTCTGCCGCTCAGGTTTCCCGCCGACGCTGTGAGGCCTTACCTGGGTCTCTGGGACTTTTATAGCCCCGCTCTGCCGCTCAGGTTTCCCGCCGACGCTGTGAGGCCTTACCTGGGTCTCTGGGACTTTTATAGCCCCGCTCTGTCGCTCAGGTTTCCCGCCGACGCTGTGAGGCCTTACCTGGGTCTCTGGGACTTTTATACCCCGCGCTGCCGCTCAGGTTTCCCGCCGACGCTGTGAGGCCTTACCTGGTCTCTGGGGACTTTTATACCCCGCGCTGCCGCTCAGGTTTCCCGCCGAAGCTGTGAGGCCTTACCTGGTCTCTGGGGACTTTTATACCCCGCTCTGCCGCTCAGGTTTCCCGCCGACGCTGTGAGGCCTTACCTGGTCTCTGGGGACTTTTATACCCCGCTCTGCCGCTCAGGTTTCCCGCCGACGCTGTGACGCCTTACCGGGTCTCTGGGGACTTTTATAGCCCCGCTCTGCCGCTCAGGATTCCCGCCGACGCTGTGAGGCCTTACCTGGGTCTCTGGGACTTTTATAGCCCCGCTCTGCCGCTCAGGATTCCCGCCGACGCTGTGAGGCCTTACCTGGGTCTCTGGGTCTTTTATAGCCCCGCTCTGCCGCTCAGGATTCCCGCCGACACTGTGAGGCCTTACCTGGTCTCTGGGGACTTTTATACCCCGCTCTGCCATTCAGGTTTCCCGCCGACGCTGTGAGGCCTTACCGGGTCTCTGGGGACTTTTATACCCCGCTCTGCCGCTCAGGTTTCCCGCCGACGCTGTGAGGCCTTACCTGGTCTCTGGGACTTTTATAGCCCCGCTCTGCCGCTCGAGATTCCCGCCGACGCTGTGAGGCCTTACCTGGTCTCTGAGGACTTTTATACCCCGCTCTGCCGCTCGAGTTTCCCGCCGATGCTGTGAGGCCTTACCTGGTCTCTGGGACTTTTATAGCCCCGCTCTGCCGCTCAGGTTTCCCGCCGACGCTGTGAGGCCTTACCTGGTCTCTGGGGCCTTTTATACCCCGCTCTGCCGCTCGAGTTTCCCGCTGTCAGTGTTACAGTGAGGGGTGTGGGGTATATCAGTGTTATGGTGTGTGGGGTATATCAGAGTGTTACAGTGAGGGGTGTGGGGTATATCAGTGTTACAGTGAGGGGTGTGGGGTATATCAGTGTTACAGTGAGGGGTGTGGGGTATATCAGTGTTACAGTGAGGGGTGTGGGGTATATCAGTGTTACAGTGAGGGGTGTGGGGTATATCTGTGTTACAGTGAGGGGTGTGGGGTATATCAGTGTTACAGTGAGGGGTGTGGGGTATATCAGTGTTACAGTGAGGGGTGTGGGGTATATCAGTGTTACAGTGAGGGGTGTGGGGTATATCTGTGTTACAGTGAGGGGTGTGGGGTATATCAGTGTTACAGTGAGGGGTGTGGGGTATATCAGTGTTACAGTGAGGGGTGTGGGGTATATCAGAGGTGCAGTGAGGGGTGTGGGGTATATCAGTGTTACAGTGAGGGGTGTGGGGTATATCAGTGTTACAGTGAGGGGTGTGGGGTATATCAGAGTGCTACAGTGAGGGGTGCGGGGTATATCAGTGTTACAGTGAGGGGTGTGGGGTATGTCAGTGTTACAGTGAGGGGTGTGGGGTATGTCAGTGTTACAGTGAGGGGTGTGGGGTATATCAGTGTTACAGTGAGGGATGTGGGGTATATCAGAGTGTTAGTGAGGGGTGCGGGGTATGTCAGTGTGGTGTGTGTGTATATCAGTCTTACACTGCAGGGCGTGGGGTATGTTAGAGTGTTACAGTGAAGGGTGTGGGGTATATCAGTGTTACATTGATGGGTGTGGGGTATATCAGAGTGTTACAGTGAGGGGTGTGGGGTATATCAGTGTTACAGTGAGGGCTGTGGGGTATATCAGTGTTACAGTGTGGTGTGTGGGGTATATCAGTGTTACAGTGAGGGGTGTGGGGTATATCAGTGTTACAGTGAGGGGTGTGTGGTATATCAGTGTTACAGTGAGGGGTGTGGGGTCTATCAGTGTTACAGTGTGCTGTGTGTGTATATCAGTCTTACACTGTGGGGTGTGGGGTATGTTAGAGTGTTACAGTGAGGGATGTGGGGTATATCAGTCTTACAGTGAAGGGTGTGGGGTATATCAGTGTTACACTGAGGGGTGTGGGGTATATCAGAGTGTTACAGTGAGGGGTGTGGGGTATATCAGTGTTACAGTGAGGGGTGTGGGGTATATCAGTGTTACAGTGTGGGGTATATCAGTGTTACAGTGAGGGGTGTGGGGTATATCAGTGTTACAGTGGTGTGTGGGGTATATCAGTGTTACAGTGAGGGGTGTCGGGTATATCAGTGCTACAGTGAGGGGTGTCGGGTATATCAGTGTTACAGTGAGGGGTGTGGGGTATTTCAGAGTGTTACAGTGAGGGGTGTGGGGTGTATCAGTCTTACAGTGAAGGGTGTGGGGTACATCAGTGTTACATTGAGGGGTGTGGGGTGTATCAGAGTGTTACAGTGAGGGGTGTGGGGTATATCAGTGTTACAGTGAGGGGTGTGGGGTATATCAGTGTTACAGTGTGGTGTGTGGGGTATATCAGTGTTACAGTGAGGGGTGTGGGGTATATCAGTGTTACAGTGTGGTGTGTGGGGTATATCAGTGTTACAGTGAGGGGTGTGGGGTATATCAGTGCTACAGTGAGGCGTGTCGGGTATATCAGTGTTACAGTGAGGGGTGTGGGGTATATCAGTGTTACAGTGAGGGGTGTGGGGTATATCAGTGTTACAGTGAGGGGTGTCGGGTATATCAGTGCTACAGTGAGGCGTGTGGGGTATATCAGTGTTACAGTGAGGGGTGTGGGGTATATCAGTGTTACAGTGAGGGGTGTGGGGTATATCAGTGTTACAGTGAGGGGTGTGGGGTATATCAGTGTTACAGTGAGGGGTGTGGGGTATATCAGTGTTACAGTGAGGGGTGTGGGGTATATCAGTGTTACAGTGAGGGGCGTGGGGTATATCAGTGTTACAGTGAGGGGCGTGGGGTATATCAGTGTTACAGTGAGGGCTGTGGGGTATATCAGTGTTACAGTGAGGGGTGTGGGGTATATCAGTGTTACAGTGAGGGGTGTGGGGTATATCAGTGTTACAGTGAGGGGTGTGGGGTATATCAGTGTTACAGTGAGGGGTGTGGGGTATATCAGTGTTACAGTGAGGGGTGTGGGGTATATCAGTGTTACAGTGAGGGGTGTGGGGTATATCAGTGTTACAGTGAGGGGTGTGGGGTATATCAGTGTTACAGTGAGGGGCGTGGGGTATATCAGTGTTACAGTGAGGGGCGTGGGGTATATCAGTGTTACAGTGAGGGGCGTGGGGTATATCAGTGTTACAGTGAGGGGTGTGGGGTATATCAGTGTTACAGTGAGGGGCGTGGGGTATATCAATGTTACAGTGAGGGGTGTGGGGTATATCAGTGTTACAGTGAGGGGTGTGGGGTATATCAGTGTTACAGTGAGGGGTGTCGGGTATATCAGTGTTACAGTGAGGGGTGTGGGGTATATCAGTGTTACAGTGAGGGGTGTGGGGTATATCAGTGTTACAGTGAGGGGTGTGGGGTATATCAGTGCTACAGTGAGGGGTGTGGGGTATATCAGTGTTACAGTGAGGGGCATGGGGTATATCAGTGTTACAGTGAGGGGTGTGGGGTATATCAGTGTTACAGTGAGGGGTGTGGGGTATATCAGTGTTACAGTGAGGGGTGTGGGGTATATCAGTGTTACAGTGAGGGGTGTGGGGTATATCAGAGTGTTACAGTGAGGGGTGTGGGGTATATCAGTGTTACAGTGAGGGGTGTGGGGTATATCAGTGTTACAGTGAGGGGTGTCGGGTATATCAGTGCTACAGTGAGGCGTGTCGGGTATATCAGTGTTACAGTGAGGGGTGTGGGGTATATCAGTGTTACAGTGAGGTGTGTGGGGTATATCAGTGTTACAGTGAGGGGTGTCGGGTATATCAGTGCTACAGTGAGGCGTGTCGGGTATATCAGTGTTACAGTGAGGGGCGTGGGGTATATCAGTGTTACAGTGAGGCGCGTGGGGTATATCAGTGTTACAGTGAGGGGCGTGGGGTATATCAGTGTTACAGTGAGGGGTGTGGGGTATATCAGTGTTACAGTGAGGGGCGTGGGGTATATCAGTGTTACAGTGAGGGCTGTGGGGTATATCAGTGTTACAGTGAGGGGTGTGGGGTATATCAGTGTTACAGTGAGGGGTGTGGGGTATATCAGTGTTACAGTGAGGGGTGTCGGGTATATCAGTGTTACAGTGAGGGGTGTGGGGTATATCAGTGTTACAGTGAGGGGTGTGGGGTATATCAGTGTTACAGTGAGGGGTGTGGGGTATATCAGTGTTACAGTGAGGGGCGTGGGGTATATCAGTGTTACAGTGAGGGGTGTCGGGTATATCAGTGTTACAGTGAGGGGTGTGGGGTATATCAGTGTTACAGTGAGGGGTGTGGGGTATATCAGTGTTACAGTGAGGGGTGTGGGGTATATCAGTGTTACAGTGAGGGGTGTCGGGTATATCAGTGTTACAGTGAGGGGTGTGGGGTATATCAGTGTTACAGTGAGGGGTGTGGGGTATGTCAGAGTGTTACAGTGAGGGGTGTGGGGTATATCAGTGTTACAGTGAGGGGTGTCGGGTATATCAGTGTTACAGTGAGGGGTGTGGGGTATATCAGTGTTACAGTGAGGGGTGTGGGGTATATCAGTGTTACAGTGAGGGGTGTGGGGTATATCAGTGTTACAGTGAGGGGTGTCGGGTATATCAGTGTTACAGTGAGGGGTGTGGGGTATATCAGTGTTACTGTGAGGGGTGTGGGGTATATCAGTGTTACAGTGAGGGGTGTGGGGTATATCAGTGTTACAGTGAGGGGTGTGGTGTATATCAGTGTTACAGTGAGGGGCGTGGGGTATATCAGAGTTACAGTGAGGGGCGTGGGGTATATCAGTGTTACAGTGAGGGGTGTGGGGTATATCAGTGTTACAGTGAGGGGTGTCGGGTATATCAGTGTTACAGTGAGGGGTGTGGGGTATATCAGTGTTACAGTGAGGGGTGTCGGGTATATCAGTGTTACAGTGAGGGGTGTGGGGTATATCAGTGTTACAGTGAGGGGTGTGGGGTATATCAGTGTTACAGTGAGGGGTGTCGGGTATATCAGTGTTACAGTGAGGGGTGTGGGGTATATCAGTGTTACTGTGAGGGGTGTGGGGTATATCAGTGTTACAGTGAGGGGTGTCGGGTATATCAGTGTTACAGTGAGGGGTGTGGGGTATATCAGTGTTACAGTGAGGGGTGTGGGGTATATCAGTGTTACAGTGAGGGGCGTGGGGTATATCAGTGTTACAGTGAGGGCTGTGGGGTATATCAGTGTTACAGTGAGGGGTGTGGGGTATATCAGTGTTACAGTGAGGGGTGTGGGGTATATCAGTGTTACAGTGAGGGGCGTGGGGTATATCAGTGTTACAGTGAGGGGTGTCGGGTATATCAGTGTTACAGTGAGGGGTGTGGGGTATATCAGTGTTACAGTGAGGGGTGTGGGGTATATCAGTGTTACAGTGAGGGGTGTGGGGTATATCAGTGTTACAGTGAGGGGTGTCGGGTATATCAGTGTTACAGTGAGGGGTGTGGGGTATATCAGTGTTACAGTGAGGGGTGTGGGGTATGTCAGAGTGTTACAGTGAGGGGTGTGGGGTATATCAGTGTTACAGTGAGGGGTGTCGGGTATATCAGTGTTACAGTGAGGGGTGTGGGGTATATCAGTGTTACAGTGAGGGGTGTGGGGTATATCAGTGTTACAGTGAGGGGTGTGGGGTATATCAGTGTTACAGTGAGGGGTGTCGGGTATATCAGTGTTACAGTGAGGGGTGTGGGGTATATCAGTGTTACAGTGAGGGGTGTGGGGTATATCAGTGTTACTGTGAGGGGTGTGGGGTATATCAGTGTTACAGTGAGGGGTGTGGGGTATATCAGTGTTACAGTGAGGGGTGTGGTGTATATCAGTGTTACAGTGAGGGGCGTGGGGTATATCAGAGTGTAATTCTGTGAGGAAATTAGGTCACAGGAATGGGCGTGGGATATGCAGCTGTAGTGACTGCAGTTGACGTGGCTGTTATGATCGAGGATTGTTGGTTTAAGTGTACACACTAGGGTGTGTGCTGGGGCAGCGATTTCACCTGTTGAAGTGCTTGCTAGGGACCATCCATAAATGCCATCCTTTTCACAAGCGTACAATATGTCCCTTTGTTTATCTCGGTCCCAAACACGTTTTAATATGAGGTAAATTGAGTATTACTGTTAAATGGTGAAGCCAAGGCATTTCCCTCCCTAGCCTGTACTCTTTAGGATTGTGAATTATTCGGGATGGTGCCTTACCTCACCGCACTGACACTGACAGCTATCGGGCTCTGAGTTCCTGGCTGGGTGTGTACCAGTGCCCATGATTGGCTGTGAGTGATATCATAATGCGTGCTTCCTGTGCCGTGTCATTTATTGCCCATTCTCTCCCAGCACTCCTGACACTGTGCCGGTTAATAAACAAATCCTCATATTAATCACAGTTCTCCAGCTGGGTCCGACCTCCTGTTTGGCAGTGAATCTCAGTGTGCACAACACCGCCATCTGGTGCTCACAGAGAATATAGGCCATGCAGTCCTTCCTGATCCATCTGTTCACCCTGCGTGCTGCCCAATGAACGGTGAATGGGCTCGAAGCTGTCTAACATCCTCATCTACTTACTATGTTTTTTTATTCGTTCCTGAGATGTGGGCGTCGCTGGCAAGGCCGGCATTTATTGCCCATCCCTAATTGCCCTTGAGAAGGTGCTGGTGAGCCGCCTTCTTGAACCGCTGCAGTCCGTGTGGTGAAGGTGCTCCCACAGCGCTGTTAGGGAGGGAGTTCCAGGATTTTGACCCAGAGACGATGAAGGAACGGCCGATATATTTCCAAGTCAGGACGGTGTGTGACTTGGAGAGGAACTTGGTGTTCCCATGTGCCTGCTGCCCTTGTCCTTCTAGGTGGTAGAGGTCGCGGGTTTGGGAGGTGCTGTCGAAGAAGTGTTTGAACAGAGCTGAGTGCTGCTTCATGTAGTCAAAGTACGTCTCGATCTGAGAATCACCAGAGGTCCAGTTTTGGACTGGTCAGTCCATGAGGTAAGAGGACTGTCTGGAAGTTACTAAAATGTAAATTAGATTCCAAATGTCTGTCTTTTTAAAGGTGGTGATCCTATTCTGCTTCCACAACTGAAAGATGGACCCATAATAAGTACAAATATCTCTCTAACTCACTCACGCTCATGTACAGCTGCTATTGGATTGGAAGTGTGGAACACCTAATGGTTAATATTCTATAAATGAGTCTAATATACTGCCTCAATTCTTCAGTTGATATGTTTTGTTCTAAAAATATTTTTTTCTTTACGAACATACAAAATTGACGGACAGGATAAGACCAGCTGGTCCATCGAGCCTGCCCCACACCCACACCTCGATGGCAGGAGTATCGTGACCAGACACTTCCCCTTCCTTCCCCACCACCACACCCCCCATCCCGCGAGAGGCAAAACAACAGAGAAAAAACCCCGGGGCCAATAAGAGAAAAACATACTCTGGAAAATTTCTCTCCGACCCCCTCAGGCAATGGAAACCAGTCCAGGAGATCACACGGACTAAGTGTTATCTCTAAAGACACTCACCTTCTACACAGTGCGATCACGGCCCCAGTCAGGAACCGGTCCGGCTCCCTCTTGGTGCCGAGAGTCAGCACCAATGTTCCCTGTAAGCTGTGCTTTGTTTGCATGGCCTGTTTCTTTTAGTGCGTGATCCCTTTAAATTAACGCGTAGCGCGGTATTTACAGTGGAGAAGCCGGTGAGCGACCTTTCCCATTACTAGAGGGAGTATTGGTCGGCACCCACCACACCAGCCGGCAACACATGCCAGAGGCTCACTACTCTCTGGGAAAAGAAGAACCGCCCAACATCCAGTCTATTCCTACTCTTACACAGTTTAAACTACAAGCCCCAAGGCTCCCTGGTACATATCTAAACGGCCCAAAAGGACAAAGGCTTGCAGGCCCCGGTCTGCTGTAGCTACCTCCGCACCACATGCTCTCTGGGGTACGTCTGCAGGCAGGCAACAATATTTATTAAATGCCTTTATACAGTGCATTTAACATAGTAAAACGACCCAAGGCGCTTCACGGGAGCTTTAGATTAAATTTGTCACCGAGCCACATGAGGAGATATTGGGACAGGGGACCAAAAGCTTGGTCAAAGAGGTCGGTTTTAAGGAGCGTCTTAAAGGAGGAAAGGGAGGCGGAGAGGTTTAGGGGGGGAATTCCAGAGCTTAGGGCCCAGGCAGCTGAAGGCACGGCCGCCAACGGTGGAGCGATAGGCGCAAGAGGCCAGAATTGGAGGAGCGCAGAGATCTCGGAGGGTTGTAGGGCTGGAGGAGGTTAGAGAGATAAGGAGGGGCGAGGGGCCATGGGGGGATTTGAAAACCAGGATAAGAATTTTAAAATTGAGGCGTTGCTTAACCAGGAGCCAATGTAGGTCAGCGAGCACAGGGGTGATGGGTGAACGGGACTTGGGCAATATGACATGTTGAGAGCTCAAACAATGGGTCTGTAAGAAGAGGGTGTGCAGACTGAAACAGGAAGGGTCACAGTCTGTTATAGTAATGGGGTACGATAGTTGACAGTACACTGAGTTAGAAAACTCCTTTTACACCATGGCCTGGAATTTGAATCCAGTCCAGTCCAGATGTAATTGAAATGACTTGGCCTCCTGTTACTGCCCAGCATTCCGGCCCTGTGCTCTATGTATAACTGTGTGGATACTGTCCAAGTATTAGCTTATATTTGAGTGTGTGCATATGAAACTTCTAAGAAAGAACATAAGAAATAGGAGCAGGAGTCGGCCATTCGGCCCCTCGAGCCTGCTCCGCCATTCAATGAGATCATGGCTGATCCGATTTTGGCCTCAACATCACTTTCCTGCCCACTCCCCATCTATCAATTCTCAAGGGCACCTAGGGATTCAGGCTAAACTTAGCCCAGACCTCAGAGGAGAAACGTTTGGTCACTACATTGCCCAGTCCTGTGATTTGTTGCTTTTAAAACTATGCTAACTTCTTCTGACCCATAACCTCTTCAGATAACATGATAGACATTATGTTACAGTAATACTCTACAGTTCCTTGATTCATATCTCAATTCTATTTGAACAGGAGTCAGCCTACAGACCAGAAGGTAGTTCCTGCATTTATGGAATATTGATCAGAATCTCACCTTTCACTAATTTCCTGGGGGATTCTAGAGAGTAGGCCGCCTGGTCCAGGTGCCCTGTTGCTAGTCAACGCTTTCCATTCTTTCATAACGCATTCTCTGCTGACTTGCACATATGTTATAGATTCTAGAGTCATCCAGGGCTTTCCAGACCATTTTCATGAATACTAATGCAAATAATTAATGTAAAACATCTGCCATTTCCTGTGATATTCCCGCCAAGTCAGCCCTCCAAAGACCTGAACCCTGGAGGGGCCCTTTGATGACAGATTGTATTCTAGAATAGGCCAAATTCAGTTGGAAACTGGTTATTATGCTTTTTTCAGGAATCTCTAAAGTCCAGTCATTAGAATAATGGAGAGTTATTGTCGCTGTAGAGCACACATTGAGTGCTGGACACAGGCTGACTCATTTCAGGGCAGTATCTGTCACCCATCACCCTCTCAAGGATTGCAGGAGTATTCATTCCCTCCTGTTCTGAAGATGCTCAGATACAGTTCCATTGAGTGCCCACCACCCTCCGATACCGCACCCAGCTGACCATTCTACATGTGTGAGCCTAGACAGTGAGCAAAGACAGGCTATTCGACTAAGAGGGGCATCACAACTTCACCTGTGATTTGTTCCCCACCCCCCAAAGACCTTTCACCATGATAGCAAACGAGAGCAGGCACCCTGGACAATTCTCCCCCTCCCTAACCCAGGAGGCTCTGAGGCCAATGGACGCACCATACTAGTTAAGGTCAGGAAACCCAGCTCAAGCCTGGGACTTTCCTGCTTCATGTGGCTTGGTGTAAATGAACGTAAGCTCCACATTTGTACAAGAACAATGACTTTATTATATCCAGCATGAGAAATTTACATTATGTTTGCCAATTTCATACAACCCAAACATGTGCTTGGACCTTCAGCACTGGTGTGAATTTACACGAAACTCCCTTTGTTGGCCCCACCCTACTCCTGGAAGAGTCCATGAGCTTCCAGGATTCGCGGCTCACTGGATTCATTGGAACTCAAGATTCAATGTTCTCCCAGAGCGGGAATTCTGATCAATGGGACCCGCTGTACTTGGTAACATTTCTTGGAAGATTAGGAGAAAGATTTATATAAAACAGGAATCCCTTTTTCTGGGGTTATGTTAATTTCGGTTGGTTCCCTGACACGACTGCGGCTGTTTTCTATAATCTTCAACAAAGAATTATTGGCAGCTCCCTTTTTAATGCAGGTTAATGTTAACAGGTTCAGAGCGGTGAATAAGTGGATGCGGCTGTGTCGAGTGCGGGTTCCCCATGAACAAGTCTTCGCCTTCATCATCTTTACTTACTGTTGGACGCACGATCCGGGACGGATTTTCCTGAGCAGTCATTGTGCTGCTCAGTTTTCAGCAGGGTTGCCATTTTCCGGAGAATGCCCAAGCTGATGGGAAATGAGCCACTGTCGGTTTTAGCACGATGGGATATTCTGGGGTGAGGCTGCTGAATCTAGAGCCCAATCCTCCACCATTGTGTAATTGATGATTTAAAAAAAACACAATCAGAGGCCACTGTTATCACTCTGGCCTGCTGAGTGTTCCCACCATTTTCGGGTTTTGTTTCACGATGTGCATTGCTGTTTCTAAATACTTGTATGTTGTGGTTTGAACACCCTGGTAGTCCAGAGGAGAGCAATGACCTACGAGTGTCACCTCACCCTTTTCATTTTGGAAGTGTGCTGCTGGTTCCCATTGAAAGATCATACTTTGTACCTCCAACAACCGCTCTCGGGAAGTGAAGTAAAAACTTCGACCCTGGATGTTACTGGAGGTGTGAACTTCTCCTCTGTTACATCAATGATGTCCTGGCACCAGCAGGTGCACTGCATGCTAGTCGGGTGCAATAAAAGTTCACTAGATTGATTCCTGGGATGAGAGGATTGTCCTATGAGGAGAGATCAAGTAGAATGGGCCGATACTCTCTGGAGTTTAGAAGAATGAGAGACTGTGAAGGAATATACTATGTACTGTAAGGAACTCTACCTTATAAATTCTTTAAAACATGACAAACTGGGTTTAGAAATTTAGAAACCTAACTATGAAATAGCTATGAAAGATTTCTGGCTATTGAGATAAGACAGTTGTTGACACTGAATAAATAACCTTATTGAAACAGAAGGTGCATGGCTCCGAGAGGCTGACTTTTGGGAACAAAAACAATGGTTCACTCTGGATAAGGTGTTTCAATTTAAACTTCGTAAAGATGGCACATAAGATAAGGAACATCTGCCCTCGTTAAGATGACATAAAATAAGGGACACCTGCCCTTCACACCTGCCCTTTTATGGTGGAACCCAGAACACCTGGAGATGAGACAAGATTCTGGAATATTACAAGTTGATGTAGCAGGAAAGAATTGCAGAGGTCAGCAGAAAGATGAATAGGGATAATTAACTTGCATCAGCAGAAAACCTTAAAGGAAATACAACTGGAAAAGGGTATAAATATTGACGTTTTTAATGAGATAGCAGAGTCGCTCTAATCAGGCAAGGCGATTCTCGGTTACAGAGGCGGCTCTGTGGTCTCCAACTCTTTGTACCTCGGGGATCAAAGGTATTTGATATTGATGGATATCCTGTATAGAAAACTTTAAGAACTGTAATACTGTAGCGAAGTTAAGATTTAAAAGTAAGATTCTCTGTTAATAAGATCGTATTTTTTCTCTTTTTAGAACTGTTAATGTTGCAATTGACTGATTCACCAACTGTAAATTGCATGTTGGTTCTTTTAATAAATCTATATATTTTTAGAATTGTCTCACATAAGTCAATAACTCGCGAACTCAATCTCTGTACACTCTTTGGTGAAGAGTTACAGAATTCTGAAGGAGTTCTCCGGACCCTCATAATATCCGGGACGTTACAGTCTAGCTAAACTTATTAAAAGCGCTATCTGGAGGACGGTAACATTCTCGGGTTGTTCCTTTCCTTTAGGGAGAGATAGTCCGGACCTTTAGACCCAATTAAGCGTCTTTAGGATTCGGCTACCTCAAACTTTAGTTGAAAGTGAGTGTCTGAGAAATACGCCTGATCCGGGATAGCCCCAAAGGGGCTAGAACTAGTAAATATCCCTTCAGTGTGATCTCATTGAAACATATAAAATTCTTAGAGGGATTGACAGGGTAGATGCTGAGAGGTTGTTTCCCCTGGCTGGAGAGTCTAGAACTAGGGGCCATAGTCTCAGGATAAGGGATCGGCCATTTAAGACTGAAATGAAGAGAAATTTCTTCGTTCAGAGGGTTGTGAATCTTTGGAATTCTCTAACCCAAAGGGCTGTGGATGCTGAGTCGTTGAGTATATTCAAAACAGAGACAGATTGATTTTTAGACTCTAGGGGACTCAAGGGATATGGGGATCGGGCAGGAAGGTGGAGTTGAGGTAGATGATCAGCCATGATCTTATTGAATGGCGGAGCAGGCTCGAAGGGCCAAATGGCCTACTCCTGCTCCTAATTCTTATCTTCTTACATTCAATACTACTGTGAAATAAGGCTGGAATTATGAGCTCGAGTTAAACACCATTTCATGGCTGGAATTGCAAGTCATGTGCTCTTCTGTGACACACAGCTGGAACTGAGACCCACATCTGCTGTAGGTTGGAGCCAGAATCATGGCTGGTATCATCTTCAGCCAGGGCAGACTCCAACCATTCTGGTATCATCTTCAGCCAGGGGCAGACTCCAACCATTTCTTTACACAGGAACTGAGGATTTTAAAAAGTTGTTCGATGGTCCAGTCGCACTTGGTTTTTGTATCACACTGATGCAAAAAACAGGACTGGTGTGTGGAGTTGCAAACCTGACAGTAGGTTGCATTTTGTTAAAAGAAAGACTTGCATTTTTATAGTGCCTTTCACAACCTCAGGACGTCCCAAAGCGCCTTACGGCTTTGAAATAGTTTTGAAGCGTAGTCATTGTTGTAATGTCGGAAATGGGGCAGCCATTTACACATAGCAAGATCCCACAAATAGCAATGTGTTAATGAGCAGATAATCTGTTTTTTAGTGATGTTGGTTGAGGGATAAATATTGGCCAGGACACCAGGAGAACTCTTCTTTGATACAATGCTGTGGGATCTTTTACATCCAAGAGGGGCTCCGGAAGTAACCGTGTGGGGTGGGAAGAGAAGCCATTACTAGAAATGCTCTGGCTATGATTAAATAGGTAAGAGTGGAACCAGGTGAGCACAATCCCACTCAGCTGGACAACCATGTCAAAGGCTGCAAACAGGTGGAGAAGGACGAGGAGAGATGGTTTACCACGGTCACAGTCACAGAGAATGCTATTTGTGATTTTGGTTAGGACTGTTTCAGTGCTGTGGCAGGGGTGGAAACTGATTGGAGAGATTCAAACAGGTAGTTGCGGGAGAGATGGGCATGGATTTGGAAGGTGACAACACATTCAAGGACTTTGGAGAGGGAAGGGAGATTGGAGGTGGGGTGGTAGTTTTCAAGGACAGAGGGGTCAAGGGTGGGTTTTTTGAGGAAGGGGGCGTGATGATGGCGGTGTTGAAAAGGAGGGGGACAGTGCCTGAGGAACAGGAAACATTTACAATGTTGGCTGGCATGGGGGTCAGGAAAGGAAGTTGGGTGGTCAGCAGTTTACGGCAGTCTAACTCAGAAAGGCAATGAAAACTCACAGGCTGAGGAACGCATGGTGGATGAATCGGTGAGTTTCGCTGCAGGTGCTGACTCATTGAGTCCTTTACGAGGACCGTTTTGAAGCAAGAATTAAATAATTAATCATCAGCACGATTAAAAACTTACAGCAAATATACCAACTCCTGTTTAACACTGGGAAACAATCAGAACCAACCCGGTTGTCACTGGGAATCTCTGCAGGCTTTTATAGTCTGAATGAAATAGATGGCGTCATTTGCGGAGAGCTTCTGTAGGGATAATGTGTCTGTGTGAAAATATCTGCCGTTTCTTATTACAGTGCAGAAAATATTCAGAACCAGAGCAATGTCCTATTAAATAACCTTTGGTCCTGTGAAACGAACCTTCAATAATCTTATTACTCCCACCACATCCTCACCATGGTCAGTCCGAATACTCGTGACTATCTCTCTACCAACAAGAGTCAGTAATGGCGGCTGCCACATCATAGCAGCACCTACCAGGGCTTGCAGTGAAATAGGAATAAATATTATTTTGGTGTGTTTGTTTTTTAAATCAGTTTTTTTTCATTTTTGAGGTGTGGCTTGGGTCATCTCTGGCAGTCATTAAGGGATTGGCTTGCAAAGTGACCATCACCCTCCAGTTAGTAGAGGCAGGATTCCCATCCAATGGGGGATGTTTTTCATTCCAATTGGGGTTCTACAATGTTCTCTATTATGATGTAAAGACAGAGGCACAGTAGGAACCGTATTGCTTCTAGTAAGGTGCCAATAATGGTGTGACTGCATCTCTTTCCAAACTCACTTGAAGCACCATCCGAGGATCCGACGGCGGAGTGGGTGTGCTGGTGCAGGGATCACACCCAGTACTGATTGGTTTTCAGGGTAGGATTGCTTGTCCTGCAGAACTGGCTCGCTTCAGGATTAACGTGCCCACTGTTGGATTGCGCCTCCATGCCATTTAGTGACCGGACATTCACTAGAGGAACAGATTGAACATGATCTGTCTTCCTAAAGGTCTCTTTCTCCACGGTGCCATTCTTGGGTTTTGATGGAGGCGCCTGCACATTATGCTTTCCGGTTTTGTTGCGTTTTGTAATATAGATTGCGATTATTGCGGCAATCAGCAACAGCAAAGCGATCAGGATGACGGCGATGATAATAGCCGTGAGATTATTGCCTGCCGATGTGAGGACCTTCTCATTACTTGCCGTTGGTTGGGACCCTGTTACTGCATTGTCTGATGTTGGCATATTGCCTCTTCTGCCAACTCCATAGGGACTCCAAGTTATGGTGGATGAATACACATCCATTTCATCACCTTCCTGGGCTGTGGGGCTGCTGTTGGAATGTGGTAACTTAGTGCCACTCAGGAAGGAGACTTTAAGCAGTGTGGCATTGTAATGGTGAGTAGGTATATACGGGACAGTCCTAAATTCAAAAGCACCTATGCCAGGTGGCACTCCATCAGCTTTCAAGAGAAATTGGAAGCCATCAACCTCGGGGTAGGGGCCAGCCTCACCAGAATCAAAAACTTCCATTGCTATACTTCCGTCTTCCAGGTCAGACTGGGTAAAGTTATTCCCGAGGTGGCTTTGAGTTCCATTCTGTCTGTGCAGTTTGATGAGTTTTCCAGCTTTGGGCTGTTGAATGATGTTGAAGAAAGGAATGCTCTGGGTTTTGTTGGCCAGCTCACCAGCATCCAAAACACCTGTGTCAATCAAAACAGTGGTACCTCTGGGCCAGTGTGGGTGACGCGCCACCCTTACTAAGGGCTGCACTGTAACATTCATGGTACCCGATACATTGCCCTCACGGGTCAGTGCACAGAAGTGGAAACTGTCTTGATGAACAGACAGGTCTGTCATGTGGTATTTTAGTTCTCCATTATCAATTTGCTTCTGCAAGAACTCGGTCACAGCAGCCTGGTTTACAGTTACCTCTCCATGCCTTGGCTGCTGGGTTATTTTGTAGCGTATAATACCATTTTCTTTGGTGTCTACTAGGAGTTCCTCCCTGGTTATGGGCACTGACGCATTACCCTGCACTAATACAGTTTCTTTGTTGTGGATCATACTAACCGTCACTGGCATAACTTCAATAGTGACAGACCCCCCAACTGCTGAATGTTTCCCGTCGGAGACACTGAACTGGAACATACTAGAAGCTGGCTGCCCAGCTGCTTTGAAAGTCACTCTGCCAGCGCTGATATCCGCCTGTGTGAACTGCTTTATGGCCGTGGTATCATTAACCTGATGTACAAAGAAACCATTGTCTGGCCCTGTGAGGATACTGTACTGAATTTCTTCTGGTAAGTTATCAAAGTCAACCGTGTTCATGTGATCTTGAGTCAGCACAAAGCTGGAGCCTTGCAGGACATGCAGAGTCAGACCTGTAGTCACAATCTGTGGTGCATGATCCTTCACTGGCACTACCGTTATATTGAAGAGCTCGGAAATAACAATGGTAGTTCCATCATCCGCAGGACGGGAAAATGACTTTCTCCTTGGACTCAACCAGGCTCGGAATGTGAAGCTATCCGTTAAAGCTGCCGATCTGCTGTGCGTATACTCCAGCGCAGAATCGGACAAGTCAGACTGCGTAAAGTGCCGCACCTTTCCCACGTCAGCTAATGAGAGAAACCCATGGACCGGTTGCAGGGTCACCTCAAATATCACATCGTAGGCGGACCGGTCAGCTTTCAGTACACTGGCCAGAAGGTTCGAAGCATCCAGCGTGGACTGGTCAATTGCTGCACTTTGACCTTCAGGTAGTACAAGACCTGGAGAAAAGAGAAAGATATTTTGCTAATTTCACAGAAATTACAACTTGGAAAAAAAAACATTCAGCCCAACCAGTCCGTGTTGGTGTTTATCCCCCACACGAGCAGTGTCCTCATCTTCTGTCTTTCTTGTTTCCAGATTCTTTTATTCTCTTTTCCTTCAGCCACCTATATAACAGTGTCAGCCGTGCCTCAGTGAGCAGCCCTCTCACCTCGAGTTCAAGTCACACTCCAGACACTTGAGCACAAAAACCTAGGCTGACACTCCGAGGGAGCGCTGCACTGTCAGAGGTGCTGTCTTTCAGATGAGACATTAAACCAAGGCCCAGTCTGCTCGCTCAGGTGGATGTAAATGACCCCATGGCCACTATTTAATAACCTACTTCTACTGTTGACCTAGTCTCTGCATCAATCACTAGGGCAATCCAAAGCCTCACAACCCTCTGCATAAAACAGTTTCTCCTGCTCGCTGTCCTAAATTTATTTCATTTAATCTTATATCCAGGACTCCTCAGTCTAGACTCCTCAATAACTGGGGACATCATCGATATCAGGAACATCTTTAAGGGTCTAGGGGAGAAAAATTGGGTTGCTTTGCGCCTCCCGTTAGCGCCCTAAGAGGGCAAAGCAACTAGCGCCCGGGCGTGGCGCGCCAACACCTCCTGTGAAATTCAGTGGGAGGTTAGCTAACTGTTAGCGCCCCGCGGCACTGTGCCACCAGCGATGACGTCATCGCCATGCGCAGCGCCCCGCTCACGATCTTCGGGAGCACCCCCTGACTTACCGCCGGACGCTATTTCTGAAGGGGTCAGGGGGACCTACCTGCGGCCGGGGCAGCGCTATTTAAAGGCGAGGTGCCGGGCGGCCATTTTTGTTGCTGGCCACCTGCCAGCACCTGCCTCCGCTCCCGTCCCCCTTACCCGCCCCCCCCCGCGGAGTGCCGGCTGCGCTCCAGGAGCTCGGCACTTCTCTTGAGTGCCAGGCTCTTTTGCCGGCACTCCCGATCCCCGAGGGCCCAGCTGGGCCCCGGGTCGCGGTGCGCAAGGCCCCTCCCCTTTAAGAAAGGGAGGAAGGCCTACACTACTGCGGCACGTAGCGCTGCGATATTCCCTCGGAGCGCCCCAAGAGGGAGGTGGGGCGCTTCCAGTAGCACCCCGCTTCCCTCTTGGGGCGCAACCACTCAATTTCCATCGAGGGGGCGCTAATTTTTCCAGGGCGCTAAAAGTAGCACCCCGGTGAAGTTAGCACCCCAAATGCCAAAGTGTATAACCTCGCACTTTCCCACATTATACTCCATCTGCCAAATGTTTGCCCACTCACTTAGCCTGTCTATATCCCTTTACAGATTCTTTGAGTCCTCTGCACAACTTGCTTTCCCACCTATCTTTGTATCATCCGCAAACTCGGCTACATTACACTCAGTCCCTTCATCCAAGTTATTAATGTAGATTGTAAATAGTTGTGGCCCCAGCACCGATCCCTGTGGCACCCCACTAGTTACCGTTTGCCAACCAGAAAATGACCCATTAATCCCGACTCTCTGCTTTCTGTTAATTAGCCAATTCTCTACCCATGCTAATATATTACCCCCAATTCCGTGAGCTCTTATCTTGTGCAGTAACCTTTTATGTGGCACCTTATCGAATGCCTTCTGGAAATCCAAATATACCACATCCACTGGTCCACCTTTATCCACCCTGCTCGTTACCTCCTCAAAGAGCTTCAGCAAATTTGTTAAACATGATTTCCCTTTCATAAAACCATTCTGACTCTGCCTGACTGCATTAGGATTTTCCAAATGCCCTGCTACTGCTTCCTTAATGAAGGACTCCAGCATTTTCCCAGCAACAGATGTTCGGCTAACTGGTCTATAATTTCCTGCTTTCTGTCTCCCTTCTTTCTTAAATAGGGGTGTTACAATTGCGGTTTTCCAATCCGCTGGGACCTCTCCAGTGTCCAGGGAATTTTGGTATATTGCAACCAATGCATCTACTATCTCTGCAGCCACTTTTAAAACCCTGGGATGCAGGCCATCTGGTCCAGGGGACTTGTCATCTTTTAGTCCCATTATTTTACCAAGTACTATTTCCTTAGTGATAGTGATTGTCTTTAGATACCCCCTCCCTGTGGCCCGTTGATTATCCATTATTGGGATGTTGTTAGTGTCTTCTACTGTGAAGACAGATACAAAATATTTGTTCAGAGTCTCTGCCATTTCCCCGTTCCCCATTATCCATGCCTTTGTTACCTCCAGACTTGACTATTCCAACGCACTCCTGGCTTGCCTCCCACGTTCTATCCTACGTAAACTTGAGGTCATCCAAAACTCGGCTGCTCGTGTCCTAACTCGCACCAAGTCCCGTTCGCCCATCACCCCTGTGCTCGTTGACCTACATTGGCTCCCGGTTAAGCAGTGCCCCGATTTCAAAATTCTCATCCTTGTTTTCAAATCCCTCCATGGCCTCGCCCCTCCCTATCTCTGTAATCAGCTCCAGCCCCACAACCACCCCACCCCCCCCCCGAGATCTCTGCGCTCCTCTAACCCTGCCCTCTTGAGCATCCCTGATTATAATCGCTCAACCATTGGTGGCTGTGCCTTCTGTTGCCTAGGCCCTAAGCTCTGGAATTCCCTCCCTAAACCTCTTCACCTCTCTCTCCTTTAAGACGCTCCTTAAAACTTACCTCTTTGACCAAGCTTTTGGTCACCTGCCCTAATTTCTCCTTATGTGGCTCGGTGTCAAATTTTTTGTCTTATAATACTCCTGTGAAGCACCGTGGGCCGTTTTACTACGTTAAAGGCACTATATAAATACAAGTTGTTGTTGTTGTTGGTTCAATCTTGGGCCTGGAGGAGAACAATCGTTGTCTATTTCACCATCTACATGCAACAGACTGCTATGGAAAAGTCAACAAATTGGCTGTCTCTTGGAGAGTCTGCCCGGAGGCAGTTTTTTATTTATTGCAAAGTAAGCACTTGGCCTTTCTAAACTATGCCGTAGTTACAGGAACCTTGTCATTATTTACATATTGCAGGCTGTTTATGAGGACTAAATTGTCCCAGGTCTAGTTTCCTGCACTGCAGAATGCATCCAACTGGAATCACTTATAATTGCCGAGAAAGTGTGAGAATATAAGAACATAAGAAATAGGAGCAGGAGTCGGCCATTCGGTCCCTCGAGCCTGCTTCGCCAATCAATAAGATCATGGCTGATCTTCGACCTCAACTCCACTTTCCTGCACTATCCCCATATCCCTCGATTCCCTTAATATTCAAAAATCTATCGCTCTCAGTCTTGAATATACCCAACGACTGAGCCTCCACAGCCCTCTGGGGTAGAGAATTCCAAAGATTCACCGCCCTCTGAGAGAGGAAATGCAATCCTCAAATACTTGTTTTGCACCTCACCGTGCAATGGTGCGTGTTCCTTTCTAGATGGTTGGAGTGTGTAACAGTTCCATTTGGTTAAAGTGGAAGCAATCTTTATTGAACAGAGACAGAACCAACAGGAACTTTCAACACAAACAGGCACATTTTTAATGCTCCTTCTGCATTTGCTTCATTCACTGTACAAACCCATCATTGGGGGCGAGTCTCAAGCTTTCTCCCAGGTCTCAGATGCTGGAGCCCTTTGCTAGAACTGAAACACCAACATACTTTTCCATTTCAGATCAATGAATCATAGAATCATACAGCACAGAAAGAGGCCATTCGGCCCATCATGCCTGTGCCAGCTCTTTGACAGAGGCAGATGTGAGGTGATGTGGTGCAATAGCCCGCTACAAATCTGACCGATTTCTACACTTACCGTGCTTGGCAATATTTGCTGCCCAAATACCAAAGTTTTGCATTAAAATCTGAACGTCACTGAAAACCCCAGTTTCTGAGTGGATGACAGCAATAGCAAGTCACTGGCCCACCTGTCAGTCATCTACCAAATACTGAACATTAAATTACAAATATTAGATATTGACTCTAAAACAGCAGATCTAGAGCAACATCTGGGCTGTGGGGAAAGAGCGGGGGAGTGGGACTAATTGGAGAGCTCTTTCAAAGAGCCGACACAGGCACGATGGGCTGAATGGCCTCCTCCTGTGCAGTACCATTCTGTGATTCATTGATCTGAAATGGAAAAGTACGTTAACGTTTCAGTTCTAGCAAAGTGTTCCAGCAACTGAGACCTGGGAGAGAGCTTGTGAATCCCCTTCTGATTAATGGACTACAGGGGTCAGGAATGAATGGGGAAAGAGCCATGTTGCTCTCGAAACTGTCAGACAATTCTATCCAGTAACGGAGCAGCCCAGCGAATGTTTAGAACATAAGAACATAAGAAATAGGAGCAGGAGTCGGCCATACGGCCCCTCGAGCCTGCTCCGCCATTCAATAAGATCATGGCTGATCATCGACCTCAACTCCACTTTCCCGCCCGATCTCCACATCCCTTGATTCCCCATGAGTCCAAAAATCTATCTATCTCAGCCTTGAATATACTCAAAGACTCAGCATCCACAGCCCTCTGGGGCAGAGAATTCCAAAGATTCACAACCCTCTGAGTGAAGAAATTCCTCCTCATCTCAGTCTTAAATGGCCGACCCCTTATCCTGAGACTATACCCCCTGGTTCTAGACACTCCAGCCAGGGGAAACAACCTCTCAGCATCTACCCTGTCAATCCCCCTCAGAATCTTATATGTTTCAATGAGATCACATCTCATTCTTCTAAACTCCAGAGAGTATCGGCCCATTCTACACAATCTCTCATCATAGGACAGTCCTCTCATCCCAGGAATCAATCTAGTGAACCTTCGTTGCACCGCCTCCAAGGCGTGTTTTCCCTTTGGGAAGCCGCACTCTTTTGAACAAGAAGGGTCCCAGAGCAATGCAAAGGTAGCAAGTGTGGGACAACTAATCAGCTGAAGTGGTGGACTGCAGATTCACACTTGTGACTTCCCCACTTTGTTTGAACAGAACTGTGCAAATAGCCGACTTGGCCAGCTTCTTGTTCACGAATGTGCGAGTGCACCTGCATATCATGTCTGTGGATGGGTGAGTGAGCCCACGTCTCATGTTCGTGTGGGCTTGAGTGTGCTTCCATTTTACGTAAGCATGCAACTTTTTGTTTGCTTAAAATGACCCAGACCCTCCTTATTTTGGAGGAAGTAGATGCAGCCACGCTGTCCCTGACAGCAGCAGTCACTCTTGCACGCATAGTCTAATCCACTGGCATTTGCAAAAAAAAGTCTTTACTGATGTGAAATCTTTGACCTGGTTTTGACCCTGAACTTTGTTTAAACTGTGCAGCCTTTCTCCCACACTGTATCTGGCTGAAATGAGAGTTGCTCGATGCTGTCAAGATAACAACAACGTGCATTTGTATAGCACCTTTAACGTAGTAAAACTTCCCAAGGTGCTTCACAGGAGTGCTATGAAACAAAATTTGACACCGAGTCACATAAGGAAATATTAGGACAGGTGACCAAAAGCTTGGTCAAAGAGGTAGGTTTTAAGGAGTGTCTTAAAGGAGAGAGAGGCGGAGAGGTTTAGGGAGGGAATTCCAGAGCTTAGGGCCCAGGCAGCTGAAGGCACGGCCGCCAATGGTGGAGCGATTAAAATCGGGTATGCTCAAGAGGCCAGAATTGGAGGAGGGCAGAGATCTCGGGGGGGTTGTGGAGCTGGAGACAGGGAGGGGCGAGGCCATGGAGGGGTTGCATTACTCCAGGAGCACCCCATTTACCCCGGACCTTTTAAATTAGACGGCACTGGGGACAGAGACGGCAAAAGCATGTCAACTGGAATACTGCGTCCTAGCCGCTGGCCACATTGGTAGGGCAGCTGAGGGCCATTGGTGCCTGTGGAACTGTACCCCAAGAGTCACTGCTGCCTGCAGAGAGGGCAGAAAACTGGAACAATAAAATCTGTTTGTACTTTACCTTTATTTCTCCACAGCTGAGTGCCTTGTTCAGGACTATGGTTGTCAAAGGAGATCCACAATGTCAGGGTCTGCCTCTCTGTAACCGCTGGGGGAGAGGAAACCGTGAACTCAAAAGAATCCTGAGATTTCCAGAAGGGGTCCGCAGGCCAATCATGTTGGTAGAAAATGTTGGCAGCTTCCAGCTGTTGGTGACGAAGAGAGAATACATTATGAATGCTGGTCACTGGCAACAAGTGTTACTGTCCCCCACTCAATTACATCATTACATAGAATCCACAGCACAGAAACCAACAGGTCCATGCCGGTGTTTATGCTCCACACGAGCCTCCTCCTCATCTCAACCCGATCAACATACCTTTCGATTCCTTTCTCCCCCATGTACTTACCCAGCTTCCCCTTAAATGCATATAGGCTATTCGCCTCAACCACTCCCTGTGGCAGCCTCCCCTCTGTCTGTTGTCCCCAGGCCTCAGGTTTGGCACCATCTGTAAACCCCAGCCTGGCAATGATCAGCAGACCCCTGGCTAAATCCTGGGGTAATGCCGCAGGCTGGGTCCCAGAGACCAGTTCCTGCGATATCCCAGACCCTGAGCCTGGTTACTATCACTACCCAGACCCAGGGCCTGGTTACTATCACTACCCAGACCCAGGGCCTGGTTACTATCACTACCCAGACCCAGAGCCTGGTTACTATCACTACCCAGACCCAGGGCCTGGTTACTATCACTACCCAGACCCAGGGCCTGGTTACTATCACTACCCAGACCCAGGGCCTGGTTACTATCACTACCCAGACCCAGAGCCTGGTTACTATCACTACCCAGGGCCTGGTTACTATCACTACCCAGACCCAGAGCCTGGTTACTATCACTACCCAGGGCCTGGTTACTATCACTACCCAGACCCAGGGCCTGGTTACTATCACTACCCAGACCCAGAGCCTGGTTACTATCACTACCCAGACCCAGGGCCTGGTTACTATCACTACCCAGACCCAGGGCCTGGTTACTATCACTACCCAGACCCAGAGCCTGGTTACTATCACTACCCAGACCCAGGGCCTGGTTACTATCACTACCCAGACCCTGAGCCTGGTTACTATCACTACCCAGACCCAGAGCCTGGTTACTATCACTACCCAGACCCAGGGCCTGGTTACTATCACTACCCAGACCCAGAGCCTGGTTACTATCACTACCCAGGGCCTGGTTACTATCACTATGCAGGCCCCAGAGGTCAACTACTATCAATATTCCTTCACAGGAGAGAGTTCTAGTTGATCGCACTTGGATCTGCCTGGAAACGTAAATCGTCCTTCATGAGGATTACTCTGAGTTTGAAGAAGAGATTGCAGGAATCTTTGCTCAGAGAAATACTGACAGAGCCCGTTGGTATCTACTTGTGGGCTGTCAGGGCCGATAATGAGGTTGCACCTATCCAGTGGCCTCCTGCTAGAAAGTGTGCGTAGGTGGCTTCCAGGTGAATAGTGAAGCGGGCTTCGCTGAGACACTCCCCACTTACTGTCAGGGCTCATCCCAGACACACGACCAGTTGAGATGAGGTCCCTGAGGGTTGTTGGCACACAGGGCATTGCACTGCAGCATCAGACACAGCTTCGAGAACAGAGGGAAGAAACTGGAGGGGAAATGTATATAACACAACATGCACATCTCACAGAACGAGCCTCCTGCTGATACAGATCAACAGACTGTAGACTAGGTATAGGAGCAATGAACTGATGGACTGGGCTATTGACAAGGTTTTTGTTGACTCGGCTGCACAGACGAGATTAAATGAAAACTGCAAACTGTGCATATCAGTAAACGGCCACACGAGACACAAGGAGCAGGGGCAGGTAATGTACGGCTCACGCCTGGCTCACTGTCAACTCCTGTGTGCTTACTGTGCACACAAGTTCAAAGGGGACACTTTCCCTCCCATCTGCAGTTGCTTGGACTTTCCACGGGGATCTCCTACCATCATTTTGGTGGAAGATCAGTCGAAGGGGGAAGGGCTCCTGGAGAAGTGGCCGATTACACCGGCTCTCTGCGGTTTCTGCCGGTGCACCCCTCCTCAGCCGACGGAAGCCGAATACAGAATGGCACAGCCGAGTGTTTAATTGACCAATTTCAGCTCCAGCCCAATCCCAGTGTAAGAGAGTTCATTGAAACATTTGACCTCTTGTACCTAGTTTGGTGCAGGTGGCCCAGGCTTGGCCCATTCTAACATCTCCGGGACCTGACCAGTTAACGGAGCTGTGAAGCAAATCACTGCACTTATTAAGCAGACACTGTGTAAAGGAGGTTTGCAGTAATCTGGCAGATAAGGTAATGGTGCCCATTCATTTAGGGCTGGTTTGGGATGTGCCGATGCAGTCTAAGATTTGGCATTGTTTCCACCGTGGATATTCATTATTTTCTTACAGCATGGAGTATGTGCAAGGCGATCTCAGGGAATCGTTTATCTCCCTGACACCAACAGACACCATGAGTTAGAAAGTTACGCTTCAGCAGCAGTCCATTAAACCAAAGAGCCAATGTTCAGGTTATATTATACTTGTACAGCCTTTTTCCAGTGTAATTTATGTGATATCTTTGTTGTGTTCTGATTTTCTCCTCTGCTTTGCTGAAGCTATCGGCAGATCCTTCACTACTGAGCCCAAGTGGCCATTCCTCATTTGTGTATCTTAGAATCTTACAGCACGGAAGGAGGCCGTTCGGCCCATCGTGCCTGTGCCGGCTCTTTGAAAAAGCTCTCCGATTAGTCCCACTCCCTGCTCTTTCCCCACAGCCCTGCAAATTTTTCCTCTTCAGGTGTTTATCCAGTTCCCTTTTGAAAGTTATTATTGAATCTGCTTCCACCGCCCTTTCAGGCAGCGCATTCCAGATCACAACAACTCGCTGCGTAAAAAAAATTCTCCTCATCTCCCCTCTGGTTCTTTTGCCAATCACCTTTGTGTGTCCTCTGGTCACTGACCCTTCTGCCACTGAAACAGTTTCTCCCTCTTCACTCTATCAAAACCCTTCATGATTTTGAACACCTCTATTAAATCTCCCCTTAACCTTCTCTGCTCCAAGGAGAACAATCCCAGCTTCTCCAGTCTCTCCACACAACTGAAGTCCCTCATCCCTGGCACCATTCTAGTAAATCCCCTCCGCACCCTCTCCAAGGTCTTGACATGCTTCCTAAAGTGTGGTGCCCAGAATTGGACACAATACTCCAACTGGGGCCTAACCACTGATTTATAAAGATTTAGCATAACTTCCTTGTTTTTGTACTCTGTGCCTCTGGGCTGGATTTTCTCAATGGGGGCGCGTTGGGGGCGGGACTGCTGGTTGTTGGGTTTCAGTCCCGCCCCCAACGACATTTGGCCAACTCACGCTATTTTCCCTTGATTGACCTTGTTAAGCCCGCCCGCTTCATCTGTCAAAGATTTTTGACAGATGCATTGTCAGCGTTTGACAGCTTTGAGAAGCTGTCACTCAAACACTGACAATCTTTGTTTTAAGGTAAGCCCTTGTACTGAAGACTCACCAAACCTCTCTCCTTGGCAGAAATCAGATGGCTGCAGCATCGGAGAGTGCAGCAACCATTCTGTCATCTCTGCCGTTGAGATGAGGCACCTCTGGATCCCCAAGGGTTGAAGCCTGCAGGAAGAAGCAAAGGTAAGTAAACTTTTTCTAACACTTTGCACTCACCTCTCATACTTACCTCTCCACACTTGCACCCATCACTCACCTCCATAGCGCACTTTTCGACCCCTCTCACCCCCGCAGACCCACTGCTCGCCTGGCTGACCCTGGTGAGGTTCGCAGCCGTCGGGAAGCCCGCACTTGTAGACGTAAAATGGGGAAAAGCCTCTTAACTGCCCGTTAACAGGCAGTTAATTGACTGCAATCCCCTTCCCGCCTCGAGGAGACGGGTCCCTGCACAAGTCAGGTCCCCGCCTCCCAGGAAGATTGCACGGAGGCAGGTTGGGAGCGAGTTCGGTACCCGCACCCAGTTTCTGCCATTTTCCTGGCAGTCCTGCCTCCATACCCGCCTCCCCAGGGTTGGCAAAATTCCCCCCTCTGTTTATAAAACCAAGGATCCCGTGTGCCTTTTTAACAGCCGTCTCAATTTTTCCTGATTTGTGTACGTACACCCCCAGGTCTCTCTGTTCCTGCACCCCCTTTAAATTAGTTCCATTTAGTTTATATTGCATCTCCTCATTCTTCCTACCAAAACACTTCTCGGCGTTAAATCGCATCTGCCGTGTGTCTGCCCATTTCACCATTCTAAGTCCTTCTGAAGTCTGTTACTATCCTCCTCACTATTTATAATATTTCCGAGTTTTGTGTCATCTGAAAACTTTGAAATTATGCCCTTTATACCCAAGTCCAGGTCATTAATGTATATCAAAAAGAGCAGTGGTCCTAGAACCAACCCCTGGGGGTCACCCCTCTATACTTCCCTCCAGTCTGAAAAACAACCGTTCACCACCACTCTCTGCTTTCTGTCTCTTAGTTAATTTCATATCCACGCTGCCATTGTCCTTTTAATCCCATGGGCTTCAATTTTGCTAACAAGTCTATTATGTGGCACTTTATCAAATGTCTTCTGAAAATGCATATACACAACCTCAACCACCCTCATCAACCCTCTCCATTACTTCATCAAAGAACTCAAACAAGTTAGTCAAACACGATTTGCCTTTAACATATCCATGCAGCTGTCATTTATTAACCATATTTTTCCAAGTGACAATTAATTTTATCTCGGATTATTGTCTCTAAAAGTTTCCCCACTACAGGCATTAGACTGATTGGCCTGTAGTTGCCGGGTTTAACCCCTTCCCTTTTATGTAACATTTGCAATGCTCCAGTCCTCTGGCACCAATCCCACATCTAAGTAGGATTGGAGGATTGTGGCCAGAGCCTCTGCAATTTCCACCCAGCAACACAGATGCATCCTGTCCGGACCGGGTGACTTTTCTACTTTGAACGCTGCCAACCTTTTAAGTATCTCCTCTTTATCTATTTTTGTCCTATCCAATTTCTCTACTACCTCCTCCTTTACTGTGACTTGGCAGCATACAATTACTGAGAGTCTTGGCAGTGTTGTTGGACTGTTTTTTCGTGGGGGGCATCACAGCCAAGCCTGCTCCTGTCCTCACCCGAAGTCCACACAAGTATACACTTCATTGACCAACTGAGCCACCAGGGGAGCCTGATCACAGGTCTAAGTAACTGTGCTCATGTAAGAATCTCTTCAGCAAGATTCTCCAGGGAAGAGAGGGAAATGAACAGGGAACTCACATCCTTTTCGGTGAAGTTGAAAACATTCTTAGTTACATTCCCTTCTTGGACTGTGATTAGCCGCCCCATGGCTGGCGCGGTCACTATCGTGTATGTGATTGGTCGATTGTTTGCGTTACTATCATCATCATTGGTTCTCGCTTTCAAGTGCTGGCTTGTGATTGGCTGACGTGTTCCTGGGGGGATAATGAAAAGGAAAGTGAGTATTTTTATTGGTTTGATTTCTACTCTCCATGTCTCTCATCAATACAACGGTGTGAGTTATTTCTCCTCCTCTAGACTCCCCATTCCACTCACATCGTGCACCAACTCCCATCCAAGAATGCGGCTGGGCATCTCCTCAGTGGTTCTATTCTTCAAAAGACTGCGTTAAGGGACTCAGTACAGTTTCCTGATGGCAGAGTGGGTCACGCTTTCCCAGTGCCGGGTGAGCCACACAGAACAGGGAGATCCCAGTTTCCTTCCCTGCTTGCTTCTGAACTGGCTGACCTCAGCTAGGGTGACAGTGAGGAAGCTAGGAATGCTCTCAGTGCCTGTAGTCTGAGATACCCCACACTATTTGCTGCAACCCATGTCCTTACCCGGATAAATAACGAGCGGCTCCTCTGTTTCAATCAGGATGTTCAAGCGTCTAGCGCTGACTGTAAATAGCTGGGCAGATGCACGATTCGCTCCATCAGACACCTTGAATCTGAATCCTCCAGACAATGGTCCTGGAGAGTAAAAGCAGATTGTAACACGCTTAATATTTACACACGAGGTTTCCTATCGGACTTCTACTGACTGGTTACAAAAACTATCAACCATTTGTTGTAGAATAGTTTCCATTCAGCATTTTCTATTTTATTAATGATATTTTATTTACCCAGGTGAAGGGCCAAGCCCCATACTGGAGGGCAACACCAAGAGTGAGCGGACTATAGGAGAAGTGATTAGCTCACAGCAGCCCTGTGTTCTGGAAGCCTGTAGCTGCTGGGAGAAATGGAGGACCGAAGGAGACTGTCCTGTTCACTGCCACTGACTGATAGTGTTGACTGGGCTTGTGATTTCGGGCTTCTACCATCGGATTAGGTCAGTGCTGGCTGCTGAATAACCAGGGCGGGCAACTAATCGGCTCGATAACTAATTATGATTCTCGACTCACCGTGATGCACGAAGGTGATTTGCCCATCGTTGATCTGCGCCTGGGTAAACTTCAGAATGCTGTCGTCCAGCGCGGATTTCAGAGCCACATGGCCATTGGATGGAGGCCTGATGGAATAAACCAATTCTTCAGCAGGGGAATCTGGGTCCTCGCTGTTCAGTAAATCCTGTGAAATCTCAGCATCGCTGTCTTCCCACATCTAGGAATAATGCAAGAAAATATTTCTCTGCTATTATAAATACATAAAGGGGCAGGGCCTCAATATCCTACTCATTATCAATATTTAACGGTCCACCAATGCTTCGAATTTTAAATTCTCATCCATGTGTTCAAACCCCTCCGTGACCTCGCCCCTCCCTATCTCTGTAACCTCCTCCAGCCCCACAACCCCCTGTGATCTCTGTGCGCCTCCAATTCTGGCCTCTTGAGCATCCCTGATTTTAATCGCTCCACCATTGGCGGCCGTGCCTTCAGCTGCCTGGGCCCCAAGCTCTGGAATTCCCTCCCTCCACTTCTCCTTTAAGACAGTCCTTAAAACCGACCTCTTTGACCAAGCGTTTGGTCGCCTGTCCCAATATCTCCTTGTGTGGCTCAGTGTTAAATTTTGTCTGATAGTCGCTCCTGTGAGGTGCCTTGGGATGTTTTACTACGTTAAAGGCGCTATATGAATGCAAGTTGTTGTTGTTATTGGTACCCGTAATGATAATCAAATGCTGTGCAATATATACCAGTATTACAACACTTGCTTGGTGCTTGTAAAGCTTTACCATGCCGAGGACTGTCCTGCTACAGTGATTCTCCCATAATGATCGGGTTCAGCAAACTGGCTCTCCCTCCGGTCCTTAAACCACCCCACCCTCTGCTGGGATATATCCTTCAGCCTCTCTAGGCCGTGTCAGATAGAAGCCCCTCGCCCCCCGTATTTCAGTTAATTCCCAGCACTTTAAAATGGAGAGTAGAGCTTCAGCCACAAGAAGATTTCTAACTAGAAAGAAAATAAGGGTTTTGAGAAAGGAGCTGGTTGCTTGAATGGGGAACATGATTGATCAGAGTCAATGAGATAATCAATCTGTAGCAAACTGTGTTGAGGGGATACTCAATCAACAAGAGCCCAGAGCAGCTCAACTCTTGGATGTCTCAAACTATAGTGAATACTAACATATTGCTTATTGATTAACATACTAGAAGACTATGAGTACTAATGTAGGACTATTATCAGACAGCATACCGACCAGTATTACCGAGGACTCTGATTACTTGTGGAGAAAGTTTCCAGTTAGCAAGAATAATGTCCAGTCCAGAATGAATATTAGTTGAGCACACACTGGGTTAGATCATTAACAGACAGCATGGGCCAGAGGAGTATTGATGGATCGCATGCCCTGTTGGAGTATTAACAGACAGTATGAGCCATGGAAATATTAATGGATAGACTACACTATAGGCGTATTAATTGACAAGATCCCACATTGGAACATTAACTGAGTATGTCCCATAGGGGCTTTACAGAAAGTATACCTCTTTGGAGTATTAACTAACAGTATGTGTGATAGGATTATTAATGGGCAGCATGTCCCAGAGGAGTATTAATGGACAGCGTGTCCCAGAGGAGTATTAATGGGCAGCGTGTCCCAGAGGAGTATTAATGGGCAGCATGTCTCAGAGGAGTATTAATGGGCAGCATGTCCCAGAGGAGTATTAATGGGCAGCATGTCCCAGAGGAGTATTAATGGGCAGCACGTCCCAGAGGAGTATTAATGGGCAGCATGTCCCAGAGGAGTATTAATGGGCAGCATGTCCCAGAGGAGTATTAACTAACAGCATGCCCTACTTGGTATTAATGGAGAGGAGCCTCTGAAGGGAGTATTAGCAAACAGCAGACTAAGTAAGAGTATAGTAGAATGCATCCTCAAAGGAAAATTAGTTTAAGAGTACACAATATACACAGAACGTGTCTCCAGCTAACACGAGCTCTAGTATCTGTGATTTATCATTCCAGCAATATGCTTTGAAGCGTGGTTTCTTAATAGATTTACACCTATCAGTTATACTCATAATTCTCTTTCTCATCACTGCATGACCTATGATAAAGCACCACCCTCATTCTTTGCGGACTGATAGATTATATCACTCATATCATCAGTGATCACTTTATATTCATGATATATTTTCTCCTATTTGGTAGAGATCATGTTACAGTTGAACACACAATGTTGCAATGTCACTACAGTCACTCGCAATCTCCACATCTGATATATATCGATTCTTATTTTAATTACCTCCCGACCAAGAATTAACAAAGTCTCCGAAACAAAAATCTGCTGGAAACCGTCAGCAGGTCCGGCCGAATCCGTGGAGGGAACCGAAGTCGACATTCCAGACACGGACCCTTGGTCAGAGCTGGGAGATGTTACAGACAAACTGCATTTAAAAAGGAGCTGAACAGGGAAAGGGCGAAGGAGAAACCCGCACAATGACCACACACACAGGAGAGTGACCTGGGAAGTGCTTAGGTGGAGAGCAGGAGATGGTTAAATGGCAGAAGCGATAATCGCAGCAGACAAAAGGAGGCGAAATGAGAGAAATCAAAGAAATAAAAGACACAAACGACTTAGAGAGAGAGTGAATACAGAGAAGTGGAGGATAGGGAGGTAGAAAAAGAAGCATGAAAATCTGGCAAAGCAAAGCAGACTCAACAACAACTTTAACATGGTAAATCGTCCCAAGGTGCTTCACAGGAGCGATTATCAAACAAACATTTGACACCGAGCCACATAAGGAGATATTAGGACAGGTGACCAAAAGCTTGGCCAAAGAGGTCGGTTTTAAGGAGTGTCTTAACAGGAGGAGGGAGAGGCGGAGAGGTGTAGGGAGGGAATTCCAAGGCGTAGGGTCTCGGCAGCTGAAGCCACAGCTGTCAATGGTGGAGCAACTAAAATCGGTTAAAAAAATCAGTGACCTGGCACTGAACGACTGAAATTGTAGCTCAACACGGTGCCATTCCCAGCAACACCGCCACACGGTGCCCATTCCCGGCAACACCACCACCTGGTGCCCATTCCCAGCAACACCGCCACACGGTGCCCATTCCCGGCAACACCACCACCTGGTGCCCATTCCCAGCAACACCGCCACACGGTGCCCATTCCCAGCAACACCGCCACACGGTGCCCATTCCCGGCAACACCGCCAAACGGTGCCCATTCCCGGCAACACCGCCACACGGTGCCCATTCCCGGCAACACCGCCACACAGTGCCCATTCCCAGCAACACCGCCACACGGTGCCCATTCCCAGCAACACCGCCAAACGGTGCCCATTCCTGGCAACACCGTCACACGGTGCCCATTCCCGGCAACACCGCCACCTGGTGCCCATTCCCGGCAACACCGCCACCTGGTGCCCATTCCCGGCAACACCGCCACACGGTGCCCATTCCCGGCAACACCACCACACGGTGCCCATTCCCAGCAACACCGCCACACAGTGCCCATTCCCGGCAACACCACCACACGGTGCCCATTCCCAGCAACACCGCCACACAGTGCCTATTCCCAGCAACACCACCACACGGTGCCCATTCCTGGAAACACCACCACCTGGTGCCCATTCCCGGCAACACCGCCACACGGTGCCCATTCCCGGCAACACTGCCACACGGTGCCCATTCCTGAAAACACCGCCACCTGGTGCCCATTCCTGGAAACACTGCCACATGGTGCCCATTCCCGGCAACACCGCCACACGGTGCCCATTCCCGGCAACACCGCCACACGGTGCCCATTCCCGGCAACACTGCCACACGGTGCCCACTCCTGAAAACAGCACCACACGGTGCCCATTCCCAGAAACACCGCCACCTGGTGGCCATTCCTGGAAACACCGCCACACGGTGGCCATTCCCGGAAACACCACCACCTGGTGCCCATTCTCGGAAACACCGCCACCTGGTAGGTATTCCCGGCAACATTGGCATAGAGCAGGTGCAAAAAGTTTAGTGTTTCATTTCCTGGACTCACATCCCTCACAATGAATGCAGAATTTGCAAAAGGTTCTGAACTGGGATAGATCTGAGGAAAAATATATATCAATGTTCATTCAGATAGATTTTATCAACACGAAAGAAAAGTTTTTGAATTGGTCAAAGTTAGAAATTATTTTGATATCTTTTAATGCTACACCATTCCTCCACTAATACGTAAAAGGAGCTTGTGACAGTGCCAAATACCCCAAAGCTTGTATCTGACAGCAGAGCTGAAAATCATGTCTCTCCCTCCTAAACATGGGGAGTTTGGGGATGTCAGCAGAGAGCTCCATTCCTTCCAGTGACCTTGTTTGGACACTCAGCTAGTTAAGGGTTCAATTCTTATTAACCAGTAACCTCACTGCGGGAGTGCGGTGCTAGTATAAACAACATTGTTACCTTCAGTTCAGTATTAATGGTGACAACAGGAGCCTCATCATTAACGGGGATGACAGTGACAGTCACTGTCATTGGCTCACTCTGTCTGCCAATCTCTGAAGCGTTGACAATTACAGTGAAGCTGTCCATCAACGTTTCGCTGTTGTCATGAGAGTAAAACACTGCTTCATCTTTGACCTAAAAATGGGCAGAAGAAGAACATTAGGAAGTAAGATCTCAGGAAGAGCAGAGCAAATACTGGGCAAACTGTTTAAATCAATAGAGCACCATACACGTCGCAAACCCAGTTGCTGCCCATCAATGGGCATTTTGCGCGTATCATTGACACTTTGGTCATTACTGACCAGCCCACTGCCTATAATGAGCAGGGTTCAGAGATGCACCATACCTGGAGGAGATTATCAGAATATTACCTAGTTCCTCAAGACAAAGAAGACCAGAATCATCTGGATCAGTTTTAAGCACCCCTAAAACAAATCAGCCACCTGTGAAATTTGCCAGGACAACATTTTGAGGACATACACGGAATGTGCATTTGAATCCTCGTTCACGATTGGAAGAATGCATTGCTATAAGCAGGTCCCGTCTGGTGTCCAGCCAACCTACCTCTTTCATAGTAAAAGAAGAAAGACTGTCTTCAGGAAGTCTTTGGTGTCCAATTCTGCCATGTTTAGGGGGTTTGGTAATGTAGAATTCAAAATTCAAAGAGGTAAGATAATTGGAAATGTTTAGGATATCTCCAGTGAGAGCCTGTGTATCACCTTCTCTCACCGAGATATTCCGGGTCACCAAGAGAATTACATCAGGAATGAGCTCTACCAGTACTGTTAGTCCATCCACCGTCTTAAATCCATTGGAGACATCTAGGATGAATGCATCTCCCTGAGGGCTGAATCTGGAATTAACGTACTGAACTCTGCCTCTGTTTATATCATCCTGGGAAAATGACTTGAGTGGTTCCTGTTGGTTAACTGGCCGGCTATCAGTGGCCATGACCAAATGCCCATGGACAGGAGCAGCTTTCACAGAGTAGATCAAATCTGATGGAACACTATCATCATGAGAGACCTGTCCAAGAAAGCACAAAAAACAAAATACATTCACTTAAAACACAAATGATAGTTTGGTAATTCTGTTAACAACAGCCAACCAACTTAACCAATCACAGACCCGCATGACTTTAGACACCGAGGCAGAAGAACATGATGCTGTGGAGCTTTGCGAGTACTGTACCTGGTCTCGCAATTCTTTCCAAGATAATACATTCTTGCATCAATTCAATAAACAGTCTCACAGGGTATATAGAAAAACAGAATATTTTTTAAATGGTGAGAAACTTTCAAATGTTGGTGTTCAGAGAGATTTGGGTGTCCTCGTGCAAGAAACACAGAAAGTTAGCATGCAGATACAGCAAGCAATAAGGAAGGCAAATGGCATGTTGGCCTTTATTGCAAGGGGGTTGGAGTATAAGAGTAAGGGGGGAAAAATTGAGTCGTGACCTCTTTGGGGTGCTAACTTCACCGGGGCGCTACTTTTAGCGCCTCGAAAACATGAGCAACCCCGCAGCCAAAATTCATCGGTAGCGCCCCAAGAGGGAAGTGGGGTGCTACTGGAAGTGCCCCACCTCCCTCTTGGGGCGCTGCGAGGGAATATCACGGCGCTACGTGCCGTAGTATTGCAGGCCTTCCTCCCCTTCTTAAAGGGGAGGGGCCTTGCGCAGCGCGACCCGGGGCCCAGCTGGGCCACCGGGGATCGGAGTGCTGGCAAAACAGCCCGGCACTCGAGAGAAGTGCCAGGCTCATGGAGCGCAGCCGGCACTCCGCGACGGGGGGGGGGAGGTAGGGGGGTGGTCAGGAGGCCTGGGACGGCAACGGGGGCAGGTGCTTGCAGGCGGCCAGCAACAAAAATGGCCGCCTGGCACCTCGCTTTTAAATAGCCCCGCCCCAGCCGCAGGTAGGCCCCCCCGACCCCGTCGGACATAGTGTCTGGCGGTAAGTCAGGGGGCGCTACTGGAGATCGCGGCTGGGGCGTGAGCGGGGCACTGTGCACGGCGATGACGTCATCACCAGCAACGCAGTGCCGCAGAGCGCTAACGGTTACCGCCGCCGCTAACCTCTTGCTGAATTTCGCAGGAGGCGTTGGCGGCGCCACGCCCGGGTGCTAGTTGCTTTGTACCCCGTTAGCACCCTCTTAGGACGCTAATGGGAGGCGCAAAGCAACTGAATTTTTCCCCCAGGAAGTCTTGCTCCAATTGTACAGGGCCTTGGCGAGACCACTCCTGGAGTACTGGGCACAGTTTTGGTCTCCTTATCTAAGGAAGGATATACTTGCCTTGGAGGCGGTGCAACGAAGGTTCACTAGATTGATTCCTGGGATGAGGGGGCTGTCCTATGATGAGAGATTGTGTAGATTGGGCCGATACTCTCTGGAGTTTAGAAGAATGAGAGGTGATCTCATTGAAACATATAAGATTCTGAAGGGGATTGACAGGGTAGATGCTGAGAGGTTGTTTCCCCTGGATGGAGTGTCTAGAACCAGGGGTCACAGTCTCAGGATAAGAGGTAGGCCATTTAAGACCGAGATGAGGAGGAATTTCTTCACTCAGAGGGTTGTGAATCTTTGCAATTCTCTGCCCCAGAGGGCTGTGAATGCTGAGTCATTGAGTATATTCAAGGCTGAGATCGATAGATTTTTGGACTCTAGGGGAATCAAGGGATATGGAGATCAGGCAGGAAAGTGGAGATGAGGTCGATGATCAGCCATGATCTTATTGAATGGCGGAGCAGGCTCGAGGGGCCGAATGGCTGACTCCTGCTCCTATTTCTTATGTTCTTATTAAAGGTACTGATAATGATGAAGACATTCCCCAAGATCCATCCAGTAATAGTTTCTGCAACAGACTTGCACTGGGGAAATACCACTTTTGAACTGTTTAAATTGACAATCAACTAATGCATAATAATTAGACCTGGAGATTTCTCTGAATGATGGGGTTTGTGCTGCAGACACTTTCCTCCCCGTGCATGCCCTGAAAATATTCTCAGTGTGGGGGAGTCGAGGGCCATTCCTTCCCCTCCCAATCAGGCCACAGTATAACTGCAACTTGGGGTGCGGTGGGGAGGGGGAGTCCCTCACTGGTGCAGAATCGATCTAAGTGGTGGCAATGTTCCACTGGCACTGAGGGTGCAAGAGGGGCAGTCAGACAGTGGAAGGAGGATCAACAAGAGGGGGGAGAAATTTTAAACAACTACATTGCTGGGGGGAGAAATTACAGTTTCCTCCTGAGAATCTGGTGGGGGTGTAGACATCTTTGAGGGGGGGGTGTGAAAGCTACTTTGCTTTGGCTGATACTTCTCTGCTCAGTTTCAGGAGGTTATGACGGGGTGGGGTGAGCTGCCTGTAGCCTATCAGGCTGCTGGAAGTAACAGGGAGTTACAGAGCCACCAGCTGGCCACAGTCTGAAGCTGCAATACCAAAACCTGCCGTCCCACTGAACGTCACCGTGACAGATCTAAAATGGAGAATGGGCATTAACAGCACCATCTGCAGGCATAATGGGACAGCAGGTCAATAAAGACACTTACACAATGGGGTTTTTTCCATAGGAATTTTCAGTGTGTTTTGAAATGGAATGTTGTGATCCAATCAACATTTAAAAAATTTACAATTAGACCTTTATAGATCATGGGGAGCCTATGTAAAGCACATAATTCAGACCCAAAGCTAGTGGCCATGTTAGCTTCTTCAGCCAGTTGTATCCTGAATGTAAACAACATCAACACACTTGTGTTTATATAGCGCCTTTAACGTAGTAAAAATGTCCCAAGGCGCTTAAACATAAGAACATAGGAACAGGAGGAGGCCATTCAGCCCCGCGAACCTGTTCCGCCATTCAATGAGATCATGGCTGATCTGTGACCTAAGTCCATATACCCGCCTTTGCCCCATATCCCTTAATAACATTGGTTAACAAAAAGCTATCAATCTCAGATTTTAAATTAACAATTGATCTCGCATCAAGTGCCGTTTGCGGAAGCGAGTTCCAAACTTCTACCACCCTGTTGTGTGTAGAAGTGTTTCCTAACTTCACTCCTGAAAGGCCTGGCTCTAATTTTTAGACTCTGCCCCCAGTCCTAGAATCCCCAACCAGCGGAAATAGTTTCTCTATCGACCCTATCTGTTCCCCTTAATATCCTGAAAAACTTCGATCAAATTACCCCTTAACCTTCTAAATTCCAGGGATTACAACCCTAATTTGTGTAATCTCTCCTGGTAATTTAACCCTTGAAGTGCGGGTATCATTCTGGTAAACCTACACTGCACTCCCTCCAAGGCCAGTGTAAGGTGTGATGCCCAGAACTGCTCCCAGTGCTCCAGGTGTGGTCTAACCAGGTCTTTGTATAGCTGTAGCATAACCTTTACCCCCTTGTATTCTAGTCCTCTAGATATACAGGCCAGCATTCCATTAGCCTTTTTGATTATTTTCTGTACCTGTTCATGATATTTTAATGATCTATGTATCTGGACCCCCAAGTCTCTTTGGACCTCCATTCCTTCTAGCTTTGAACCACTTAGAAAGTGCTCTGATCGATCCTTTTTAGGTCCAAAGTAGATGAGTTCACACTTGCCTACGTGCTAAGATTCATTAAGACCAGTAGCCAGGAAGACTGGCCTTTGTGGATCCTTAGCGAATCATAGCAAGTTTAATCCTGGGTTACAACTGGCTGCATGGGAAATGTACACCAGGAGTCAGTATCATCAGCACAGCCTTAGCGCAATATAAAACTCACCTAATGGGAACCATAGGTCCAAACTCACCTGTTCCTCCCAAGCACCTAATGGCCTCTGGCCAACCACACATTCCTCAGGAAATGTCTTCTGCGTGCTGTTTTAACAGGGGCTGCAGCCCCAGCTAACACCACTGTTAAAATAGCAGACAGCAGAATTTCATATAGTTCTATTAAAATGTTCAAATGCTAAAGTCACACATCAGGATCTCATTCATGTGATTTCTTACATTAAAAAATAGGAAAGTTCAGGAGCAGAAAAGACTCCTCCATCCATCCATTCGGTCCCAGAGTCTCCATCGCCCACTCCTTCAAATATCTACCAAGTTTTCTCTTAAAATATTCCACACTGTCCGCCTCCATCACCTCCCTGGAGAGACCATTCCACACGTTCACTACTCTCTGTGCAAAGTAGTTGAGTCTAATCTCTCTCTGCATCTTCCCTCTTTTAAGCTTCAGCCCATGTCCCCAGTTCTAGAGTCTGTGACCATCTCAGATTATTGGGATTCAATTTATCAACTCCTTTAAGAATCTTTGATGCTTGAATAATATCTCTCCTGAGCCTTTTCTTCCCCGGAGTAAACAATCCCAGGCCCTTCAACCTGACCTCATAGCTCAGATATTTTTAGCTGTGTAAATAGGAACATAGGAATTAATTCACTAGACGATAAAAGACCCCGGTCCATCTAGTTCGCCTTCTCCCATCCTGGTAGTTGCACAATACAACGATAATGGAGTTGTTGACTAATCATAGCAATCAAGTCTCTTTCGGATGAGACGTTAAACCGAGGCCCCGTCTGCTCCCTCAGGTGGACGTAAAAGATACCAGGGCACTATTTCGAAGAAGAGCAGGGGAGTTCTCCCTGGTGTCCTGGGGCCAATATTTATCCCTCAGTCAAAATCACTAAAACAGATTATCTGGTCATTATCACATTGCTGTTTGTGGGAGCTTGCTGTGCGCAAATTGGCTGCCGCGTTTCCTACGTTATAACAGTGACTCCACTTCAAAAAAGTATTTCATTGGCTGTAAAGCTCTTTGGGACATCCAGTGGTCATGAAAGGTACTATGTAAATGCAAGTCTTTCTTTCTATCCATTGGTCTACAACAGACTCAGACACAAGGTAAGGTAACACCAGTGGAGGAGAGCTTTGGGAACCTTAGGTTCAAAGTCACCTGTTCCTCCCGAACATGCTATACTCACCACATGTCATGTCTTAAATTACTCAGATACTGGATCCCAAAATATTATTTTCTGAAAGAAATCTATCTAATTTGCATTTAAATGAATCAGTAGTCTGTTTCCACCATTCCAGAACCAGGGGTCACAGTCTAAGGATAAGGGGTAGGCCATTTAGGACAGAAATGAGGATTTTTTTCACCCAGAGAGTGGTGAACATGTGGAATTCTCTACCACAGAAGGCAGTGGAGGCCAATTCATTAAATATATTCAAGAAGGAGTTGGATATATTTCTTAAGGCTAAAGGGATCAAGGGGTATGGGGAGAAAGCAGGGACAGGGTACTGAATTTAGATGATCAGCCATGATCGCATTGAATGGCGGAGCAGGCTCGAGGGGCCAAATGGCCTACTCCTGCTCCTATCTCCTATGTTTCTATGTCTTTAGGGAGCTTGTTCCATAGGTTGACCACTCGCTCACTGAAATATTGTTTCTGCAGATTAGTTTAGAATTTACCCTGTTTCAAGTGTCCTTATTTTCTACTGTTCTAGACAAGGTGAAACAACTCATCATAATCTACATTATCTAATCCTTTTAGAATTTTAAAAACAGCAATCATATCACCTCGCAACCTTCTCTTCTCCAGTGAGAGCATGCCCAGCCTACATAATTGCTCATAATTCAATCCTTCCATCCCCTCAATCATTCTAGTTGCTCTCTCATGTACCTTTTCAATAGCTGCAATATCCTTTTTGTACTGCAGTGACCAAATCTGTGCACCTTATTCTAAGTGCGGTCACACTAATGATTGATAAAGCGGCAGGTTTACCTCACTGTTACAGCTTAATACAGATCTTTTAATACATCCCAGCATCTGGTTTGTTTTACTCACTGTCACCGAGCATTGTTGCAATAGCTTCAATTTATTATCAATCTGGACTCCCAGATCTCTTTCATTATCCTTCCATTTCAGTAATAGTCACTTCCTGGATTTTTTTGTCCCCATGTGAAGCACTTTGAATTTCTCTACATTGAATTTCATCTGCCACCAATCTGTCCAATTCCCAAGTATATTCAAATCTACCTGTAGCTTATCCTGTTCAGCTTTGCAGTCCACCACTTGCATTGGCTTTGTATCTACAGAGGCACTGGAGAAGGGGCAATAAAGATTTACAAGTATGATACCAGAGGTCCTAACTATCAGGAAAGACTGAATAGGTTGGCTCTCTTTCCTCTGGAACAGAGAAGGCTGTGCGGTGACCCAATAGAGGTCTTTAAAATTATGAAAGGGTTTGATCGAGTAGACATAGAGAAGATGTTTCCACTTTTGGGGAGTCCACAACTAGGGGCCATAAAAGAATTCAGGAGAATTTGCCCAGAGTGGCGAGAATGTGGAACTTGCTACCATGTGGAGTAGTTGAGGCAAATAGCATAGATGCAGTTAAGGGGAAGCTAGATACTGTATGTACATGGGGGAGAAAGGAATAGAAGGATATGCTGATAGGGTGAGATGAAATAAGGTGGGAGGAGGCTCGCGTGGAGCACAAACACTGGCATAGTCCAGTTGGGCGGAATGGCCTGTTTCTATGCTGTAAATTCTGTGCATCAACTACAGATTTAGCCTTTGTGCTTGTGACTCTGAGCTCCAGATCATTTATGAAGACGTTAAACAAAAGAGATCCCATAACAGACCCCTGTGGGACCCCACTGGTAACATTCTCCCAGGCTGATGACAATCCCTGTTCCACCGCCCTCTGGGTTCTATCAGGCAACAAATTACATATCCATTGTAAAATATTTTCACTGGTTTCCACTTTATTTTTATTACCAGCTTTTCCAGAGGAACTGTATCTCACTGAAATCCCAATATACAGCATCCACTACCTTACCCTAGCAAGCTGCTTTGTCACACTCTCAAAGAAAACCAGTAGATTTTATTGACAAGACCTCCCCTTCATGAACCCACACTGACTATCTTTTATGATTTTATTTATATTCAGATGCTCTATGATCTTATCCTTAATAAGAGTTTCCATAACTTGCCTACAATGGACGTCAAACCCACTGGTCTGTAGTTTCCTGGGTCGCTTTTGTTACGCGTTTTTAAAAAAAAATAGGAGTAACATCTGCATTTCCCCAATCCCCAGGCACCTCTCCAGTAGTCAGTGATTTCTGGAAGATTTGTGCCAGAGTTCCTGCAATTTCCTGCCTTTGCTCCTTAAGGATTCTCGGATGTGTCTTATCCAGCCCAAGATTTATTCACCTTAAGTTTGCACAGCTGTTCAGCATCCATGCTGGCAGTAATGGCAGCACGGTGGCATAGTGGTTAGCACTGTTGCCTCACAGCGCCAGGGACCCGGGTTCAAATCCGGCCTCGGGTGCCTGTCTGTGTGGAGTTTGCACATTCTCCCCGTGTTTGCGTGGGTTTTCTCCGGGTGCTCCGGTTTCCTCCCACAGTCCAAAGATGTGCGGGGTTAGGTTGATTGGCCATGATAAAAATTGACCCTTAGTGTTAGGGGGATTAAATACGTGGGGATAGGGTGGGATATGTGTTGGTGTAGGGGTTACGGGGATCGGGTGGGACATGTGTCGGTGCAGGCTCGATGGGCCGAAATGGCCTCTATCTGTACTGTGAGGTTTCTGTGATTTCTGTGAACTCACCTCTGCAACACCCTCTAGTCCCCTTTCTACATCAAATAAGTTACTTGTCTCCTTCTTAATAAAAACGGAGGTAAAAAGCCTTCTTTAGCACTTCTGCAGCCTGTGTGGCATCAGTGGACATGTCCTCACCCGATCCCACTCCACTCTATCCTTCGTTTTTCTTTTAATGTAACTAAAAGACTTTTAATACTTCACTTCTCCTGCCATGCTCAATTCAAAATTTTCCTTTGCCATTCTAATGCCTTTGATAGCCTTGATCCCAGCAAAACCGTTACTCTCTCCCATCCCGGCCGTTCCCCCAGTATGACCCCCTACACTCTGGAACTCCCTCCCTAAACATAGTAGATAGGAGCAGGAGTAGGCCATTCGTTCCCTCGAGCCTGCTCCGCCATTCAATGAGATCATGGCTGATCATCCAAATTCAGTACCCTGTCCCTGCCTTCTCCCCATATCCCTTGATCCCTTCAGCCTCAAGAAACATATCCAACTCTTTCTTGAATATATTTAATGAACTGGCCTCCACTGCCCTCTGTGGCAGAGAATTCCACAGGTTCACCACTCTCTGGGTGAAGAAATTCCTCCTCATTTCAGTCCTCCGCCTCTCTCTCCTCCTTCAGGACACTCCTTAAAACCCACCAGGCAATGTTCCCCCTCATTTTTTTTTGGGTGCGCTGTTCCTTTAACGCGCTGTGCAGCCCGTTCAAAATTTATGGCACGTGTGAAATCTTGCATTGAAAAGCCGGCGACCGGCCGGCGTGGGACCTCCAGAGGGGCGGCGCAGCTTAGCGGGAACGTTGCCACCAAGCAACTGGTCATCCCTCCTAATAGCGTCTTCTTTGCTTTGTCATCCATTGTTTTTCTAATTACGCCTCTGTGAAGTGTGTTGGGATGCTTTTATACATTAAAGGCGTTACATCATTGCAGGTTGGTATTGTTGTTATTTGGATTGTACTCAGTACTCCAGGTGTGGCTGTACCACAACCTTGCACAGACTAATTATTAAAGAAAAAAAACTTAAAGAAAAAGTTTTAAAAAGGAAGAAACAACACATTTTCAGTCCTGAGAAATTAGACGAGAAACGACACAACAGGGAATACTTCGCACTCTCAGTAGAATGAGCACTTTATGTTAAAGATAAATAAAAGATAGTATGCAGGAGTTAAATAAGAATAAGCAAATACTTAGAGAATTTTTCCAAGTATCACATTTCCCTTTTCAAACTTATCCAGCTGGGTTTAAACCCAAGGACCCTAATTATGGATTATGAAAGCTTCTTTGAACAGCTGACATGTAACAACGAAGCTGGATGTTAGATATTGCATTCTCACGGGCAATCGCCTGCAAGATTTAAATGAAAGGCAATAAAACCATGAAAGTAATTCCAGATTCTGCAGTGAGCAAGAGGAAAGATGTGCAACTGTTTCACCTCATTAGTATGGAATGAACATAAAGGATAAGGTCAAGTCCAAATCTACAAGCAAAAATAATGGGGACATTTTCACAGTGGTGGGGATTGGCCAAGGTTGGAAGTATGCAAGTGGTACCGATTATCCCCGAGACAGAATCACATTCCTATGAAAGAATTTCAGAAGTAAACAAGCACATTTGCAGTGTGAGAGAGAGCAAAACCTGTCACATCACCACCAGATGGTGGTGTGAGGCAGTGTTGATCTCCATTCGTACTGCCAACAAGTATCTGTAGAGCATTTGTGACACTCTGCAAGCACTGTGTTATCTACCACTACACCCTGAGACTCACCTACCTCAGAAGGATGAGAGGCTAAAGGAACCCTGTGGGATTAAAGCCCGGTGCTTTCTGGCTCTAAGCCCAGTGCTTGACTGATTAATAGAAACATAGAAGATAGGAGCAGGAGTAGACCACTCGGCCCCTCGAGCCTGCTCCGCCATTCAATGCGGTCATGGCTGATCATCCAAATTCAGTACCCTGTCCCTGCTTTCTCCCCATATCCCTTGATCCCCTTAGCCTTAAGAAATATATCTAACTCCTTCTTGAATATATTTAATGAATTGGCCTCAACTGTCTTCTATGGTAGAGAATTCCACAGGTTCACCACTCTCTGGGTGAAGAAATTCCTCCTCATCTCTGTCCTAAATGGCTTACCCCTTATCCTTAGACTGTGACCCCTGGTTCTGGACTCCCCGGCCATTGGGAACATCCTTCCTGCATCTAGTCTGTCTAGTCCTGTTAGAATTTTATAATCAATTGATCAATAACTTATTAAATTAAAAGAAGCAGGATTAATAACCTCAAATATGTGGCACATCATAAAAAAAACAATTAACGAGAATAAAAGGATATAGAAATGGCCCAAAAATTAACTGGATAAGGCTAGAATCAAGGGAGGTGCTGGTTTTTAATCTTGTTACCGGGAGAGACTACAGTTCCTCAGAATGTTTTAGATTATTTCACTTTATTTAGGTGGGAAGATTATGGAAGTTGAGTTTATTTTCTTTGGGAAAGGGAAACCTTCAAGGTCACGAAATTGAAGATTATGAAGGGAATTGATAAATTGATCCGAGTAATTGTTCCCTGTGGTAAAGGGCTCAAATCCCAGGGAACACAAATTAAAAATGAGGAAGTAGGAGTAAGAAGGGAAATCAGGGGGAACTATTTACCCAAAGGGTAATAGAGTTGTGGAATAAGTTACCAGGAATGACATTGATTCATCTGAATATTTATTTATTGCAGGGTCTAATAGGAGGGTACAGGTCGGATAAGGATGAATTTTTTGCATCTGTTTTCACTATGGAGAGGGACGATGTAGACATAGAAATAGGGCGGGGGGACTGTGATATGCTCGAACACATTAACATCGAGAGGGAGGAGGTATTGGCGGTTTTAGCAGGCCTAAAAATGGATAAATCCCCAGGCCCGGACGAAATGTATCCCAGGCTGCTGTGTGAGGCAAAGGAAGAGATTGCGGGGGCTCTAACACACATATTCAGAACCTCTCTGGCCACAGGGGATGTGCCAGAGGACTGGAGAACCGCTAATGTAGTTCCATTATTCAAGAAGGGGAGTAGGGAAAAACCGGGGAACTACAGGCCAGTGAGCCTAACATCAGTGGTGGGAAAATTATTGGAAAAAATTCTGAGGGACAAAATCAGTCTCCACTTGGAGAGGCAAGGATTAATCAGGGATAGTCAACATGGCTTTGTCAAGGGAAGATCATGTCTGACTAATTTGATTGAATTTTTTGAGGGGGTGACTAGGTGTGTGGATGAGGGTAACACAGTGGATGTGGCATACATGGATTTCAGTAAGGCCTTCGATAAAGTCCCACACAGGAGACTGGTCAAGAAGGTAAGAGCCCATGGAATCCAGGGTGCCTTGGCACGTTGGATACAAAACTGGCTTAGTGGCAGAAGGCAGAGGGTGATGGTCGAAGGTTGTTTTTGTGACTGGAAGCCTGTGGCCAGTGGGGTACCACAGGGATCGGTGCTGGGTCCCTTGCTGTTTGTGGTCTATATTAATGACTTGGATATGAATGTAAAAGGTATGATCAGTAAGTTCGCGGATGATACAAAAATTGGTAGGGTGGTAAATAGCGAGGAGGGTAGCCTCAGTCTGCAGGACGATATCAATGGGTTGGTCAGATGGGCAGAACAGTGGCAAATGGAATTTAACCCGGAAAAGTGTGAGGTGATGCACTTTGGGGGGACTAACAAGGCAAGGGAATACACAATGAATGGTAAGACCCTAGGCAAGACGGAAGGTCAGAGGGATCTGGGTGTACAAGTACACAGATCCCTGAAGGCGGCGGAACAGGTGGATAAGGTGGTAAAAAAGGCATATGGGATACTTGCCTTCATTAGCCGAGGCATAGAATATAAGAGCAAGGAGGTTATGATGGAGCTGTATAAAACACTGGTAAGGCCACAGCTGGAATACTGTGTGCAGTTCTGGTCGCCACACTACAGGAAGGATGTGATAGCTTTGGAGAGAGTGCAGAGGAGATTCACCAGGATGCTACCAGGGCTGGAACGCTTCAGCTATGAAGAGAGACTGGGCAGATTGGGTTTGTTTTCCTTGGAACAGAGGAGGCTGAGGGGGGACATGATTGAGGTGTACAAAATTATGAGGGGCATAGATAGGATGGATATTAAGGAGCTTTTTCCCTTAGTAGAAGGGTCAATAACTAGGGGGCACAGATTCAAGGTAAAGGGCGGGAGGTTTAGAGGGGATTTGAGAAAGAACTTTTTCACCCAGAGGGTGGGTGGAGTCTGGAACTCACTGCCCGGAAGGGTTGTGGAGGCTGGAACCCTCACAACATTCAAGACGCATTTGGATGAGCACTTGAAATGCCATAGCATACAAGGCTACGGACCAAATGCTGGAATATGGGATTAGATTAGACAGGGCATGATGGCCGGCGCGGACACGATGGGCCGAAGGGCCTCTATCCGTGCTGTATAACTCTATGACTCTATGAGTTGGTAATAGCAGACTATAGCTAAGCCATATGGATCAAAGGGTCTCGGTTCAATGCCTGGTCAGCTGGGGCAGAAATTGTACTCAGTGCCGCTCGAAATAAGGAGGGGACAAGAAGCCAGGTTTCCCCATCCTGATCACTATCATGACACCTGTTAGGTGAGGATGGGATTGGTCTTGGCGTGATGCCTCCCATGACTGAATGGTTGCTGACACTCATTGTCGAGGTGGACACATAAAGAATGGATACTTGGATGCAATGTTCCCTTTAAGCTGCGCAGTCACACGGCCGCGCAGCGCTCTGGAGCTCCCGCGCAGCCGGCTCACCGGCTTTGAAATGGAAAAACCGGGCATGGGCGGAATTTTGAATCAGCCGCGCAGTACGGCAAAGGGGCCGTGCGGCCCAAAAAGAATTAAAGGGAACATTGCTTGGATCATGTCTGAAAAAGCGTACCCCAGCAATAATTACTGTGTTCAGGAGAAAGGGGGAAATATTAGCAAAATAAGGAGCAGCTAAAGTGTCTCAAGTGTCTATTTGTGAAGCTGACAGAGTGAGGATGTATTAGTCAATCAGTCAATGACCAAGGAAGATTGCAAACAATTCATTATTTATTGATTTTAATTGGAGAAGCAAGGAATACAGAGGATTCAATTTAGTTTGTTAATTAATTAGACTGGACCAACAGATTGGAGTATAATTAATTATCGCCGATGAAATTTAAAGATGAAGTGACAAGAATATGAATGGGAGCGTTAGTTAATTATTTATTTGATTGACAGGGACACAGAAACTGCTAGAAGGGAGAAGTTAAACATGAAGTGGAGTAGCAAGTAAGGAACAGGAGCGGAGAATTTTAATTAATCTATTTGTTGATCAGAGTCCAGAAGTCGAGGAAAATGTATTAACCCTTAAACCACCAGCAGCTTCACAACATTCCATCATTCTCCAAAGTGGACATTATTTGAGATTTCAGCTCACAAATTGTGACTCTGAAATGGTATAAGAACAAAAGAACAATGTCTTATCACACCATCGGGACATCCCAAAGCACTTTACCGACTAACAAATTACGTTTGAAGTGTAGTCACTGTTATGTAGGTAAATGTGGCAGCCAATTTGTGCACAGCAAAATCCCGCAAACAGGAAATTAATGAATGACCAATTAATCGGTTTTGGGCCTCGGGAGGAATGCTGGTTAAGACTGGGAAAACTCCCCACCTCTTCTTCGAATAGTACCATGGGATCTTTTACATCCAGCTGAACAGGCAAACAAACGGCCTGGGTGTAATAGCTCAACTAAAAGACGGCACCTCAATGCAGCACTCCCTCAGTACTGCACTGAATTGTCAGTGCAGATTACATGTATAGTGGGGCTCGAACTCCTACCGCCTGAGCCAAGCTGACGCTTGCAGTGATTAGTTAAGTCAATGTTTGCAAGAAAAATATTGGCTATAATAGTCGAACAAGTCATGAGCAATCAAACTAACTGAAGCGGTAAAAACCATTTACTTAGACCAAGTCCAATATTATATTTCTGTGATTAAGAAATAAATTCTAGCTGCACATTGCTACTTAAACTCAGTGATGTAACGATGAGTAAATAATATAGAAACACCTCCCAACTGCAGGGGTCTGTCTGGTAAGAGATGGCCAATTTCTCTCTCGTGACTAATGCTGTTTAATTTATTAACACCCTAAGGGCTTCCTGTCATCTAAACTAGATGCACTTTCTAATAGACTTTTAAAATAACTATAGGTTGGGAGTTCTAGTAATAAACTGTTCTCAAACTAACCATTGATCTAAAACAGATGTAGCTAATTAGATCCATGTGGTGGCAGCTATTCAATTAAAAAAAAATCCAAGCAAATAATTCAGAGTTTCTCTGCTGTTAATTAGCAAATTTCTTTCAGGATGGATTGCAGCAGCCTTCAGGAGGAGGAGGAGCCCAGGAACTCAACTACTCACAACAGACACATCTTTGTGCACAAGTGATCTCTTCAAGTAGAACTATTGGAACATTGCATTTTGTTGCAGAAGTGACTAATCCTCATACAATTTATTTCATTAGCAATGTGCTACCTCTCAGTGCAGAGGCACCAGCAACAAACTGAGCGAGCTCGGCTCAAGGGCTTGGGTTGCAGAGCGGCTGTCATTTTAATTGCATACAGGTATATTGCTTTTGTGTGTCAGCCAGTCGCTCGGTGGGTAGCACCCTCGCCTCTGAGTCAGAAGGTTGTGGGTTCAGGTCCCACTCCAGGACTTGAATGCAGAAATCTAGGTTGGCACTCCCAGTGCAGTACTGAAGGAGTGCTGCATTGTCAGAGGTGCCATCTTTAGGCTGAGATGTTAAACCGAGGCCCCGTCTGCCCTCTCAGGTGGATGTAAAAGACCCCATAGTACTATTTTGAAGAAGAGCAGGGGAGTTCTCCCCGGTGTCCTGTGGCCAATATTTATCCCTCAACCAACATCACTGACACAGATTAACTAGTTATCACATTGCTGTTTGTGGGAGCTTGCTGTGTGCAAATTGGCTGCCGTGTTTCCTACATTACAACAGTGACTACACTTCAAAAAGTACTTCATTGGCTGTAAAGCACTTTGGGACGTCCGGTGGTCGTGAAAGGCGCCATAGAAATGCAAGTCTTTCTTTCTTTTAAATAAATGGTAGCGTCCTACTCAAAAGGGGCAAAACACCATTTTAGGGAATCTCACTTTAACCTTAACCTAGCGTCCATTCAGAAGAGGGGAGAAAATTGGAGGAATTTTTTTTAAAACAGCTTAACTAGACTTACGAGGAGTTGCTCTTTCCAAATTGTCTTTGCTTCTCCTTGGTCTACAGAGAGCTGTTTATTGTGGACCACGATCGGTGGGTACTGATGACTTTCCATAAATATCAAAATGGGAAAAGTTCCCTTTGCCTTGATCGCTTTCACTTCAACCACAAAGTTAAAAGAGTCTCTTGAATGCCTGCTATTGTCATGGCGGTAGACCACTTGGCCATTGTTTAGATCTTTCTGTGTGAAAGAAAAATCCTGCTCACCATTTACTAGAATTTCTCCATGACTAGGTGGGACTGTTACTTGGTATACTATTTCCTCTTCACTCCAAATGTCTATATTGGACTCCACGCCAAGGAGGTAGCCATGGATAGTTGACTCTTGTCCTTGCTGAACTAAGAACATGGAATTATTGACTATTCTCAGGTATGGATCTAATGCATGCACTTCCAAGACAGTCGTGCTTTGATGTACGCCATCGGACACCTGTAGCTGGAACGTTCCTCGATGAGCGCCATGATGTTTAAACAACACACGCTTCTTCTCCAGGTCTTCCTGACTGAAACGAGAGAGCTCGTGGGCAGTGTCGTCTGCAGAGACGATATCACCATTGGAGAGCCCCCACTTAGTATAAATCAATTGGGAATCATCAAAATCCGAATCCGCATCGTGAAAACGAAGTTCAGCTGTGGTTAGCAAGTGTTGTCCATTTAACGTCACATTAAAGGTCCTGTCCACCACTCGAACTGGTGGCTGGTCATTTGTTGGTCTTATCGAAATACTCAAAGTGCCATGAACCACGTCTGACTCAGGTTCATTGTCTTTAGACTGTTCCACAACAACAAAACCAATCTTGTCTTGTAAAGTTTCAGAGTCATCATGCTTATACATCAACCGCTCTTGGAGAATGTCGTTATTGGTAAAGATTGTAACAGGTTGCTCACTGTCTGTCTGTGTGATCAGTTTCCCATGCTGAGGACCCTGGGTGACATTGTACACAAAAGCAGTGGTGCTCTGACCTATGGTGAAAAGCTGATCCTTGGTGATGGTCTGTGTGCCCCCTTCTACCACAACCAATGGCTTACTCATCAAAATTGGTACCTCTGGATCAATGCCAATCAATATTGGATAAGTATACATTGGGGAGTGTTGATCTCCAACAAAAACTTGAAACTGGAAGCTGTCTTGGGTTTCTTCAGCATTTCTAACTGTTGCTACATAAGTGAGACCTACTTGCTGCAAATCCTCCTGAGTGAAGGTGGAACCTACTTTTAGCTCCTCGTTCAGCACCAGCAGCTTTCCTTTATCAGGAGACTTTAGAATAACGTACCTGAACAGATCAGCAGGGACTGAATGCCCTTCTATTGCAGCTTCTAGTTCATTTTGTGTAATCTTTCCTCTTCTAACATTATTTAACTCATTTGGAGATATTCTCAGTAGTGTTATTTTGGCACTCTTTATTTTTATTAAAAATATATTGTTTTCAAGGATTTTCTGTCCAACTATCAATGCAAACTTAAGTTTCTCCGTTATTTCTTGTTTGCGAAACTCCGGATCAGTGCTGAAATATCGAAGGTGGCCCTGTTCTATATTGTGCTGATGGAACAGCTTCACTGCTTTCCATTCCCCGTTGGTGTCAAGTTTCTGCACCTCACCATAGTGTAATGGCTGTGTAATGTTATACAAAATATCCACCTTCTGCTTGACTGCATTGGTTTCCACCGATAGATTGCTGATGGTGATTAGACGGACACCTCCTTGTGGAAGAATTAAACCAGTGTTGTTTCCCACTTGCACCTCTGGTTGCAAGGCCACTATTCTCAAAGGAGTTGCATCGCTTATTCTTTCTCCATCACTGACCTGAAGAACTAATTGGGAGACTTTGGCCCCACTGTGGACATAGCGAATATTTCCCGCTTTTAGATCTTGACATGAAAATTCTCCAACTCTCTGGCCAGGGTTTCTCACATCTTCAACATAACCTGGATCGTCTTTATTAACCACTGTAATTTTTAACTCAGCACACACATTGTCAACATCAACAGTACGAATGACATCTGGACCAAGGGTTTTCCAAGTATTTTTAAGAATCATCATAAGATTCCCATTTGGGAAGGTTAGTTTTGGTGGGTCATTGATTGGGGTGATCTTTATACTAAAAATATACTGTTGACCCTGTTTTAAACAGTTAGGGATCTCTTGTTTACTATGAACAGATACTTCAAATGTTAACTGGTCAAGTGACCCTTCAGATCCATCGTGATGGTATGTTATATGATGATTGATCACATCTAACAGGGTAAATGCTTTTCTACTTTTTGCACCTGGAATATTCAGTTCCAGGTGACCATGTCTTCCATCCTGAGTTACCTTGAAAACTACTTGGGAATGTCTCACTCCAATTCTGCTCAGATCAATAGTGGGATGAACGTGAGTGAGCTCCAAAGTGGAACTTCCTGTTTCTTTTACAACCAATGGTGTCAGATCTAAAAGTGTAGTAAAATTACTGAAGACTTTAGACAGGTTCTTACTGAGCAAACATGGTGGATTGGTAGTTCGAACCTCCTGATAACTTGGAAATGGTGTTGCTGAAACCTCATCTTCCAGTTCCTTCTCACCTTCCTCCATCTCCTCACCCTCTTCATCTTCACATCGAGTATCAATGTCCCTGCTGACTAGTGCATCTGCCAAGCTTTTCTTCTCTAAGTTCACCCGTATATTTTGAATACAGCCAACGAAGGAGCCAGACACTGTTCTTTCCACCAACACATAGGAGAGTCCACGTTTAATTAATTCAGATGAGGTTTTGTTGTCTATTCCACCGATGAACAGATGCCCTTGGAGACCCAGATATGGCTTCTTATTGTCAATTAGTTGATTTTGAGATAATTCATCATCAACTGTAACTTGTACATGATTCATATCAAATAACAGTTTAACACTGTGCCATTTTCCGTCACTAACAAAACGAGTATTGTCTAGTACAACAATTCCACTTCCATTGTCAATTAAAACACGGAGATGACCATCTGCAATTTCTAAGGCAATAAAATCTGTCTGCCATCCTGCATGGTAAAGCAAAGGGGCTTGCACAATCACCGTCTTCAGAAAGCACTCGAATGTTCTTTCTTCTCTTGCATTCCAGCTAGGAAAGGAGATATAGGATTTTGGTCCTCGAAAGTTGGTAGGATAATCGTCTCCTGCTACAATTACATTACTACATCCATCCTCTACCTTGTAAACAGTTTTATACCCAGGATGTGGTGCAAGTGAGGATAAGATGTCATAATCATTGAACTCAGCCTTGGAAATACAGCCTCTAAAATGAGAGGTTGCCCTTGATAAGTAAGGGATCTTCGCCACCCCAGGTCCACCTACATACAGGCCATTGTCGACATTCAGTTTATTAAGATGGCCAGGCACCTCCACAGAAGTTGTGAAGAGTTCATCTACAGTCAAAGTTAGAGTCTTGTTCTCGTGCACAAGAAAAACATCATGCCAAACAAGGTTGTTAAGCTTCAGGCCGGTCTGAGAATGCAATACAACTTCTCCAGATCCAAGTTCTAATTTCACCTGAAAGATAAAAACACATTAAAAATTACTTTTAATGGGAATCACAGAGGCTAGAAACAGCAAGATTGGTAGAGCTGCGGTTGCTCTGTTCTGCAGGGGTTGCATTAGTTCTACACCACTAATAAAGTGTACAGTGGACTGAAGCCGAGGAGAGCGGGCAGCACACTGAATGGGAAGCACACGAGAGAGGAGTCTCAAGTTATATAGCGTTTAAGGTACAAATGTCTGTTTAGTGGAAGGATATAGATTGGGAGAAGCTCCAGTTAGAAGAGCAGAGGCTGAGCTAAAATCAGACTCGGAGAGCAAAGGGAGTCGAGAAATCAGATTGAGGTTGAATTGGCTACACACAGGACTCCAATAAACAGGATATTTTCAACGGAATATTTCAGTATCAATAGATTTCTTTTAGTGCATGTATTAGGTGGCATGAAAAGACAATACACCTTTGGTCAGATGTCTCATGAAATTAACCCTAGTGATTGCTACTTTATCAACAATTTCCTTGCCTAAATTGTGCTCCGAAACAACAAGGTTCAACAAGTGACGGATCATTTTCCATTTAAAACTTCTACATAAAAGGGACAGTCCTTAGGCGATGTCTGGGTTGCCAAAGCATGCATTAGGCTATTGGAAATGTGTTGTCTGTGTTAACTCTAGTTGGACATTAAGTATAAATAATGACTAATATGGTTGTACTGTTTATTCTATAGATAACTCTGTAGCAGCTGCAGTCCATGATCCCTCATCCTAGGCACCAGTAGAGCTAGTTTAGATGCAGCCAACCAGGTCTAAGTTTCTAGTCACAGGGCACATGCATATTGGAGCTTTACACGTAGGAGTGCGGGGACCTCACAGAAGTTCTTCTTCTCTTCTTAGGCAGTCCCTCGGAACCGAGGATGACTTCCTTCCACATTAAAAATGAGTTCACAGGTGACTGATGAGTCCAATGCGGGACCTACAGTCTCTGTCACAGGTGGGGCAGACGGTGGTTGAAGGGGCGGGTGGGTGGGGTGCTTGGGTTGACGTGTGCTGCCTGCGCTTGGCTTCCGCTTGCTCCCGGCGAAGAGACTCGAGATGTTCGACGCCTTCCCGGATGCTTCTCCTCCACTTTGTGCGGTCTTGGGCCAGGGATTCCCAGGTGTCGGTGGGGATGTTACACTTTTTCAAGAAGACTTTGAGGGTGTCCTTGAAGCGTTTCCTCTGCCCACAGAAGTATGGCTCAATACACACAAACATTTCTGTGAAATAAACATAGGGGTGGGGTGGGGATGGGGGTGCGGGTGGCCTTATCAGAATTCATCCCCCCTCTAATAGAGCCAAAATCTAAAACATTAAAGCAGGTTTGAGGAACAGAAAAACTCTCCAGAGATAACCCCTGAACGGCAAAATCAATGTCAATAAAGGAAACTTTTCTTCTTGAGCCGATAATTATGAGGCCTACTAACCACCTGGTGGGCAGCACACACAATAATGCATGTCCACTAGGCTCATTACAGGTCCAAATTTCATGTTAATTGGGGAAATCACCCGTTAATGCATTTGGGGTATCTGGACAATGACCCAGGCACAGTGCCTGAATGGGAAGCCCTTTTCTATTTTTCCATTCTTTAGCTTAAACGGGACTACCTTGCTGTCAGTAGCTGCTGTGTTTGTTTGCAGGTATTTCAGTGTTTCTTTGTTCATTACTTGGTAACCTGATCATCTATTTGGCTGCTTTGCAAAAATTCCACTTGCAGATAGCTTCTTAAAATAGACATAGACAGGCTAAGTAAGTAGGCAGAAATTTGGCAGATGGAATATAATGTTGGAAAGTGTGAGGTTATGCACTTTGGCAGAAAAAATCAAAGAGCAAGTTATTATCTAAATGGAGAGAAAGTGCTACAGTACAAAGGGATCTGGGGGTCCTGGTGCATGAAACACAGAAGGTTAGTATGCAGGTACAGCAGGTGATCAGGAAGGCCAATGGAATCTTGGCTTTTATTGCAAAAGGGATGGAGTATAAAAGCAGGGAAGTCTTGCTTCAGTTATACAGGGTACTGGTGAGGCCACACCTGGAATACTGCGTACAGTTTTGGTTTCCATATTTAAGAAAAGATATACTTGCTCTCGAGGCAGTTCAGAGAAGGTTCACTCGGTTGATTCCGGAGATGAGGGGGTTGACTTATGAGGAAAGGTCGAGTAGGTTGGGCCTCTACTCATTGGAATTCAGAAGAATGAGAGGCGATCTTATCGAAACATATAAGATTGTGAGGGGGCTTGATCGGGTGGATGCGGTGAGGATGTTTCCACTGATGGGTGAGACTAGAACTAGGGGGCATAATCTTAGAATAAGGGGCTGCCCTTTCAAAACTGAGATGAGGAGAAACTTCTTCACTCAGAGGGTAGTAAATCTATGGAATTTGCTACCTCAGAGAGCTGGGGAAGCTGTGACATTAAATAAATTTAAAACGGAGTTAGACAGTTTCCTAGCTGATAAGGGAATTAGGGGTTACAGGGAGAGGGCAGGGAAGTGGACGTGAGTCTAGATTCGGATCAGCCATGATCCTATTGAATGGCGGAGCAGGCCCGAGGGGCCGTATGTCCTACTCCTGCTCCTACTTCTTATGTTCTTATTATGTTCTTATGTTAATGCTCTATCCGAGTTTGGTAGCTTGCCACTTTTTGGAGCCAGTTCCCCATTAAAGGAAACCACCTGCCTTTAAGCAGCTGTTAGGATTGGAAATTCTGCTCCTTCGATCCCGGCATGTTCCCAGGGATCCCTGCATGTTCCCAGGGCATTGCGTATGCTGGCAATTTGTTTAATTGAGCTGCCCACACTTTATAGTGCAAAGTCAGCTCATTGCACTACAGGTGTGTGCAACGCTTAAACTGCAGCGGCCATTGCAGAGAGGACCATATAATCAACCCCATTTGTAATGTATTGTCACATGGTTTATCACATGGTTCCGTATGAGCATGCTCAGTTCACTCTGGCCTAGTAAATCAAGCAGCAGCTCATCCTGTCTCTGTCCTTCATTTGTTCTACCCACATATATTACATTTTTGGCGATGAGAATGGGATCCCAAAGCCATTTTTAGGGTTCATGGAAGGACACACTCACTGTTCAACCTTCGAATGGAAAAGTTTAAGGTGCACAAGCAGCATGCTGAGTCACTGTTCAATGGGATTGGGGCAATCATGGCTGAGCCTGTGGGATTCATCGGAAGCCTCGGCCTGTATGACCGAGCTCGTGAACCATTCAGTTCTTACATTGAGCGGATGGAGATGTTTTTTAAGGCCAATAACATTATTGAGACCGAAGGTGTTGACGAGAATGTTCAAGCTCAAAATAAAGTAATTCGTGAACGGAAAAAAGTAATTTTTCTAACGGAGATCGGGCCAGATGTCTACGGAATGTCGACAAACCTACTCGCGCCAGGGAAAGCGAAGGATGCGTCATTTGAAGACATTGTCGAGAAACTCGAGGACCATTTCAACCCAAAGCCGTTAGAAATAGCAGAGAGCTATAAGTTGGTACCAGAAACCAAAAACAAAGTGAAACCAACAGTGAGTTCATTGTAGCTCTTAGAAACCTGTCTTTGCATTGTAACTTCTGCACATTTTTGGATCGTGCGTTGCGAGATAAGTTTGTGTGTGGACTGGTGGATGAGCGCACACAGTTCAAGTTACTGAACACTCCAAACTTAACGTTTGACATAGCATGCAAAATTGCCCTATCTGTGGAGATGGCATCTGAGAATGCTAGGGAGCACCGTCCAACTCAAGTGATTATTGCAGCCGAGGTCTACAGTCACAAAGCCACTGATGTGCCAAATAACTGCCTGAATCCAAGAGGTTAAAGCTTAAAACTAAAGGCTTTTATTAAGTAAGAACATGGCATCGAGTTAACACAAGGCTGCCATCATTCATCATCGACCCAGCCCTTATGAGTAAGACTCACACCAATCCGGAGGATCCAGAGGGGCAGGGTTAGGGAGGAGCATTAGTGGTTACATCTGTAGAACATTCCAGACATTAGCAAGTACAACAACAACAGACAATACAAATGCCAGAACACAGAGTTATTTCATCACAGCCACCGCCAAACCTAAAGCTCTGAGACCAAGACAAAAACATGTCGGTGAGAGCAGTTCAGTGAATTGTTATCGCTGCAATGGAAATCACTCACCACAGTCCTGCCAATACAGAAATGCAAAGTGTTTTCACCGCCAGAAGCAAGGCCATATATCAATAGCTTGTAGAGCTAGATCTAAAGTAAGAACCAGTCTAGTGGCAATGCAAAGTAGCGACAGCAAAAGGGAGGAGTTCACAATATTGAAGTGAACACAACTGATGTTGCAGAACTAGGCATCTACAGTATCTAGTCCACTAGCGGCAATGCTAGCAGTCGTGAGAAAGACTTCTGTACAAAACTTTTCATCAATGACCAATATATTGATATGTGTGTATCAACACAGTGGCGGACTGCTCTATCATGAGTAAGGACACATATGAGAGTAAGTATAATCAAATACCATTTACAAAGAGTACCGTAGAGTTAAAAATCTACTCCGGAGAAATCCTAGAGACATGTGGACAAATGGAATTTACAGTTCAACACAATGGCCAGTCAGTAAAGCTGCCTATTGTAGCGAGCTACAACAACAGGCCAACCCTAATGGGCAAAGACTGGTTGAGAAAGTTAAAACTAGACTGGAAAAACATCTTCAGTGTAGATGCTTCAAAGAAGCGACTTGACACAATACTGAACAAGTACGAAAGCATGTTCACAGACAGTTATGAGGGCATCACTGGGTATGACGCACATATCCGCATCAAGTCCAACACGAAGCCTGTCTATTGTAAGGCAAGGCCAGTCCCCTATGCATTGAAAAGTCAGGTGGAGGAAGAGCTAGCGAAGCTGAGAGAGAACGGAGTGCTAGTAAAAACTGTCAAAAGTGAATGGGCTACCCCAATTGTGGTAGTGCCCAAAGCAGACAAAACTGTACGTTTGTGCGGTGACTACAAAGTTACTATCAGCCAAGCAGTTGACGATAAGCAGTACCCGTTACCTACATCGCAAGATTTGTATGCAGCACTCTCTAGGTCAAAGGTTTTCTCCAAGCTTGACCTGTCGCACACTTACACTCAGCTGAATGTTGACAAAGTGAGTCAACGGTATCTCACCATCAACACACACAAGGGACTGTACTCATACACCGAGCTGCTGTATGGTGTAAAGTCCTCCCCCAAAATCTTCCAGGCTACGATGGATAAGATTTTGCAAGGAGTTCCAAATTGCTCATGCAATCAAGACGATGTGCTGATCGCAACAAGCAGCGAGGGAGAAAATCTAGAAGTGTTAGCTTTAGTGCTTCAAAGGTTGAATTCCCACAATGTCAAATTGAAAAGGAGCAAATGTGCTTTTGTGCAGCCCGAGGTTGTGTACCTTGGTCTGAAAGTTGATACAAATGGCTTGCAACCAGTGAAGGGAAAGGTTGATGCTGTCATCAATGCTCCAAAGCCACAGAACGTGTCTGAGTTAAGATCTTTCCTTGGAATGGTCCAGTACTGCGCACGTTTCTTACCTGAGTTAGCGATCATGTTAGCTCCATTGCACGAGCTCCTCAAGAAGGATGTCCAGTGGAAGTGGACAAAAGCACAACAGGAAGCTTACGAGGTTTCTGAGAGAAGTCTCTCTAGCGATGCTCTACTTGTGGACTATGATACAGAGCGTGAGCTTAAGTTAGCGTGCGATGGTGTGGAAGCTGTCATAAGCCACGTAATGGATGACGGCCAAGAGAAACCAATCGTGTTTGCATCGCGAACCCTCACAAAGAGCGAAAGAAACTACGTTCAAATTGAAAAGGAAGCACTCGCCATAGTGTTTGGAATCAAGAAATTCCAACAGTTCCTGATCGGCAGAAAGTTTACCCTGATAATCGATCACAAACCGCTCCCAGCAATATTGGGGCCCAAATCTGCCATCCCTGCAATGGCCGCATCAAGAATGCAACGTTGGGCAGTGTTGTTGTCACAATATGACTACACGACTGAACGTCGCACTTCAAAGCAAAATGCAATCGCAGATGCCTTGTCCAGGTTGCCACATAAGGACTCGTGTTGGGAGTGAAGGTGAGATTTTCACGCTAGGTGCAGTTGACAAAGACTTTCCTGTGAATGCAACTGAGATTGCAGATGAGACTCAAAAGGACTCAGTACTGAAAAGAGTATATGAGAACACCTTGAATGGATGGGTTGATTAGTGTCTGGACACAGAGTTGAAACCATTCCATAACCGTCGTACTGAATTGTATTGCGAGCAAGGTTGTATAAAGTGGGGAAACAAAGTGGTGGTGCCTACTTCTTTGAGTTCAGAACCAAAACAAAACAGCCCAAAAATTGGTTCAACACCAAAAGCTTTTGTAAGAAGGATAGCAAAATACTGCAGATGCTGGAAATCCGAAAAACAACAGAAAATGCTGGAAAAACTCAGCAGGCTAGGCAACATCCGTGGAGAGAAATTAGAGTCGACATTTCGGGTCGAAACCCTTTTTCAAAACTGGAAAGGAAATAAAATAGATCGAAGGCAGGGCTGCGATAGAACAAAAGAAGTAAAGAGACATTAAGAGGTATTCAAAACCAGACGAGATGGTAATAGGACAGTGGAGACAAAAGACGGCTCAGATTAGGTGTGAAGTGTACTGGCAGGATGAGACACAGCTGCCATGAGGGAGAGAGAAAAAAAAGGAAAGGGGGGGGGGGGAGGGAAAACCCAAAACAAAGGGGTGGAAAAAAAGTATAAGTAAAAATGTAATAGGGGCCGAGGTTATGATCTGAAATTGTTGAACTCGATATTGAGTCCGGAAGGCTGCAAAGTGCCTAATCGGAAGATGAGCTGCTGTTCCTCGAGTTTACGTTGAGCTTCCGTGGAACAATGCAAGAGGCCAAGGACGGTGAGGTCCGAGTGGGAATGGAGCGGTGAATTAAAATGACAGGCGACCGGAAGCTCGGGGTCACCCTTACGGACTGAACGGAGGTGTTCCGCAAAGCGGTCACCCAATCTGCGTTTGGTCTCCCCAGTGTAGAGGAGACCGCATCGTGAGCAGCGAATACAGTATACTAGATTGCAAGAAGTACAAGTAAATCGCTGTTTCACCTGGAAGGGGTGTTTGGGGCCCTGGACAGTGGGAAGGGGGGAGGTATAGGGGCAGGTGTTACATCTCCTGCGCTTGCACGGGAAGGTGCCAGGCGAAGGGGAAGGGCTGTTTGGGGTGATAGAGGAGTGGACTAGGGTGTCTCGGAAGGAGTGGTCCCTACGGAATGCTGAAAGGGGAGGTGAGGGGAAGATGCGTTTGGTGGTGGGATCACTTTGGAGGTAGCGGAAATGGCGGAGGAGGATCCGTTGAATGTGGAGGCTGGTGGGGTGAAAGCTGAAGACAAGGGGAACCCTATCGTGGTTCCGGGAGGGAGGGGCAGGGGTGAGGGCAGAAGTGCGGGAGATAGAACAGACACGGTCAAGGGCCGTGTCAACCACGGTAGAGGGGAATCCTCGGTTGACGAAAAAGGAAGACATGTCGGAAGCACTGGTGTGGAAGGTGGCATCGTCGGAGCAGATACGGCGGAGACGGAGAAACTGGGAGAATGGAATAGAGTCCTTACAGGAGGCGGGGTGGAAGTGTAGTCCAGGTAGCTGTGGGAGTCAGTGGGCTTGTAGTGAATATTGGTCGATAACCTATCCCCAGAGATGGAGACGGAGAAGTCGAGGAAGGGAAGGGAAGAGTCAGAGATGGACCATGTGAAGGTGAGGGAAGGGTGGAAATTGGAGGCAAAGGGAATGAAATTGTCTAGTTCGGGGCGAGAGCAGGAAACGGCACCGATACAGTCATCAATGTACCAGAAAAAAGAGGTGAGGGAGGGGACCTGAGTAGGACTGGAACTAAGAGTGTTCCACATACCCCATGAAAAGGCAGGCATAGCTAGGACCCATGCAGGTACCCATAGCAACACCTTTGATTTGAAGGAAATGAGTGGAGTTAAAGGAGAAGTTGTTCAATGTGAGAACAAGTTCAGCCAGGCGGAGGAGGGTGGTGGTGGATGGGGACTGGTCGGGCCTCTGTTCAAGGAGATCAGGAAGGCTCCGCAAACCTGTTATTAAACTGGATTTATAGTTCATTTAAAAGAAAATAAGCCGGGAGTTTTTTGTTATGTGGTACATGTAATGCTGGGAAAGGGGGGACCGTAGTTTTGTTGTGTTTGAGAGGGGAATATGTACTTTTTTTAAGGGGAAAGCAGTGTCGTGGTTTATCACATGGTTTAGTATGAGCATGCTCAGTTCGCTCTGGCCTAGTAAAGCGAGCACATGGACTAGCAGCTCATCCTGTCTCTGTCCTTCATTTGTTCTACCCACATATATTACACCATTGTGATCAGTGTGACTGACAGAGACAGCACGGGGCACATGCATAATGGAGCTTCACACTGAGTGCAGGGACCTCACAGCAACTAGAAGTATGGCTCAATACACACAAACATTTCTGTGAAATAAACATAGTTGCATTATACATTTGAATCCATCATTTGATGGAACATTTATTTCATACCAGCTTGACTTGTGTGTACACAGAATGGAATGTTTCAAGGCACAAGGAATCTGGACTAAGTGGATGGGTTAATGAACAACAGAGGGTCAGGATGTGATGTTACACAGCCTTGAATTTTGCTCGACTTATTTTTGGGGGCAGGGAAAATCTTTTTCAGGAGATTAAATTGATTTGGATAGGGTCCATAACAGATCAAGTCAAATATATCCTGTGGAATAAACAGACTTAACATGCTCAATGATCTTTCTGTTATTTCAGATTACCAGCATCCGCAGTACTTTGCTATTGTGTAAATGATCTATCTTGTTTTCTTATGGAAGTAATCCACATAAATCCTCAGCTTCTCCCGCTTTGCCACTGTAACAAGGACAAGAGCAGCAGGCGCATGGGAACACCACCACCTCCAAGGGCAGCAGGCGCATGGGATCACCACCACCTCCAAGGGCAGCAGGCGCATGGGATCACCACCACCTCCAAGGGCAGCGGGCGCGTGGGAACACCACCACCTCCAAGGGCAGCAGGCGCGTGGGAACACCACCACCTCCAAGGGCAGCAGGCGCATGGGAACACCACCACCTCCAAGGGCAGCAGGCGCGTGGGAACACCACCACCTCCAAGGGCAGCAGGTGCGTGGGAACACCACCACCTCCAAGTTCCCCTCATCGTCGCTGGGTCAAAATCCTGGAACTCCCTCCCTAACAGGATTACCTTCACCACAAGGACTGCAGCGGGTCAAGATGGCGGCTCACCATCACCTTCTCAAGGGCAACTAGGGATGGGCAATAAATGCTGGCCTTGCCAGCGACGCCCACATCCCAGGAACGAATTTTTTTAAACTTCGGTGCAAACCCCGTTTATGCATATAAGTGGGGATCCCGCTGAACCTCCGCCAAGGTGACGGTGCGGGAGAAGGCCCAAGGAAATTCCCGGTGCTAGACCAGCTTCAGGCACTTCTACAGGAATCAGCACTTCAAACTGACCTAATCTGGAAATACCCAAGTTAGGAAATTTTGAGGAACAGCACCTCATCTTCTGATTAGGCACTCTGCAGCCTTCCGGACTCAATATCGAGTTCAACAATTTCAGATCATAACCTCGGCCCCTATTTCATTTTTTCTTGTAATTTTTCCACTCCTTTCCCCCCCCCCCCACCCTTTCCTTTTGTTTCTCTCTCACACCTGGCAGCTATCTCTTGCCCTGCCAGTACACTTTACACCTAATCTCAGCCTATTACCATCTCGTCTAGCTTCTAACACCTTTTATTGTCTCTTTTTTACTTCTTTTGTTTCTTTTATTCTTTTGTCCGATCGCAGCCCTGCCTCCGATCTATCTTTTCTTTCCAGTTTTGAAGAAGGGTTCGACCCAAAACGTCAACTCAAATTTCTGTCCACGGATGTTGCCTGACCTGCTGAGTTTTTCCAGCATTTTCTGTTGTTATTTAGGAAATTTATTTGTGGCTGAATGCAAAGTAGCACCCAGGCTCCTAGCCTAGGCTATTCCGGACCAGTCTGAAGTGTAGACTCCAACATAAGTGCGTGGAGCTATTCTGGGATGCACATGCACTCAACCCATGCTTGGAAGAACTGCGACATACAGAATGGATTCCTTACAGAGGACCCCACAGTACAACCTGGAGGATCAAACCTTACTCACAAACAGTGGACAACCACCAATCGCCTCAGAACTGGCCAGGGTCAATGCTGCCACCTTCTCCATCGATGGAAGACGAAAGCATCCCCATCATGCGACTGTGGAGCTCCTAATCAGACCCTGGAGCACATCATTGGGCACTGCCCTCAGAGGAAATTCACAGGCAGCCTACGAGATATCCACGCTGTTACACCGGAAGCTTTGGCCTGGATATCTGACTCAGATATTGACATCTGATTTGCTTTGCTACACCCATACGAAAGAAGAAGGCGACTAAACCCATAACACATTAGCATACCAGCTTGGAATACAAGTGGCACTCAAAATGGCTCATTTATATGGCAAGAAAGCAAGATATGCCTGTGTGATGAAAGTACTAACCAAGGTCTTTTTCTTCTCCATTAGTCCAATGAGAGCAATTATTTTAAGACATATTTTTCTAAGTGTGAAAAACTATTTACTAACATCTGAAAGACTATGACTATGGTTATTATGGCTGTGACTCACATTTGGTTTAAATACACATTTAAAGTAATTGGTCAGAGGTTTAGAGGGGATTTGAGGGGAAATTTCTTCACCCAGAGGGTGGTGGGGGTCTGGAACTCACTGCCTGAAAGGGTGATAGAAGCAGAAACCCTCATCACATTTAAAAAGGACTTGGATGTGCACTTGAAGTGCCGTAACCTGCAGGGCTACGGACCAAGAGCTGGAAAGTGGGATTAGGCTGGAGAGCTCTTCCTAGGCCGGCACAGACACGATGGGCCGAAATGGCCTCCTTCCAGGCTGTAAATTTCTATGATTCTATTGTCACACGTAATACTGTACCTGTAATACTCCAGCACGTAATTCCATCAGCAGATAGTTGCTGTGGCCTGCAGCCAGGAAGAGAAGCCCATTGCGTCTACTGGTCAGGAACTTCATGGAGAGCCTGTTGGAAGCAGAAGCCCCAAGCTCCCTCACCTCCACGTAACTGTCTCCAAAGAATGACACTGCAACAAACAATAAGATAAAATATCAGTCTACATGAGGCCAGAGAAAGCAGCAGTAAATAGACCTGTCAGACACGGCAATGCAAGAGCAATATTCTTCTTGCCAATTTTCTCCTTTCTGGGGTACAGCTCAGCAAGTACTGGTTGCTCTCTGCCCAAATAGTCATTATTCATGTATAAGTCTTGACAGCTATTCAGCCACTGGAGGTATCACAGCAGAGCCCAATTCTATTCTCGCCTGCCATCAAAGATGCCAGCAAAGGGGGTTGGATAGTATTCAGAGCTGATTTTCCACTCCTCAGTCTGTGCTTGCTGTCAAGTTCAATTGTAGCACCCCTGCGACCACCCTGATCAGTGAACTCTGCAAAGGTTGGGGATCAAACTTGGGAATTTCAAGGTCTGTTTGGCTCAGCTACTCACGTGTGAACCTGCTGAGCCATAGGGGCGGTCCCGTACCATAATATTTAAGTGATGCTGTGGAAGAATGCAACACTTCCTACATTACAGCAGTGACTACACTTCAGGAGTACTTAATTGGCTGTAAAACGCTTTGGGATGTCCTGAGGTTGTGAAAGGCGCTATATAAATGCAAGTTCTCTCTCTTTCTCTCACTTAAAGATTACATGGGAAAGAGCACGCTAACAACAGTTCCCGAGATGGAGAAAAACACGTCATGGCATTGTGAGAGATGAGAGTTTGAGAAAGAAAGAAAGAAGTGTATGAGCGAGAGGGAAAGGTGCGCAAATGAGAATAGGGGTGGTTGGGGAAAGAGGTGAATATGTGTGAGTAGGATACAATGTCGGTGGCTAGGGAGAGAAAGAAAGAGAATGTGTGTGCTTTTTCTCCAGACTATCTATAATCTAAGTTGCTAAAAAGGCTCCATTCTTTTACACAAAAAAAATCTTGGTGATTTGGCTCCACTCTGCTATTCATCCGTTTGTGCGAAGAAGTACTGAGCGAGTACAAGTGCTGTTTTATGATGGGCCCAATAGAATGACTCACTATTTCCTGAGTAACTCTAGTTTTCCTCCAGATTATTTTTTTCTCTGACAGCACGGTGGCATAGTGGTTAGCACTGTTGCCTCACAGCGCCAGGGACCCGGGTTCAAATCCGGCCTCGGGTGACTGGAGTTTGCACATTCTCCCCGTGTTTGCGTGGGTTTCCTCCGGGTGCTCCGGTTTCCTCCCACAGTCCAAAGATGTGCGGGTTAGGTTGATTGGCTATGATAAATTGACCCTTAGTGTTAGGGGGATTAAAAATGTGTGGGGTTACGGAGATAGGGTGGGATATGTGTTGAAGGGGTTACGGGGATCGGGTGGGATATGTGTCGGTGCAGGCTCGATGGGCCGAAATGGCCTCTATCTGCACTGTGGGGTTTCTGTGATTCTGTGAACGTCTAAAAGACCGAACTAGGTTGTTGGGCAGCAGTGCCTTTAAAATATGATCCAACATCATCACAAAGCCTTACTTGAGGATAGCGGGCACTCTGGCCCTGACTGGCCCAGTAGTTCTGTGCTTTATAGCAAGTGATTATGATTTACTCAAAGGATCTCTGCTTGCAGCTGCAGCACCAAGCTTCTAAGAGCCTTCACAGGACATGCACGCTTTCAAAAAGCAAATGTACATCAAAGAATAACCACAAACAGTGTCCTTTTCAAATATAAGGGCAACTTTTTCAGATGGAAATCTAATTCTAGGGTGAACATTTGACATTTCAGCTGCTTACATAGAATCTGCAGTTTTCAGTGTAGTTTAACCTTACACAATGACAGGGACATCAATGGAATGACATTAGTATCATTATCACTTGCTTTAGCATTGGCTTTTCGCTTGGCACTATCGCTAGTCTGGCTCCAGTTCCCCATATTTTCTCCCCTTTTCTCCTGAAGATGCTGACATTCCCTGCCTTCAGTCCCATGACATTGGGCACCTTCTCATACCTCAATCAAGTTGCCATTCTTCACGTCATCAAACTAGATCATTTGTCTTAGCTAGCTATTTGACCCGGAAGGGCATTGTGACCAAGCTCAATCCTATCCTTGCATGATGTCCAGACATGCGCCCTTTCTGGCAGGGTTCTTTTTTCTCTGACAGAACGTCTAGTGATTGGGGAAGGAACCCTGGTTATTTTTTCCTTACCCCAGCATCACTGAGGCCAACTGTAATGCCCCAATTGCTGCCCCGGGCCAAAAGGTCCCAGCTTCAATCCCTGGTCTCTGCTGAGTTAGCTAATATCAACTGGGATAAGCATTTGGAGGAGTACGGTTAGTCTAAGTGGCCCTAGGGAGGGGGAAATTGTCCTGGGTTTCTGCTTCTGATCATTATCCAAAAACTCTTGCTGTAAAGTTCTACGTCGGGTGAGAAGTGGGCTGTCTTGGCTGTAATGCCTTCTGTGGTTGAATAGCTTGTTGAAGTGCACCATCTAGGCTTATGCACGCATGAAGAATGGACACTTGGGCAAGGGACTGAAGGACTGACAAGATCCATGAAAGAATATCCCAGCACAAGTCAGCATCTTCTGGTAAGGGAGAGAACGTTAACCAGGTTAACACTAAGACAGCCAAAGTTGTCAAAATGCAGATCCTTGAAACTTCTAACAATGTTGATGTCTTTGCCCTTTGCATTCTTTCTTTCAGGATTGTAACTTGGGCGCGAAGTATGTCTGAATGCTTCTAGAATAGTCTATTAAGTTATTCAGCGCGGACCTGGACTTTGTTAGTGCTGTGGAACGGAACCAGCCTTCTGTGGCCTCTCTGGATGAGACTGCCAATTCAGTGTCGGTAAAAGATCCATTAGACAGAATTTGTGCTATTGGCCCATGCCCAGCAGGAGTGAATGAGAATGCACAAACCAGTTCACGAAGGAGCCTTAAAAGATTTTCACCCCTTCAGCCTGAACCAGATTTGAACCCAGAGTGAAAAGCTTGTGTCTAACCCATTATGTGAATCATTCTCCCCCTCCTCCCACAAATCTTCTTAAATTAACCCACCCACTCAGAGTCTCGGTGTCCTGTTTCCCCATTGAGAATACAGTATCCAGCTGTTCCCATTAGGAGGTTTCAAATTAAAGTCTGTTTGTTACATCCCGTGTATTCTTTCAAACAGGAACTTCAAGATGTTCTGCAGTTGTTTAATTAATGATTCTGACTTCATCGTGGGAACTTATTACATTACAATTGTCTTGCTTATGGGACTCATTTGTGGTTGGTTGTGACTGTGCTAAAGTCTTGATATGTAACAACTTATATTTATAGAGCGCTTCTTATTTAAAAGAACAACTCACATTGCTTGACAAGAGTGACAGGTGGATGTGACCAGAAATGAAGGAATTTAGGGGAGACTGAAGTTATGTCTGGAAATTTTTAGGAGATCTTTTCAGGCTGGGAGTGAGGTAACAAAACAAAGTGGAAGAGCATTCCAGAGGGATCCTGACCTCTGATGGTGGCATGGAGGGCAATGTAGAACAATGTAGAGCTGGAAGAACAAAGGGTGCAGCCTGGTATCTACAGCTAGAAGACTTCTCGAATAGGGTGGGGCGAGGCTGTGAAGTGCAGTGCAGTCCTTGTCTATATCGCTCAGTACCACAGCACACAGTGCAGTCCTGGTCTATATCGCTCAGTACCACAGCACACACTGCAGTCCTGGCCTATATCGCTCAGTACCACACCACACAGTGCAGTCCTGGTCTATATCGCTCAGTACCACAGCACACACTGCAGTCCTGGTCTATATCGCTCAGTACCACACCACACAGTGCAGTCCTGGTCTATATCGCTCAGTACCACAGCACACAGTGCAGTCCTGGTCTATATCGCTCAGTACCACAGCACACACTGCAGTCCTGGTCTATATCGCTCAGTACCACAGCACACACTGCAGTCCTGGTCTATATCGCTCAGTACCACAGCACACACTGCAGTCCTGGTCTATATCGCTCAGTACCACACCACACAGTGCAGTCCTGGTCTGTATCGCTCAGTACCACAGCACACACTGCAGTCCTGGTCTATATCGCTCAGTACCACATCACACAGTGCAGTCCTTGTCTATATCGCTCAGTACCACAGCACGCAGTGCAGTCCTGGTCTATATCGCTCAGTACCACACCGCACAGTGCAGTCCTGGTCTATATCGCTCAGTTCCACACCACACAGTGCAGTCCTGGTCTATATCGCTCAGTACCACACCGCACAGTGCAGTCCTGGTCTATATCGCTCCGTACCACACCGCACAGTGCAGTCCTGGTCTATATCGCTCAGTACCACACCACACAGTGCAGTCCTGGTCTATATCGCTCAGTACCACACCACACAGTGCAGTCCTGGTCTATATCGCTCAGTACCACACCACACAGTGCAGTCCTGGTCTATATCGCTCAGTACCACACTACACAGTGCAGTCCTGGTCTATATCGCTCAGTACCACACCACACAGTGCAGTCCTGGTCTATATCGCTCAGTACCACGCCACACTGCAGTCCTGGTCTATATCGCTCAGTACCACACCACACAGTGCAGTCCTGGTCTATATCGCTCAGTACCACACTGCACAGTGCAGTCCTGGTCTATATCGCTCAGTACCACACTACACAGTGCAGTCCTGGTCTATATCGCTCAGTACCACACCACACAGTGCAGTCCTGGTCTATATTGCTCAGTACCACACCACACTGCAGTCCTGGTCTATATCGCTCAGTACCACACCGCACAGTGCATTCCTGGTCTATATCGCTCAGTACCACATCACACAGTACAGTCCTTGTCTATATCGCTCAGTACCACACCACACAGTGCAGTCCTGGTCTATATCGCTCAGTACCACATCACACAGTGCAGTCCTGGTCTATATCACTCAGTACCACACCGCAGAGTGCAGTCCTGGTCTATATCGCTCAGTACCACACCACACAGTGCAGTCCTGGTCTATATCACTCAGTACCACACCACACAGTACAGTCCTGGTCTATATCACTCAGTACCACACTGCACAGTGCAGTCCTGGTCTATATCACTCAGTACCACACCGCACAGTGCAGTCCTGGTCTATATCGCTCAGTACCACACCGCACAGTGCAGTCCTGGTCTATATCACTCAGTACCACACCACACAGTGCAGTCCTGGTCTATATCGCTCAGTACCACACCACACAGTACAGTCCTGGTCTATATCGCTCAGTACCACACCACACTGCAGTCCTGGTCTATATCGCTCAGTACCACACCATACAGTGCAGTCCTGGTCTATATCGCTCAGTACCACACCACACAGTGCAGTCCTGGTCTATATCGCTCAGTACCACATCACACAGTGCAGTCCTGGTCTATATCGCTCAGTACCACACCATACAGTGCAGTCCTGGTCTATATCGCTCAGTACCACACCACACAGTGCAGCCCTGGTCTATATCACTCAGTACCACATCACACAGTGCAGTCCTGGTGTGTATGGCTCAGTACCAGACCTGGTTGTGCATTTACTAACTGAACTATCGGGGTTGATAGCTAGAATTTATTCTTAAGAGTGAAACATGAGATAGGACCTGAATGGAGCAATTTATCTTTCAGGGATGGATTAATACAAACTGTTGCTTCTGTAAAAATATGACGCGTGTTAATACCATGCATTTCTGTGATTCACATGAACCCTTATTGGGCTGAATTTCAAAAATCAAACAGAAACAGATAAATTCTCATATCATCACTATGAAAGCTCATAATAGCAATACTAAAAATATGCAAATAAATATTCATACATCTACTATTAGGTGACAATGCCAGTGGCAGAGTGACATTGGAAAAGGAATTTTTATACAGCATCTTATCACAAACGTCTTTATTAATTCTGAACTGTTGCTATGTGTAAGAATCTCATAACAGCCGATTCCTTTTCATGTCAGCGTGCTCAAAGAGTCAAATGCTGTAAAATGCAAATCAGGATTTGGTGCAAGCACTGGATATCTGGCAGGGAGCAGTTTGGTGACAACCCAGAGACAATTGGACCTGTTGGAAAAAATGCAGCTGGAGCAGGAATTGAACAAAATGTGCTGGAGAAACAGAGAGAGAATATCAGCCAACCTTAAGTCTGAAACAAGACGGGCTGGATTTTGATTGAGGAGGCATGTAGGAGGCGGGACTACAACTTTTGGGGTTGTAGTCCCGCCTCCATCGAGTTGTGGCCAACCCACGTGATTTTCACTTGATTGACCTTATTGAGCCCGCCCAGCGGGCTCAGCAGGCCAATTAAGGGCCCCTCGGCAACAGGTGACGTCACAGATTGACATTTCATCTGTCAAGAGCTTTTGACAGATGAAATATCAGTGTTTGACAGCTGTTTGAAGCTGTCAAACACTGACAATCTGTACTCCAAGTTAATTCCTTTCTCCCAGGCTGATTTAGAGATCTCTCCAGAACAGAAAGCTGAATGCTGCAACTTTTGACAGCTGGTGGCCATTCTGCTTTCTGTGCCGGTGAGATGAGGGACTCCCGAGACCTGAAGGAAGGAAGGCTGTAAAGGTAAGTAAAGGTAAGTAAAACTTCTTTAAACACTTTACACACACCAAACACACTTACCTCTGAACTCATGCACCCATCACTCAACTGAACACCGGACATCTCAAACCCTCCAAGTCCTTCAGCCCGACGGTCCACCTCGCTAACTTGGCGTGGTTTGGAGCCGTTGGGAATCCTACACTTCAGGAATAAAAAATAGGGATTAGGCTAAAAACTGCCCGTTAACTACCTGTTAACAGGCAGTTAATTGGCACTAATCCCTTTCCACCTTGGGGAGGCGTGTCCCAGTGCGGGGTGGGTACCCGCCTCCTTTGAAACTGGCATGGAGGCGGGATGGGTTCGTGCCCCCCCCCCCCCGATTTCAAGATTTTAACCTCCCACACGCCTCCAATCCCGCCTCCACGGCCCAATGAAAATCCTGCCCGACAACTCCGACTGGCAGTTCGCACATTCCACCAGAACATAGTCACTCTCTGTATATGGCACTGAAGCGGGAAATTGAATGCGTGCTCGCTAGAATATTTTAGATTAAACACGCAAAACAAACTCCCAGCCCAGGTGGCTTAGTAAGTAATTGCATTTCTCAGTGTGGTACTGAACTGTAGAGAAGAATGGTCACTTGGTAATGTATCGAAGGGTTTCTGCTACCTGTGGAATCGCATCCCAGGAAGAGTCAGCACCTTTAGCAGAGATGGGGAAAATAGGGAGAGAAGGAAAACAAGCAAAATTGGAACTTCACCTAGGGGCCAGCAGTCAAGGATAAACAACTGTAAAGCTTGTCTCTCACACCGCATTAATTAATATGTATAAAACAGCATTGTTCATCTAATTCTGTCTTATATTCCACCCCGACAACTGTGCCTCATGGAATATGCTCATCCTGTGAATCACTTTGAAAATTGGCAGATAACCAGTGCAAATCTGCTCTTGATTATTAACGTTTCCTGCTGACAATTACTGACTAAAAGGCAGAATCCAACAGGATTAAAATACCATCAAAAAACCGTTTCAGGAAACATGTTCGATACATTTTATTATTTCTATAAATTTGGACAGAGAAAAAGAAAAATGAGCAATTGCTTTGTTATTAGTAAGTTTGTTAATAAATGCACTGTTTCTGAGTAATCGGAAAGTTCACTTAAAATGCATTGGTTTGCCAAGGTCCGTTACTGCTTCCAGATCTCTTCTTTACAGAATAGGTGCCAGGTTTGAGGGGTGCGACAGGGCACTTCCAATATGGTCTTCAACCACTGTTACCTTTCCCTTATTGGCTGTTTTTAAAATTCTGAATGTGGGAGGTTGGTTTCTCATTCATCCCAAGGGAACGCGCCTCCAACTTCACATTTCTGAATAACCAAATGCATCCCCCTCTCCTATTCCCAGTCTCATAACATCGTTCTTTAAATCCAACTGTTTGGACAGAGAGTTGCTGACTCAAATGGGGCTTACAAGACATCAGAAACACAAAGTGAATGTGCATTTAAAAGATCCTGTTTGTAAATTAATCATTTTTTAAATATCTCTGCTTTGCCAGTAGTGAAGAGACTTCTTATACTGACACAATGCTCAAGGCCTGTGCCTTCTGCTTTTCAGTACAAAATGTACTGCTAGTAAATATTAATTTCAGATTACTAGCTTTTAGGTACCACAGAAAACTAAAGTCATTTGATCAAACCTACAGAGGGATTGAGGAAATCCTTGGGTATAAGAATTTATGGCCTGTTAAATATACGGTTGGATTTTTTTTAATTCGTCTATGGGATGTGGGCGTCGCTGGCAAGGCCAGCATTTATTGCCCATCCCTAATTGCCCCTGAGAAGGTGGTGGTGAGCCACCCTCTTGAACCGCTGCAGTCCGTGTGGTAAAGGTACTCCCACAGTGCTGTTAGGGAGGGAGTTCCAGGATTTTGACCCAGCGACGATGAAGGATCGGCGATATACTTCTAAGTCAGGATGGTGTGTGACTTGGAGGGGAACTTGGAGGTGGTGGTGTTCCCATGCGCCTGCTGCCCTTGTCCTTCTAGATGGGAAAGGTCGCGGGTTTGGGAGGTGCTGCCGAAGAAGCCTTGGCGAGTTGCTGCAGTGCATCTTGTAGATGGTACACACTGCAGCCACGGTACGCCGGTGGTGGAGGGAGTGAATGTTTAAGGTGGTGGAAGGGGTGCCAATCAAGCGGGCTACTTTGTCCTGGATGGTGTGCCAATCAAGCGGGCTACTTTGCCCTGGATGGTGTCGAGCTTCTTGAGTGTTGTTGGAGCTGCACTCATCCAGGCAAGTGGAGAGTATTCCATCATACTCCTGACTTGTGCCTTGTAGATGGTGGAAAGGCTTTGGGGAGTCAGGAGGTGAGACACTCACCGCAGAATACCCAGCCTCTGACCTGCTTTTGTTGCCACAGTATTTATGTGGCTGGTCCAGTTAAGTTTCTGGTCAATGGTGACCCCCAGGATGTTGATAATGGGGGATTCAGCGATGGTAATGCTGTTGAATGTCAAGGGGCAGTGGTTAGACTCTCGCTTGTTGGAGATAGTCATTGCCTGGCACTTGTGTGGCGCAAATGTTACCTGCCACTTATCAGCCCAAGCCTGAATGTCATCCATGTCTTGTTGCATGCGGGCATGGACTGCTTCATTATCTGAGGAGTTGCGAATGGCACCGAACACTGTGCAGTCATCAGCGAACATCCACACTTCTGACCTTATGATCGAGGGAAGGTCATTGATGAAGCCTAGAACACTGCCCTGAGGAACTCCTGCAGCGATGTCCTGGGGCTGTGATGATTGACCTTCAGCCGCCACAACCATCTTCCTCTGTGCTAGGTATGACTCCAGCCAGTAGAGAGTTTTCCGCCCAATTCCCATTGACTTCAGTTTTACTCGGGCTCCTTGATGCCACACTCGGTCAAATGCTGCCTTGATGTCAAGGGCAGTCACTCTCACCTCACCTCTGGAATTCAGCTCCTTTGTCCATGTTTGGACCAAGGCTGTAATGAGGTCAGGAGCCAAGTGGTCCTGGCAGAACCCAAACTGGGCATCAGTGAGCAGGTTATTGGTAAGTGCCGCTTGATAGCACTGTCGACGACACCTTCCATCACTTTGCTGATGATTGAGAGTAGACTGATGGGGCGGTAATTGGTCCAATTGGATTTGTCCTGCTTTTTGTGGACAGGACATACCTGGGCAGTTTTCCACATTGTCGGATAGATGCCAGTGTTGTAGCTGTACTGGAACAGCTTGGCTAGAGGCGCGGCTAGTTCTGGAGCACAAGTCTTCAGCACGATAGCCGAGATGTTGTCGGGGCCCATAGCCTTTGCTGTATCCAGTGCGCTCAGCCGTTTCTTGATATCACGTGGAGTGAATTGAATTGGCTGAAGACTGGCTTCTGTGGTGGTGGTGACCTCAGGAGGAGGCTGATATGGATCATCCACTCGGCACTTCTGGCTGAAGATGGTTGCAAACGCTTCAGCCTTGTCTTTTGCACTTGCGTCATCATAAGGGGAAAGCCCTGAATTTGTGCCGAATTTTAGAGAGGGAATTGGTCCCTCCTCGTCAGACCAACAATTAGGTTTTGTGTTCGTTATTTATCTGGTTTAGTGTGTGTTCCTTCCTTACTCCTTGAAGTTAATATTTGTGTGTATAAGTTGAAATGGGAGGTTACTTTATCTCATACTGTTGTTTCTTCTAAAGGTGCAGCGAAAACAAGTAAGAAAAAAATTGTTAATTATATTTATTTTAAATATAAAACTGCAATTTAGCCCTGGAGGAGCCTTCGAATAAACACATTTTGCTTTTGGGGCCTGTCTTATGGGGAGGGGATTTCTTTTGTATGATATATTTAACCAAATTGTAAACTGGTTCATTGTAACAGATTTCCAATTTTAGCAGATACAGCACACAAGGGAAACTTTCCTCCCGCCAGTTAGACTACTAACAGTCACTACTAGAAAGCTGGACTAATTAAGAACAGATCCAAGGAAAGTGTGCATCATGCCACACTCGCGCCTATTTTACAGTAGCTCAGGGACTGGAGTCATTGAAGAGAAAGGGCCCTGCCGACACAGATGGTTACAATAAAGGAAAAGCAGGAAGCTGTGAAGAAAGTATCATTATTCTGAAGGGTGGGGAACTTCTTAACCCCTCAACAACCAACTGTGATCAAGTTGGTCCACCACATCCCTGCTCTCCTTATTGTAAAGCACTGATCCCTGTACGAGGAGCACTGAGTAAATACAAGTTATTGAAACATCACACTCAGTGCCCGCAGATTTGCCCAAGGTGCATGGCACCAGAATTAGCAGAAACTTGAGCTGCAGTTCACCATAATTACATCATTAAAAGACGTTAATAAACTCGCAGAATTGGCATGTAAATGGCAAATTAATTTCAATATAGATAAGTGTGAGCTGATGCCTTTTGGCAGGAGGAATAAGGAGGCCATTTACTGCTTGGAAAATAAGAATTTATATGAGGTAGAGAAGGAAAGGCATCTATAGGTACACATTCACACATCATTAAAAGTAGCAACACAGGTTAATAAGGCCATAAACATTCAAACAAAGTACTGGAGTCCATTTCTACAGGAATAGAAGTTAAAAGTAGGGAAGTTATGTTAAACTTGTATATGACTTTGATTAGACCGCATTTGGAGCACTGGGCACAGTTCTGGTCTCCATATTATAAAAAGGATACAGAGGCACTGGAGAAGGAGCAACATTTTTTTTACAAGGATGATACCAGAACTAAGAGATTATAACTATCAGAAAATACTGAACAGGCGGGGGCTCTTTTCTCTAGAAAAGAGAAAGCTGAGGGGTGACCTGATAGAGATCTTTAAAATTATGAAGGGGTTTGATAGGGTAGACGTAGGGAAGATGTTTCCACTTGTGGGGGGAGTCCAAAACTAGAGGCCATCAATATAAGATAGTCACTAATAAATCCAATGGGGAATTCAGGAGAAACTTCTTTACTCAGAGAGTGGTGAGAATGTGGAATGTGCTAACACATGGAGTAATTGAGGTGAATAGTGTAGATGCATTGAAGGGGAAGCTAGATAATTATATAAGGGAGAAAGGAATAAAAGAATATGTTGATAGGGTGAGATGAAGTAGAGTGGGAGAGTCTCGGCATAGACCAGTTGGGCCAAATGGCCTGTTCTCTACTGTAAATTCTACACAGCGATCCATCGCTAACGTTCTTATCTTTCTCTGTTTCATCAATACCATGGCAGTGGCTCCTGTGAACCTTCCTCTTTCGTTCCTTGTAGACTCCAAATACCCATCCTACACGCTTCCCTGCATTTTCACTTATAGCACAGACACCCCCTTTAACACATCTATCAATTTTCCATCCCTTCTACTACCTACTGGCTGTTAAAACCTAACCACTCCTCTGTGATTTATCCAGTCTTTTCCACTAACAGTAAATTTGTCAATGCTACACTCTCAAAGGGAGTGTGGGTCCCTTCATTGCTACAGTGCCATTTCCTGCGGGGAGAGCATGATTTGTGAATTCATCCGCTTGTCTTTTCAGAATTTATGGTGTCCTCACCGTGGAACTTGCCCCTTTAACTAAAAGTCTCATTAAAAAAATTGCTGTAGAATTGCTGGATTGTGGTGGGGAAACATTGTGCAATTGTGATAAGGAATTGGATTGCAGTGAGGATCAGTAACACAGGATTGCAGTGAGGATCAGTAACACAGGATAACAGTGAGGATCAGTAACACAGGATTGCAGTGAGGATCAGTAACACAGGATAGCAGTGAGGATCAGTAACACAGGATAGCAGTGAGGATCAGTAACACAGGATTGCAGTGAGGATCAGTAACACAGGATAGCAGTGAGGATCAGTAACACAGGATAGCAGTGAGGATCAGTAACACAGGATTGCAGTGAGGATCAGTAACACAGGATAGCAGTGAGGATCAGTAACACAGGATAGCAGTGAGGATCAGTAACACAGGATAGCAGTGAGGATCAGTAACACAGGATAGCAGTGAGGATCAGTAACACAGGATTGCAGTGAGGATCAGTAACACAGGATAGCAGTGAGGATCAGTAACACAGGATAGCAGTGAGGATCAGTAACACAGGATTGCAGTGAGGATCAGTAACACAGGATAACAGTGAGGATCAGTAACACAGGATTGCAGTGAGGATCAGTAACACAGGATAGCAGTGAGGATCAGTAACACAGGATTGCAGTGAGGATCAGTAACACAGGATAGCAGTGAGGATCAGTAACACAGGATTGCAGTGAGGATCAGTAACACAGGATAGCAGTGAGGATCAGTAACACAGGATAGCAGTGAGGATCAGTAACACAGGATAGCAGTGAGGATCAGTAACACAGGATAGCAGTGAGGATCAGTAACACAGGATAGCAGTGAGGATCAGTAACACAGGATAGCAGTGAGGATCAGTAACACAGGATTGCAGTGAGGATCAGTAACACAGGATAGCAGTGAGGATCAGTAACACAGGATAGCAGTGAGGATCAGTAACACAGGATTGCAGTGAGGATCAGTAACACAGGATAGCAGTGAGGATCAGTAACACAGGATTGCAGTGAGGATCAGTAACACAGGATAGCAGTGAGGATCAGTAACACAGGATAGCAGTGAGGATCAGTAACACAGGATTGCAGTGAGGATCAGTAACACAGGATAGCAGTGAGGATCAGTAACACAGGATTGCAGTGAGGATCAGTAACACAGGATTGCAGTGAGGATCAGTAACACAGGATAGCAGTGAGGATCAGTAACACAGGATTGCAGTGAGGATCAGTAACACAGGATAGCAGTGAGGATCAGTAACACAGGATTGCAGTGAGGATCAGTAACACAGGATTGCAGTGAGGATCAGTAACACAGGATAGCAGTGAGGATCAGTAACACAGGATAGCAGTGAGGATCAGTAACACAGGATTGCAGTGAGGATCAGTAACACAGGATAGCAGTGAGGATCAGTAACACAGGATAGCAGTGAGGATCAGTAACACAGGATAGCAGTGAGGATCAGTAACACAGGATAGCAGTGAGGATCAGTAACACAGGATAGCAGTGAGGATCAGTAACACAGGATAACAGTGAGGATCAGTAACACAGGATTGCAGTGAGGATCAGTAACACAGGATAGCAGTGAGGATCAGTAACACAGGATTGCAGTGAGGATCAGTAACACAGGATTGCAGTGAGGATCAGTAACACAGGATTGCAGTGAGGATCAGTAACACAGGATTGCAGTGAGGATCAGTAACACAGGATTGCAGTGAGGATCAGTAACACAGGATAGCAGTGAGGATCAGTAACACAGGATTGCAGTGAGGATCAGTAACACAGGATTGCAGTGAGGATCAGTAACACAGGATTGCAGTGAGGATCAGTAACACAGGATAGCAGTGAGGATCAGTAACACAGGATAGCAGTGAGGATCAGTAACACAGGATAGCAGTGAGGATCAGTAACACAGGATTGCAGTGAGGATCAGTAACACAGGATTGCAGTGAGGATCAGTAACACAGGATTGCAGTGAGGATCAGTAACACAGGATAGCAGTGAGGATCAGTAACACAGGATTGCAGTGAGGATCAGTAACACAGGATAGCAGTGAGGATTTGCGGATAGGAAACCCGGAAGTAAGGGTTTTCCGCATGTCCTGCAGAAATTAACCACAGGATGTTTTTCAACAGGTCTCCCGCCAGCCAGCCACATTGACAGGTTGGCTGCCTGTCGGCTGGGAAAGAGGTTGGGGGGTGGGGGAGACATTGTGGTGGGGGGGAGTGGGGGTCAGATAGTGCAGGGGGTTGGGTCAAATCAGATATCACGGGGGGCAAGTGAATGTGTTGGCTAGCAAGGAGAGGGTCGGCCGATCGTGGGGGTAAGCTTGTTGGGCCTGGGGGAAACACTCCTGCTCCTTCTGGCCCACAAGCAATGCAATAAAGGTGCTTACCTCATGGAGCCAGCCCTTCTCACCTGAGGGATCCTGGCCTCCATGTATAAAAAATAAAAATTCAGTTAAAATGGAGGCAAACAGCCTCCTTAAAAGATTTTAGTGACTGACCCAGCTCCTGAGAGTGGGTTGGTCACCTGCCCCCGAACCACCTCTATTAAAACTGGAGGTGGGCAGGATGGAGGTGGGTTGGGGCTGGTGAATTTTATAATTTTTACCTTCTCACCCGTCCCCAATCCACCCATCCTTGGCAATGTTCCCTTTAAGCTGTGCAGCAGTCTGGAGGTCCCATGCAGGCCGCTTGCCAGTCTTATGATGGAAAAACCGCGTGTGCGCGGAAATTTGAATGGACCACGCAGCCTGTTAAAGGGGCTGCACAAACCCCCAAAAATTAGAGGGAACATTGATCATCGGGGGTTAAAATTTCCAGCCCCAGAGTCTTACACTCGCAGATGCCTGTGCTCAGTCTCACAATCGCTGATGAATACAGTCATCGAGTAATACAGCACAGAAAGAGGCCCTTCAGCCCATCGTGTCCACGCCGGCCATCAAGCCCTGTCTATTCTAATCCCATTTTCCAGCACTTGGTCCGTAGCCTTGTATGTTGACATGAATCTTGTCATTCATGTGGAAATGACTTATGAAATGATACTGGGCGGCCTGCTGGTGGCGCTGTCCAGGGAGAGTATAAATACTCGGGCATGGGCCCAGCTTGCTCAGGACATTCTTTAACAGGAACTAGTGAAGGACACAACTAGATCTCCATGTTGTGAAACAGCTGATTAAAGCTTTGTTTAATACTCAGACCAAGTGCCCAGTAGTTTTCTTACATCATATGCTATAGCGTTTCAAGTGCTCATCTAAATGCTTCTTGAATGTTGTGAGGGTTCCTGCCTCTACCACCCTTTGAGGCAGTGAGTTCCACATTCCAACCACCCTCTGGGTGAAAAAGTTTTTCCTCAAATCCCCTCTAAACCTCCTGCCCCTTACCTTGAAATTATGCCCCCTGGTTATTGACCCCTCTACTAAGGGGAAAAGTTCCTTTCTATCTACCCTATCTATGCCCCTCATAATTTTGTACCTCAATCAGGTCCCCCCTCAGTCTTCTCTGCTCTAAGGAAAACAACCCCAGCCTGTCCAGTCTCTCTTCATAGCTGAAGCGCTCCAGCCCAGGCAACATCCTGGTGAATCTCCTCTGCACCCTCTCCAATGCAATCATATCCTTCCTATAGTGTGGCAACCAGAACTGCACACAGTATTCCAGCTGTGGCCTAACTAGCGTTTTATACAGCTCCATCATAACTTCCCTGCTCTTATATTCTATGCCTCGGCTAATGAAGACAAGTATCCCATAAGCCTTTTTAACCACCTTATCTACCTGTCCTGCTGCCTTCAGGGATCTATGTACATGCACACCAAGGTCCCTCTGATCCTCTGTCCTTCCTAGGGTCCTACCATTCATTGTGTATTCCCTTGCCTTGTTAGTCCTCCCAAAATGCATCACCTCACATTTTTCAGGGTTAAATTCCATTTGCTACTGTTCTACCCATCTGACCATCCCGCCTATATCGTCCTGTAGCCTGAGGCTTCCCTCCTCACTATTTACCACTCCACCAATTTTCGTGTCATCTGCGAACTTACTGATCATACCTCCTACATTCATATCTAAAATCATTAATGTACACTACAAACAGCAAGGGTCCCAGCACCGATCCCTGCGGTACACCACCGGACACAGGCTTCCAATCACAAAAACAACCTTCGACCATCACCCTCTGCCTCCTGCCACTAAGCCAATTTTGGATCCAATGTGCCAAATTGCCCTGGATCCCATGGGCTCTTACCTTCTTGACCAGTCTCCCATGTGGGACTTTGTCAAAAGCCTTACTGAAGTCCATGTAGACTACATCAACTGCACTACCCTCATCCACACACCAAGTCACCCCCTTGAAAAATTAAATCAAATTGGTCAGACATGATCTCCCCTGACAAAGCCATGCTGACTATCCTTGATTAATCCTTGCCTCTCCAAGTGGACACTGATGCGCTATCGATTCTAATAAAAGGCCGAGTAGAGTTCAGAACAACAGGCTTTTATTAACTACTGAATGCAACGACAAACAGATCAGGACTATGCCTCTAGTGGACGACCGAATGGCAGAGAGCTGCCGTGCAGCCGTCCTTATACCAGGTAGCCAAGGGCGGAGTCAGCTGAGGCATAGTCAGGTATAACAGTGAAACAAGAGTGAACGACAACAACAACAACAATAGTGAACACAGTGAACGACAGTGGTTTACCACAGACACTAATTCTGTCCCTCAGAATTTTTTCCAATAATTTCCCTACCACTGATGTTAGGCTCACTGGCCTGTAATTCCCTGGTTTATCCCTACTACCCTTCTTGAACAATGGTACTACGTTAGCTGTTCCCAAGTCCTCTGGCACCTCCCCTGTGACCAGAGAGGTTCTGAAAATTTGTGTCAGAGCCCCTGCAATCTCCTCCCTTGTCTCACACAGCAGCCTGGGATACATCTCGTCTGGGCCTGGAGATTTATCCACTTTTAAGCCCGCTAAAACCGCTAGTACCACCTCCCTCTCAATACTAATTTGTTCAAGTCATAGTCACTGACATACTCAGAGACTGTCACAATCATTGAGGCATGTACTCAGTGTTTCAGTTGGACTCACGCATGGGAATACATAATCTCGCATGCTGACAGATACACATTCACACTCAGTCTGACACACTCATTCAGATTCACAGAATCATTCATTTTTAATAAGAGTCAAGCACAGGCTCAGCGTTTTCCACTGCATCAGGCTGTCAATTAGTGGCATTGCCACATGGTAACCATTTGATACTAAAAATGCATTGGTGCACTGTAACCACAGGGTGACAATCCCAATGTTTCTCATGGAATCCCACAGCCAGACAATCCCAACGTATCCTGTGCAATTACACAGGCTGGCGATCGCAGTGTATTTAGAGTAATGTGAGCTCTCAAGAACTGTATGGGTGGAAAGTTTATTTCTTCCCATGTATTTTTAGCTGTGGATAGTGAGCTAAGGTTGTGACATAGACTCAAACAACTTTGGCCTTTCATTGAAAGTTGGAAAGAATGACTAATAAATATAATTTGGTTTCCATGACTTTAGTCAAACAGGATTTGGTTTTAAATGTATGCTTGAAATATATTTCTATCAAAAGATGTAAAGAAAGAAAACTCTGAGAAACTGGGCTTGGTCACTGTGGCGCAGAGATTCCTAAAGGTCAGGATAATAAATACTATTGATATGGCATCTCTAATTCATATTAAAAGATGTTGATCTGCTGCCCTTAAAACACATAAATCGACTCTTGCTCTTCATTCCTAAATTTCAGGTCAGCGACTTTTATCCCACTTGTCCTGAGCTGAAACAGAACTCAGGTCCCAGAAGGAAAGGTGTGTGTACTAACCACTGGGCCCTCCAATTCTCATCCACCCTCCCATTAGAATTACTTATTTCATACCGTTCCGATAACTACATTTTTAACAGGAGGGAAGGGCTGGGTGACTGACTGGGTTAGCACACTTGCTTTTTTGTGTCTAGGATCCATGTTCAGTTCCAGTCCAGAGTGATTGCATGAAAGACTCTCCTGCTTTTTTGACTGTAAAGTTCCTATGTGAAATGAGTTTGTGTAGCCTCAACCCAGTTCCTGGTGGACTTGGGGTCACAACACAAAAAACTTCTCACAAATTGGCAATTTCACCCAGAGATTCAGAAAGGTGGCTGCTGCGGGAAATAGAGAAATGTCACACAGATCCAGTGGCAGGTGCCCTCCTGAGGTTGGAACTGAGCCACATTGTTGAAGCAAGAGTAGAAGCTTTACTCTGCATCTAACCCGTGCTGATACTGGGTGCAGGAAATAGAAGGTTCCATCCCTAACCTTGGGGAGCATAAAATTCTGGGAAAAAAAGTACCTAATTGTATGAAAAAGATTAGGGGGAAAAATTTGGTTGCTTTGCGCCTCCCGTTAGCGCCCGGGCACGTCACCGCCAACGCCTCCCGTGAAATTCAGCGGGAAGTTAGCGGCAGCGGTAACCGTTAGCGCCCCGCGGCACTGGGCCGCCAGTGATGACGTTATCGCCGCGCACAGCACCCCGGCCGCGATCTTCGGTAGCACCCCCTGACTATGTCTGACGGGGTCAGGGGTGCCTACCTGCGGCCAGGGCGGCGCTAATTAAAGGCGAGGTGCCGGGCGCCCATTTTTGTTGCTGGCTGCCTGCCAGCACCTGCCCCCGTTGCCGTTGCCGGCCTTCTCTGCAGCCCTCCCGCGGAGTGCTGGCTGCGCTCTGTGAGCCCGGCACTTCTCTGGAGTGCCGGGCTCTTTTGCCAGCACTCCGATCCCTGGTAGCCCAGCTGGGCCCCGGGTCGCGCTGCTCAAGGCCCCTCCCCTTTAAGAAGGGGAGGAAGGCCTGCAGTATCGCGGAACGTATCGCCGCGATATTCCCTTGCAGCGCCCCAAGAGGGAGGCGGGGCACTTATAGTAGCGCCTCGCTTCCCTCTTGGGGCGCTACCGATGAATTTCGGCCGCGGGGGCGCTAATTTTTTTCGGGGCGCTAAAATTGCGACTCAATTTTTCCCCTTAGTTCTTTAATTTGGAAGACAGTTAGCAGCGGATTTCCACCCCTAACAAATCGCAATGCTAATCTCCCATCCCTTCATGGTATTTATCTACAACAATGCTCCACACCTCGGGTACTGCTAAGACAGAAATAAAAACACACAGCCCCAGTTCTAAAAGTTTCTCCCCACATTGCAGCAGCTGAAACTCCCACAGGGGCCTGCTTCCACCAACCACTGCCTGACTCTCTGCTATGTAACAATTATGTCTACTTATCAGTTAGAAAAATAGTCTGCTGTTTTACTGCAGTATAACAGCATGCCTCTCAGTCTGCAGTGTCTTGAAAGGGTGGGACTTGTGTCAGCACTTGGTGCAGGAGTGCCGTTTTCTGTAGAATTGCCAAAACAGCTTATTTTGTCAGCTTGAAAGTCGGGCATGCTATTGGATGAGAGGGGATCACATTGAAACTTAGAATTTTATAACAGGACTAGACAGACTAGATGCAGGAAGGATGTTCCCGATGGTCAGGGAGTCCAGAACCAGGGGTCACAGTCTAAGGATAAGGGGTAAGCCATTTAGGACAGAGATGAGGAGGAATTTCTTCACCCAGAGAGTGGTGAACCTGTGGAATTCTCTACCACAGAAGGCAGTGGAGGCCAACTTATTAAATATATTCAAGAAGGAGTTGGATATATTTCTTAAGGCTAAAGGGATCAAGGGATATGGGGAGAAGGCAGGGACAGGGTACTGAATTTGGATGATCAGCCATGATCTCATTAAATGGCGGAGCAGGCTCGAGGGGCCGAATGGCCTACTCCTGCTCCTATCTTCTATGTATTGCTGCTTTTCACAGTGATATTGTTTCATGTCAGGACATCACAATTCAAGCAGAACAGTTGCAAGGTATGCAGAAGTCATACCTAAGTTATGTAATATTATGCACTGGGTTACTGGGGTCTGAATATATTAGCCATGCTTCAGGACATGAGCATATGATCGAGTGCAGTACAGAAATAAATAGAAAGAAAGACTTGCATTTCTATAGCGTCTTTCACATCCTCAGGACGTCCCAAAGCGCTTTACAGCCAATGAAGTACTTTCTGAAGTGTAGTCTCTGTTGTAATGTGGGAAACGCAGCAGCCACTTTGTGCACAGCAAGCTCCCACAAACAGCAATGTGATAATGACCAGAGAATCTGTTTTTAGTGGTGTTGGTTGAGGAATAAATATTGGTCAGAGGGAGTGCTGCAAAGTCAGGGATGATAGCTTTCCGATGAGACATTTAACTGTCTGTTCTAGTGGTTCAAGTGGACATAGAAAAATCCCAAAGCACTACAATATTCAAAGTGGAGCAGGAAGTTCTCCTGGCCAACATTCCTCCCTTAACCAACACTACCAAAATATCGGATTACTGGTCATCCATTTCACTTGCTGCTTGTGGGGCCTGCTGCCACGTGTGTCTACATTACAGCAGTGATTGCACTTCAAACATTTATCAATTGATTGTGAAGCACTTTGAGACATCCTGAGGACGTGAGAAGTTATTTCTTTTTAATTTTATAGGTGCCATACATTTACAATCGGTTAAAGGACGCTGAGAAACAAGGAGTTGGGATGTCATCTAAAGAGTGTAGCTTGAGTTATTCATCAACAACGAGCTGCACTTCTGGCTAGGAACAAACTGCACGCTGTGTGTTATCCTTACAGATATACAAGCTTAATATTACTTGCTGTTGTTTATCATTTCTGTCTTTTTGTTGGCAAGGATGTTAATGGCGGTTGAATGGCTCCCGAGATCGAATTGCTTGTCTTGTACATGTTTTATTTTAGCAGAAGTGATAAATTATGCAAGTCTCTTTTCATACTAAGTCCCGAAGCCCTAAGTCCCAGTATTAGTCTTGTCTCCCTCTTCTGAACCAATTCACATGACTTCTGGTGGAAAGTACAGGTTTATGCACATCGGGTGTGGACAGATTGGCCTCAGCTGTCAACTAGCCTGCCAATGCCACTGTATGGCTCACATGAAGAATGGCTACTGGACAAGGCACTGAATCGTGTGAAACTGTATCCTGGCTAAAGATATCACATTCAGGAGAGATGGGGAGAAAAAACATATTGACAGTAACATAACTTACTATATTTCAATATCAATTAACAGAAATGATTACCCAGGAAATGAATGGAGTCAAATTATCCATAATTAACAAGGACACAAATAATTATGTTGTTAATTATACCGTGGCCATTCTTCTGTAGGGAACATACAGGGTTTATCTGAGAGGTACTGAAGCCTCGCTGGAGTCTCATCTGGAAAAGAGTATGGGATCGATCTTGACTGCGATAGTGGAAAACGGGTGATAACAAGTCAGCAGCCCGTTTTGAAGTCAATGGAAAAAAAATCAGGAGCGATGTAAAATAGGTTGCCAGTGCCGACTCGCTATCGCCCGTTTTACACTATCACACAAAGTCAAGATCTACCCTTATGAGTGCTGGATCTGAACAAGAGAAAATGCCGAGTACTCCACAATAAATTCTACTCAGCAACACTGAGTGATCTCCTGCTCTCTTCTCCCACTGCACCACCCAGTCCCTTACTAAATATTCCCAACTGCCTAGTATTTGTCACAACACTTTTGCAACCGTCGATTTGCTCAGACACTCCCTCACCTCCACCTTTGATACCCTTGTCCCCAATAAAACCTTTACTTTCTCCCATACTAGTCATTCTGCCTGGTATGACCCCAACCCCAGTTCTACTTCTTCACCAACTCTACCAACCCCTGCTCTGCTTCTATATTGTCAGACTGCTTGTCCAGCATCCATTCTTGGATGACCATAATTTCTTCCAGTTAAACATTAGGAAGAGTGAAGCCATAGTCTTCACCGTCCTCTCCCACAAGCTCTGTAACCTTGCCACCCATTCTAGCTCTTCTCCGGCCACTGTCTCAGCTTGACCCAGACCTCTGCCTCCTATTGGAGCCCAAGCTATGCTTCGGGCCCCATGTCCTCTCTATCACAAAGATTGCCCACCTCCACTCCTACCTCAGCCATCTGCTGCTGAAACCTTCAAGCATATCGGTCACCTCCAGACTCGACTATTCCAATGCACACCTGTCTGGCTTCCTATCCTCCACTCTCCATAAACTTTAACTCATCCAAAACTCTCATTACGTTGGAGTGCAAAGAATGCTTATAGCGTGGAAAAGAAAAAAGTGGACAGTGAGCGAAGGGAAGAATAGGCAGATGGATAGAGGATAAGGCCAGAAAGAGCAGAACAGAAAAGTTTTGAGAAAACTTTTGAAAGCAGGAAGGGAGGAGTTAAGGTGGAAGGATTTGGGGAGGGAGTTCCAGAGGGCAGGAGCATGGTGGCTGAAAGAGTGGTGGAGCCCATATCCTATCCTGCATCAAGTCCTACTCAGTCATCACCCCTGTCCTTTGCTGACCTATGTTGGCTCCCAATCCCTCAACGTCTCAAATTTAAAATTCTCATCCTTGTGTGTAAATCGCTTCACGGCCTCGTCCCTCCCTACCTTTGTAACCTTCTCCAGCCCTACAGTCACAACCCCCACCCAAATTCTCTATTGTTCTAACTCTGGCCTCCTGAGCATCCCCCCACCCCTCTCTTTGCCCCACCACTTAGCCATATCTTCAGCCCCAAGTTCTGGAATTCCCTCCCTAAACCTCTCTGCCTCTCCTCCTTTAAAACCCTCATTAAAACCCATCTCTTTGACCAAGCTTTTGGTTACCCCTCCTAATATCTCCTCCTTTGGCTTGGCATCCATTTTTTTGATAATGCTTCTGTGAATTGCCTATGTTAAAGGTGCTAAATAAATTGTTGTTGTTGATGTTATCATATCATCACCAATAGCATTTAGACTAATCTACCCAGCTTCAGATTCCAGTAGCTGCTTGACTTTGATTATATAAAAAAGGACGGGACAGTGAAAGAGGGAGAGAAATACCAAGACTGTCTCTCTCACACACACACATTCACTTTCTGCCGGTGAAGTGAAGAACAGAAAACGTAATATGCATCAGTATAATCCCATGTTCAATTCGAACTAACTCTAGAGCAATGCCACAGGTTCTATTTTAGAACTGGACTGTTTACCCAATCTTACAAATTTATACCAAGTTCCTGCTACAAGGAAAACCACCAAAAAAGCAAATAGGCCCAGATTTAACTTATACAAATTAATACAGAATGAAAGAGTACATGTGAGACTGGAGTAGGGAAGTCATTTGGAAAAAAAAGAGCTTGCATTTTATACAGCGCCTTTCACGACCTCAGGACGTCCCAAAGAGCTTTACAGCCAATGAAGTACTTTTGAAGTGTAGTCACTGTTGTAATGTAGGAAAGGCGGCAGCCAACTTGCGCACAGCAAGCTCCCACAAACAGCAATGTGAAAATGACCAGACAATCTGTTTTAGTGATGTTGATTGAGGGATAAATATTGACCAGGACACCGGGGATAACGCCCCTGCTCTTCTTCGAAATAGTGCCCTGGGATCTTTTACGTCCACCTGAGAGAGCAGACGGGGCCTCGGTTTAACGTCCCATCCAAAAGTTGGCAGTGCAGCACTCCCTCAGCACTGCACTGGAGTGAGCTCAAGTCTCTGGAGTGGGACTTGAACCCACAGCCTTCTGACTCAGAGGTGAGAGTGCTGCCCACTGAGCCACTGCTGACACTGAAGCTGAATATAGCTGCACCTGCAGACTGTGTCCTTGAACATCCAGTGTTCATGGAAGGCATTCCCAGAATGTTAACAACGAGTTAGCATTCAACACAATTAGGTTCAGCTGAAGCCAAAATGTGCGCTAGGAATCTGCAACCAATCTGGCTGAGCAGGATTCAAATTTAAGGCAACATTCCAAATTCAGAAATATTGAAATTTGACTCAAGTTGAAAAGAAAATGCCACTGCATGCCATTTTATACACAATAGAAGACGTCCACTTGCATCTTCTGGCCATTTGTTAAATTGTTCCAATCCCCAATGGTGCCTGACAACATTCTATGGATGGGCAGAAAATCAAGCTCATTTCTGATTCTTAGCTGTTTGTGAAGGAATATGCTTCCATGCTCCTGGTGCCCTGAGGATGTAAGATAGCATGGAGTGAGAAAAGGCTACTCAATTAAGGCTGTTTCTTCCACAGATCATTTATGATCCTATTTCTTATGTTTTCTACACAAACTATTAATCTCCTGAAGAAAGATTTGGCAAAGATTCCCACTGCTGCTCCCTCTCCAGGGACAAATATAGTGAAATGCACTAATCCTACTTTATTCATTCTCAACTTGGCATTACCATGGGTCCAGTAGTTCAGAAACCATCATGTTCTACTCATTTCAGACTGTCGATCAGACATTGTTGAATTCATGTTAAATTTAAACTCTAGATTTGGGGAATTTAAACGTTGGGTCCGTTTGATTCTAAGCCCATGTAACTAATTGCTCTTCTCTAACCCACAGCAGCCAATGAGTCAGGAAACCCATTGCTGGAAATTCTCATCCTGCCAAGTGGAGACCCCTCACTAACAGAGGTCCCATTTAGAATTTTAAAAAGTGAATGAGAAACTATAGGAGCTCATAACATGTTGTTCTAGACATGGTGCCAGACACTGATGCCAAACTCATGGGGTATCAGTCTCTTTCATTATATACTGCCACTAATTCAAAGTTAATCTTACCAGCATCAAAGGTGTTTGAAAATTACAGGTGGGAGGAAGATTACAGTTATCATAAGAATTAGCGTAGCTCATCAGACAAGACTCAGTCCAGGAATGGGATGTAAGCAGAAGCTGATCTTGAGGCATACTGTTCTTTTTCTCACACAACTATTTTTTAAAAATGCCTAATATCATACCGACTGGGACCAAGTCCAACAAATTGAACTTATTAAAATGCCTCATGTTCTCAATCTGTTCTTAGCAAAATATAGAAAGAATTGTTTTAAATACAGTTGTCAGTATAAGAATGAGAAGAAAGTTTCTCTGGGAATCCTTTTGTGAAAGATTAATTTCAACAAGAAAGAATCCTGCTGGGTCAGTCAATCTTGTCTATTGGCCATTAGCCCTAGTTCAGTACCAACCACTGTCAAATACTCATAGAAAAGAGCCTCTGTTCTGTATTTATGTATTAAAAAATGGCAACAAGAGCAAATGGGATATTATTATCACTGTTTCCTCATATACCCACCCTGAGATTACACTAATGTACCCCTTCTACCACAGTCAGAGACTGGAGTAGGTAACTGTAACAGTCCATAAACAATTAGCCCCGTTTCACGACAAAATAAACCCATCTCTCAGCACCAGTCTTCAACCATGGTCTCTCACTCTCAATCTTTTATGCCTCTCTCTCTATATTGTATCAATAATACTATGGTCAGTACTATTCTGAATTTTCTTCTCTTGCTCTTAAGCTCCAACACATCCTCTGACACAATCTTCCTCACCGCATTGAATTCAAAACTCATATCATCTTTGTACTCTAACTTGTTCTATCCTAGACACCAAAACTATGGAACTCACCTTCCTCAGTCCTCCCTTCCTACTGTAATCCATAGGATTCTAAAACCAAAGCTCCATTTCCTGATCTATCTCTCTGACACGGGTCTGCTCCTTGTTTCCTTCAGGGCTCCACCACTCTTTCAGCCAACTTGCTCCTGCCTTCTGGAACTCCCTCCCCAAATCCTCCCACCTTCATTCCCCCCTTCCTGCTTTCAAAAGTTTTCTCAACATTTTTCTGTTCTGCTTTTTCTGGTCCTACCCCAATTCCATCTGCCTATTCTTCTCTCCCGCTTGGTGTCCAATGTTTTTCTTCTCCACACTGTAAGCATTCTTTGCACTCCAATGTAAGGAATACAAGTTGATGACTGTTATTTTAGGCTTTTGGACCTTGGGACCCTGTGCAACACACCTGAATAGGAGTAAGTAGACAGTATACTACAGGCAGTCTCATGCAGGTTGTACTATCAGCTCCACGCCAAGCTATTGGCTTCTGTACAGTACTTCACCACACAGCTAATGAACACAATCAATAGGAGATAGAGCTGCTGACCTTAAAACAGGAGAACTTATTCCAACAGATTCACTCAAGGCAAATATCTTAATTAAAAAATGACATCCAAGTGGTATTAAATGTATGCAAATTTTTTCAGATTTATTTTTTCCTCCAAGTTCCTCCTGTCCTCTCTTAAAGATGCTGACTCTTGCTGCGATACAATTCCATATATACTGGCCACCCTCTGGTACCTCAATCCTCATGTGTGAACCTGGAGAAGTGAGTGTCATCAAGCTATTCAGTTGTGAAGGGCATTGAAGCCAAGCCCATTCTCTCTTCACCCAAAGTCCACCCACCTGATCCTTGCAGCAGGAGTCATGGGATAATGCTCAGGGATGGGAACACTGGCTATTTTTTTTTCACTCTATACTCAAAAAATGCTGAGGCCAATTGTAGCACCCCAACTGTTATCGAAACTGCAACGAGCTAATTCAATACAGACCAGTGATCAAAACTGGGAACTTACTGGTTGGTGTGGTTCAGGACCTCACTGGGTAGTACATTTACTGACTGAGCCATCGCAGAACTCAGAAAGTGTTCTTTAATTGTTGTGTCTGCAAATGTTAATCACTAGAGCACAAAGAGACAGACTCTGTTCGGTGTGAATGAAAAGAGAAGGAAACAAACTCAATCGTGGGAAAGAGTCACTGATAAGGGGACCAAAGAGACATATTTTTGAGCTGGGAAAGAGGAATGAGAGATGGTGAGAGACAGAGAGAGGGAACCATATCAAATGTGCCAACATTTCCTCAGAGGTGCAGTTGGAAACAGTAAACAGTGGAGACTTAACCCTGCTCGGAGCTCATTCAATCTACAACATCACAAGTTAATTCACATTGTCAAAGTGAGCCCGAAACTTATTTTGGGAGAACAGCAAAGATTTCTTGCGAGGCCAAGACATACCTACCCCATTAACAAGGAACAAAACAAGATCCAAGTCTTTAAAATGATGAAACGCATGGATAGTGGGAAAGGGCCTCAAGCCTCGCACTAAAGAGGTCACCCCATGAGTGGCCGGGGCAATTGTACAGGAGTATGTGGGCCCAACTTAGGGCGTGAACCCAGTGGCACATGCGAGCCACCATACTCAAATGGATGGGCAAGAGAACAATCCAAAATTGACCCTCTTGCTTCACCAGGACATGATTGGTGTGTTGTGGATGCCCCAAGAGACAGTGCAATCGCAAAGATGATGAAAAATGGCAGGCGGGGATGCCGACACTGGGAGGGAGGAGATCAAGTGGGGGGGACAAGCAGTGACCAGCAGTGGCTCAAAATTTTAATGTGGAGCCAGAAGAAGCACCACTACTCCTTCTTGCTCCACATAGAGTTAAGTAAACAATTTTAAAGTCAGCTCATTTGACTACTGTGCACCTGATAAAACAGAGCACAGCATGAACAGTGGTCAGGTGTGAAGCAATTTCAGAAATGGGCCTGAAATAGGCATTAGGCTCCCAATTTGCATTGGCAATGAGCCTAACAACTGTTTTAGGCAGACACCCTGGGCGACTACAGGTTGTCCTAACCAAACCCCCACCATCAACATCCTGGGGGTCACCACTGACCAGAAACTTAACTGGACCAGCCACATAAATACTGTGGCAACAAGGGCAGGGCAGAGGCTAGGTATTCTGTGGCGAGTGTCTCACCTCCTGACTCCCCAAAGCCTTTCTACTATCTACAAGGCACAAGTAAGGAGTGTGATGGAATAATCTCCACTTGCCTGGATGAGTGCAGCTCCAACAACACTCAAGAAGCTCGACACCATCCAGGACAAAGCAGCCCGCTTGATTGACACCCCATCCATCACCTTAAACATTCACTCCCTCCACCACCAGCGCACCGTGTCCGCAGTGTGTACCATCTACAAGATGCACTGCAGCAACTCACCAAGGCTTCTTCGACAGCACCTCCCAAACCCGCGACCTCTACCACCTAGAAGGACAAGGGCAGCAGGCACATGGGAACACCACCACCTCCAAGTTCCCTCCAAGTCACACACCATCCTGACTTAGAAATATATCACCGATCCTTCATAGTCACTGGGTCAAAATCCTGGAACTCACTCCCTAACAGCACTGTGGGAGCACTTTCACCACATGGACTGCAGCGGTTCAAGAGGGTGGATCACCACCACCTTCTCAAGGGCAATTAAGGATGGGCAATAAATGCTGGCCTTGCCAGCGACGCCCACATCCCACAAACAAATTTTTTTTAAAGGTGTGTCGCACCCATCCAGCATGGATTAAGCACACGCACGCCGCACTCGTCCCTTTAGCACCTTTGTATCTGCCTTAAAAACGGGCGCTGCGCTATCCAATTTGTAGGCCATGATTCCTCCAAGTGTCCCTGTTGTCCATTTCTTTGCCATTCCAATTGAATACACGCCATTATTTATTACCGTCATTGATTACACTTAGGGTGTATCCAGCCTCCACATTTCTGGTCTTAAAATTTTAAAAAACTAAAGCCAAATAAGACCATGTAAATATTAACAGATCATAGAGTATTTTTAGAGATTTTGTAACTTTCAGTTAGAATGGTAAATAGACTGTGGTGTTTGCCTTGGCCAACAGCCCACCAACTTCTCTGAAGGTTTGCCTCCATTAAAGTTATTAGTTCTATAGCAGGAGCCAACATCTGGGCTGACTTTCTCCTTTATATGGAACTAAAGCTGTAAAGAATGAAGAGTGAAGAGTTTGAAGACTGCACAGTGGCTCCATTACTTAACATCTATGCGTGTTATTGCAAATCTATTTACATGCAATTACCTCAGTAATATTAAACATTACTTCTGATGCCAGTTAACAGCAACAATTGTAAGTGGTTTGGACTGTGCATGCCCACAGAATCAAGTCTATTTATGGAAAGGAAGTTTAGCAGGGGTACTGGAGCTCAGAAGGACTCCAGTAACAAATATAATGAACAGCGTTACCCATGTCCCAACAATACACCATTTTAGACATCACACCTCGGGTCTGAATTTCAAATCCAGCCCAGGGATAAGATGTGAAGTGAACTGGTTAGACAGCAAGAAAATATTACATTGCTGTATTTTCTAATATGGAGATTATTGTATCTGTAACTTAATACCTTCTACATCACATTCTTAATGCCGCTCTGATTTTGGACCACATGTGTTGGTTCAATGAATCTCAGGGCCATACACACACCTCCCATGAGTCACTCCAATCGTAGGCCATGCACACCCCACGCACATGAATCATTCCTACTCATGGATAAGCGTACCACACCTAGATTCACCCTTACCATCTGCAGTTCTTATTGAACCAATTTCTTCTTGCCCGTTTGCGGTTAGTTGGATTTTCTGCCATTAATATATGTGAGTGGCATGGTTCCCACTTACTTTTATTCCTAATAGGGATCAACTGTAGTGAAGACAATCTTCCTGAACCATACTCTTGCTCGAACAGGTCTGCTCTCAACCACAATGCTCCAATCCCACTTGTCCAGATCAAATGAGTTCAAGCCAAAATACACCATCCTCCCTTTACACTCAACCCTCATTATCAAAACTCAGTCACAGCAAGCTAGCTCTTCTTATAGGGGGGTTCAACTTATTGAGGTTAAAGTTTCTCTATTGACTGTAAGAGCTTCGGTGTTGTAAATATATCCAGTAGATTTGTACCTATAACCTCTGTCACAAAAATAGGGCAGAATGGCCTCCCTCCGTGCTGTAAACTTCTGTGTTTATATATTTGTCATAAATATAGTGTACTGTACAGTACTAAGTAAATACATGTATAATAGTGGTGTGAATACAGCACCTTATATAATTGCAGCCCTAGTATATATTCGGTTATTGGAAGCACACTATGAATTAACTCTGTTCTGTAGAAGGGTTTCCACCTGAAACGTTGACTCTATCTCTCTCTCCACGGATGTTGCCTGGCCTGCTGAGTTTTTCCAGCCTTTTCTGTTGTTACTATGCATTAACTCTAGCTGTACCCTCTCTCTGGGTTCCTACTGAGCTGAGCTTTGTGTTATGCTTAAGAATATTTCGAACCAATTGGTTTTGTTGATTGCATATTAAAGGGACCTGCGGAGATATTTCACATTTAACTGCTAAATTCCGCTCTATCCCGGGAGCATTATATCCCTTTAAGAGAGGAGGCAACGAGCGGGACTGGCGGAGTGACAGATGACAGCCGTTACTGTGAATCGTTACTATGGTAAATAAAGGCTGCAGACACCAGACCGAGCAGATAATCACTGCGCTGATCTTATAAGGAACTAAAGATAGTTTAACAAGTGAAACCAGGCAACTAAAGTATCAGCAACCGAAGTCAGTCAAATGCACAGCTTCAGACTTCACTATCGGCAAATGACCGATTCCATCTCAAAGATTTGTTCTGAAGAAAAGCTAGCCTGTCAGAGAGCTGCAAAACTGTTCAAATGTTGAATTAAAATTACTCACCTCCAGAAGTTGATGCAATGTTAGAAAGTAGAATATGTAACAGATGCAGTAGTGGCGAGGCAGCCAACAAAACGGATCCCTTCCTAGGAGCCATCTGTCTGTCTCTCATGCACTTTCCAACTCCCTTCTAAAAGTTTTTTTTTACAGAAGTCACTATGTATATGGTGGGAGTGACTAGCCCACTGTTCCAGAGACCAACCCCTCACAGAGACTCTCTCACATTACAATCCCAAGATATTTTTGAAAGGCGCTATATCCTTGGGGGCTCAACACAGCTTCATTCATAACGGGATGAGTCAATCTAACCGTTCTTACTGTGGTTTAATTTGATGTTTAAAATATGTGGAGATAACGAACTTTCGAGCCACAACCATCCTGCTTAGGGTGGAGCTCCTGCCCTAGTTACCCATAGTGTTTACTTTGGTGGGAATCCTACTTTTGATGTGATTACTCCCAAAATTCACATTTTCCACACTGAAATCAAGCTCTAAATAAGATGCAGCTCTGACCAAGATGAGTCAAATGACTATTTTCCACATTTTCCCTCCAAATTTTTGACAGCCCCTCTCCTGAAAGTGCTGCCCTATTTCTGGGGCACAGGTTCATGGGCACCACTAGCCCGCACCCAAGCTCTCACACGTGGGCCTGGACACCAAGTGCAACCGGATATACGACTGTGGAGTGTATTACAGGCAACTGGATCCAGTCCTCAGCCAACATCCACATTCCGGCCGGGGGTCACTCGATCATGGTCAGCTGTGGGAGCCATGGCTGATTTCCCGCTCTGCAGGCAAGGTGTGCTGAGGCCAACTGTAGTGCCCCAACTGTCCTGACTGAGATCAGTTTCACATTTATTTGTAGGCATGTACACTAAATATGTTGTATAATTCATATCTAAAGTAAGGCTTTTAAATCAATGCTTAGTCACAGATGGAAGACTCGCTACTCACCTGGATGGGTGCAGCCACAACAACACTCAAGAAGCTCGACACCATTCAGGACAGAGCTTGTTCACTTGAGAGTGCCCCTGCTATTGGACTCAATATCTACGCTTCCACCACCCGCACACTGTGGGTACAAGATGCACTGCACTAACTCATTAAGGTTGCTCTGACAACACTTTCCTTCCCTGCGACCTTTATCACCGAGAAGGACAAGAACACCATCGCCTCCAAGTCACTCACTATCCTGACTTGGACATATTTCACCATTCCTTCTAGGTCACGTGCTGGAATTCCCAACCTAGCACCATTGTGGCAGCACCACCACCATAAGGACTGCTGCAGTTCAAGAAGGCCCATCACAACCTTCTTGGGCAAGTAGGGGTGGCAATAAGTGTAACCTTATCGCCCACATTCTGAGAGCAAAGGCAAGCCACTTTCTACATGCTAGAGTAAGGGAATGAGAACAGAGGAGAAAAGTGCTGCACGTTGGTAAGAGCACTCAGAAAATAAGCATTGGGTACAAGGCTACCTCACAGCGCAGACTCCACCTTTTTAAAATCAATACATGATTTGAAGATGGTAACTAATTAGAGCAGTGGTAGAGTGCTGCAACTGGTTACAGCACACAGAGATGGAGAAGGGAAAAGAAGCTGGGTTCCCACTTCTGATCACTATTTAGTGATCCCTATTACGGAGAGTGTGTGTGTGTGTGAGTGAGTGAATGTGTGTGCCAGGTGAGGAAAGGATTGGGCTCAGATGTAACAATTAAACAGCCTGCCAGCAATCACTTTCAAACTTATACATAAATAACAGCCATTTGGACAAGGTACTAAAGGGCAACCGATACCCACATAACATCATTAGGAGAGCAGGTAAGGGGGGAAATTAGAACAAAATGGCAACCAGTTTCACTGCACTGAGGATTAGGAGACAATACAGAAATGATGATGTGAGCATTTTTTATAATAAAATTTCTTGTGTATATATAATCATGACCGTTGTTTGCATAGTGACCATGAACTGAGTCCGTGTCAATTTCCTTTTGACTCATTGGTTAAGTCTCTGCTTTTCTTCCTTCTATATCTCTTTTGGTCACTTTCTACTTTTGTTCTTTATCAATTGTATTCTGCAAAGCCTTTCCCCCAAGGCTGAGGAAGGCTTTTGATAATAGTGTTACATGAGCTGAATTCTGATACGAATATAACATGTGCACCTAGGATTAAAATGGCAGGGAGATTACCAGCATGGTAATGTGAAGAAACATTCAATTCAATTTTATTTTATTTGTCATATATGCAGCAGACGTGTGTACTGCACAATGAAATGTTGATTTTTACGAGTCCTCCATGGAGCTCCACAAGCCTATGACTCAATTCAGGAAGCATATGCCCTGACATAAATCGTACCATTTATGTAGAAAGGACTTATGAAATATACTGGGCGGCCTGCTGGTGGCACTGTCCAGGGAGAGTATAAATACTCGGGCACGGGCCCAGCTTGCTCAGGGACATTTTGTAAACAGAAACTAGTGAAGGATAACTAGACTTCCATGTTGTGAAACAGTTGATTAAAGCCTTGTTTAATATTCTGACCAAGTGCCTAGTAGTTTTCTTACGTCATGCCCTACTCCACACCTGCCTCTTGCTGTGCTCCACTCCTGGGTCTGCCTATAGTCCCCACCTGCACTATGCCCTTGTGCTCCACTCCCTGGTTTATTTTTAGTTAGTTTTCTTTCTTTTGTAAATCAACCCATCTCCACAGTGCCTAGGTCCACTAACTGCACACTGCAAACCTCAATCCAGCACCCACACTTGTCGTAAGGCTCAGTGCTTGCCTCCACCTTGCATCCCCCACACCTAGCCTTGCCAAATTTACAGCCAGTGCTCTTCCTTAGCCCACAAACAATGCAATGGCAGATTCACTAATTTATTGAATAAATGCAATGAAATAAACTATTATTGGTTATTTTCATATGGTAAAAAGCAAAAAAAAAGTAATTAAATTCACTACCAATCATTATTGTTCTAGAACTCATTAAAAAGGTAACTTTGAAAGAAGAGATCATAACAGGGATCCTTCATAGTATCAGCTTCTGAAGGGAGTGGCATGAGACACAACAGAATTCAAATCTCACTAGGCTAGCTGCCACAGTTTACGAATGGAGTATCTCTGAAACATCTCTGAATTGCATGTTAGATGCCGGTAGGTGGATAGTGCAGTAAGTGGACTGAGGATAGAACCAACCTGCCTGGCCAACTACACTCAACCAACTAGTATAAAGTGATGCAATAGTCAATATAACAATGGCATACAACTACACAGTACCCAAAACATTCCAGCATTCTTTGCCTTTGGGACACTCCCTATCATCATGACTCATGATGGGTGGGTGTGTGTTTATTGGGGGAGCTGAATTTGACCACAGTTCTTGACTTTTGTGACATTATATTCCTTTATATTTTCTTGGTTCCACAATGGATCTCATATAACTTTGATTTGTTCCCAAAGGTCAAGTTGTTCATTTCCTGTTATTAAGCTGTTTAACTGAGCCAGCTGTTTTCTTAAATGCATACTGCTGAGCCATGCACCATCTGTGGTTGACAAGTGACTTTACTGATTCTCACAATTCATGCTTTTCTCCCCCCAACACCTTTTCTTTGTGTGAATAGATTGACAACAGTTTTTTTGTAAACAGATCAAGGTCTCATGTGAACTGAAACATACATCTTTGCAATGTCAGCTGTGGTTCAGTGGGTAGCACACTTGCCTCTGGGTCAGATGGTTGTGGGTTCATAGTCCCACTCCAGGGACTTGAGCACAAAAATCCAGGCTGACACTCCAGTGCAGTGCTGAGGGAGTGCTGCATTGTCGGAGGTGCCGTCTTTCGGATGAGACATTAAACAGAGGCCCCGTCTGCTCTCTCAAGTGGATGTAAAAGATCCCATGGCACTATTTCGAAGAAGAGCGGGGGAGTTATCCCCCATGTCCTAGCCAATATTTATCCCTCAATCAACATACCAAAAACAGATTATCTGGTCATTATCACATTGCTCTTTGTGGGAGCTTGCTGTGCGCAAATTGGCTGCCGCGTTTCCCACATTACAACAGCGACTACACTTCAAAAGTACTTCATTGGCTGTAAAGCGCTTTGAGATGTCCGGTGGTCGTGAAAGGCACTGGAGAAATCCAAGTCTTGCTATTTTCAGTTAACATAGCTCAGATCTAATAACCAATCATGATTGAAATAAATGGCTTACTGGAGGATATGCGGAATCCCCGTTACATCTCCTGTCAATCTAAATGACAGATAATATCACATCCAAGGGACTGCCTAAGAGAATATTACACCACTTTATATATGCTAAACCACTATTCTGGATTAATTTACAAATACAATTATTTACAAAAGCAAAAAGATAAAGGCAAAATACGAAACAGCGTAATACTTACAAGAGAGAACTGGAATTACTCCACAAAGGGTAAATATACTTCTTTCAGAAAGCTGCATTTTTTGTGGAATAAAAGAATTCCTTTGGGTGAATCAGCTGAGCCTTTCCTTTTGTTGGTACACAGTTTGCAGTCCCAAGTTTATCTTTCAGGGTAAGAGTTACCCGCAGAATACGAGAGTCTTCAACTGTCCACAGAATCTGGTGAACTGGAATATTTATCCTGTGGGACCTCATTGATGTAAATCCATTTCTTTTGAAGCCATCAAGCAAACAAAACTCCTTGGCAGACAATGGGATAATGGTTTGCCCAAGAGATAACCATCCTGAAAAATTACATACATGCCTGTCAAAGCTGCATTTTAAACACATGGCCTTGCCATCAAATCATCTATATTTTAATAAATTTCTGATGAAAAGAAATGTCCTCTTTAACATAAATATGGATGAGGAAGGCTATTTGTCCCATCTTAGCTCCTCCCTCCAGAAAGACTGCAGTCCCTCCATCATGGCATCCAACTGATTCCTAAATGATTCAAGGGCTTCCGCCCCTCAACCACCCTACTTAACATCTGTTCCATGTGTTAATCATTATTTGTGTGAAGAACTTTATCACATCAGTGTGTTTGTGTTTTATTAGTTTGAGCCTGTAGGTTCTCTTCTCCTACTCTCTTAGTTTAGTCTGAAGTCATTTTCTGAAAATACTTTTTCAATACCATTACTATATTGTATATCTCTTTAAGATCACCTCTCCAGTCACATTCTTTCAAGGGTGAAAAGTCTAAGTTTTCCCATCCTTTTTCATACCTCAGTCCTCTAATGCTAGGGATCAACCCTGTTGCTCTTCTCTGAACTTCGGTTTGTGTTTCAGTGACCAGAATTGGACGCATTACTCCAGGTGTGGTCTTATGAGAGCCTTATATGGTTTGAGCATGATTTTTTTTGACTTGTACTCTACTGTCTTTGCTATATAGTTCAGCATTATTTCTCGATTGTTGTTTCAAAGTTGTTGGCATATTGAGTGTTGAGTCTGCTGTGACCTGTAGACCTATTTCTACTTCATTTTTAGTTATTTCAACTCCATTCACGCATACATTCCAACAGGGGTTGCTGGATACTATCAGGAGCAGCAGTCCTGGTTGATAGTTCTCTCCATAGCCCAGTGGCACTGAGGCTTATTGTAGTGCTGGTATTTTACTTCCTAAGTTCAGTAGTTTACACTTGTCAGTATTAAATTTCAACCATCACTGTTCTGCCCACTTACATATTTCTTGCGGCCTGGGGTACTGTCTTCCAATTTGTATTTAATGAAGAGAGCAGCTTCCATTTAAAGCCCGAGCAACTTGAAGTTAAATAAAACTAAGGACAGAAATCACTGTTTTGTCACAACTGAGGTTGCCTTAGAATATTCCTGTAAAATTAGTATTAAAAAATATATGCTGTGATGGATTATGAAAGATACATTATTCATTTTGATGAATCTGTAAACTTACCTGGAGCTGTATATTTGTATCTTGGCAAGTGGAAGAAGATTGTTTTCAATCAAACTATAGGCACAGTGACACTTAAAAGTTGAAGCCAACAACAAACACAGTTTTCTTGCTCTTGGCTGCAATTAGTAATCTAAACATTGCAACTTAATTTTGTTCTGGTGGCTTGGAGATCCACTGTTTTGTGGATTTTAGGGGCGTCCATCGGATTTGGCAGCTTCTTTTCTGCCCGACATTGAATTGAGATGGTGCTAGGTGGACCAGCGCCAGGTCATCTGAAACTAGCACCAAAATATAAAAGTGCCCTGTAACACTCGGGTAGCTAGGTTATCTTAGAAGCTTGTCAAAAGCATGTGTCATTTGTCACCAGAAATAAGTGACCAGAAAGGTCCCAGGTTCAATTCTCAGTCGTTGCTGAGTTAGCTGACCACTCTCAGCTAGGGCAGTGGTACCAGCACTACAATAAGCCTCAGTGCCACTGGGCTATGGAGAGAACTATCAACCAGGACTGCTGCTCCTGATAGTATCCAGCAACCCCTGTTGGAATGTATGCGTGTGTGGGCTGAGGGTGGGGATAACATTGGGCTTAGGTGACAAGTGAAACTTATACATTTGAAATTTTGTCTTGCTTGTTTATTTTGTAATATGAGTGGGGATGATCAATCTCTTCTATTTTTTTTATATCTGAGAGAACATAAAAACAAAAATAACAGAGAATGTGTTAATTTAAAGGAAGGAAAACCGGAAAGGACTGTACCACTATTCGACTAGGGAGGGGATTTCCAGATAACAAGTCTTGAATTTAGAGATAGTAGCAGTTTGTCAGCAATATGTCTTATTGCCGAGATATGTGGTGAAAAAGGAAAGATGCAAGTTAGTTTAATATCTTCTTGTTTGGGCTTTTGTTTCTGACTATATATGCCCAACGCCAGCCTAATGAAGGAGTCTGTTTATTCAATCGTGCATAAGAGCTGAAATGATTATCTCTCAGAAAGGAATAATATTTGTATTAATTTTGTTTGTAGTATTATATTTTGTACCTCTGGCTATGCAGGGAACATGAAATGAATTGTAAGGTAGATTATTTAATATGTATGACTTTTGATCTGTTGGGAAAACACCAACCCCTCCAACACTCTATTCAACAACTATAGTGGGGCAACTCAATGATAAGTCAACGTGCCTAGCCCCCATTAGTTGTGCTAACATCCACTGTCTATTGGGCTGCTGGCACTCGCTGACAAAGCTCGCGCGTGAAGGTTATAGGCACTTGGGCAAGGTACCGAACTATGGCTGGAGTCTCTCCTTTGCAATTTGGATGTGTGGAATGTAAATCAGACCTTTGTTTGGGACATTATTCAGCTATAGCCACTGGAGGGCAGCAGCTTATCATACGTGTCGTTTGGTGTGTTCAGCAACACTTTTGTCTGATTGATGAGAATTGGCACTTGCATTGAGTGTACAGAGGGGATGCATTTCACATTGGTGTGTCTGACTATTACTCTGTTACTATTTGGTAAAACTCCAGTTTTCATTACTAATCTCCAAAGGGACATTTCTTGCCATGTGTTCATATTGTTACTCATCCTAGTTGTACACTCCAGTTTTCCTCTGGAAGGAAGAGAAAGATGGAACAAAGAATACATAGACTGCTGGCAGTCATTTAAATATCTTTCTGCACCAGCACTTTTTTTTAATAAGATGAAAAGAGGAAAAATGTATCATATTTCTACTGAGTCTTTCTGTCCTAATTCTTAATAGCTGTTGCATTTCCCACAATTTTCCCTTGCACAGGGCCTCTTTGCTTTGCTCCTGTCCTGACCAGGCCTGCAGACTGACAATGCCCTCTAGTGACAACCCCTCACAATTATTTCCCCTCACATCTGGGCTCTGAGTTTTCATGACAGTTAGGGGAAAAATTCGGTTGATTAGCGCCTCCCGTTAGCTCCTTAAGAGGGCGCAAAGCAACTAGAGGCCGGGCGCAGCGATGTTTGCGCCGCTCGTGAAATTGACCAGACATTTTGCGGCGGCGCTAAACACTACCGCCACAATCTCCTGTGCCTGCAGATCGTGACGTCAGTCAAGCGTGCAACGCCCCGGTCCAGTTATTGAGTGGCGCCCCTTGCCTTTCCGTCTGCCGCTAGCAACGACAGGTAGTGGGGAATATTTTGCAGTCAGGAAGGGACTGCGGGAGCGTTATTTAAAGGCGACCACTTCCTGCCTTTTTTTATTGCCGACATTTTTGCACAACGCATTCTGAGAGAGAGAGAGACTTCTGGAGAGATTCAACGCTGTGTGAGGGAGTTTTGGGTACTGAGCAGCATTTTGCAGGTTAATTTTGATTTGAACTTCCTTGTATCGATTTAGAAGAGACTGTGGGGGCTGCACTCTGAGCTCTTTCCCTGGGCCTCTCCATTGTTCTTTCCAGAAGATTTGATGTACAGGTCTCTCCAGGCCGAGATTCAAGGCTGCAATGAGCAGGGTGTGGATGGAGAGCAAGATCGACCCTCCCCTTTAAGAACTGGCTGGCGCCGGTGTGTCTGTGTTCCGTTGCTGACTGACATCACATGAGCTTCGCCAGCGCTCTGAGTTAGCGCCTCGCTCCTCGGCTTTAGCGCCTTAAGAGAGGTGTGTAGCGCCTGATTTAGTGCTCCAATCACCTTCAGGGGCGATAGAAGCCAAGTTTGCAATCGGAGGCGATAATTAGCGCCAGGCGCTAAACTTTGCGCCCAGCCGATAATTGCGCCCCAAACGGACAATACCGAATTTCTCCCCCTTAGAATCTAACAGCACGGAAGGAGGTCATTCGGCCCATCATGCCTGTGCTGGCTCTTTGAAAGAGCTGTCCAATTTAGTTCACTTACACGGCTTTTTCCTCATAACCATACAAATGAGTCCTCTTCAAGTACATGTCCAATTGCCTTTTGAAAGTTCCTATGGCTTCTGATTCCACCACCCTTTCAGGCAGTGCATTCCAGATCTTAACAACCGTAACAAGTTCTACTCAGAGCCCTTGCCCCTGCAGCAGAGAAAGATTAAGTGAGGTTATAGCCTAAAGTTTATAGTCATTTTATTTCTGGGTGAATTACTTTTGTGCTTACAAGGGATGTTAATGCTTGGGAATGGTTCACTTTCCCATTTCACCCATTGTCACTACCAAGCACACACATTAGATGTAGCACAGCCAGCCTCGAGATAAAGCTCCCTCAACTCCATCTCAACAATGTCCGGGAACCCCAACTTCTCCCCCACCCCCAACTAAACCAGCGTGATATTTCCGTTTGCCACACCAGCCATGCTAGTGACAAATTTATTGCCAAATGAGGGTCAGTTTGGTGTTGCGGGCTCAGCCACGAGGAATTGTGCGGAGATTGTCCAAACTCATTTAATGTAGGGCCCTTTCAACCAGAAGAGGGAGAAAACCTTCATCTCATCAGTCTGGGCTGGATGTGGACCCAAGTCACAGAGGTGATAAATCTCCAAGTTATTGCACCTGTGATATAACTGGGTTTAGAGGTTGTGCAGGTGCTCAAAACTCTCACTTGCAACATTAAGATTCTGGCCTGTATGGATCGTGCCCCCACTGTCAGGGGAAATATGCACACAGGGCAGGAATGTACAAATCGCACTGCTGCCTGCACAAGTGGGCCCATCTGGAGCCGGGAGAATGGCCATCAGCAGCATCAAGCTCTATTGCCAGTACCGGCTTATGTTTGCTGCTACTGGCACGGTTCTTCCAGAGGTCCGGTGGGTCTCGTTACCTCTGGAATTCACGAGTGTTGCCTGGCTTACATTACAACTCTGCCTTCAAAAGGTGGTCTGCTTCTGAAGACAGGGCTCTAATATAATTCGAGTATTTGACTCATTTCTGCAAGTTAGTGTGCCCATGAGTCATCTTCACAACTTAAGTGGCGTTGCTAGATGATGCTAGGTGACCACTGATGAGTTGTTAGAAAAACTTAGGTAACTCTCACATCTCTGGATTTGATAACTTATTTCAGTGATTTAAAAATAAACAAACAGGTTTTTTTTCATAAAAGAATGTCACTTTTAAGAAGTGGGGCCTGTGCATGCAGTAGAAATTGACCTGTATATTGGTGCTTTGATGTTAATGCTGCTTTAGTTTAGATTGTAGGAAAATGGTGGCCATATGTTGCCTCCCCATGTGTACATTGCTAAAACTCCCTTCCTTAGTCCTAGGAAAGTTAAATATTCCTTCTGGAGACTTACCCGCAGCAATTTATTGCCTTCTCGTCGGCCTGCTCCTGGGCCTGGCTAAAACAGCAATTTACAGGGCTAAGATGAGCGGAGCCCATGGGGATTGCTCCAGTTGCCTGCCTCTCTTCTGTGGCACTGTCCGTGGCCGGGTGGCCTTGGAGAGAGATGCTCGAGGCCTTCCACGACCGGTGGGCACCACAGGGCGTAGAGTGTCTCCTAGAGACTGATAGATAATATCATTTAATCATTGAATCGTGTGTAGTTTTATCTGTTGCTTTATTATAATTGGACGTTTGTTTATTTTATTAGTGATGCCCTAGGGCACTTATTACAATGATTTTATGTATTTTTTTGTTCGGCGACACTGAGGAAACGCAGTGTCACCCCTGTTGGTTTAATTAAAACAAGCCCAGCAATTTATTTAATCTTTACTTGGACTTGGACCTTATCAGCAACCACCAAAGAATGCCCCATCTAGCACCTTGGGTTCCACTGGCACCTTTCAGCTTCCTGTACATCCACTGCTGCTGTTACCTCCGATAGTTCGACAGCTGTCGTTCCACTGCTCGGCCACTGCAGTTCTTATGTCCTTCTGTCCTCCCGACCTAGTTGCCCAACACCAACCATATACGAGGATCTTGGGCCTCACTCTACATGGGCCTTCTCTCCCTCCGCGCTTGGATTTCAGCCCACACTGCTTTGATGAATTGCCGAATTGGAACGGCTTCTCCCTTGTCGCCTCTTGATCAAGCTGCTGCTCCGGGTTTCTGACTGGGAGTCACTGCTGTTCCTCTACTTACTTTTGTAGTGTATGTACCTTTAAGGGGAGAACTACTTTTTACAGCTCCTGTATACTGTAGTACCGGCAGTGACCACACCTCCCTGAGTAGGGATCTGTACTGTTTAGTTTTAGAGCAACCCTCATCCAGTAAACACCTGTTGATAGTTCTCTGCAGCCTCTGTCGATTATTTGAAGGACACACTGCCTAAAGATTCACGGATTTAACACTGGCGACGAGGCGATTCGAACCTACCTGCAACTCTGCAGAAGAAGGCCGATTCCATCAGTGCGGGCATCGACCATCCTGAGAGGACTTGAGCAGGCAGAGGAGGCTGTGGAGAGCTGGGCTTGGTTCTCCAGCTGCGACGATCCAGCGCAGCGGGCTGGCAGCAGGTACGGCGCAGACCCTTCCCGGACAGCGGCGGCGGGAGCCGACCGACGGCACAGAAAAAGGCCGAGCAGCGTCGACGGGTAAGAGAGAGGGTAAAGCGCACAGGGCGCAGCCGGGGTTGAAGACCGAGCGGCGCTGAAGAGAGAGGGTAAAGCGTACAGGGCGCAGCCGGGGTTCTGGACCAAGCGGCGTCAACGAGAGAGGTGCACAGGAAAACGCGCAGAGCGCGGCCGGTGTTCAAGGGCTGAGCAGCGTCCGCGGGGGGGACGAAAGGAAGTGCGGGAGACGCCATTTGAGCCGCAGCGGAGAAGAAGGGAGAGCACGGGAGACGCCATTTTTGAGCCGCAGCGGAGAAGAAGGGAGAGCGCGGGAGACGCCATTTTGAGCCACAGTGGAGAAGAAGGGAGAGCGTGGGAAGAAAGGAAAGCGCAGGAGACGCCATTTTGAGCCAGCGGAGAAGAAGGGAGAGCGCGGGAGACGCCATTTTTAGCCAGTCTAACCACACCCAGGGATGCCGAAGAGTGGCAGTGTCACAGCGTTCGACAATGAAGTCGAAGATTGGGCGACATACGTAGAACGCATAGAAGTGTACTGCAAGGCGAATGAAGTGCCAGATGCCAGGAAAGCACTGGTATTGTTGAATTCCATGGGTGCAAAAACGTATGGCTTACTGCGAAACCTAGTAACCCCAGAGAAGCCAGTGGAAAAGGATTTTGAAAGCATAGTGGCAATCCTACAGGACCACTTAAACCCCACACCGCTGCTGATAACAGAAAGATTTAAGTTCCACAAAAGGAACCAGCATAAAGACGAAAGTAATGCTGAGTATTTAACGGAACTGCGCAAGCTATCGAAACACTGCCAGTTTGGAACGGGACTAGCAGATACTTTAAGGGACAAGTTTGTGTGTGGGCTTCAAAGTGAAGGAGCCCAGAAACGGCTTCTATCAGAAAGGGATCTTACGCTGGACAAGGCTTTCAGCATGGCAGTATCACACGAAGCAGCCGCACGGGGCGCTGCAGAGATACAACGGAGACCGCAAGAATATGGCACAAATGAAATGTCATATGGAGCAGGGAAGTGTTATCGCTGCGGCAGAACAACACACGACCATAAGGATTGTTGGTTCAAGGACCAAGTGTGCAGACAGTGTGGAGAAGTAGGACACATAGCAAGAGTCTGCAGGTCGGGAAAGAAAACCAGCAGCAAGAAATCTCCACAGGAGAAGTACAAAAAGGTACATAAGGTGACGGAGAGTAGTTCAGACGAACAGAAAAGTGATACAGACTCCGGAAGCAAGGAGCTGGGTTGTCTGAAACTACATAATGTAATCAAAATGGAGGATCACCAAACTATCTGGGTCATGCTCAAGATAGACGGAGTCCAAGTGAAAATGGAATTGGACACAGGATCAGCCCTAACAGTCATAAACCGAAGGGACTACAAGCGGCTATTCTCACATATACCCTTGAGAGATACAGAGATTGTCTTGAAGACGTACATGGGGCAAAAAGTCTACCCCAAAGGAAAAATAAGGGTGAACGTGATATACAACGGCAAGGAAACACCAAAAATGGACCTATATGTATTGCCAGATGGAGGACCACCACTACTAGGACGTGAATGGATCCGGAAGATACAGTTAGATTGGCATGCCATACAAGCACTGACGGTAGATGCCAAAAAGGATGACGACGTCACACCTGGACGACAGTCAAAAATGCTAACTGACGCACAAGAAGTGTTCCAGGAGGGACTCGGAACACTAAAAGGCATAACAGCGACGATCAAAATAGAGGAAAATGCAAGCCCAAAGTTTTTTAAGGCCAGACCGGTGCCTTATGCGATCCGCCCAGCCGTCGAAGCAGAGCTGGAAGGTTTGGAACGTTCTGGAGTACTGTCCAAAATGGACTGGAGCGAGTGGGCTACACCCATCATTCCTGTAATGAAGAGGTCGTTGAGTAATACGCCTGGGGAACCAAAGAAGGTTCGCATCTGTGGGGACTTTAAAGTGACAGTGAACCCAGTCCTTCACACGGTACAATATCCGCTTCCGCGGATTGAAGATATGTTCGCCTCGCTATCTGGAGGAAAACGCTTCACTAAGATTGATCTGGCCCAGGTGTACCTGCAAATGGAGGTAGAAGAAGCCTCGAAACAGTACCTCACGATCAACACTCATAAAGGTCTCTACCAATACAACCGGCTGGTGTTCGGGGTAGCATCAGCTCCGGCTATTTGGCAAAGGGCAATGGATCAAGTCCTGCAAGGGATTCCAGGGACCCAGTGTTATTTGGACGACATCCTGGTCACGGGCAAAAATGACAGTGATCACCTCGCCAACCTGGAGCAGGTGCTCACTAGATTGAAGGAATATGGGCTCCGAGCTAATCGCCACAAATGCGAGTTTTTCCAGAAGCAGATCTCGTATTGTGGCCACGTTATTGATGAAGAGGGGTTACATAAGTCCCCTGAAAAGATTGAGGCAGTAGTCAAGGCTCCAGCACTGGAAAATGTGTCACAACTGAGGTCGTTCCTCGGGCTGGTGAACTACTACCATAAGCTCTTGCCGAATTTGTCTACAGTACTACACCCACTGAACACCCTACTGCAAACGGGGGTACCATGGAAGTGGAATGATGAATGTAAACGAGCTTTCCAGAAGTGCAAAGAATTGATCACATCAAAAGAGGTGTTGGCTCATTTCAACCCAGCACTACCAATTCGGTTGGCGTGTGATGCATCACCCTATGGTATTGGAGCGGTGCTGTCGCACAAATTCCCGGACGGGTTGGAGAGGCCAGTAGCCTTTGCGTCTCGGTCACTAACCTCAGCCGAGCGTAACTACGCCCAGATTGACAGGGAGGCCCTCAGCCTAGTGTGGGGAGTGAAAAAGTTCAACCACTATCTGCACGGGCAGAAGTTCACCTTGCTGACCGACCACCAACCACTTGTCTCCATCTTTAATCCAAAGAAGGGCGTTCCGGTGATGACTGCGCAACGGCTACAAAGATGGTCCCTTTTTCTAGGGGCGAACCATTATGAAATAGAGTATAAGGGCACGAAACAGCATGGAAACACTGATGGGCTATCACGCCTGCCACTGCTTACTGCGGGGGAAGCACCAGCAGTGGACCCTGTCGAAATATTTTATTCGACTATAATTGAATGCTTGCCAGTAACTAACGCGGATATAGAGAAGGAGACCCGAAATGACCCGACACTGTCTCGGGTATATGACTTGACGGTGAAGGGATGGCCAACACATGGCAACTCACTGTTGCCAGCATTCTCATCCAGAAGAGAACAGCTGTCAGTATGCCAGGGGACCTTGATGTGTGGATCCCGAGTGGTAATTCCACCCGAGTTAAGGGAGAGAGTGCTCAATGAGCTTCACGAAGGCCATCTGGGAGGGGTGAAAATGAAAAGCCTTGCTAGGGCTTATGTGTGGTGGCCGGGGATCGATCAGCAAATCGAGGACCTGACAAAGAGCTGCTCAGGATGCCAGAAGGTCCAAAATGCACCACATGCCCCTCTACACCCATGGGAGTGGCCCTCCTCTCCATGGCAACGGGTGCATGTTGATTTTGCTGGTCCATTCATGGACTCAATGTTTTTAATAGCCGTGGATGCGCACTCGAAATGGCCTGAGGTGATCAAAATGTCCTCCACCACCACGGAGAAAATGATTGCAGTCCTACGGACCATATTTGCCAGGAACGGCTTGCCAGAGCAGATTTGCTCTGATAACGGACCACAGTTTGTGTCCGAAGAGTTTCGGAAATTTATGAAAAGGAATGAGGTAAGGCATTACACATCCGCCCCGTATCATCCAGCCACAAATGGATTGGCTGAGAGGTTCATACAAACCTTTAAAAAGGCAGTAAGGGCCATGTGCGATGCCGACATTCCACTGCAGCATAAGGTGGACAATTTCCTGTTAGCCTACAGAAATGCGACACATGCAGTTACCAACCAGACCCCAGCCATGATGTTCTTTAACCGAAGGTTGAGATCTCATCTGGATTTGCTCAGACCAAATGTACGAAGAAATGTTGAGAATAAGCAATTCCAGCACATCAATGAGAAGCCGACAAGGAGCTTCAATGTAGGGCAACCAGTCTTGGCCCGCGACTACCGAACAGAGAAATGGCAACCAGGAACGATATGCACACGGCAGGGGCCACTAATGTACACAGTGGATGTTGGGGAGAACATTGTGAGACGCCATGTCGACCAGATCCTAACGTCACAGCAACGAGTCAACCCCATGTCTCGCGTACCTGGTAATGAACCCGAAATACAGGTAGCATCTACCCCAGAAACAGCAGTATCGGAAGCTGATGAACCAACCGACGACAGGGGGCCAGAATCGCCTCCGCACCAAGAGCAAGACACTCAGGAAAGGCGCTATCCAGAAAGGATCAAGAAGCCGCCCCAAAGACTGAATTTATGAATGGACTATTTTCAGTTAATGTTGCATGTTAAAAGTGTTAATTGTTAAATGAATGTTATGGTACTGTTAATCTAAAAGGGGAGGAATTGTAGTGTATGTACCTTTAAGGGGAGAACTACTTTTTACAGCTCCTGTATACTGTAGTACCGGCAGTGACCACAGCTGTATATAACCCTGAGTAGGGATCTGTACTGTTTAGTTTTAGAGCAACCCTCATCCAGTAAACACCTGTTGATTGTTCTCTGCCGCCTCTGTCGATTATTTGAAGGACACACTACCTAAAGATTCACGGATTTAACAACTTTTCTATCCTCTTGCCGCTTTCCTAGATCTGCTTACGACTGGGTATGCTCCTGCTACCGACTCCATACACTCCCTACTTGTTGCCTCGAGGACCACTGCTCCAACCTCAAATGCTCCTCTCCAGCGCTAGATTCCAATGAGTTGTTCTACTGTTTTCTATTTGCTCTATTGGATCCTGTGCTTGGTTTCTTGTTCCACTGACTCCTGGTTTCCTGGGCTCCATTCTTACTTGTCTGCTGGTTCCCGTGTTTAAACTCCACTAACTTCTGGTCCATACTCTGTTCCTCCAACATCTCCTGGATCATAAAAATTTACAGAAGGTCGTCATTTGGCCTATCGTGTCCATGCCAGCCAAAAAAGAGCTATCCAGCCTAATCCCACTTTCCAGCTCTTGGTCTGTAGCCCTGTAGGTTACGGCACACTTCAAGTGCATATCCAAGTACTTTTTAAATTTGATGAGGGTTTCTGCCTCTACCACCCTTTCAGGCAGTGAGTTCCAGACCCACACCACCCTTTGGGTGAAAAACCTCAACTCTCCTCTAATCCTTCTACCAATTACTTTAAATCTATGCCCCCTGGTTATTAACCTCTCTGCAATGGGAAATAGGTCCTTCCAATCCACTCTAGCTAGGCCCCTCATAATTTTAAACACCTCAATCAAGTCTCCCCTCAGCCTCCTCTGATCCAACGAAAATAACCCCAGCCTACCCACTCTTTCCTCATAGCTAAAATTCTCCAGTCCTGGCAACATATTAATTTGCCACTCCCTCTATAGCTCCTGAACCAGACTTCACTCCTCCACTGGATCCTGCCTAGGTCTTTGCCCGACACTGGCTCCAAGCTGAACATTCATCCTTTTGCTGGCATCCGTAGAACTGGACTTCATGCCACCCTCATCTCCCCCTTCAAGACAGACCCTCAGATATAAGACTGATTTATAATGAACAAGGCGTCAGCCTTGGCTCAGTGGGTAGCACTCTTGCCTCCGAGTCAGAAGGTTGAGGGTTCAAGACCTACTCCAGAGACTTGAGCACATAATCCAGGCTCAGTACTGAGGGAGTGCTGCACCATCAGAGGTGCTGTCCTTTGAATAAGACATTAAACCAAGGCTCATCTGCCCTTTCAGGTTTTTGATCAAACTTTAAGTCATCTCCTATTTCTCCCGTCATGGATTGGTGTCTTTTTCCCCTCTGTAAAATGCCTCTGGACGTTTTCTACATTAAAGTGCTATTTAAATGCAACTTGTAGTTGTCGACAGTGGGCCAATGGGTTCCATTGTTGGGCTATGGGAGCTGGTTTTAACAATGTAAATGTAAGGAGCTGGCACAGGATGCCATTCTTCAATGATCTAAACAAAACAAGCGGCAATATAAAGGCTCCTTATAGAGAAAGAGTCTAAGCAGCTGGAACATGGAGAAACAATTACGCTCATTCCAATTTCTGGTGCGCTGGTAGCAAACATTTACTGCTGTGTTAAATTGAAATCCAGAAACAAGAAATAGCTGTACCCTTACTATTATAAAATGCCATTTTCTGCTCAAAGGTAACTGAGTGATCAAATTACCAACCGTCCGAATACCAAACTCTAAAATGTTTGATGTGTGAGCTGGATCACAAGAACTATTTGTTTTCTGGATTACAGTTACAGGGTGTGCTTTAGGTAATTAAAGGTTTGCATTCTTCATTGGTTGGGGCAATTAAGCACAGGAGTACTGGAAAATGGGTAGATTTTGAATCCCAGCAACAACTGTTGTTGGTGTTGAATCCTAACAGGGAATGAATTGAGATTCTGAAGGGCTTTTAATGTTTTCAGCTATTCCTGAACTGTGTGTCACTAGGCAATTTTATAAACCAATGTAAAGTTGATGACTCCTGCAGACTCTACACTGGAGACCCACAGTTCTGTGAGTCCGGCAAACAGAATCCATAATAGTTTTTAAAAGGGAATTGGGTAAAGATTCGTAATAAAATTTTCAAAGGGATATGGGGAAAAGGCAGGCGATTGGACCAAGTGTGTCGCTCTTTCAGAATGCCAGAATGGAGGCGATTGGCCAAACGGCCTCCTTCTGTGCTGTAAAATTCTATCATTCTGTATCCTTAATCTCGGCTTCCTTTGTGTCACCTTTTGCGTCCATGTTTTCTTTTTCTTTCTCTCTTTTTTTCTTTCCTTGTTTCTTTTCTCCTTTGTTCTGTGTCTTTAGGGGGGCAATTTCTGAACATGTAGGTGTAAATTACTTTAGAGAGTAGTTCAGCAGTAAATGTCTTGGGTTATTGCCCAGCCAGGAACACTGCAAATTTTCATATACAACAGCAACAACAACTTGCATTTATATAGCGCCTTTAACGTAGTAAAATGTCCCAAGATGCTTCATAGGAGCGATTATCAAACAAAATCTGACACAGAGCCACATGAAGAGGTAGGTTTTAAGGAGCGTATTAAAGGAGGAGCAATAGGTGGAGAGGCGAAGAGGTTTAGGGAACAAATTCCAGAGTTTAGGGCCAAGGCAGCTGAAAGCACGGCCACCAACAAGAGGCCAGAATTGGAGGAGCACAGAGATCTCGGAGGGTTATAGGGCTGCAGGAGGTTACAGAGAAAGGGAGGGTTGTAGGGCTGCAGGAGGTTACAGAGTTAGGGAGGGTTGTAGGGGCTGGAGGAGGTTACAGTGATAGGGAGGGTTGTAGGGGCTGGAGGAGGCTACAGAGATAGGGTGGGGTTGTAGGGGCTGGAGGAGGTTACAGAGACAGGGAGGGTTGTAGGGACTGGAGGAGGTTACAGAGATAGGGAGGGTTGTAGGGGCTGGAGGAGGTTACAGAGATAGGGTGGGGTTGTAGGGGCTGGAGGAGGTTACAGAGACAGGGAGGGTTGTAGGGACTGGAGGAGGTTACAGAGATAGGGAGGGTTGTAGGGGCTGGAGGAGGTTACAGAGATAGGGAGGGTTGTAGGGGCTGGAGGAGGTTACAGAGATAGGGAGGGTTGTAGGGGCTGGAGGAGGTTACAGAGATAGGGAGGGTTGTAGGGGCTGGAGGAGGTTACAGAGATAGGGAGGGTTGTAGGGGCTGGAGGAGGTTACAGAGATAGGGAGGGTTGTAGGTCTTATGTTCATTAATAAATAGACATTCTTATTATGAACACAGCTAGCTTTTGCTAGACACTTTTATTGAGCACATGTGGACTAGGTACAGTATCTGTAGAGGCTTCCATCTTGACTCCTGCCTTGTGGGTAGCCTAGTGCCTCATGGGTAATGTAGTCTTAATATACATACAGCTGGGTAGTGTAGTCTTAATACATACAGCTATATACAGCTCTACAGAGCTCTACGGCTCCACCTAGTGTCCACTATAGAATGACCTGTTATTGATCATTACATCCCCCTTTCTTTGAGGTTTAACAAAATCAATATCAATCAACTTTCAAGAAAACAATAAAGATAATATCAGTAACACTTTTGTTAGTGCTCTATAAACATAAACATTTTCAAAACAGTCAACACATTTTCAAAGCTTTACATTGTACTCAAAGATTAAGTCTATCAGGCTTTTTTACTTCACGTGTGGATCTTCTCAACATGGGTAAGTCTGATGTGTCTTCATGAGATTGTTCTGGCGGTGAATGACAAGATGCAGTTGCGGCATTGTCATCAATCTGCTCTTGTATAGATCGAGGTCTCCTTGCGATCTTTGCTTGGAGAGGGTTTCAGTGTTTCCTTCACTCTTCATGCCATAACTCTCAATGTAGTCAATGCACTCTCGAAAAACTGCTGGCAGCTGGATCCCATCATACAGCATAGTCCGCATAATGGAACACCAAAGATTGGCCTGAGGGAAGAAGGAGTATCCACCGGAACTGCTTCCTGCTCTGGTGCAGGCTTCTTCTTTTTCTTTTTCTCTTTCCACTGCTTAACAACATCTGCTGCGGTTATATCTTTGGACTTTTTCTCCTTGTGTTTTTCCTCTTTGTGCTTTTCTTCCTTTGGCTTCTCTTTGACCTTAAAGTCTTTTTCTTTCTTCTTGGAGAAACTAGGCTTTTTGAAGACATGGATACCCTTTGGCCTTTTCATCCTTGATGGGCTCTCTGCTTCATCACCTGAGTCATCTGGTCTGCTTATGGCACAGTTTATACGGTAGACTCTCTTGACCAGTTCTAAGTCTTCACAAGCTTTGTCACCTAGTATCGAATCAAGTCTTTCAGCCACAACAGAAAACATGAGATGATGCACTTTGTCTTTGACTGTCACTTTAAGTCTGCATACACCTAAGCTATCTATTTTCTGTCCATTATAGCTCTTCAGTAGTACTGACTTTTTCTGTATTTTGGCTTTTCTTTCATATTTTTTATGTCACTCATACTGATTAAGTTTGCTTTTGCCCCAGTGTCCAGTTTCAATGTAACTAATGCTCCATTTATCTGCAGTGGGATCATCCATTTGTCCACTTTTACTGCATTGACTTTATGTTCAGCATTGTCCATTTCTGAGGGCTGCACATTTTCTGTATCTTTTTTGATATCGTCACATGACACCATTCCTACAAAAAATGTCTCACTTAAATCAGTGTCCTCAACCACATTAACTTGTTGCCCTTTCGTTGTTTTTACTTTTGAAAAGCATTGTTTGGCAAAGTGATTCTTTCCATTACACTTTGTGCACATTTTTCCAAACGCTGGGCATTGTTTTAACTGGTGTTTGTAACCACAGCGTTTACAATTAAAAATGTCATCCTCCGATTGCTTTTCATTTCTGTTCTGCCCATGTTTCTTCCCCTTGTAGGACACAGCACCGACAGCAGCATTATCACTCATTACAATCGCATCATTATTGATTTCACTGAAAGTTTTCGCGTGCTTTCGAGCTAGCTCGCTGGCTGGGCATATTTTCACCGCATTTTCCAAATTTAGTTCGGTTTCTCTCAACAGACGTTCCCTGACTTTTTTATCATGAATACCAAACACAATCTGGTCACGAATCATGGATGCTTTGAACTCAGAGAAATTACATGTCTGTGCTTTCAGTTTCAGATCAGTTATAAAGCTATCAAAAGTCTCATTTTGTTGCTGTGTCCGAGAACGGAAGATGTATCTTTCATACGTCTCATTCTTTTTGGGAGAGCAATGTGCATCAAATTTTTTTAGCACATCTTCTAATTTTTCTCTGTTCTCCTCTGGATTAAATACAAATGTATTAAATACCTCTATCGCCTGTGGGCCTGCAACCGTAAGCAGCAACGCTATCTTCCTTGCATCTGGCTTTGTGCCGAATCCGATGGCTGCAATGTAGAGTTCGAATTGTTGTTTAAAAGTCTGCCAATTGTAGTCGATTTTTCCTGTGAGTTTCAAACGCTCTGGTGGCTTCAAATTCTCCATGTCGCTTTTCACAATTTTTAGCAGATCTTCACCATCCTGGTACCATCTTATGTTCTTTAATAAATAGACATTCTTATTATGAACACAGCTAGCTTTTGCTAGACACTTTTATTGAGCACATGTGGACTAGGTACAGTATCTGTAGAGGCTTCCATCTTGACTGCTGCCTTGTGGGTAGCCTAGTGCCTCATGGGTAATGTAGTCTTAATATACATACAGCTGGGTAGTGTAGTCTTAATACATACAGCTATATACAGCTCTACGGCTCCACCTAGTGTCCACTATAGAATGACATGTTATTGATCATTACAGTAGGGACTGGAGGAGGTTACAGAGATAGGGAGGGTTGTAGGGTCTGGAGGAGGTTACAGTGATAGGGAGGGTTGTAGGGGCTGGAGGAGGTTACAGAGATAGGGAGGGTTGTAGGGGCTGGAGGAGGTTACAGAGATAGGGAGGGTTGTAGGGGCTGGAGGAGGTTACAGAGATAGGGAGGGTTATAGGGCTGCAGGAGGTTACAGAGATAGGGAGGGTTATAGGGCTGCAGGAGGTTACAGAGTTAGGGAGGGTTATAGGGCTGCAGGAGGTTAGAGAGTTAGGGAGGTTTATAGCGCTGCAGGTTACAGAGATAGGGAAGGTTATAGGGCTGCAGGAGGTTACAAAGATAGGGAGGGTTATAGGGCTGCAGAAGGTTACAGAGATAGGGAGGGTTATAGGTCTGCAGGAGGTTACAGAGATAGGGAGGGTTATAGGTCTGCAGGAGGTTACAGAGATAGGGAGGGGCGAGGCCATGAAGGGATTTGAAAACAAGGATGAGAATTTTAAAGCTGAGGCAGTGCCGGACTGGAAGCCAATGTAGGTCAGCGAGCAGGCTTCTTAGGCTTAGGCTGTCCCTCGGAACCGAGGATGACTTGCTTCCACATTAAAATGAGTTTGCAGGTGACTGATGAGTCCAATGCGGGACCTACAGTCTCTGTCACAGGTGGGGCAGACGGTGGTTGAAGGGGCGGGTGGGTGGGGTGCTTGGATTGACGTGCGCTCCTTGCGCTGCCTGCGCTTGGCTTCCGCTTGCTCCCGGCGAAGAGACTCGAGGTGTTCAGCGCCTTCCTCCACTTTGTGCGGTCTTGGGCCAGGGATTCCCAGGTGTCGGTGGGGATGTTACACTTTTTCAAGGAGGCTTTGAGGGTGTCCTTGAAGTGTTTCCTCTGCCCACCTGGAGCTCTCTTGCCGTGCCGGAGCTCCGAGTAGAGCGCTTGTTTTGGGAGTCTCGTATCGGGCATGCGGACAATGTGACCCATCCATCGGAGCTGATCGAGCGTGGTCAAAGCTTCGATGCGGGGGATGTTGGCCTGAGCGAGAACACTGACGTTGGTGCACCTATCCTGCCAATGGATTTGCAGGATCTTGCGGAGGCAGCGTTGTTGGTACCTCTCCAGTGCTTTGAGGTGCCTGCTGTACATGGTCCATGTCTCTGAGGCATATAGCAGGGTGGTTATCACTGCTGCCCTGTAGACCATGAGCTTAGTGCCGGGTTTGAGGTCCAAGGTCTTCAAACACTCTTCCTCAGGCGACCGAAGGCTGCACTGGCACACTGAAGGCGGTGTTGGACTTCGTCGTCGACGTCTGCCCTTGTTGACAGTAGGCTCCCGAGGTATGGAAAGTGGTCCACATTGTCCAAGGCCTTGTCGTGGATTTTGATAATTGGGGTGCAGTACTGTGTGGCAGGGGCAGGTTGGTAGAGGACCTTTGTCTTACAGGTGTTTAGTGTAAGGCCCATGCTCTTGTATGCTTCGTTGAAGGTGTTGACGATGGTTTGGAGTTTGACCTCCGAGTGAGCGCAGACGCAAACATCATCTGCATACTGTAATTCAGAGCACAGGGTTGATGGGTGAACGGGACTTAGTATGAGTTAGGATACGGCCAGCATTTTATCTTACCATTTAATCAAAATTATGACGCCCAACTAGAAGTTAGTTAGAATAATTAAAATCTAAAATCTCAGCAGCAACAAAGAGCCACATTTTGAATCTTAATGAATGTGACATCATAATTTGGTGGTGGTAAAGATTACAAAATGGATGCAAAACGAAACTGAAATGCCAATCGTGTTTTATGGAGGTAGGCTGTTTTACTTAGTCAACGAATTACTGAAATTCATGGATACTTTCCACTAACCCACAGAAGGGCAAACATATAAACATATCCATAGACTTATAGCTAAGGAAGTTAACAGTTTCTAAATTTCCACAAATGTAATAGGATTATACAAACATACCAAACACCTCAGTAGATTACAATAAAAAATGGTTCAATCCCCAACACAGAACCCCTAAACTGTAAAAAAACATATTTATGTTACCTGAATTGAAGGAAATGTCCTCCACTACAGTCTCAGCAATCTGGTAAGTGTAAAATGTAGTTTGTTCCCCAAAAGAATCTCCCCATAAAGGAAAAATAGTTTAAAAGCAAGGCTCATAACATTGTCCTGTCAATAGCAGTTTGAAAAGACATTAATTTACATCAATAAAGTCACAGGATTTTGAGCTGTGTAAATTATTTCTCAATCTGGTGTCTGCAGCAGTCCTGTGTTTCCTATGCATGTGGTATCCAAAATATTAATGACACAATGTCCTTTGTGCCTCCACACATCAATCATTGTCAACCCTCTCTGCTGAAGTGATTCTTGAGACTATTGGCATCTCAGATTGTTAGATCCGTGGTTCAGTGGATAAATAATCACATGGATGCTGTACATTAACAAATAACAGGTCATTACTGGAGGAGGGTAATCTCTAGACTGGGGTACAGAGGCATGCGCACAGCTTATATACCGGTGTGGTCACTGCCGGTACTACAGTATACAGGAGCTGTAAAAAGTAGTTCTGACTTAAAGGCACATACACTACAATTCCTCCCCTTTTAGATTAATACCCCTGTTGAGATACCGCGGCAAACGTGGGAGTCGAGACCAGAGCTAGTAAAACAGAACAGCTTTTTATTTCAGCCTCATGGCAAAACAGGAACTGGAAGAGCCCGCGCCTGACTTAAATACTCCCCAGACAGGAAGTGCTCCCGGCAGCCTGTCCCTGTGGGAAACAAGTTGCTGGAGGAAAGGGCCCCCAGTTGGGGGCGTCTGCTTAAACTGTCCGTACCGCCGTGAGCGGATTGTGTCCAGTGGTGGCGTGTCGCCACAGAGCTCCCCCCAGAATCCGCTTAGGAGGAGTGGACGAGTCGTGACGGCGGTCTGATGGTTCTGCCGCAGCGGCTCTGCGTGATCGCCGGTCTAGTTGGCGGGGCCTGGCGGTTCACCGCCGGCTGTGCTGGCTTGCTGGCGGGACGGCCTCTAGTTGGAGGCTGGGCCACGGGGACCTGTTCCCCTGGTTCTGTGTGTGCTGGTTTGAGCCAGTCGATGGAGACTGTCTCGACCCTGTCGCCGAGTCGCAGCTTGAAGACCTTGTCCCCGGTTTGTAGTACTTCATACGGTCCGTCGTACGGGGGTCGCAGGGGTCCGCGGTGCACGTCGTGTCGCACGAAGACGAAGTGCGCCTGCTGTAAATTTGGCGGAACGTGAGGTGCGAGTTCGCCGTGTCGGTTGACCGGAAGTGGGGCGAACTGCTGAGCGGAAGAGAAAAAGTTGAGCCGCTGCTGGTCGGCCGACCAAGGCGTGGTAGCCTCCGGAAGGAATTCGCCTGGGACGCGCAGCGGTTGTCCGTAGACTAACTCCGCTGCCGAGGACTGGAGGTCTTCTTTGACCGCGGTGCGTAGGCCTAGTAGTACCCACGGTAGGCGGTCAGTCCAGGTACTGTCCTGCAGGCCGGCGCGGAGTGAGGCCTTGAGTGACCGGTGGAAGCGTTCACAAAGCCCGTTGGCCTGCGGGTGGTACGCCGTGGTTCGGTGGAGCGTCACACCGAGGTTGCGTGCTGTGGCCGTCCAGAGTTCGGAGGTGAACTGGGCGCCTCTGTCGGAGGTTATGTCGGCCGGTACGCCGAACCTCGCTACCCAGGTGTTAACGAACGCCCTGGCGATGTCGGGTGTGGTGGTGGAGGTCAGCGGCACTGCCTCAGGCCAGCGTGTGTAGCGGTCGACCATTGTGAGGAGATAAGTCTGGCCTTGCGATGGCGGCAGGGGCCCGACGATGTCGACGTGTACGTGGTCGAAGCGGCGGCTGGGTACCTCGAAGTCTCCCAGGGGTGCTTTTGTATGCCGTTGTACCTTAGCCTGTGGGCAGGCGAGGCAGGAGGTGGCCCAAGTCCGAACATCTCTGCTGAGGCCGCGCCCGACGAAACGCTGGGAGAGGAGTTTGACGGACGCGCGGGAGCCCGGGTGGGAGAGCCCGTGGAGCGCGTCGAAGACGCGGCGGCGCCAGGTTTCAGGGACGACCGGCCTGGGTTGGCTGAGTGTGATGTCGCAAGTAACTGCCATGGCTTCGGGCCCGTGCGCGACCTTGGCTAGGCGTAGCCCTGGCAGGCTGGTAGCCGCCGAGAGGAGGTCTGGGTCCGTGAGCTGGGCCGCTGCTAGTTGCGCGTAGTCGACCGCGAGGTGATTCGCGCAGATGGCGGGACGGGAAAGGCAGTCGGCGACAACGTTGTCTCTACCGGAGACGTGCTGGATGTCCGTGGTAAACTCGGACACGGCCGCTAGCTGGCGTTGCTGCCGAGCGGACCAGGGTTCGGTGTGCTTGGCCATCGCGTATGTGAGTGGCTTGTGGTCCACGTACGCGGTGAAGGGGCGGCCTTCCAGGAGGAACCTGAAATGGCGGACCGACAGGTGGAGCGCGAGAAGCTCGCGGTCGAAAGTGGAGTATTTGACCTCCGGGGGGCGCAGTTGGCGGCTGTAGAAGGCAAGTGGCTGCCACACGCCATTAACCCACTGCTCGAACACGGCCCCGACCGCGTGGTTGGAGGCATCAGTGGTGAGCGCGACCCGGGCGTCGGCCCTCGGGTGCGCGAGCAGAGTGGCATCGGCAAGCGCGTTTTTGGTGGCATCGAAGGCGGCTGACGTGTCAGTGGTCCAGGCTACGGCCATCTTGCTGGATTTACCTCGGAGGGAGTCGTATAGGGGCTTCATGAGGGCTGCAGCTCTGGGGATGAACCTGTTGTAGAAGTTCACCATCCCGAGGAACTCCTGGAGGCCCTTGATGGTTGTGGGGCGGGGGAACTGCTGGACGGCCTGCACCTTGTTGGGCAGGGGGACGGCCCCAGCAGGGGTGATGTGGTGACCGAGAAAATCGATCTCGGTTAGGCCGAATTGGCACTTCGCTGGGCTGAGGATGAGCCCGTGTTGGGCTAGGCACCCGAACAGGACGCGAAGGTGTTCGAGGTGTTCCTGTTTGGAGGAGCTGGCCACGAGAATGTCATCTAGATAGACGAATAGGAAGTTCAGGTCCCGCAGGACCGAGTCCATAAGGCGCTGGAAAGCCTGGGCTGCATTCTTGAGGCTGAAGGGCATCCTCAGGAACTCGAACAGGCCGAATGGGGTGATGACGGCCGTTTTGGGGATGTCCGCGGGGTGTACGGGGACTTGGTGGTAACCGCGCACCAGGTCGACTTTGGAAAAGACGGTTCGTCCGGCCAGTCGGGCCGAGAAGTCCTGGATGTGAGGCACCGGGTATCGGTCGGGGGTGGTGGCGTCGTTAAAGCGGCGGTAGTCCCCACAAGGGCGCCAGCCTCCGCCGGGCTTAGGGGCGATGTGGAGGGGCGAGGCCCAGGGGCTGCTGGAGCGGCGGATGATGCCGAGTTGTTCCATGGTGGCGAACTCGGCCCGCGCGATTTCCAGCTTGGCCGGGTTGAGCCTGCGGGCGTGGGCAGAAACTGGAGGGCCGGTGGTGGGGATATAGTGCTCCACCCCGTGTTTGGCGGCTTTGGCCGAAAAGGTCGGGTTGGTGAGGGCGGGAAACTCGGCTAGGACTGCCGAGTAGTCGTCCACGGCCCTGGCGAGGCAGTAGGTCGTCAGGCCGGCCGAACGGTCCGGGGTAAAGGCGCCGGGGATGGTGGCCATAGTGTTGGCGTCGACGAGGCGGTGCCTCGGAATGTCAAGGAGGCCGTGGGCGCGTAGCAAGTCGGCGTCGATGAGTGGGCAGAGGACCTCGGCGGTGAGGAACTCCCAGCGGTAGCGGCGGCCCGCGAGGTCGAGCGTGACCATGCGGGTGCCATATGTGCGGATGTCCGAGCCATTGGCGGCGGCCAGCGTGATACCTCGTGTGCCACGTTGGATTTCGAGGGCGGAGGCGGGGGTGATGCTGTGCTGGGCCCCTGTGTCGCACAGAAATTGGCGGTTGGTTCTGTCGTCAGTGACGTACAGTAGAGGCCCCTTTTGCCCCACGGCCATCGCGGGGGCTGGTGCGGGGGGGGGAATTGAAGGTACACGGTGGCGTGCAGCGTTGGGCCTTAGTGCCAAAACGGGTGTGGTAGTAACAGTGGCCCGGAGTGGTAGAGTTGTTTGTGATCTACATAAATGATTTGGATGAGAATGTAAAAGGTATGATCAGTAAGTTCGCAGATGACACGAAAATTGGTGGGGTGGTAAATTGCGAGGAGGAAAGCCTCAGGCTACAGGACGATATAAACGGGTTGGTCAGATGGGCGGAAAAGTGGCAAATGGAATTTAACCCTGAAAAGTGCGAGGTGATGCATTTTGGATGGACAAATAAGGCAAGGGAATACACAATGAGTGGTAGGACCCTAGGAAGTACAGAGGGTCAGAGGGACCTTGGTGTACATGTACATAGATCCCTGAAGGCAGCGGAACAGGTAGATAAGGTGGTTAAAAAGGCATATGGGATACTTGCCTTCATTAGCCGAGGCATAGAATATAAGAGCAGGGAGGTTATGATGGAGCTGTACAAAACGCTGGTGAGGCCACAGCTGGAGTACTGTGTGCAGTTCTGGTCACCTCACTATAGGAAGGATGTGATTGCTTTGGAGAGGGTGCAGAGAAGATTCACCAGGATGTTACCTGGGATGGAGCGCCTCAGCTATGAAGAAAGACTAAACAGGCTGGGGTTGTTTTCCTTGGAGCAAAGAAGGCTGAGGGGGGACCTGATTGAGGTGTACAAAATGATGAGGGGCATAGATAGGGTAGACAAAGAGGAACTTTTCCCCTTAGTAGGGGGGTCAATAACAAGGGGGCATAGATTCAGGGTAAGGGGCAGGAGATTTAGAGGGGATTTGAGGAGGAACTTTTTCACCCAGAGGGTGGTTGGAATGTGGAACTCAATGCCTAAAAGGGTGGTAGAGGCAGGAACCCTCACAACATTCAAGAAGCATTTGGATGAGCACTTGAAATGCCATTGCATACAAGGCTATGGACCAAATGCTGGAAAATGGGATTAGACTGGACAGGGATGGATGGGCAGCGCAGACACGATGGGCCGAAGGGCCTCTTTCTGTGCTGTAAAACTCTATGACTATGACTAGGGCGGGCGGGCCTGGTGGGCCGGGGAGACCGCGTGGTCGTTGCCGCGAGGTCGGGCGTGACGTCGCGCGCGGACTGTGCAGAGAGCAGCCGGTCGGCCTTTTTTGCTATGTCATTCAGGTCCGTGGAGCCGGACTCCACAATGAGCGGGCGGATGCTGGCGGGAAGCTGCCGAATGAAAAGCGTGCGAAAGAGGGTGCCGGGGGGCTTGTCGTCCGCGAGGGACAGCATGTGGGAAAGCAGGTCTGATGGTGAAGCGTCACCGAGACCGGGGAGGTCAAGGAGTTGGCAGTGGCGCTGGTAAGAGGACGTTTGAAATTTTTTAAGGAGCGCAGCCTTCAGATGTTCGTACTTGCCAGTCTGTGGTGGGTCCTGCAGCGCTGCCCAAACTTTGGGGACGGTAGCGTACGTGAGCGAGGAGACGAGGTAGTCGTACTTCGTGGTGTCGCCTGTGATGCCTTTCAGCCGGAATCTGGACTCGGCTTGAACGAACCAGGCTTCGGCCAAGTTTTCCCAAAAGTCTGGTAATTTAACCGTGACTGCGTTTGTATCCGCCATGCTAGCTTAGGATTCGTCCTGAGCGTCGGGGTCACCAGTGTTGAGATACCGCGGCAAACGTGGGAGTCGAGACCAGAGCTAGTAAAACAGAACAGCTTTTTATTTCAGCCTCATGGCAAAACAGGAACTGGAAGAGCCCGCGCCTGACTTAAATACTCCCCAGACAGGAAGTGCTCCCGGCAGTCTGTCCCTGTGGGAAACAAGTTGCTGGAGGAAAGGGCCCCCGGTTGGGGGTGTCTGCTTAAACTGTCCATACCGCCGTGAGTGGATTGTGTCCAGTGGTGGCGTGTCGCCACACCCCCTTAATATTCAAATAACAATTACATTTTTACATGTACATTAAATAACAAAAGTCCATTTATAGATTGAGTCTTTGGGGCGGCTTCCTGACCCTTTCGGGATAGCGCCTTTCCAGAGGTTCTTGTTCTTGGTGCAGAGGCGATTCTGACCCCTTTTCATCGGGTAGTTCATCGGGTTCCACTGCTACTGGGTCTGACGTAGATGCTACCGTTATGTCGGGTTCATCCCCAGGTACTCGAGACATGCGGTTGACGCGTTCCTGTGACGCTAAGATCTGATCGACGTGGCGTCTCACAATGTTCTCCCCGACATCCACTGTGTACATTAATGGCCCCTGCCTTGTACATATCGTTCCGGGTTGCCACTTCTCTGTTCGATAGTCACGGGCCAAGACTGGTTGCCCTACATTGAAGCTCCTTGTCGGCTTCTCATTGATGTGCTGGAATTGCTTGTCCTCAACATTTCTTCGCACATTTGGTCTGAGCAAGTCCAGACGAGATCTCAACCTTCGGTTAAAGAACATCATGGCCGGGGTCTGGTTGGTAACTGCATGTGTCGCGTTTCGGTAGGCTAATAAGAAATTGTCCATCTTATGCTGTAGTGGAATTTCCTCGTCGCACATGGCCTTTATCGCCTTCTTAAAGGTTTGTACGAACCTCTCAGCCAATCCATTGGTGGCTGGATGATACGGGGCGGATGTGTAATGCCTTACCCCATTCCTTTTCATGAATTTTTGGAACTTGTCGGACACAAACTGTGGTCCATTATCAGAGCAGATCTGCTCTGGCAAACCGTTTCTGGCAAATATGGTCCGTAGGACTGCAATCGTTTTCTCTGTAGTGGTTGAAGACATCTTTATCACCTCAGGCCACTTTGAATGAGCATCCACTGCTATTAAGAACATTGAGTCCATGAATGGACCAGCAAAATCAATGTGCACCCGTTGCCATGGAGAGGAGGGCCACTCCCATGGGTGTAGAGGGGCATGTGGTGGTGCATTTTGGACCTTCTGGCATCCTAAGCAGCTCTTAGTTAGGTCTTCGATTTGTTGATCGATTCCCAGCCACCACACATAAGCCCTAGCAAGGCTTTTCATTTTCACTCCCCCCAGGTGGCCTTCATGTAGCTCATTTAGCACTCTCTCCCTTAACTTGGGTGGAATCACCACTCTGGATCCACACATCACTGTCCCCTGGCATACTGACAGCTGTTCTCTTCTGGATGAGAATGCTGGCAACAGTGAGTCGCCATGGGTTGGCCATCCCCTCACCGTCAATTCATATACCCGTGACAGCGTCGGATCATTGCGGGTCTCCTTCTCTATATCCGCGTTTGTTACTGGCAATCGTTCAATTATCGACGAATAAAATATCTCGATAGGGTCCACTGCTGGTGCTTCCTCCACAGTAGGCAGTGGCAGGCGCGATAGCCCATCAGCGTTCCCATGCTGTTTCGTGCCTTTATATTCTATTTCATATTGATTCGCCCCTAGAAACAGGGACCATCTTTGTAACCGCTGTGCAGTCATTACTGGCACGCCCTTCTTAGGATTAAAGATGGAGACAAGTGGTTGGTGGTCAGTCAGCAAGGTGAACTTCTGCCCATGCAGATAGTGGTTGAATTTTTTTACTCCCCATACTAGGCTGAGGGCCTCCCTGTCAATCTGGGCGTAGTTGCGCTCGGCTGAGGTTAGTGACCGAGACGCAAAGGCTACTGGCCTCTCCAACCCGTCTGGGAATTTGTGCGACAGCACCGCTCCAATGCCGTAGGGTGATGCATCACAAGACAAACGAATTGGTAGTGCTGGGTTGAAATGGGCCAACACCTCTTTTGATGTGATCAATTCTTTACACTTCTGGAAAGCTCATCTACGTTCGTCATCCCACTTCCATGGTACCCCTGTTTGCAGTAGGGTGTTCAGCGGGTGTAATACCATAGACAAATTTGGTAAGAACTTGTGGTAATAGTTTACCAGCCCGAGGAACGACCTCAGTTGTGACACATTTTCCGGTGCTGGAGCCTTGACTACCGCCTCAATCTTGTCAGGGGACTTATGTAACCCCTCTTCATCGATGACGTGGCCGCAGTACGAGATCTGTTTCTGGAAAAACTCGCACTTGTGGCGATTAGCTCGTAGCCCATACTCCTTTAATCTGGTGAGCACCTTCTCCAAGTTAGCGAGGTGATCACTGTCATTTTCGCCCGTGACCAAGATGTCGTCCAAATAACACTGGGTCCCTGGAATCCCTTGCAGGACCTGATCCATCGCCCTTTTCCAGATAGCCGGAGCCGAGGCTACTCCAAACACCAGCCGGTTGTATTGATAGAGACCTTTATGAGTGTTGATCGTAAGGTAATGTTTCGAAGCTTCTTCTACCTCCATTTGCAAGTACGCCTGGGCTAGATCAACTTTGGTGAAGCGTTTACCACCAGATAGCAAGGCGAAAATATCCTCAATTCGTGGAAGCGGATATTGCACCGTGTGAAGGACTGGGTTCACTGTCACCTTAAAATCCCCACAGATGCGGACCTTCTTTGGTTCCCCAGGCGTATTACTCAACGACCTCTTCATTACAGGAACGATGGGTGTAGCCCACTCGCTCCAGTCCACTTTGGACAGTACTCCTGAACGTTCCAACCCTTCCAGCTCTGCTTCAACAGCTGGTCTGATCGCATAAGGCACTGGTCTGGCCTTCAGAAAATTTGGGCTTGCATTGTCCTCTATTTTACTTGTTGCTGTTATTCCTTTTAGTGTTCCTAGTCCCTCTTGGAACACTTCTTTTGCGTCAGTTAGCATTTTTGACAGTCGTCCAGGTGTGACATCGTCATCCTTTTTGGCCTCAACCTTCAGTGCCTATATGGAATGCCAATCTAATTGTATCTTCCGGATCCATTCACGTCCTAGCAGTGGTGGTCCTCCATTTGGCAATACATATATATCCATTTTAGGTATTTCCTGGCCTTTATATGTCACTTTCACCCTTATTTTTCCTTTGGGGTAGACTTTTTGCCCCGTATACGTCTTCAAGACAATCTCTGCAGCTTTCAAGGGTATGTGTGAAAATAGCCGCTTGTAGTCTCTTTGATTTATGACTGTTAGAGCTGACCCTGTGTCCAATTCCATTTCCACTTGGACTCCGTCTATCTTGAGTGTAACCCAGATAGTCTGGTGATCCTCCATTTCGGTTACATTATGTAGTTTCAGACAACCCAGCTCCTTGCTTCCGGAGTCTGTGTCACTTTTCTGTTCGTCTGAACCACTGTCCATCACCTGGTGTACCTTTTTGTACTTCTCCTGTGGGGATTTCTTACTGTTGGTTTTCTTCCCAGACCTGCAGACTCTTGCTATGTGTCCTGCTTTCCCACACTGTCTGCACACTTGGTCCTTGAACCAACAATCTTTCTGGCCATGTGTTGTTCTGCCGCAGCGATAGCACTTCCCTGTTCCATAGGTCATTTCGTTGGTGCCATATTCTTGCGGTCTCCGTTGTATCTCTGCAGCGCCCCTTGCGGCTGCTTCGTGTGATACTGCCATACTGAAAGCTTTGTCCAGCGTAAGGTCCTTTTCTGATAGAAGCCGTTTCTGGGTTCCTTCACTTTGTAGCCCACACACAAACTTGTCCCTTAACGTGTCTGCTAGTCCCGCTCCAAACTGGCAGTATTTCGATAGCTTGCGCAGTTCTGTTAGGTACTCAGCATTGCTTTTGTCTTTGTGTTGGTTCCTTTTATGGAACTTAAATCGTTCTGCTATCAGCAGCGGTGTGGGGTTTAAGTGGTCCTGTAGGATTTCTACTATGCTTTCAAAATTCTTGTTTACCGGCTTCTCTGGGGTTATTAGATTTCGCAGTAACCCATAAGTTTTTGCACCCATGGAATTTAACAGAACCAGTGCTTTATTAGCATCTGGCACTTCATTCGCCCTGCAGTACACCTCAATACGTTCCACATATGTCGCCCAATCTTCGACTTCATTGTCGAACGTAGAGATACTGCCACTCTTCGGCATCCTTGGTTGTGCGTTAACTATCACCAATGGTGCCTCCCGCGCTTCCCCTTCTTCTCCGCTGTCACAAAATGGCGTCTCCCGCGCTTTCCTTCCTTCCCGCGCTCGCCCTTCTTTTCCGCTGCGGCTTCTCTAAATGGCGTCTCCCGTGCTCTCCCTGCTTCTCCGCGGCTCAATGGCGTCTCCCGCGCTCTCCCTGCTTCTCCGCGGCTCAATGACGTCACCCCTTGCTTCGCCCTGCGGACCCTGATCAGCCCGTGATCCCTGGCTGTGCTCTGCGTGTTCTTCTCTTGATATTTGTCGACGCCGCTCAGTCTAGAACCAGGCTGTTTCTTACCCTCTCTCTCTCCGGTTTGCAGTATTTTTCCTCGACGCCGCTCGGTGTTCAACCCCCGGCTGCGCCCTGCGCTCTTCACCCTCTTTCTTACCCCGTCGACGCTGCTTGGCTCTCTCTCTGCCGTCGGTCGGCTCCAGCCGCCGCTGCTCGGGAAGGGTCTGCTCTGGACCTGTCGTCGGTCTCTTACTGCTCGTTGTGGCTGGGGAACCAAGCCCGGCTCTCCACAGCCTCCCCAGCGAAGTTGGATCTCTGCCTGACTGCTGGGCGGTTGCTCGTGGTCGATGCCTGTGTTCCTGGCCTCGACTATTTTTTTTTTTTATGTTGCAGGTAGATTCGAATCGACACTCGTCGCCACTATTAGATCCGTGGTTCAGTGGATAAATAATCACACGGATGCTGTACATTAACAAATAACAGGTCTTTACTGGAGGAGGGTAATCTCTAGACTGGGGTACAGAGGCATGCGCACAGCTTATATACCGGTGTGGTCACTGCCGGTACTACAGTATACAGGAGCTGTAAAAAGTAGTTCTGACTTAAAGGCACGTACACTACACAGATAAGGGCAGCAATGGGGCACAGGAGGACATGAAATTCTTGGGTGAGAGGACACTCAAGGAACTGGGTTTATACTGTGCCATTGAGCTGCAGGAAGAGTCAGCACTCATTTTGAGCTTTCTCTGTGCTACAACAGACAAGCCAGAGGTTCTGCAACAAGACTAGGGGACAGAATGGACAAATACTGGCACTTCTACAATCTATCAACATCCTAAATCAGGCAAGAAGGCAAGCACCTGCTTCATCAGGACACTGTCAATGTCAGTGCTAGTGTGGTGTGTCATTTGGTGAGACCCAGATTCACACTGATGTGGTCAAATTTAGTAATTATGTAATTTGGCTGAAGATGGTTGATGGAATAGCTTGATTCTTCAATCATCACACTGGTGCTTAACCAGCAATGATCCTCCATGTTAATTCAATATATTGCCTATCAGAACTCTACTTAGAACTTTGAAAGCCTTCCTCCAGGGCCATCCAGTTCAACTATGGCTGCGAAGGCCCCAGTCAGTTTACTAAGGATTTAGTCTTGGGCTCCCAGCTGTCAGTATTTCAGTAACACAGTTTTAGTATAATTTATGACTAAAATCATTATATTAATTGACAGAATAATATTTTCCTAGGTTTTACTGTGGCACATATCACTGCTGCAGTGAATTGAATTATTGTTGAGCTGTGGCCATTGCACAAACATACTTGTGATTTTTTAAAAAGTGCTACATGATGCTTTACATATTCTGTCTGACAAAGATAACCAGGCTGCTATGTATATAAATTTTAGAACGCAAGCTGATATTTCATTTACTTGAAGTATTTTTCCAGTTGTTGAAGTAAAAGTTTTTTTTTGCACTTCAGTCTCCAGCATTTACTTCCTCCCCTCGTACAGCAGTTCTTCAATCTCCGTAGCAGTTCACATGTAAACTGTGCTTTTCAATGGGTTAGACGGTCACCCTTCTGGAGCGTTCAGTCACATGTGATGCTCTTTTAGCCTATGGGTACTAATATCATTCATGTTTTCATATAGACACTGTTTTGACTTGGGCCAGTTGCATAAGATTAATTATTTCTTCCATGCCAAAGTTGTCTTTGGATCCATATCCAATAAAGCCATTCAGAATAATGTGGTACAAAAGGGTTTCACTGCACACTAATGTGGATGCAACAGATCAGAATTCATGCGCGGTGACTCCATGTCATTCATACTGAGTGACATACTCTGAAAAATCTTAAAAGAAAACTTCAATCATCTGACTGATTTCTGATGGTGTAGAATAAGGGTTTGGTCCATGTGTGACTTAGAACTCCCATAGAATATGCCCAGTAACTACTCAGTGCAGCGTATAAATAATTGGCTAAATTGATATTTCTAGCCCACTGGCATAAAAGATTTAACATCATATTAATGCAATGTTAGAAATTACAAACCAGCTTTATTACCACCCAAAGGCAACTTAACCCTAGACTACAATTTGCTGCATGACAGTAAGTGGCTGTATAAATTACAGGCAGAAAAGGCACCCGGGCTCCTTTATTACAGAACAAGTAGAATGGCTCTGCGTGTGCTGGGTCCAGGTGTATTGGAATTTGTCTTATTTACACTGCAGGTGGATTTCAGAGCATTGATGGCAACACAAAAACAACTTTGTATGTGCAATTGTTTAGAAGTCACAATTGCGACTTTCATTGCATGGCCATGGATCTTTTCCGCTAGCTGGAGAACATAAGAACATAAGAAATAGGAGCAGGAGTAGGCCAATCGGCCCCTCGAGCCTGCTCCGCCATTCAATAAGATCATGGTTGATCTGATCCTAACCGCCAATCTACTATCACAGAACCATCTCCTGAATCTAACAGAATTAGACACACGAAATAGGAGCAGGATCAGGCTACACGGCCCCTGGGCCCGCTCCGCTACCCACAGGGCCATGTCCGATCCGAACCTAGACTCATGTCCAAATTCCTGCCCGCTCCCCGTAACCCTTAATTCCCTTTACTTCTAGGAAACTGTCTATTTCTGTTTTAAATTTATGTAATGATGTAGCTTCTACAGCTTTTTGGGGCAGCATATTTCCATGGACCTACCACCCTCTGAGTGAAGTAGTTCCTCCTCATCTCAGTTTTGAAAGAGCAGCCCCTTATTCTAAGACTATGCCCCCTAGTTCTAGTTTCACCCATCATCGGGAACATCCTCCCCGCATCCACCCGATCCAACCCCTTCACAATCTTATGTTTCAATAAGATCGCCTCTCATTCTTCTGAACTCCAATGAGTAGAGTCCCAATCTACTCAACCTCTCCTCATATGTCCATCCCCTCATCCCCGGGATTAACCGAGTGAACCTTCTTTGTACTGACTCGAGAGCAAGTATGTCTTTTCTTAAGTATGGACACCAAAACTGTACGCAGTATTCCAGGTGCGGTCTCACCAATACCTTGTACAACTGAAGCAATACCTCCCTATTTTTATATTCTATCCCCCTAGCAATGAAAGCCAACATTCCATTGGCCTTCTTAATCACTTGCTGCACCTGCATACTAACCTTTTGAGTTTCGTGCACCAGGACCCCCAGATCCCTTTGTACTTCAGTACTTTCCAGTTTCTTGCCATTAAGATAATAACTTGCTCTACGATAATAACTTGCTGCACGAGACTGCAATGTGATGTCCTGTACGGGCAGGATGAGCGCTAAGACCACCTGAGGCTAGAAAACTTGTTTTGTCCTCCCAGCAACTGAAATGTTCTCATTTCTGTCCTTTTCTCTTCAAAGTACTGATTTTTACTGGGGCACTCGCCCAAATGACCATTCTTTATGGTGAGCTGAGACAGTAAATGTCAGCAAGCTTTTGAACTCAGTGGGGCCATCCCAGCAGAGTCCAGTCTTGTCCTCTTTCCTCACCACACATGAATACTTCCAGCAGAGGCAGCACGGTGGCATAGTGGTTAGCACTGTTGCCTCACAGCGCCAGGGACCCGGGTTCGAATCCGGCCTCGGGTGACTGTCTGTGTGGAGTTTGCACATTCTCCCCGTGTTTGCGTGGGTTTTCTCCGGGTGCTCCGGTTTCCTCCCACAGTCCAAAGATGTGCGGGTTAGGTTGATTGGCTATGATAAAAATTGACCCTTAGTGTTAGGGGGATTAAATACGTGGGGTTACGGGGATAGGGTGGGGTAGGAGTTACGGGGATCGAGTGGGATATGTGTCGGTGCAGGCTCGATGGGCCGAAATGGCCTCTATCTGCACTGTGGGGTTTCTGTGATTCTGTGAGGCCATTGGATGGTGAGTTTTCTTGCCTCTCTGAAGCTCAAGGGCACAGAAGCCCAACGTAACAGGATTACTGCCACCCTGGCTGAGAGCAGCTAATTCAGAGAGCAGCAATAGATTCTGGAATCTTCCTGGCCAGTCTGGATCAGCACTCCACCCCACTAAGATATTGGAGCTTCAACTTTTCTGTTCCTGTAACAACTTTTTTTATTGAAAATTGTATGAAACTTGAATAAAAGAAAAAGAAACTTGCAGTGAGATAGTACCTTTCACAACCTGCAGACGTCCCAAAGGGCTTCACAGCCAATGAAGTCCTTTTGAAGTGCAGTCACTGTCGCAATATGAAAAGTATGTTGCTATTGCGTTAATAACCTCCTGTATACAAGGTGTTGTCTGTATTAGCAGTATAATCTCCACAGGATCTTGAAGGGACCTCATGTAAAAACAGGGCTGCTGTGATTCACAACCATAGGAAGTGGTGTGGAACTTACAGAAGTAATGCCCATATTCTGAGCAATCAAACAGCATACACCTGCTTAACATAAACCCCCTCAAACATTGCTCCTCAGGATATCCTCGATACTTTATCCAGGCCCTCTAAATCTTAATTTAAACCTCTTCACGTACTGCTCCTTAGATAAGCCAAATCCTCCATGCTCAGACCTATTGCACCTTACTCCAGCAAGGCGGATGTTTGCAGCAAGCCCAGTCAAAGCCATTTTCCAAAATGGAAAGATAAGTGGCGATTCTGTGGAGTATGCAAGCCTGGTTTGATTGAGTAGAAGCCTGTAGTTGTGTTGGAAAATGTGTTCTGCCCACATTTGAATGGACACATCCCATTCAGTGGCAAAAATTGGTGGCTTTGGAGACTGTGTGGAAAACAGTTTCTGCTTATGTAAACATAGGGTGGAATTTCTTTTCCCATCAAAAATTTTAATCTTCTAGCTGGTAGAATTAAAGTGAAAATTTACCAAAAGCTGGAAATTAAGTGCGAGAGTGGCAGAACTGTAAGTGTGCTGAAATGAGAAACTGTAAGTACCATGGCTGAGATATACTGAGTACAAAACTGTGAGAGACTGAGTGCGAAGATAGGAAATGTGCGTGTAAAGCAGAGTATCAGCAGGAACGCGTGTGACAGTGAGTATATCAGAGAATGAGAACGAGTATAAAACAGACCGAAAGTGTACAAAGAGTTAAAGAGATGTGGAGGCAGTAAATCAGTGAGACAGAGTATGGGCGAGAGAAAGTGAGAGTCAGTGTGCCACTGGAAGATGTTGAGTGTTCCAGAACTTCAGAAAGATGGAAATGCAGTAGTTCCAAGAAGCTCAGTTTCCTCTTTCATGCCAAACAACTCATTTCCCCATAACAACTTATAATTTGAGAAAGTCCATGTCTTTCCCCATTTGTTTCCAGTTCATTGTGTTTCTCTCCTTTTCTTTCTTGTCCCTCACTTTTCCTCTTTCTCCCGTTACTCTTGTCCCCTTTCTTACCTCTTTCTTTCTCCCTTTGTGCTTCCCCCAGTTTTGGAGCCAGTGCTTGGGGAAGGTGAGGGAGTCGCAGTGACCTCTCCATCAGCCAGGAACAAGCAGCATTGGGACACTGGGCAGTGTTTGTTGGGGGACTGCCTCGCCCACCCTGGCTGGCAGATACTCACTGCTGCAGTCCCAGTGTCAGAGCCTGGCTGTAGGTGTGAACAAGGCGGGCGCATCGCGGAGGGTGGCAGTGAATGAGAAAGTGGAAAGGCGACAGTGAGAAATACCAGAGGCTGCGTGAGGGAGCTTGCAGACAAGAGAGGAAAAACAGAGACAGACTCGCATTTCACCACCTCAGGACGTCCCGAAGCGCTTCACAGCCAAATGCAGCACTTTTTGAAGGGTAGTCACTGTTGTAATATAGGAAGCGAACGAATGTGTGGTAAATGTTAAAAAAAAAACGGAGTATTTAAAATAAAAGTATGAGGTAACTTAATGTTTAACACCCTAGAGAGACAGTGAGTGTGAGAGGGCGCGCGGCGGGCTTGGGCGGGAGGGGAGCGTGCGCGCACTCGCGGCGGGCGGGGAGGGGCGCGCGCGCGCACGCGGCGGGCGGGGGCCGGAAGGGGAGCGTGCGCGCACTCGCAGCGGGCGAGGGCACGGGAGGGGGGCGTGCGCGCACACACGCGCGCGCGGCCGGGGGTGGGGCGCGAAAGCTGCGAACCGACGAGCGAGCGGGCGGCTGACGTCACAGAGGGGCACTGTGGTGTAGCGGAAGCGGTGCGTTTGCGGGGCGGAAGTGACGGGTGGGGCGGCGGGCGCAGGCGCGGTGGGGAGACGGAGGGAGCGCGGCCCAGTCCCTTTGTTGCGGTAGCGCTGCCGGGGGAGGAGAGCCGGAGCCGGAGCCTGAGGCAGGGACACCACCACCCCCCCCCATCCCCCACACCGCCGGCGCCAAGCATGGACTCGGACGAGGGCTACATGTACGACGAGGATGAGTACAGCGAGGAGAGCGAGCCCGAGGATAACTTCGAGATCGGCGAGGTGGAGATGCAGGAACCCGGCCTGGAGCCCGGGCAGGACGGTGACGGCGGCGGCGGCGGAGGCGGCGGCCTGGGAGGCCTAGGTGGGCTGGGCGGCCTGGGCGCCGAGCAGGAGGAGGAGGATTACCGCTACGAGGTGCTGAGCGCCGAGCAGATCGTCCAGCACATGGTGGAGTGCATCCGCGAGGTCAACGAGGTCATCGAGGTAAAGCCGGAGCCGGCCGGGGCGCCGCAGGAAAGCCCGCTGAAAGCCCGAGCCCGCAGGCCTCGACTGGGCCAGCGCACAGGGAGCCACCTCTGTAGGGGAGGGAGTGGGAGTCCCGTGTGGGGGCGGTGGGGTGAGCTGGAAAATGTGCTGGGGAGGCAATGCCGGCCGAGAATGGGCGGGAGGCAATGGGAGAGGAGTGAGCCGGGCTGTGGGGGCACAATGAGTGGTTGCTGTTTGTCCTCCCACACTGGCTGCTTCTCTTGGGCTTGGAATCACTGGCCAGCACTGAGCAGGATCCTGGGGTTCACTGGGGGTTTGAGCAGGATCCTGGGGTTCACTGGGGATTTGAGCAGGATCCTGGGGTTCACTGGGGGTTTGAGCAGGATCCTGGAGGTTTGAGCAGGATCCTGGGGTTCACTGGGGGTTTGAGCAGGATTCTGGGGATTTGAGCAGGATCCTAGGGTTCACTGGGGCATTTGAGCAGGATCCTGGGGTTCACTGGGGGTTTGAGCAGGATCCTGGGGTTCACTGGGGATTTGAGCAGGATCCTGGGGGTTTGAGCAAGATCCTTGGGTTCACTGGGGGTTTGAGCAGGATCCTGGGGTTCACTGGGGGTTTGAGCAGGATCCTGGGGTTCACTGGGGGTTTGAGCAGGATCCTGGGGGTTTGAGCAGGATCCTGGGGTTCACTGGGGGTTTGAGCAGGATCCTGGGGTTCACTGGAGGGTTTGAGCAGGATCCTGGGGTTCACTGGGGGTTTGAGCAGGATCCTGGGGTTCACTGGGGGATTTGAGCAGGATCCTGGGGTTCACTGGGGGTTTGAGCAGGATCCTGGGGTTCACTGGGGATTTGAGCAAGATCCTTGGGTTCACTGGGGGTTTGAGCAGGATCCTGGGGTTCACTGGGGGTTTGAGCAGGATCCTGGGGTTCACTGGGGGATTTGAGCAGGATCCTGGGGTTCACTGGGGGTTTGAGCAGGATCCTGGGGTTCACTGGGGATTTGAGCAGGATCCTGGGGGTTTGAGCAAGATCCTTGGGTTCACTGGGGGTTTGAGCAGGATCCTGGGGTTCACTGGGGGTTTGAGCAGGATCCTGGGGGTTTGAGCAGGATCCTGGGGTTCACTGGAGGGTTTGAGCAGGATCCTGGGGTTCACTGGGGGTTTGAGCAGGATCCTGGGGTTCACTGGGGATTTGAGCAGGATCCTGGGGGTTTGAGCAGGATCCTGGGGTTCACTGGAGGGTTTGAGCAGGATCCTGGGGTTCACTGGGGGTTTGAGCAGGATCCTGGGGTTCACTGGGGATTTGAGCAGGATCCTGGGGTTCACTGGGGATTTGAGCAGGATCCTGGGGTTCACTGGGGATTTGAGCAGGATCCTGGGGGTTTGAGCAGGATCCTGGGGTTCACTGGAGGGTTTGTGCAGGATTCTGGGCTTCACTGGGGGTTTGAGCAGGATTTTGGGGTTCACTGGGGGGGGGTTTGAGCAGGATCCTGGGGTTCACTGGGGGGTTTGAGCAGGATCCTGAGGTTCACTGGGGGGTTTGAGCAGGATCCTGAGGTTCACTGGGGGTTTGAGCAGGATCTTGGGGATTTGAGCAGGATCCTGGGGTTCACTGGGGATTTGAGCAGGATCCTGGGGTTCACTGGGGGTTTGAGCAGGATCCTGGGGATTTGAGCAGGATCCTGGAGGTTTGAGCAGGATCCTGGGGTTCACTGGGGGTTTGAGCAGGATTCTGGGGATTTGAGCAGGATCCTAGGGTTCACTGGGGGGTTTGAGCAGGATCCTGAGGTTCACTGGGGGTTTGAGCAGGATCTTGGGGATTTGAGCAGGATCCTGGGGTTCACTGGGGATTTGAGCAGGATCCTGGGGTTCACTGGGGGTTTGAGCAGGATCCTGGGGGTTTGAGCAGGATCCTGGGGTTCACTGGGGGTTTGTGCAGGATCCTGGGGGTTTGAGCAGGATCCTGGGGTTCACTGGGGGTTTGTGCAGGATCCTGGGGGTTTGAGCAGGATCCTGGGGTTCACTGGGGCTTTGAGCAGGATCCTGGGGTTCACTGGAGTGTTTGAGCAGGATCCTGGGGTTCACTGGGGGTTTGAGCAGGATCCTGGGGTTCACTGGGGATTTGAGCAGGATCCTGGGGGTTTGAGCAGGATCCTGGGGTTCACTGGAGGGTTTGTGCAGGATTCTGGGCTTCACTGGGGGTTTGAGCAGGATTTTGGGGTTCATTGGGGGGGGGGTTTGAGCAGGATCCTGGGGTTCACTGGGGGGGTTTGAGCAGGATCCTGAGGTTCACTGGGGGTTTGAGCAGGATCCTGGGGTTCACTGGGGATTTGAGCAGGATCCTGGGGTTCACTGGGGGTTTGAGCAGGATCCTGGGGTTCACTGGGGGTTTGAGCAGGATCCTGGGGTTCACTGGGGATTTGAGCAGGATCCTGGGGGTTTGAGCCGGATCCTGGGGTTCACTGGGGATTTGAGCAGGATCCTGGGGGTTTGAGCAGGATCCTGGGGTTCACTGGAGGGTTTGTGCAGGATTCTGGGCTTCACTGGGGGTTTGAGCAGGATTTTGGGGTTCATTGGGGGGGGGGTTTGAGCAGGATCCTGGGGTTCACTGGGGGGGTTTGAGCAGGATCCTGAGGTTCACTGGGGGTTTGAGCAGGATCCTGGGGTTCACTGGGGATTTGAGCAGGATCCTGGGGTTCACTGGGGGTTTGAGCAGGATCCTGGGGTTCACTGGGGATTTGAGCAGGATCCTGGGGTTCACTGGGGGTTTGAGCAGGATCCTGGGGTTCACTGGGGATTTGAGCAGGATCCTGGGGTTCACTGCGGATTTGAGCAGGATCCTGTGGGTTTGAGCAGGATCCTGGGGTTCACTGGAGGGTTTGAGCAGGATCCTGGGGTTCACTGCGGATTTGAGCAGGATCCTGGGGGTTTGAGCAGGATCCTGGGGTTCACTGGAGGGTTTGAGCAGGATTCTAGGCTTCACTGGGGGTTTGAGCAGGATTTTGGGGTTCACTGGGGGGGTTTGAGCAGGGTCCTGGGGTTCACTGGGGGGTTTGAGCAGGGTCCTGGGGTTCATTGGGGGGTTTGAGCAGGATCCTGAGGTTCACTGGGGGGTTTGAGCAGGATCCTGAGGTTCACTGGGGGTTTGAGCAGGATTTTGGGGTTTACTGGGAATTTGAGCAAATGCTGGGAGGGCAATCAATAGTATTTTTTTTACTGGTCAATTTGTACATATCTGATCCTGGCTTTGCCCAATATACTGGTGTGAGTTCTGTGCTCATTGTGGTGTTGGGGAAATGCAAAAGGGGTGCAGCCCCTTCTCGTTTTCAGGCATGTAGACAGAGTCAGTTGTATTTTTTCTCTGTTTAATATTGCTGGTTGGGGAAATTCCCTGAATTGGGGTAGTTTATAATTTATCATCTGAAATTTATAGTTTTTTTTTATGCCTGTGATTTTGATTGCAGTGCAATTCTACTGTACAAGTTGAATTGATCTTTGGATGGCTTAGCTTGAGCTGTTCATTTTGGTAACAACCACACTAACTGCTAATTACTGATGTACCTTGTCTTCTCGCCTATGGTTTTCAACCTTGTTGATGCCCTGCACTGCCCTTGCCACTTCACCTATACTTCTCAATAGAAAAGAAAAGCAAATTGCCCAAGTAGACACAAGAGTATGATGATTGAGTTCCTCTTATAAATGTGGGTGCAACTATTGGGAAAGATGTGATCCCACCACAAGCCAGCATATGGCACTTGGCCTGCGACATTTTGAAATGGATTGGAGCGCAGACTATTGAGCTGGATGTTTGAGTTTTTATGCAGGCATTTGGCGGTAGTTTTGGAAGAGGTTCAGGTGAGGGACCACCTGGAATAGACATTTCTGAGGAGGGTTTAATCTAAGTCTTTCCAAAATTGTTGCATGACAAATGGAGCTTGCTGGTCTCCACACTTAGCTTTTGAACTGCTTGTATCTCTGATCCTTTTAAGCCCGTTTTCCCTAACCTCGCACCTCAACGGGCACGGCCACCGGTTCTGCCAAAAGATCATCGACCTGAAACGTTAACTCTTGCTCGCTCCACAGATGCTGCCTGACCTGCTGAGTATTTCCAACATTTTCTGTTTTTAGTTCCCTTTTTTATTTTATTTAATCCCAACAGTTTTCCACCTATATTAAGTGGTTATATCTGATGAATGGGGAAAATGAGGCAGTGCTCATTTTAAAAGAATGTTTTTTGCTTCACAAAGTGGAGAAGTTCTAGTTTTACTGTTTTAAGTTTGGAACTGTGCTAGATATTCCATGGACCATCGAGCCTACCACAAATGGGCTCATTAAGAATTAATTTTGTGACATGTCATCAAGTGTTGATCATAGTAAAAAGGAATCTGGGAGAGGAAAAAAAGTAAGTCAGAGTAGGAATAAATGAGCAAAGTACTGTGTTTCGTCATATGCAGTAAAAGCTACTCTTTCTGGGACCCAAGCACAAATCTCACCTGGTAAAAGAGTTGGGCTCCATGAAGACCCCATTCTGCAGTTCCCAACACTGAAATTCCACATCACAATAAACAGTCTGTATCATGACCAGCTGAAAACAATCTTTCTGTGAGGTTCTGTTATCTTGTCTAGGAATAGCTGCTATATTTGAATCTTGGGACCTCTGGTCTCAACATATTTCAATTATGGCGGCAGATTCTGATATCTTTGGCCTGTGCCGTGTTTACTGGAGTTGGTAAAGCTCAGTTTACTAGAGATCACAAATGGTTATCTGGTTATGAGAGTGGATATTTTGTGAGCATTCTAATTACTCGAGGAGCACTCGATGGCCAGGCTTCCAGTGTGCCCCCTCCCATTACTGCCCTGTTGATAGATGGGTTCTTTTAGATTCATGTTGTCCGGAGAGAACGGACCAGTTCCAGTACTCAATCTTTGATGACCTGGAGTAGTAGTTGTTGCTCAATGATGTGCTTGGTAACAGACCTTGGATTAAATGCTAGCACTAAAAGGTCACCAACTTTCTAGGATTCGACATGTTGGTTCTGTTAATACCTCGTTTAGCAGAATATCTGTATTGATGTTTGTCACTGGGTTCCAGGAGTGTGAAACTTTAATTTGCTGAATGTGCCCAGTGACAGCACGAGGTATTCTAGCCCTGCCAGCTCTTTGTTTAAGGACCAACAGCTTAGGGTTTCAAGTTAACAAGTGTGGGTAGGCTTTTCACTATGGAGAAAATGGGGTAAAAGTTGAGCCTGATCCAGTCTTTACCTGAGATCCATGTACATGGGGGTTATTGAACAATCAGGAGTGTGGGGAGTGTTTAAATCCTCCCCTCCCCCCCAGAACGTGGAGATTAATTGTTAGCATCACTAGCGGCAGCCAGCCTGATTTCCGCTAACTCAGCACAGGTCAGTGTTTGAGCCTGGGATTTGCCTAGATTGTTTGATTGGTTCCACACCATGCAGTCCAATTGCCCACTGTGTCCTGGGGTAGGGGAGGAGAATTTGCTCTTTATTAGTGCTCCGTGGGGATTGAGCAGCTCTGGAATGAACCCGGATGATTAGTGCCTTGTCGGTGCTGGCCTGGAGGCAACCTTTGGAAGTGTAGCTGGGCAATGAGCGGTGGCGGGGGGGCATCCGTTAGGAACTAACATCCGGCTGTGACTAACCTGACATTCCAAGTGTTAAAGACCGGCCTCATTCAGCGGAAGGATTCGGTGTTCCTTTAGAAAATGCAGTGATGCTGCTTTCTTCAGTAGAGACCCCAGTACATGGCTGAGTCCCTGTCAGTTGGGGGGCTGGGTCATGTATTTTTGGTAGACAATTGCAGACTCACTAGAAATGAATCCAGTAGTCTCCAGGGTGATGAAAATAAAATTCCCTAAGTTATTTACAAAAGCAATTGCTGTTTTGAGCAGAGCGTAATTGGCCTCCAGGGGTGGGTTCCTGAGATTTGCTGCCCAGGCTCCAATTCCGTGCAAGTCGATTTCTCCCTCCCTCCAATTTGCTCCCCGTTTCTGGAATGTACCAGTATTCGCTGCTGGATTGTTCCATGTGTGCTGGTGGCACGTTGGTACCGTATCCAAATGGTCATTTTTGTACTCTCCGTGAGTGTCAACAGGGTATTTGGCTACGGCGGGAGAGGCACCATCTTGTGTGTATGCATGGAAACTTCGGCTGATTCCTTTTCTCTTTACTCTCTAGCCCAGCACAAACCTGAGTATCAAACCTGAGTGGTTTGTACGCTCTGCCTTTCCCAATTGAACTGTCGGGCCAGCTGGACTTTTCTTTGAGTTTTGATACTCTATGCGAGCGCACAGTGTTCAGTTTCATTCTCATAAACTCGTAGCTTGATTTGAGTTGCGTTACTGGCGGAAGAGAGCCTTTGTGCATGGCTCTGATTTAATTTGAGGCGTGTATGGCTTCATTCAGCCTGTAGTCTTGTGGTTACATAGAAACATAGAAGATAGGAGCAGGAGTAGGCCATTCGGCCCCTCGAGCCTACTCCGCCATTCAATGAGATCATGGCTGATCATCCAAATTCAGTACCCTGTCCCTGCTTTCTCCCCATATCCCTTGATCCCTTTAGCCTTAAGAAATATATCTAACTCCTTCTTGAATATATTTAATGAATTGACCTCACCTGCCTTCTGTGGTAGAGAATTCCACAGGTTCACCACTCTCTGGGTGAAGAAATTCCTCCTTATCTCTGTCCTAAATGGCTTACCCCTTATCTTTAGACTGTGACCTCTGGTTCTGGACTCCCCTGCCATTGGGAACATCCTTCCTGCATCTAGTCTGTCCAGTCCTGTTAGAATTTTAGAAGTTTCAGTGAGATCCCCTCTCATTCTTCTAAACTCCAGCGAGTATAAGCCCAATCGACCCAATCTCTCCTCATGCGTTGTTCCTGCCACTTTGCTGATGCAGTTTAACTCTGCCTCGAGTGGTGGTTGGGCCAAGTGACCTGTGGAGGAACCCTGACCGGCTGAAGCTTTTATTTCCAACTGCCTGAGTGGGCTTGCAGAACCTTCTGAGCTCTGGCTAGTTCAGAAAACCTTCCCCATTTCCTTCAGAAGAGGAAGTTGATTTCTCAGAATTGCTCTAATACCAAACGCGAGGCTGGTCACTCTCACATTTTAGGCCCCAGCCAGGAATGGCCTAGCTCGATGAGATGTTGTACCAGGATTTCAACAGTGTGCTGGTGGGAGTATGGAGTGTTAGCAGGACAGTTCTAGGTTATGTAAATCTAAACTTGATGTGTTTGTGGGGGGCATTTTGGGCTGGTACAGTACTGGGGTTACAGGTTAGTCTTTGGGGATGGGAGCATTTTTAAGGGATGAACTGAGTATTGTAGAATTTGAATGTTTTATTATAGTTGATTATTTCCTCATGTATACCCTTTGATGTATATAAGTAATCGAGACTCCTCTACATAGCAAGCTCAAGAGGAGTTCAACATGAACAATTTCTCAAAGATGACAGATTTCTGTAGATATCATTAGAAGGATGGAACCTCAGATTTTCCATCCCAAATCAGCAGCTGATCAAGGTAAACCTTTCTGGCTGGAGCACTTTAGGATCGCCCTCAAATAGCGTTGGAGTCACAGAGACACGGGTTGCGAGCAGGGTGAATGGCTGAGTCCAGTACTGCTGCTGCGCTGCCCGGGAACAGTATGGATGATTATTCCTTTGTTTGAGTGAGGTGATGCTAAGCCTGCCTGTCACTTTGGGAATGTATTACTTTTGAGCTTGTCTCTATGGCGAGTGTGCAGCCAGACTACTGGCCGTGGTCCAGTCCTCGGCTGCTCACGGTTTGCTATCCTGCCGCTGTCTCCCAGAGGTAGCCGTGGTGGCAGCAGCTTGTGTTGCCCAGCAGAGACTGAAATTTGTGCCTGGGTGGGGCTGTTTTGCACATGAATCGTGTTGTTGACGGCCACTGCTCACGGCACCGAAAGCTTCGTACAGTGTGTTGTGTGGTTTATTGTGAGTTCGACATGTTTTGCCACAGCCACCAAACAATCATTAAAATGGTGGAAGCTCCCTGTTTAAATGTGCATTTTAATGTCTGCAGAGTGACGTGTTGCTCATCCTCCAGCTCAGGCAGTTAGTGTACAGTCTGGAAATAGGTTACAATCTTCAATTTGTTGTTGCAGGCTTCTATGGAGCAGGATCTGAATTAACCAGATTGGGTATGTGTGCAATAATGTGACAGAGCCACACTTGCTGGCTTCACAAATAAATTTTCTTGTTATTAATGAAAAGGAGATATTATTTATATATATATATATACATAGTGTATTCTAGCCGTTGGCATGACTTTGGTGCAATATTGTGCGAGGGATTTCTTAACTACATCCCCATGAGCTGTGAAAGATACCCAGTGATCTAAAGTAAAAGTCTGTCCTTCCTTGGGCTGTCTGGAGAGAGCCGTTGAGTGGTATAGCATGGTGGGAGCAGTCTGAGGGGCTGAGTGAAGAATATTGCACATGGGTTTCCTTAGCCCCCTATATATGATACCAATGTGCAAAGCCTAGTCAGAATACTGTTGGGTTTCTTTAATGGGCGTGGCTGAAATGCTTTACCCTAAGTGACTATTGAGGCGATAATGTTATTTAAAGGGGAACTGGAGAAGTATGTGAAAGGGACGACTCCAGGAAAAGGCAAGGAAATTTGGGTTTGAGTAGATGGCTCCAGTTGAAGTGCTGGAGGGCCGAATGGCTGTACTTCTGTGAGTGTGCGCGTGCTACTTCACACTAGGGAGCATTAATTGCTGTAATCTTGTCTGACGAATTGGACCGTTCTACAGCAGGGAAAATGACCTCCAGGGACTTTGTCCCTTTAAGAGTTTCTTCCAGAGGTTTGTTGCTAAGGTATACAGTATGCTCTGAACCCCTTGGCGAGATGTGTTTTTTGAAATGGTTCCCACCCACTCACTTCTGTGTAATGTATATTATATGGGCTGTATGGTACTTGTGGCTGAGTTTGGTTCCAACTACCCGTTCAGTCATTTAAAAAAGAAATTGTTGCAAAAAACAAGTTTTAGTGGGGTGGGGGTATCTGCGTCATAACTTGAGGTTTAGCTCCACATACGGCATAGTCTCCTAGTAGCTCGATGGTCCCTGGAGCCCTTTCCAGCAGCTTGGAGATGCTACATTAGCTTTCATTCTGTGGCCCAGCTTACTGATGTGCTCTTGGTTTGTGTATCAGGCGTCAAGCACTTGGTTGAATGGCAGCACACTTGCCTCTGAATCAGGCCCCCTCTCCAGAGCTCGAGCACATAATCTTGGCTGACACGGTGCTGCATTGCTGGAAGCACCATCTTTTGGATGTGAAATTAAATGGAGGCCCTGTTTGTTGAGGTGAAGATCGCACAGCACTGTTTGAAGAAGAGCAGGGAGCTCTCTCGCTGTCCTGGCCAACATTCCTCCCTCAACAAACTCCACCAAAACACACGAACGGCACGTTTTTCTCAGTCTTTTCTTCTTGTGGGCAAATTGGATGCTGCCTTTGCCTAAAATGATGAGTAATTCAGTACTGGGCAATAAATGCTGGCCTTGCCAGCGACGCCCACATCCCATGAATGAATAATTAAAAGAAAAATCATTAGCCATGAAGGGTGTGGTTCACGTGGACAGTCCCAAGCACCGACACCTGAATTTGGCTTCTTCAGCCACTAAACCAGTGCCCCATCTGTAACGATGGCAGGGCAAGCCTCTGGTTGAAAGGAGTACGGGAAAGCCTCCTCCATTCATGTGACTAACTCATAATAATTTTTTACTATTAAATGAGGAATATCTCTTTCCTGAAGTATTTTTCATGGTCATGTGATGTACCCTTCTCTACTTCCCACTCGGTGTCCCTGTTCAATGCAGATCTGTGCAGTGTTCAGGGAGGTTCGTTAAAAGAAAGACTGACTTGTATTTTTCTACAGCGCCTTTCATGACCTCGGGATATCCCAAAGCGCATTACAGCAAACTGGGCAATGCAATGTGGATTAGAGCATGATTTTCAGGACTTTCTCATTCTTTTTAAATATAACTTTACAAGCTGTGTCCCACCCTTGCTCCATGGTTCTCTCTTGGATATGCTGTATCTGAAGTATTTAAATTCCTCATGCTACATGTTTGCTGCCACCACCTTGCAGAAAAAGCTACGGTGCGATTCCATAATGTTGTCTGAAATACAGATGGGGTGGGAGCAGTTCATACGGCACGTGTGGTGCCCTTCCCTTGGACGAACAGTGTCTCCTCACACCCCAGGGTAAATGAGGAGTGTATGTTAGTCTTGTGTTTCCATGGTACGATCGCTGCGTTAGTGGGGTTTTATTTTATTTACAATGTTGCACTCCCAGCTTTGTCAACTCCAGATTGTATGTGTGAGGGTTGAGTCACACTGTTCATAAGTTCCTATGAGGTAGGACATATGGTAATGCTATCAAATGCATAAATTAAAATAAAAAGCTTTGTAGGTATAAATATTCACGTACCTATAAACCGGGTTGTCTCCTCTGTAGGCAGATTTTCTGGTGGGGGGGGGTTCTGAAGACCATTGAATGTTAGTTTAAAAAAAAAAATTCCATGTCATTTGGTCTTGATAGCATGCTAGTGTTTTGTTACACAGCAACCTGAGACACTCGTGGCCTCAGCTGCATTATAATGCACAATTGTGTCTGATGGATTCCTATACTTGTGCTGCTAGGTAGGGTGGGATTGTTGATGTTTAATCATTGCTAGGTGATGCTAGAAGTCCCAGTGTTTAGAGTGGCTACATGTCTGTTAGCGATGATGGCAGTACTGAATGAGAATAGCTCAGTGTTTTGCATACAGCAATTCACTTTAAAGTGCAGTGGCTGTTTTACAGCGGCCATTTTGTGCATAAACCATATTAGTGGTGTTTATTGAGGGAGCAGTGTTGACCAGGACACTGGGGGAATTTCCTGTCTCCTTTGATTCATGCAATTTAATCTTTAACCCGCATGTATTGATTGGAACAGGCAGACTGGGCCGTAGTTTAACATCACCTCTGATACAGCACAGCCTCAGTACTGCAATAATGTCAGCCTAGATTGTGTGTTCACTTGAAGTGGCTTGAACCCACAGCCTTCTGACTCAGAGGTGGAAATGGTACCAAAGGAGCCATGGTGGCACTGGTGAGTGCTATGAGGTGTTGAAATGAAGAGTTTCACGCAGGAAATGCATCATGCAATATTAAAGTGTATCGGCTGAAGTGATTTCTTCCTGCTGTAGAGCTTTAGTATCAATATGACAATTCTGGATGTCGTTCATATGTAGACTGTATGTCCCTTAGTACAACATTTAGTAACTGAAACCCAAAGCAGACTAACACCACTTTCTGCCTGCATTTAAAGGCCTCAATCACAGGAAATGTGCTTCAGAGTAAATACATTGTGTAATTTGATCCTGTCTTTCACCCCCAGAATCCAGCCACTATCACAAGGATACTTCTCAGCCACTTCAACTGGGATAAGGAGAAACTAATGGAAAGGTAAGTCTTGTCTGCAGTGGGGAAGGCCTCTGTACAGTGTAAGGATATCAGCTGTGGGGGTAAGGGGGGGAATGTACATACTATTTCACTTGCTGGAGTTAACAGTAGGCCTTTCCATCTAGAAACAGCTATCCTTGATAACCGGGTTGTCCCACTGGAAAACAGCTAACACAATGCATTTCTACAAGAAAGGGATCAAAGTTAGGTCCGGATGCCCACAGATCCATTGTGCAAAGCCATGGAAACCACACTTGGCTGCAGCAGCCTGCTCTCTGCTCGGCGAGTTGGTCTCCGAGTAGATTGGTGCAGTTTGTGATGTTCTCGGGCTCCTCGGAGGAGAGCTCATGATGCCCAGAATGAAGCTTAATAACAGTCCTCGACATTGTAGCGCCTTCGACAGGAGTGAGCTGTTCTAAAATCATCAAAGATGCTTTTACATGTAGCTCTTCTGTAGCTTAGTTGGTAGGAGGTTGGTGTCTGTGAGCCAATTCCCTGTGTTTACATTGCTAAATCCTGATGGCAGCCCCACAAACATGCAGTCGGGATTATAAATACAATATTGCCGTAACCAGCTGACTGACTTATTTTGGCACGTCTGGTGATCTGTTGAACTGGGTATCTAACCTCCAAGAGTTTACCAACAGTGGGTCCAGAATAAATGGATGATTGCCTCATTATTCATTGTGAAACATTTTGCCCAAATTCTGTCTTCAGTTACTGATTACAAATGCATGGCAGAGGTTTGCACATTTCAAGTTTGTTTTTCAGGAGAGGTCAGAGATTCAATAGTGAATTTAAGTTGAAAATGCAGGAGGGCCAATTTCAGTTGTTAATTGAAAATCAAGTATGCCGATTGCAAAGGGAAGTGTGGGTACTGAACACAGCACTGCTGGCACAGGGATCCGGTGATGTGTTGTGCTGAAGACGGCCTAAAGAAAGCTTTGAATCCCCTTGCAAGTCCGTGCTACTTGTGCTTCCTTATCCCATTTCCCACTTGCCCAACAGTGGTTTCAAGTACTGTCCCTCATCGTGGGACTTACTTTTTTATTCGTTCCTGGGATGTGGGCATCGCTGGCAAGGCCAGCATTTATTGTCTACCCCTAATTGCCCTCGAGAAGGTGGTGGTGAGCCGCCTCCTTGAACCGCTGCAGTCCGTGTGGTATCCCACTTTCCCATCGTTTGAGCAATGATTGCTTTGCCAACTAAGCTTTGTCTCTGTCCTGGTTTCACATTGCTGACTCGAGCCAATCTGATTAGATGGAATTGTGACCCTTCTTCGTTTGATTCCATTATTGCAAACAAACAGATTATGCATTGAAACAAGAAACTGGCAAACAATTACTCACCCCAGTAGGAATAGTATTTTAAATTGAAAATTTTCAAAAGTTTTTTTTTTATAAAAGAGAAAAAATGGACTGGTTTCCCACTGACCCGGCGCCGGTGTGTAAACTCCCACTGACATGGCGTCGGCGTGTAAACTCACGCTGACCCGGCGTCGGCGTGTAAGCTCCCGCTGACCCGGCGTCGGCGTGTAAGCTCCCGCTGACGGCTCGGCGTGTAAGCTCCCGCTGACCCGGCGTGTAAGCTCCCGCTGACCCGGCGTGTAAGCTCCCGCTGACCCGGCGTGTAAGCTCCCGCTGACCCGGCGTGTAAGCTCCCGCTGACCCGGCGTGTAAGCTCCCGCTGACCCGGCGTGTAAGCTCCCGCTGACCCGGCGTGTAAGCTCCCGCTGACCCGGCGTGTAAGCTCCCGCTGACCCGGCGTGTAAGCTCCCGCTGACCCGGCGTGTAAGCTCCCGCTGACCCGGCGTGTAAGCTCCCGCTGACCCGGCGTGTAAGCTCCCGCTGACCCGGCGTGTAAGCTCCCGCTGACCCGGCGTGTAAGCTCCCGCTGACCCGGCGTGTAAGCTCCCGCTGACCCGGCGTGTAAGCTCCCGCTGACCCGGCGTGTAAGCTCCCGCTGACCCGGCGTGTAAGCTCCCGCTGACCCGGCGTGTAAGCTCCCGCTGACCCGGCGTGTAAGCTCCCGCTGACCCGGCGTGTAAGCTCCCGCTGACCCGGCGTGTAAGCTCCCGCTGACCCGGCGTGTAAGCTCCCGCTGACCCGGCGTGTAAGCTCCCGCTGACCCGGCGTGTAAGCTCCCGCTGACCCGGCGTGTAAGCTCCCGCTGACCCGGCGTGTAAGCTCCCGCTGACCCGGCGTGTAAGCTCCCGCTGACCCGGCGTGTAAGCTCCCGCTGACCCGGCGTGTAAGCTCCCGCTGACCCGGCGTGTAAGCTCCCGCTGACCCGGCGTGTAAGCTCCCGCTGACCCGGCGTGTAAGCTCCCGCTGACCCGGCGTGTAAGCTCCCGCTGACCCGGCGTGTAAGCTCCCGCTGACCCGGCGTGTAAGCTCCCGCTGACCCGGCGTGTAAGCTCCCGCTGACCCGGCGTGTAAGCTCCCGCTGACCCGGCGTGTAAGCTCCCGCTGACCCGGCGTGTAAGCTCCCGCTGACCCGGCGTGTAAGCTCCCGCTGACCCGGCGTGTAAGCTCCCGCTGACCCGGCGTGTAAGCTCCCGCTGACCCGGCGTGTAAGCTCCCGCTGACCCGGCGTGTAAGCTCCCGCTGACCCGGCGTGTAAGCTCCCGCTGACCCGGCGTGTAAGCTCCCGCTGACCCGGCGTGTAAGCTCCCGCTGACCCGGCGTGTAAGCTCCCGCTGACCCGGCGTGTAAGCTCCCGCTGACCCGGCGTGTAAGCTCCCGCTGACCCGGCGTGTAAGCTCCCGCTGACCCGGCGTGTAAGCTCCCGCTGACCCGGCGTGTAAGCTCCCGCTGACCCGGCGTGTAAGCTCCCGCTGACCCGGCGTGTAAGCTCCCGCTGACCCGGCGTGTAAGCTCCCGCTGACCCGGCGTGTAAGCTCCCGCTGACCCGGCGTGTAAGCTCCCGCTGACCCGGCGTGTAAGCTCCCGCTGACCCGGCGTGTAAGCTCCCGCTGACCCGGCGTGTAAGCTCCCGCTGACCCGGCGTGTAAGCTCCCGCTGACCCGGCGTGTAAGCTCCCGCTGACCCGGCGTGTAAGCTCAATTCAACATTTACAGGAGGATTCACTACAGCCTAATTGTGCATATTTGAACAGTAAGTTAACCACGTTTTAGTTGCGATACAAATGTCGGGTGGAGGCACTGAATCTGAACGGGGATACAGGTTATTACACCTCCTCTGGGGATACTTTTGGGTTTGGTCAGTTTTTCCGTACAAATAATTTCTTTAAAATGATGTTTCTACTTGTGGGGGAAGTCCAAAACTAGGGCCTCAAATGAGAGTCACTAATAAATCCAGTAAGAAATTCAGGAGAAACTTCTTTACTCAGAGGGTGGCAAGAATGTGGAGCATGCCACTGCATGGAGTGATTATGGCAAATAGGGGCTGTAAATAGCACAAAAAAATCCACTGAAGAATTCAGGAGAATTTACCCAGCGAGTGGTGAGAATGTGGAGCTTGCAGCCACAAAGATGTAGTTGAGGCAAATAGCACATAGATGCCTTTAAGGGGAAGCTAGGTAAGCACATGAGGGAGAAAGGAATAGAGGATATGCTGATAGGGTGAGCTGGGAGGAGGCACGCGTGGAGCATGAACACCAGCTGGGCCAAAGGGTCTGTTACTGTGCTGTAAAATTCTATGCATTAGAGCCCCTTCCAGTCCTTGGGACTGTTGTTTCTTGTGTTGCACCTTTTGATTATTTTTCACTCAAGCTCTCTGGCTCTGGAGCATTTTGCACCTTTTGGCCGTGGTGCAGGTGAATAAATGACCCGCAGGGACTGCTTTCTCCAGAAGCGTTGGGAACATTATCGTTCCTTTGTTGTCCAAGTTTGCTAGCAGGTAGGTTAGGTGCCCTGACTCTCCCGGGCGGGTGCTGGAGGAGAAGTGAGTTTCTTGTGGTTGGAGCATGGCCATAAGCCCTACTTCATAACTGTGGACTCTAGACAGGTGGGCCTGCTTCACACACCGCAATCTATTCTTGAGTTCTACCTGCATGGTTCTGACGTTCTAATTAGAGTTTTTGCGTTTGGCTTTGTTATTGGTTGTTTGAGGCTATTTTCTGCTGGGGGGCAGGCGGAGTTCTGGGTCAATCCATGTTATCTTGTGTGTGGCTGCATGACTTGTTTTCTCATTGGACAGTGCTAGATGATTGGGTGTGTTTCCATATGCAGGAATTGAAGGTTTGGGTGCTTGCTATTGTAGTTGAGTCTATTAGTCACCAACTGCGTAGAGGATCTGTTGTCATTCTGTTTGGAGGTCATGAGTCCTCCTTCATTCTGTGCGCTGTTGATACTCTTGGGTAGTTGTCACTACATGGGTGGGGGCCTCGGCTACCTTGTGGTGGAGGAGGTCCCGTGGAGCCTTGGTTGCTGGACTTTGGAAGGGAGTTCTAATCCGGTTATTGAAATTTGAAGGGTTGATCTGGGGAGGAGGATGCTGCTGAGGGTGGACGCTGCGGCTCCTCTCACCTGTCCACTGAGTTCCAGCTTGGAGAGGCGGAGGGGGCTTCTTGAGGTACACTACATGTCACTGCGCTGCAGCTCCGAGTCTTTTCCAAGTCCCCTGCGCTTCCCTGACTGGCAGCTCTGTTGTTTACTTCAATGTTGAGTGTACGGTGGGATTTTAAAGGCTGAGTGCTCCTTGTTTTAAGTAGGGGGTCCGTACCAGGAGTGAGAGGCAGCATTTCCATCCCTGTCCTGCCAGGTTTTGGTGGGGTGGGGCAGGAAAGAGTAGAGAGCAGCTGGGAACCTGCAGGTCCACCACAGACACGATCCCCAGACTAACGGGGCAGCAATGGTTAATCGCCGGAGTGGTGAGTGTTCTCTGTGTTGGGCTGGCACAGATCCTTCAATGTCCCGAAGTTGCTGGACCTGGCGGCTGTGGGACCGGGGTGTAGAGCTCCGGAGTCCCTGTATAATTTTACAGGAGAGGGAGTCTGATCTTTTTTGTCCTTGCCTACGCGGCACGATGAGGTGAAACTGTGCCTTGCTTCGCCTTCACTCTGCTGGCTCTGTGGGTGGGGATTTAGTTCAGACACTGGAGCTGCTAGCAGGACCATCACCACAGGACCATTAGATGACTGCACATGCTGGTGGTTGTCCATCTCGCAGACTAAACTGGATGAATTCTAGACTACTGGTAGAGCCGACACATCGCAAAAAACGGCCTCAAATAGAAGTGCTTTAGCAAAATGAGCACAATAGTCGAGTGGCTCTTCGGCTCACTCCGGGAGGCTGGTATGGGGTGCACAGCTTTTGCTTTGCTGCAACCATCAAGCTTTTTAATGAGATCATGCCGCAGCAGATGGAGGCGTCTCGGTTGGTAGACACTGAACCATCGTGGCTCCATCTGCCTCAGTGGCGCCCATTCAATCAGGACCCCCTACTTTCATACCATAGTGAAAGATGTTCATGGTCTGAATTTTTCCACGGAATTTCAATGACACTGGATCATGAAGTGTAACTGGATTTTGTCATGTAAATAGTGAAAAAAAATTCATTCACCGTGGTAGAATCACTAATAGTTCAGTTAAATTCGGATTTGTTTGATGGAGTGGCACTCCTGTCCTTCCTAGGTTGCTGTATTTCGTTGTGGGTTGGCTGAACTGGTCACGTGCCTCTGGCTGCTCCCCTGCAGCTCAGTTAGTTCCATTTGAGAAGCAACCTGCAGTGCAGTGATGAGCTTGCTTTTGTGTTTATGCAAACATACAAGGGCCGGAAAAGACCATCAGTGTTCATCCATATCCGTTGGTGCAAACTTGGAGCACCTCCTTCCCTGGGGAGATCATTTTATTAAATTGATGTTTCTATACATTAATGTTAACTCCTGGGAGAAGGAAGCAAAGCAAAGGAAGGAAACGCCTATTTCAGGAAAAGTTGCAAGAGACTATTATGTTACTAGATTAACTTAATTAACAACCTCCTATCTGCTAATGTCATTAGGAACATAAGTCTCAGACACAACAGACTTACCAACCCCACTTTATCTCTCCTATCCTTCAGTAGCCCTGTCTGCCAAACATATATCCACCACTCTCTCGAAATCTGTGTGTAGCTATAACGGGAGCTTTGAGTTGTTCTCCTGGGGCAATGATTTGAATGGACAAATGTTGTATGGGCCGTGAATCGGGCACACTGATCTCCGCCCAAATGCCCGATGTACGCTCCCACCATGCAAACCCCTGCTTCAAAAGCACTAAATCATGAATTTCCCCATAGTTTATAACTTCAGTTTATCTGAAGGAAAGTGGGATCAGTTGCGTTTGGAGTTAGAATTAGTATGTTGGTGGGAATCAACCGATTTCAAAAATGTAAATCATTACGTACATTTTTGAAGAGGAATAATTTGGAATGAACTTAACTAAATGCTTGCCCATAATTAACAAAATTAAACTTGTGAATAATTTGACGAGCACAATTTTTCTGCGGCCCCCTCCCGTTTTTCCAGTGCCACAGTCTTCGAGACTCTCTTCACTTTTCAAGCCATTGCCCATTCCAATGTCACAGCCTCCCAGGCTTGTTCTCCCCTTCCTCTCATTAAAGATTGCAAAAAGATGCATTGCCCATAATGATGAATGTGGCCATGGAGAATCCCAGCATACATGAGATGTGAGTGACTAGAAATTTGTCTAGGGTGTGTGCTGCTAAAAAGCACATTTTAGAAGAGGCAGGATGTTACTTTATTAAACTAGTCGACCTGTGGAGTTGCGCTCGGGGAGTCAAGATCAATGTAGTCTTCATGTGAAGTCGGGTTAGAAGACGAGATAATGAGTACAGGGCAAGTGGATGTAATTTAGTCGCTGTTTTACCAAGTCATATATTTTGTGCTTATTTTTACATATTCCCATGATAAATTCCTGCATGGGAACTGTTGCTGTAAAGTTGTCACGATGTAATTACACACTCTTGCCAGTGGTGGGGCTGTGGTGCCTCAGCCAAGGAGTGTGTGTAATTACAGTGTGACAGGTTTACATACGCTTTCCATTATAAATGTGGACACAGGAATTTATAATGGAAAAAGTTGACAGTTAAGTGTTTGCAAATGGAAGATTTTCCATATATATGCTGCTTTCCATTAAGGCACCTGTTTGGAAACTGTTGCCAAATGAAGCAGATAAAAACTGAACACAAAACTCTTTTGATTCGTTTAAGTAATGGCACGCATTGCTTCTTGCAGATACTTCGACGGGAACCTGGAGAAACTTTTTGCAGAGTGTCATGTAGTAAACCCTTATAAAAAATCTCGAACACGTCAGATGAACACACGATCATCCTCACAGGACATGGTTTGTGCGATCTGCTACCTGAATTATCCTAACTCGGTGAGTCTGTCAGACTGAAGAGCGCAAGGTGCAACTTTCTGAAATAACCTGAGTTCAGCCCGCTGTATACTGTGCCTTTATAAGTAATAAGATTTTTCAACTGTGCACTGGGCTTAATGAAACCTCTCTGTTAGTACAGCAATAATTGTTCAAGTTACTGAGACTGGATCACTGGAACAGCTTAACACAGTGTATAAAACCCTGGCAAAAATTCTCAACAGATCAGTGAGTCACCTCTAAGATTACATCTTGCTCCTTGGTGGTCAATACTACTGTGTCCTTGCCCAAAAATTAGTGGAACCCAAGGATGTGTAGCTCCGATTGCTGCTCACTGTAGGACAAAGGACAAGCGGGTCTACTGGTCCCCATTGTGTAGGATACTTTAAGGCCTAATATCAGACCATCGCTCTATAAGCTGTAGATATACTTTTGCTGTGCTTGGAGACAACATATAACTTTACAAACAACAAAAAAATTCCAATTTCTGCAGCTTTCAAACTTACTGAGCCGTGTTTCTGGTACAGGTGCTGTGTAAAGAACTGGGAAGGAGTTCTTTCATAATGACAATTTCTAAAGACATTGCCCCAGATTCTGTTTAACAACAAGTTTTTGTCCCGATGAAGTGCCCCGGTGGATCAAACCACTCATTGAAAATGCTCAGTGGATCAAAATTCTTTTATTTGCTGCGCTTGGAGAGATCACATGCTCTTTTTAGAGGTGGTGTATTAACGGTACTGGTCAGTAATCCCAACAAGACCGAACTGTGCCGAGTGATCAATTTAATATCAAAATATGAATTATTGAAAGGAATATTCCGATAGCACAGAGCTGACCATGTGCAAAGTAGATTGAGGGAGCCCCAGTTTTGTTGCCATTGCAGTCTTCACAAGCTAGAGACTGACGATGGATTCTGGTGCTTGTTCAAGCCAACAACGTTGTGAAAGATCTTGGACTGCACCAATGCAGTTTCTATTTGGCAAGCACCAGCAGGTGAAATATTGAGAGTCCCCGTGTCCCACTGCACTCATTACCTGAGCCATTCCAGGAAAATGTTACTGGGCTGTCCTGGTGAGCACAGTAATCGCACAGAATTACACACAAACTGTTGGCTGTTTGGTCACCAGGAACTACTTTTTGAACAAGCGGGGGTTGTGTGCCTGTGAGGTTTGGCTAAGGTGTTACTGCGAAGCCATGTGGCTCCATCTTACCAAGTACTAGATCCAAATGTGTTGGAAGTGCGTGCGTGTGAGAGTCCGCCTCTTACCACATTTTAACCATCTGTTCATCAAGCACTGGTTTCATTTCGAAAATGGGGCCATGTTTGTGCTTTTGTGGGTGTTTTTTTTTTTTTTTTTTTTAAACTGTTTCACCTCGGCGGCTTCAAGACTTGTGGGAATTTTTTTCTGGTCACTTCCCGTAATTTTCTTGGTTCCTTGTTGATGGTTACAGTATCCAATAACACTCCACGCAGACGCCAATCTGGTGCTCAAGTCTCAAAAACCTGATCTGGTCACACTCCCTGTTACTATTATGAGTGAACTTGAGGCTGTGGCTATATATGGCTTGTAAGCAGTCATGTAATTGTGATCTCGGAAAGTAACCAGCACTGAAGTCTTTTAAACTACCTCTCAGTAGAGACTAGGTTTGAAATGTTAGAATTTTGTGTGTGATGCTAAATTTACACAATGACCGAAATGCCCAAACAAAACTGGTTCAAGATGTGTAATTAAAATGGGCGTTTGAGCACAGAAAATGTGATGCAAAAATAGGAACATTTTATAAATGGCACCCTTGTTTAGTTATATCTTGCCCCTCTGAAATTTAGATTACCATTCTGCATTTCCACAATTTTCTCAGTCTGTACCTGGAGGCGAGGTGGATTCTCGAGCATTGATTGTAGTTCTACTTTTGCAGCACATTGTGCATGTCCATTTTTAACTTTTTTTCATTCTGGGAATATGGGTGGCATCTTTGGCAAGGCCAGCATTTATTGCCCATCTCTAATTGCCGTTGAGAAGGTGGTGATGGGCCCTCTTCTTGAACCGCTGCAGTCTGTGTGCTCCGATGGTGCTGTTAGGTCGGGAGTTCCAGGATTTTGACTCAGCTTTCATCTGACTGTCACTAATTCAGCATTTCTCGCTCGCTTCCTGCTGGGATTCAGAATTGTGTGTTGGTGGTATACTGTGAGGTGTTAGGCCAGTGGTGACTGCAGTAACACTTCACACCTCATCCTAAACTAAGATAGTTGTAACGAGGGATAAGTTCTGTCTGCTGTGTACTGTTACTGTAGAGGTGTGAAATAATCAGCATTTCAGGAACATAATGTTAAAGAATCTAGAATAAATTAATTTATAGTCAGAAGTCGCTTATCCAAAGTTAACCGACCTGGCTGGACTGCTGAGCATGGCCTGTATGAATAATTCATTTGTTGTATTGTCTATCAGTTTCCACACTGAACTGGTATCAGTTAACGCAGTGCAGCACAGGAGTTAACATTGGATCAGTTATTGAATGATTCACTTATCCAAATAGGTGTATCTTCTGAAAGTATTTGGTTAAATGGTATCTGATTACACTTCTTAAAACTTATCATTCTGAAGTTGTGATCTGGCTACAAGTCTAGTCCAGCCATCTCCATGTTGAGATTCGGTTTTCCCATCCCCATGTGCCCTGCACAGTGAGCCTCGGCCCTTCCCCCGGTGCCCTGCACCGCGGGACCTCGGCCCTTCCCCCCGGTGTCCAGCACCGTGGGGCCTCGGCCCATCCCCTGATGTCCAGCACCGTGGGGCCTCGGCCCATCCCCTGCTGTCCAGCACCGTGGGGCCTCGGCCCTTCCCCCGGTGCCCTGCACCGTGGGGCCTCGGCCCATCCCCTGGTGTCCAGCACCGTGGGGCCTCGGCCCATCCCCTGCTGTCCAGCACCATGGGGCCTCGACCCTTCCCCTGGTGTCCAGCACCGTGGGGCCTCGACCCTTCCCCTGGTGTCCAGCACCGTGGGGCCTCGGCCCTTCCCCCGGTGCCCTGCACCGTGGGGCCTCGGCCCTTCCCCCGGTGTCCAGCACCGTGGGGCCTCGGCCCATCCCCTGATGTCCAGCACCGTGGGGCCTCGGCCCATCCCCTGGTGTCCAGCACCGTGGGGCCTCGGCCCTTCCCTGCGGTTTGTTAATAAAACAAATTAACAGGTAACCTGAGCCCTGAGAAAAGCAAAGCCTAGTCGATGACCCTGGTCTATGGTGCTGGTAAAAACCACCCTAGAAAATTGCTGATTTGCAGCACAGCAACAGTTGCTGTGAAAACACAACGCACTAAATTTGTGTAGTGAGATCTCTTAACACATTCGCGTATAATTTGAGGATGAATTTTAAAAACGTGCTACCTTTGAATTAACTAGTGTAGGTGTATGTCCAAAACATGGCCCCTGCACCCGTAGTTCCTCTTGTTTGAAGTATTTTTTTCAGACCTCCTCTCACCTCCATACCCCCGGCCAGTTTTCTCTCCTCCATTGCTGCAGGTCTGGCTCTTGCTGGGGTGGGTCTGATGGGCACAGGCCGCCCTCCCTGCCTTTCCCAAGTGATTATGCTTTATTTTTGAGCTTGAGTGTTTATCATTGGGCAGGCCCTTGCACTATGGAGGGCATCCTTATCGTTCCCTTTCTAAAAATAAATGTATGAGTGTACAATGAAGGTAGATTTCCAACAACACGGGTTAGATACTTCTGTATTAGATTGGGTATAATGTAATGTGTGTACAAATTGTGTAAAGTTTTATACATTTATAGATAGACATTTTAGTCTTAATCACTTGCTGTTATAATTGTATAATATGTACAAATTGAGAATAGTGGTCTTGTAGCATAAAGCAATGACAAGGTGGAAACCAGTCTCGTATTCTCTTATTAGAAAGAAGAAAGTGGGGGGTCTGGAAGCGCCACTAGGATCACTAACTCAGTATCAGATGGCCAGGTAGGGTGGAGATTATAAAGCTCTGTATAGTGAATGGGGTGGCACCTTGTATTGAAAATACTGCATTTTGCGATAACTATTGATATTGTGGCTAATGCTGATGGGAATTAATTCTGGCTCCTGGGGTTTCCTTCTGGCGATCTGAATTCCAAATGTCACCTTCCCCAATTGCCTGTGTACTGCACTGTGTGTGCATCAACTGATCACTTTATTGAATCAGCGTTAGAATATCGATATGTCATTCTAAATGAATCCGTAATTGGTGAAGTTTCCATAAATGTGCCACCCCTAGTATAGTGTAGTAGTTGGTTTGAGTTTGGTGTGTAGTCTATCAAAAACCCACCCATCCACTCACTGAACCCCCCTCAAACACAAAAACTGGGCATTCAGCTGAACAAATGGGGCATAGCAGATGCAGCATAATTCCCTCCTGAGCTGGCAAAGTAGGGGCAAGAGTAAGGTTGGAATCTGTGCCTTCTCTCGCATTGCTCCTCCACATTCAGCTTTAACACAATTGCTGGCTGTGGGATGAAATGAACTGTTCCTATTCCTGAGAGGGGGCTTTGAGTTGCTCTGAGGCAGTGCATTGACTGGTTCAGGCAAAGCCTGATTAAACTTGAACCTGTAGCTATTGCTGTGAGCTGGCCATCTTAACAGTGTTATGGGGTGTGATTTGCATAAAGCTTTTCCGTTTTAAAACTAAACTGTTTGTCCCAGTGAACCAATTAGAAACCTGAAGTTGGCCGTAAATAATGGCCATGTGATCGACTACAACATGCCTAAACTCTTACAGCTTCAGCTTGTATTCCATGGTGAAGGTTCTGGTTAAAAGAAGGTCCGTAAGTGCTGTTTGAATAGGAATACAGGGAAACATTTCAATTTAAATGATATTTGATTTGATTTTTTTGCACTTTCTAAGCCAGTTTCACGCTAAGTTCGGTACATTCAGGTTATTCCATTCAGATTGGTCTCCTCTACAATGATATGTTTGCAGTACCTTTGCTTCACCCGGTCAGTATCTGAGCCAACATTAATCCCTCAACCACAGACATTAAATGGTCATTTATGGGACCCTGCTGTGTGCAAATGGCTGCTGTGTTTGTTTACATAACAGTGACTACATTTCAAAAGTACTTCATTGCAGTAAAGCACATTGAAATGTCCTGAGGGCATAAAGAGCACTATATAAATCTCAGTTTTTATGTGTAAGGAAAATATTAAAACAGGTGACCCTTTATTTTCAGACATGACTTGTTATCGTACACATACCATTGCTGTGAACCTCTGCAGGATTGGCACCACCTGCCCCTTTAAGAGACTTTTGGTAACTTTCTCATTTCCATGTCATATCAGAGCACAGCCACCCTGTAACATGGCTGTCTTCAGTCCTTGTGACCAAAGGGGGCCAACAGCCCAAGGTTGAAGATTGAGAGCCATTTCTCCAACTGAACTGGCTCTCATGGCTAATCTATATAGGAGGCAAACTGCTACTTACCTTCCAGTTACACAAACGACTATAACAAAATTGTAGAAACAAACAGTGGCAAAAGCCAAAAGCACAGTAACTCCCAGGTGTCTCGTTGCTCAGACACAGCCATAGCTTACTCCAGCACCAGATGCGCAGTAGGAGAGGGTAAGAACTAGGGTATGTGGAAGACTGTTCCAAAACTGATCACTACACCTAAAAGGTGAACAATTGACCTTTCTTCTTCTGCTGTACTCCATGTACTATATACTACAGAATATAGCCCCCGCAAAGTTAGTGCTCATCAGGAGGATGGAGGACCTTTCTACTTGGGTCCGGGCTAGAGGTAAGCAGCAGTTAATTGAATTGGATATTGGTTTTTAACAGCAACGTTTAGACAATGTTTGGAATTACTATACAGACATGTACCTTTACCAGACCAGGTAGCAACTAGTGGAATGGCTTTTGACCATATCTTGGCAAGGGAGGGGGAAAGTGCTGCACTTGCTGAAAGGTTGCAGTACACATTGTTGGGTTGGCTGCAGGATAGCGATACTTTGAGAGGCCCTGAAAGCCTCTTTGTCCACCGCTGAGAAGCTCCTGACATCCACGTCGTGTTCAGACTAGTGCAATATGGTACAAGGATATTACTGTCAGCTGAGCCAAATTAAACTGGGCAGAAAAGTTGACTAATACGTAGTCTGATTGTTACCAGTTGCAAGGTTTATTGGTGCTATTGGGCAGGTATCCATTCAGCTGCCTCTGCCACTTCCCTTCCTTCCCCTAGCCCACTGGGCCAAACTTCCTCTAATGTTCCCCCTGCCCTAGCCCTGAACTCATATCTTTCTCCAGCTTCTCTCCGATCTCTCCGCGCTCATCTTGTCCATGAGACCCACCTCCTGCTCTCTCGACCCTATTCCCACCAAACTGCTGACCACCTAACTTCCTTTTCTGGCTCCCATGTTAGCTGACATTGTTAACGGTTCTCTCTCCTCGGGTACTGTCCCCCTCTCCCTCAAATCTGCCGTCATCACCTCTCCTCAAAAAACCAACCTTTGACCCCTCCGTCCTTGCAAACTACCGCCTCATCTCCAACCTCCCTTTCCTCTCCAGTCCTTGAACGTGTTGTCGCCTCCCAAATCCGCGCCCATCTTTCCCGCAATTCCATGTTTAAATCCCTCCAATCAGGTTTCCGCCCTTGCCAAAACGGCTCTCATCAAAGTCACAAAAGACATCCTTTGTGACTGTGACAAAGGTAACCTCCCGCCTCGTCCTTCTTGACCTCTCTGCAGCCTTTGACACGGTTGACCACTCCAACACCTCTCCACCATTGTCCAGCTGGGTGGGACTGCACTCGCCTGGTTCCATTCTTATCTATCTAATTGTAGCCAGAGAGTCACCTACAACGGCTTCTCTTCCCACTCCCACATCGTTACCTCTGGTGTCCCCCAGGATCTATCCTGGGCCCCTCCTATTTCTCATCTACATGTTGCCCCTTGGTGACATCATCCGAAAACACAGCCTCAGTTTCCACATGTACGCTGACGACACCTCACCACCTCTTCTCTCAACCCCTCCACGGTCTCTCAATTGTCAAACTGCTTGTCCGACATACAGTTCTGGATGAGCAGAAATTTTCTCCAATTAAATATTGGGAAGACCGAAGCCATTGTTTTCGGTCCCCGCCACAAACTCCGTTCACTAGCCACCGACTCCATCCCTCTCCCTAACATCTGTCTGAGGCTGAACCACACTGTTCACAACCTTGGTGTCATATTTGACCCTGAAATGAGCTTCCGACCACATATGCACAGCATAACAAAGACTGCCTATTTCCACCTCTGTAACATCGCCCGTCTCCGCCCCCGCCTCAGCTCATCTGCTGCTGAAACCCTCATCCATGCCTTTGTTACCTCTAGACTTGACTATTCCAACGCACTCCTGGCTGTCCTCCCACGTTCTACCCTACGTAAACTTGAGGTCATCAAATACTCGGCTGCCCGTGTCCTAACACGCATCAAGTCCCGTTCGCCTATCACCCCTGTGCCCGCTGACCTACATTGGCTCCCGGTTAAGCAGCACCTCGATTTCAAAATTCTCATCCTTGTGTTCAAATCCCTCCATGGCCTCACCCCTCCCTATCCCTGTAATCTCCTTCAGCCCCACAACCCCCCCCCCCCCCCCCGAGATATCTGTGCTCCTCTAATTCTGGGCGTGCCTTCTGTTGCCTAGGCCCTAAACTCTGGAATTCCCTGCCTAAACCTCTCTGCCCCGCTACCTTTCCTCCTTTAAGACGCTCCTTAAAACCAACCTCTTTGACCAAGCTTTTGGTCACCTGCCCTAATTTATCTTTGTGGTTTGGTGTCAAATGTTTTGTCTTGGAATACTCCTGTGAAGCACTTTGGGATGTTTTACTACGTTAAAGGCGCCATATAAATACAAGTTGTTGTTGTATCTGTTAAACTGGGGGCGCTACACCTTTGTTACAGACAGATAATGTGCCAGATATATTCTAAACCTGTCAAACAAGGTAATAGAGAAAAACAAGGTGTTGTTAAAGGTACAATTGGATACCATGGTGTCCCAGAGGAGTAAGGAACGATGGCCTAAGCAGGATTTATTTATCATGACTTTCCTTATGTTGTTGTAAATCTAATTGAGGACCACAGTTGCTCTGTCATAAGAAGCCAACATAATGATCTTCGCACAACACCATCTGCTGTACCTGCATCGTCAGAGACTTGGACCCGGATTGTTCCTAAAGACTTTCTGCAACTTTTTCCTCTTTCCCCAAAAACAAATGACTCCAAACGTTCAGCAGCGGTTGAATCTGTTGACATTTTAAGCATAGCCTCTTTTTGGTGAGATGTACATAATCCATTACCACCATTCATTAACGCACAGCACATTACTGCTGTTCAAACATTCCTCACAGCTGGTTTCTACAAGGATCATTATTGTCCCTGATGAGGTCTTTGGGAGCATGAACTAGGAAAACCTTCCACCTCCCAGCACCATCACCCATCACTTTGATGAGCACATAATGGATATTAAAAAAGGCAATGCAACTTGCCTAAGTGATGACTTTTAAATGTTAGACAAACAGAGCATAAAAGTTCTTGGTTCAATTAAAGATAACATTTCAAGGAACTTTTAAAGAGTGATTGACCTGGAATGCCCATTTGATGTGCGTAAGGCCTATGACGCAATGCTGCTGAAGTGTAATGGAAAACTCTGTCCCATCTGATGCTGAGCTGCATTGTTGTGTTGTGCAGTAATTTATGTCGCAATGTTGCCCTGCCTTCCTGCACAAGAAGGAACTTTGTACAAACACTCCTCTGATCTAGAGTATAGGTATTTGCTGAGAGGCTATTTTGGGTCTTTGGTCTTGATAATTGAATGCAGGAAGTTTTGAAAGAGACACCCTTCAGGGTTCAGCACGCAGACATTTATCTCCATGTGCTCCACCAGACTGCAGGATATTGATATTCCTCGAAACACAAGACTTGTGCCTTAAAGAGCGATGTCCATCATACAAGCTGCACAGCGTTCTCGTGTTCTACTTATCTTGCATTCCACCAAAAATGTAGGACGCCAGCAACTAATAACAGACCCGAGGTCTCAAAAATGCATCAGAACAACGAGGTTCACAGTGGAAATACTATCCTATACCCATCCCATGATGCCTCTGGGATTGGTTGTCTGCAGCCAATATTTCCATTGTTGTTTCCTGCATTTTGGAGTTATTTCTGCTTCACCAGGGTCTCTACCAAACTCAGAGTAACCAAAGTAGTTGACCTTGGAAATCAATGCACATTTGCCTGATAGACTGAGGTTCTGAGCGCATGCCCTTCAATCACTGCCAGTCCGTTTTCATAATCTTTCCCTTGTTGAACCTGTCACAAAGTGAGTGGTTAATCCATTTGTGAACATAGGGACGGGAGGAGGCCGCTCAGCCCCTCGAGCCTGTTCCGCTATTCAATCAGATCACGGCTGATCTGTACCTCAACTCCATTTCTCTGCCTTTGTTCCATATCCCTCGCTACCCTTACCCCAACAAAAACCTGTTGATCTCAGTCTTGAACATCGAAATTGGCCCCAGCATCCCCAGCCTTTTGGGGGAGGGGTGGGGGCGGATGAGTTCCAGATTTCCACTGCCCTTTGGAAAAAATGCTTCCTGATTTCACCCCTGAACAGCCTAGCTCCAATCTTAAGATTGTGCCCCCTTGTTCTAGATTCCCCCACCATTGGAAATAGTTTCTCTGTATCTACCCTATCGAATCTCTCTCATTTTAAACACCTTAATTAGATTATCCCTTGCCCCTCAGACTTCTAAACTCAAGGAATACAAGCCAGCTTTATGCCATATAACCCTTTATTAGTCTGGTGAATCTGCTCTGTACCCACTCCAGCACCAATATATCTTTCCTGAGGTTCGGTGCTCAAAATGGAATGCAATACTTCAGATGGGGTCTGACCATCACTTCCTCACTTTTGAATTCCAACCCCCTTGAGACGAAGACCATCCTTGCGTTGGTCCTTTTGTACCTGTGCACTAACCTTTAGTGATTTGTGTATATAGACACCTACAGCACTTTGCTCCTCCCAAGTTTCTAGTCTCTCACCATGGAGAAAATATTCCAATTTGACTTCCTTGGATCCAAAGTGGATGACCTCACACTTCCTCCACATTGAACTGCCTCTGCTGTAGCTTTGCCTACTCGCTTAGTCTACTTGTGTCCCATTGTAATTTAGATGCCCATCTTACTGTGCAATATTAGCTGATGTAGCGCTGATTAATTATATTTGACCATGGGCAGTGCGAGGATACAACCGTTCTTCTCCTGCCACCCCAGCAATCGAAGCGCCTCGAGTGTACTGGGGCTTGATGCTGGCGAGCATGTGGCACTGCCCGGCGGCCATGTTTGATGCTGGCGAATATTCCAGTTTTGTCGTTTAAAACAACGCCAAAGACGAGGCTGAAGCATTTGCAGCCACCTTCAGCCAGAAGTGCCGATTAGATGATCCATATCGGCCTCCTCCTGTGCTCCGCAGAATCCAGCCTTCAGCCAGTTCGATTCACTCACTCCGCGTGATAGAGAAAGGGCTAGATACAGCAAAGGTTCTGGGCCCCGACAACATCCCGGCTGTCGTGCTGAAGACTTGCGTTCCAGAACTGGCCACGCCTCTAGCCAAGCTGTTCCAGTACAGCTACAACACTGGCATCTCGTGGCACACGGGTGACTATATGTAAATGATCTGACCTGGATGCTACTAGGGCCATCCTAGTTACCAAGTTGAAATGATCTGTGGGCAAATATAGATGTATTGAAAGGAGGTTACCATCATCTAAGTTGCGTTCACACTGTTTTTCTAACAGGTGGGATCATGAGAGCTCAAGGGACACGTCTCTATTGTAACAGTTTGTGGGCAAATGGAGATGCTAAGCCTATCCCTGCTGGAACACAACAATACATCAGACTCCTGCAGCTTCAACTTGTAGTGCAATGTATGAATTCACATCAAAGTGGACTTTGCAGAGAACTGAACTACAATAGACCTGGCTGGCAAGGAGGGCACTGGTTATTTTGGAAAAACATTCCCAAGGAATGGAAGTACCAAGATGCATTCAAAAGGTTGTCTGAATTCTAGGTGCTTGGATGTTCGACCAGGTTGACGTCAGAATTAACAATTCTAAAACGCGTGTGTTCTGAGGCGATGCGTGTTTTCCCAGTCATCGAGCTTTTTATAGAACCTTTTTCCTGTGCCAACCAAACAGAGTGCAAACAGAATTAAAATGTTATCTGCTGTTAGTGACCAACTCCCAGCCTAGGGAGCAGTAATCTACAAGGACATTGAAACTTTTAAATTCACTGGTGTGGAAATCAGCTTGTTGAAATCCATATGGTTACATCCCCACATCTATGGATCTTTCTTGTCTTTCACATCTTCTAACAGGAAAATTTCCATAAAAGACTGGCTCCAAATACCTGGTCCACGCTGTCAAAGATACTACAGCTGTCGCTACATCTCCGCAGTAACAAATCACCCCATCTCTTGAAGGAGATGCTAAACCGAGGCCCTGTCATGTGCTCCAATGGAAGTAAAGGATCTACTGCATTATTTGAAGAGGAGCAGGGAGTTTATCCAGTAGCCTGGCTAATATTCCTCCCTTGATCAACACCACCAAAAACGGTGATCTGGCCATTCAATCATTTGTTCTATGTGGGACCTTGCTGCGCCCAAATGGACTGCCACGTTTGCCTGGATAACAATAGTGACCACTTCAAAAGTAATCCATTGGTTGTACAGTGTTTTGGGACGTCCCATGTAAGTGCTAAGGTGCTATATAAATGCAAGTCCTTTCTATTTTCTTAATGAGTTGCTTTCACCTGTGTAGGTTTGGGAACAAGTTCTCTTCTAAACTCAAGCCTCAGTGAGTTCAAACTTGTTGATTAGTGCAATTTCTCTAAACTACCAAAATTCAGTGTCACTGATGTCTTTGACATGAAAATGGTATTTCTAATTGCAGCCCCTTGATGTTCAGAGGATTGTTTCACTAATAATCCTTATACTCAATTCTTCAGAGGCAAAGCAGACGTAAGACTGTCTCCTGAATTGTAGCTGAAGGTAATTAAAGAATTTCATCTAAACCATGAAGCCGTCTGTTCACCCAGCTAAATTTTCAGAATGACTTTGGAAGAACGTTACCACTCGCTAAAATGACGGTAATACTTTTTTAAGGATGCATAATGCAACTGAAATGAACAAACAGAAATCTGAGCTACTGTTGGTGATTATTGTGAACACGAGGCCTGTGACACTGAAAGGCAAGCACCAGAGCCTTCCAGCAACCCAATGCACACTAGCAGCTTTCATTCGGCCACTCCTAGTTGACTCTGTTTGAACTCCTGTATACAAGGGAATAGAATCCCTGATAATTCCACCTGACTAGCACAGCCAACAGAAGCTGTTTATAAAGCATTGCTGGTACGTTCTCTGCAGTCTATATGGATTAATGCAGAATGTCAAGGAGCTTTGAGCTGTTCTTACACTCTGGAATATCCATGGCCTGGCTCTACAGCAGCGACTTGTGGTGTTCCAGCCATGATCTTGTAGAGAGCTAAAAGGACCATTTCTTCAGCTACCGCTTAGTCATGGAAAGGGACTCTGTCACTCCGAAAGTGGCACAAAGAAAGGATGTTATCAGCATTTTGTTCCTTCTTAAAACTGGCTGAGTTGGAGAACATCAGAGCTTGCAGGTTCTCCACCACCTCTTGTATGAGCACACCGCATTTCTTGGTTGATGTGCAAAACTGCACCCAAAATAACATTTCAAACTGTATTCCGGCCCCCCCCCCCCCCACAACAGCATCACAAAAATCTGAGACGGAACACAGTGGATGTGAACAATTTACCTCTCCCGCTATGTAATGAGAACAAAAGGCGGCGTAGGGAATGGATTTAGAAGTTTGTAACCTGGCAAGACAGATGGCCATCACAGCGTCAATAGCTCCTGTGTTCTCCAAACCATTTGCATCAAGTAGCATTTATAGAGCAGCTACATGGATTCACCCTAACACTGACCAAGCGTTTCTATTTTGATTTGCCTACAGGAGATTATACAGTTTGCAGGCATTTGCCAGTTTCTCTTTATCTTCAGGCCTGTTCCCAACTCCACCCTTCTTAAAAAAAAAAAGGCTTTACTTTTTGAGTGGGACTTGCCGTGTTGTAGATAATGAACAACTGAAGGGTTACTCACCAGGAGGTCCCCATTCAGCACTTTGTATTCTTTACTTGTGTTAATTGTGTAATGCAACTCTGTGTACAAATGCACAACATTATTCAAACGTTGCTGTTTGTCATCCAGCTATTCTTAAAAGGGGGAACAAAAACAACATTAACCTTTTAACAACTTTTTTGAGAGGAAATTTTGGGTGTTTTTTTTTAACTTCAACTTGTGGCTTTGGCCCGAAAGAGCTCTTGTAATGGCTGTAGGGAAAGAAAATTGTATGCTTGAGACTGATCAAGTTTCTTAAAGTGGCTCGTTAGCTAGCTTTACCTATAATGGGCCTGTATGCTTGAAATTCATCTTGTTCAAAAGTGGGTTACGGAGCCTGGAGTGGTGAGTAATATATCTTTACTGAGAGTCAAGGTGGCATCTTTCTCCTGTCTCTCTTTTCAACAAGGGATTTCCAAGATACTGTTTATCCACTGTTAGCAGATGTTTCATTAGAAATATGCGCACCCTGTTGAAAAAATTCAAGAATCTTTTGATTAAAATTGTGTGTTGCGCAGGCGAAGCTGAGTGACGTCCCAAGCCACCAATATCCATTTCCACTTCAAGCTTTACAATTAATCATTGCGTGCATCCACATTGGCATACTCCGTTCTTTTAAGAAGGTGGTCTTCTGCTATTTCTTACAGGGTTGTCTTTGCTACCGTATCTCTTATTTTCTTCATAAGCAGGGCAGATTTGTATTCTGTGTGAGTAACCATGTTGTGGAGCAGTGCAAATACTGTAGGAAGTGCCTGCACATTTGAAATACTGAATTAGTCTGAGTGGCAGTAATTTGGAATTATGATAAATGGATTAGGATTGTTTCTCGGTAGTAATCTGGTCATTGTGCTTCCAGTTCAATAATCACCTTGACTGTCCTCTCTAATTCATTCGACAGGTCTGTTTGCTGCATTGATCCGGTTAACCCTTTATTTGCTACTTGGGATTGTATTTATTAATAATTATGTTGGGTAACTGGTTTCGGATTGACTAAACATTTGAGAATCCAAGATAAAATAGCATTTTAATCAATCTTAAACCAGTTATCCAACATAAAGTGTAGCAGTCAGGTGGAGCATGATTGACTGAATTTAATGCAGATGGTCACTAAATTAGCCTGGTGTTCAGGATAACTATGAGCTGCTACTTAATGCTCTTCCCAAAAAGCATTGCTTTTCCAAATGTCATCTTTCCACATTACAAGATAATTATATTTGATTTTGATATGTGTGGCACTGACCTAATAATACATTGTGGAGTCCACGGTGTGAGATGCCAATGTGCAATATCTTGCATTCACCAAGTTGCTATTTTCCAGATCTAGCAATGCCAACATCAGTTGAAGACACGTAGTGCCAGTGGCCCAAAATTCAACAGGGTGTGCATATTCTTAATGAAACATCTGCTAACAGTGGATAATCAACAGATTGGAAAAATGCCAAAACCTTTTTCCAGTAACCCAGTGCCCATGGGAAGTCTAAGATTGTAGACTTGGGGTAAAGTGAACCACCAAAGCCACAATACAGACTCAGAATATCACAAATTATCAGATGTATTGGGCAAACAAGTGAGGCAAACTGACACTTGCAACTGTCACGGATATCAACATGGAAACTAACATACCCTCCCACTCTGCCCCCATATCCCTCTATTCCCTTCTCCCTCATGAATGTATCAATGCTTCAACCACTCCGTGACATCAAGGTCAACATTCTCTCCACTCTGTGTAAAAATAATTCCTCCTAATTTCTTTATTTGGTCAGTTAGTGGCGATCTTATATTTGTGGCTCCATGTTCTGCACTAACCCAGAGGGGAACAGTTTCTCCACACAAAGCCCTTGGTCAGGTCTCCTCTTAGTCTTCTGTTTTCCAGAGAAAAGAGCCCACGCATTCTCAATTTTTACTGATCGTTATGTGAGGGTGATGTACTGATAAGATCTAGCAAATGATGCTTTGAGATCAGGAGGGTTATGTATTTTATTTCTGCTGCTTCATTCCTAGGAGGATGGTATTGGCACCCATCCTCAACCTTTGGAATCTGAACAAATTCCTCAAGAAACAAACATTCAAAATGGAAGTAGAAAAGTCTTCGAGCCCAGATGGTATCTGTCCCGGAATGCTGAAGGAGACAGCAGAGGCACTAACCATAATTTTCAAGATCTTTGCAACTAAAGGACTGTGGGTGGGGAATCTTACACAACTGTTCAACAAATGGGAAAGGTATAAGCCAGGAAGTTGTTGGTCAGTTAGACTTGCCTCGGCTGTAGATAAACCGCTAGAGTCCTTAATACAGGATGAGATTAGAGAGCGCCCGAGGAAGGCATGAGCTAGCAGGGGCAGGGACTGCTTGATTAATTGATTAGAATTTTATTAAGACATTTCATTGTGTAGATGAGAGTTTATAATGGATGTTTTATGTATTGATATTCAGATGTTTTTTGATAGGAGCCCCATTATTAAAATGAACACACATGATATTAAATAGGATTTAGCCACATGGTTAGACATGATTGGGGACAGGAAGCAGAAGTAGGGTGAATGGATGATTTTTGATTTGATGGGATGTCGGTAGTGGTTGTGCCAGATACTGTTCTGGGACAGTTTGTTTTCCATTTATATAAATGACTTGGACATAGCCATTATATGGAAGTTTGCTGATGCAGATTAAGAGCTTGGCGAACTGAAGATGGATGCAAGTGATTTCAGGAGCAATAAAAAGGATAAGGAGTGGGCAGATCGGGGCAGTTCACCGCAGAGAAATGTGAAGGTGAAAGGAAGCGCGTTTTAAAGGAGAAGACTCTTCAGAGTGGGGGAACAGATCTACGGACGAGGATGCATTGTTCTTTAAAGGTGTTAAATGATCATTAAAAGACAAATGGGATCTTGATGTTTGAACATTCAACATAAAAACAAAAAAATGACACATACCTCCCCCCTTCCCACTGTCCAGGTCCCCAAACACCCCTTTCAGGTGAAACAGCGATTTACTTGTACTTCTTGCAATCTACTATACTGTATTCGCTGCTCACGATCTGGTCTCCTCTACATTGGGGAGACCAAACGCAGATTGGGTGACCGCTTTGCGGAACACCTCCGTTCAGTCCGTAAGGGGGACCCCGAGCTCCCGGTGGCCTGTCACTTTAATTCACCGCCCCATTCCCACTCGGACCTCACCGTCCTCGGCCTCTTGCATTGTTCCACGGAAGCTGAGCGTAAGCTCGAGGAACAGCACCTCATCTTTCGATTAGGCACTCTACAGCCCTCTGGACTCGAGATAGAGTTCAACAATTTCAGATCATAACCTCGGCCCTATCACATATATATATTTTCTTTTTTTTATCCACAATTTTTTTTTGTTTTTTCTTCCCTTCCCTTCAGCTGTCCTTCATTCTGCCAGCGCAATTCACACCCCATCTAGAGCCAGCCTTTGTTCCTCAACCTGCCCCATTACCACCTCCCCTAGCCTTGAATATCTCTTAATGTCTCTTAATCTCTCCTGCTTTCTATCCTATCACTGACCTTCCCTTTTCGTTCTTTCATCCCCTCCCCCTTTTCCCAGCCCCTAAACTTGCTTTCCATTTCCTGCTTTTTTTCCAGTTCTGACGAAGGGTCATCGACCTGAAACGTTAACTCTGTTTCTCTCTCCACCGATGCTGCCTGGCCTGCTGAGTTTTTCCAGCGTTTCCTGTTGTTATTTCGAATTTCCAGCATCCGCAGTATTTTGCTATCGTAAGCACTAGTGTACTGAGGAAGTTTATCTGTTGAGTTTACTGTGTGCAGTTCTGGACATCCCATTCCATGGAAAGGGGACAGCAAAGATTCGCTAGAATTATACATGGCATGATGGATTATAGTTATGATGAGAGAACATAAATAGGAGCAGGAGTAGGCCATTCGGCCCCTCGAGCCTGCTCTGGCATTCAATAAGATCATGGCTGATCTAATCTTGGCCTCATCTCCGCTTTCCTGCACTATCCCCATATCCGTTGATTCCCTTAATATCCAAAAATCTATCGATCTCTGTCTTGAATATACTCAATGACTGAGCCTGCACAGCCCTCTGGGGTAGAGAATTCCAAAGATTTCTCCAGAGAGGTTATAGCTGTGAAGAAAATTATGATGTTTTTTCACGGAAACAGGAGGTTAAGGGTAATCTAATAGAGGTTTTCAAGATTATGAAAAATTTTGCAACAGTAAATATTTCTACTGGTTAGTGAATCAGTAACGAGGGGGCATAGGTTGGGGATTATCACTCAAACGCAGAGGGCAACTGGAAGAAATGTTTTCAAAGGGTTAGAAGAACATGGACAACTTCACATGGCTATTGAGGCAGAGACTAGAACATCATTTAAGTACTCAAAGGAAGGATATAAAAGGATAATAGGAAAGGGGATAGGATCGGGTAGACTACCAGTTGAAGAGCTAGCAGTTTGTGGGCTGAATGGCCTCCTTCCATTTTGTCATTTGTGATTACCTATCATTGAGGTGGTGTCCTACACAGGAGCCATCAGTCTCAGAGGCACAGTTTCTTTCTAGCTGTCAAGGAGTGACAATGTAAAGCTTTTATTATTTCCAGTACTGTTCATTTAATAGAAGGTGCAGTTTTTCAGCATTGCCGTTGCTTTTGGTTAAGTACTTGTAGGTGATGAGTGCTCACTTCAAATTCTAGACACAGCCCAATGGCTGACTCATCCGATGGCAGACAGCGTCAACCTATAGAACAGTGCCTCTGACCGTGTGAAGTGTTTACTGACCTTCTCTTCATGGTGTGGAGAAATCACCAATCCCACTTGTCTGGGGCATTGGAGACCGATTTCACATTACAAGGAGGAGTTCTAATCCGAGAGGACAATGCCCACAATATTGAGGATTTGCTCAGACTGATGCAGCCTCTGCATTGGTAATTCTAAGTTTAAAGTTGGCTTTGCTGCAGGACTGGGAACCTTGGACCAGTCATAAAGGGACAGCCAGCACTCAAAGTTCAGAGCAGAGTGGGCTGGAAAACATTTCATTTTGAAGTTGCTGTTGTATCCTCTTAATTCAGGAGTGAATTTCCAACCCAGAGGCAGCGCGTGTAACTCTCTGCATTATGAAAGGCACCACCAAAACCCAGCTATAACTGTCTCTGCTGGCTCCTTGTGTCTGGGTCAGTTGGATTTCAACAAAAAGATCTTTTAAAAAGAATCAAGGCACTCGTTACCTGAAGACGGGAGCAAAAACCAACTGCTTAACTGTAGACAGCTGCACCCAGTACACGGCTAGTTAGAAGTCTAGTACTAAGCCAATTACAAGTTGGGGGAGTTTTATTAACTGAGTCAATAGATGGCATGCTTATTTTAAAGTAACTCATCTTGAAGAACAAAGAATGGGTAGAGAGGATGCAAGTGCACCTTGTGCAGGGAGAGGGTGGGTCAGATGATCCCGTTGCGTGGGTATACTGAATATAGGTCAATGCGATCCTAGGAGTGTTGAGAGTAAAGGGATTGCAATATCAAACCTTTTCCAGAATAGTGAGGGGATCATGAATGGCACAAAACAAAACTACTCCTTCAAAAGGAGTTAACTTTGTCTCTACTAAACCCTTTCCCAGTATTTGGGTGGCTTTTTCAAGTGTCCATCACAGCAGTGATGCCCAAGCTTTGTCTTCATGGAACCGTGTTGGTGTGTACCGTGTAGTCTCGGGGCTGTGTCGGTGTGTACCGTGTAGTCTAGGGGCTGTCGGTGTGTACCGTGTATTCTCGGGGCCGTGTCGGTGTGCACCGTGTAGTCTCGGGGCTGTGTCGGTGTGTACCGTGTAGTCTAGGGGCTGTCGGTGTGTACCGTGTATTCTCGGGGCCGTGTCGGTGTGCACCGTGTAGTCTCGGGGCTGTGTCGGTGTGTACCGTGTAGTCTAGGGGCTGTCGGTGTGTACCGTGTATTCTCGGGGCCGTGTCGGTGTGCACCGTGTAGTCTCGGGGCTGACGGTGTGCACCGTGCAGTCTCGGGGCGGTGTCGGTGTGTACAGTGGAGTCTCGGGGCTGTCGGTGTGTACCGTGGAGTCAGCTGTCGGTGTGTACCATGTAGTCTCGGGGCTGTCGGTGTGTACAGTGGGGTCTCGGGGCTGTCGGTGTGTACCGTGTATTCTCGGGCCGTGTCGGTGTGCACCGTGTAGTCTCGGGGCTGTGTCGGTGTGTACCGTGTAGTCTAGGGGCTGTCGGTGTGTACCGTGTATTCTCGGGGCCGTGTCGGTGTGCACCGTGTAGTCTCGGGGCTGACGGTGTGTACCATGTAGTCTTGGGGCTGTCGGTGTGTACAGTGGAGTCTCGGGGCTGCCGGTGTGTACCGTGTAGTCTTGGGGCGGTGTCGGTGTACCGTGGAGTCTCGGGGCTGTCGGTGTGTACCGTGGAGTCTCGGGGCTGTCTCATTGGAACAGTAGATAGGAGCAGGAGTAGGCCATTCGGCCCCTCGAGCCTGCTCCGCCATTTAATGAGATCATGGCTGATCATCCAAATTCAGTACCCTGTCCCTGCCTTCTCCCCATATCCCTTGATCCCTTTAACCTTAAGAAATATATCTAACTCCTTCTTGAATATATTTAATAAGTTGGCCTCAACTGCCTTCTGTGGTAGAGAATTCCACAGGTTCACCACTCTCTGGGTGAAGAAATTCCTCCTCATCTCAGTCCTAAATGGCTTACCCCTTATCTTTAGACTGACCCCTGGTTCTGGACTCCTCCGCCATCGGGAACATCCTTCCTGCATCTAGTCTGTCTAGTCCTGTTAGAATTTTATAAGTTTCAATGAGATCCCCCCTCATTCTTCTAAACTCTAGCGAATATAAGCCTAATTGACTCAATCTCTCTTCATACGTCATTCCTGCCATCCCAGGTATCAGTCTGGTGAATCTTCACCGCACTCCCTCCATGGCAAGAACATCCTTCCTCAGATAATGCGACCAAAACTGCACGCAACACTCAAGGTGTGGTCTCACCAAGGCCCTGTACAACTGCAGCAAGACATCCTTGCTCCTGTACTCGAATCCTCTCGCTATGAAGGCCAACATACCATTTGCCTTCTTAACCGCCTGCTGCACCTGCATGCTTACCTTCAGCGACTGGTGCACAAGGACACCCAGGTCTCGTTGCACTTCCCCTTTTCCCAATCTATTGCCGTTCAGATAATCTGTCTTCCTGTTTTTGCCACCAAAGTGGATAACCTCGCATTTATCCACATTATACTTCATCCGCCCAATCACCCAACCTGTCCAAATCATACTGGAGTTTCTCTGCATTCTCCTCACAGCACACGCGCCCACCAGCTTTGTGTCGTCTGCAAACTTCGAGATATTACATCTAGTTCCCTCGTGTAGATCATTAATATATATTGTGAATAGCTGGGGTCCTACTACCGATCCCTGCGGTACCCCACTAGTCACTGCCTGCCACTCGGAAAAAGACCCGTTTATTCCAACTCTTTGCTTCCTGTCTGCCAACCAGTTCTCTATCCAAGTCAGTATCTTGCCCCCAATCCCATGTGCTTTAACTTTGCACGCCAATCTCTTATGCGGGACCTTATCAAAAGCCTTCTGAAAGTCCAAATACACCACATCCACTGGTTCTCCCTTATCTATTGTACCAGTTACATCCTCAAAAAATTCCAGTAGATTAGTCAAGCGTGATTTACCTTTTGTAAATCCATGTTGACTTTGTCTGATCCCGTCACTGTTTTCCAAGTGCTCTGCTATTACATCATCTATATATATAAAGCGGCTCTTCTGTCTGTCCCGATGTCTGTCTGTCTGTCCGTTCTCTACACGTTTGAAAGTTACAGAGCGTACCGACGCGCGCGTCGCCTCAAAAGAAAGCTTGCGATTCCGGACCGGTCATAGGCGTATTTACGTTTCGGCCGGACAAAAATCCCGCCCGCGGTATCCGAAAAACGTTCAGCCTTCCGCTCATTAGCATCTCATCAGCGACCATGTGACGTCGAGGTCGACCAATCGGACGGCGGGTTCCTTCCTACAGTTGAGTGTCGAGTGACTCGACGATTGACCAATCCTACGCTTCGGTGACCTGACCGGTCGACCAATCGGTGCGTGTGGGGGCGGGCCTTATCCTTCTGAACCAAGGTGAGTGGCCGCCATCTTGATTTTTCACAATTTTTTCCCCCACACTTTCTGTCTGTTAGGGACCTAAGGTAAATATTTTAATGATGTGTTAGGGAATTAAATAACAATTTAATAGCGGGGGGGAGAGCCTCGGCAAATCGCGGGGGGGGGGGGGGAGAGCCTCGGGAAATCGCGGGGGGGAGAGCCTCGGGAAATCGCGGGGGGGGGGGGGGGAGAGCCTCGGGAAATCGCGGGGGGGGGGAGAGCCTCGGGAAATCGCCGGGGGGGGGGGAGCCTCGGGAAATCGCGGGGGGCTCGCGCCGCCCGCACTGACCGCGCATGCGCCTCCCGCACTGACCGCGCATGCGCCGCCCACAGCGGCCGTCCATCAGCCGCGCGATACGCGGGGGACTTCAGCTCCGGACCTCAGGCGCTAGGCAGGGGGAGGGGCCGGAGAGAGGGACGGAGGGGAGGGGTGGGGGTGGGCGAGGGGAGGGAGGGAGGGAGACGGGAGGGGAGGGAGGGAGACAGGGGAGGGGGGGATAGGACAGGGAGAGGACATGACGGAGAGGGGGGACACACAGGGGCAGGGAGACCAAGTGCCCCAAAATTGCCCTCGCAACGCGGGGCTCCCCAGCTAGTCTTTTATAATGGACTCTAGCATTTTCCCCACTCCTCCCACCTTTTTTAAATAGTGGGGTTACATTAGCTACCCTCCAATCCATGGGAACTATTCCAGAGTTTATAGAATTTTGGAAGATGACCAGCAATGCATCTACTATTTCTAGAGCCACTTCCTTAAGTACCCTAGGATGTAGATCATCAGGCCCTGGGGATTTATCGGCCTTCAATCCCGTCAATTTCCCTAACACCATTTCCCTATAAATACTGATATCATTCAATTCATCCCTCTCATTAGACCCTGTGTTCCCCGAAATCTCTGGAAGGTTATTTGTGTCCTCCTTTGTGAAGACAGAACCAAAGTATGTATTTAATTGGTCTGCCATTTCTTTGTTCCCCATTATAAATTCCCCTGATTCTGACTGCAAGGGACCTACGCTTGACTTCACCAATCTTTTTCTCTTCACATATCTATAGAAGCTTTTACATTCAATTTTTATGTTCCTTGCAAGCTTACTCTCATATTCTATTTCCCCCCTCTTAATTAATCCCTTTGTCCTCCTTTGCTGAATCCTAAACTGCTCCCAACCCTCAGGTTTGCTGCTTTTTCTGGCCAATTTATATGTCCTCTCCTTGGATCTTATGCTATCCCTAATTTCCCTTTTTAGCCACAGTTGAGTCACCTTTTTTACTTTATTTTTATGCAAAGCAGGGATGAACAAATTCTGTCGTTCATCCATGCAATCTTTAAATGTTTGCCATTGCCTATCCACCGTCAACCCTTTAAGTAACGTTGCGCAATCCATCCTAGCCAACTCGCACCTCATACTATCGTAGTTTCCTTTATTTAAATTCAGGACCCTTGTCTCTGAGTCAACTACTTCGCTCTCCATCATATTATGATCGCTCCTCCCCAAGGGGCCTCGCACAACAACATTGCTAATTAATCTTTTCTCATTACATAATACCCAGCCTAAGATGGCCTGATCTCTAGTTGGTTCCTCGACATATTGGTCCAGGAAACCATCCCGTATACACTCTAGGAATTCCTCCTCCACAGTATTGTTACTAATTTGGTTAGCCCAATCTATATGTAGATTAAAGTCACCCATGATAACTGTTGTGCCCTTACTGCACGCGTCTCTAATTTCCCGTTTAATGCCATCCCCAACCTCAGCATTACTGTTTGGGGGTCTGTATGCGATTCCCACTAACGTTTTCTGCCCCATGGTATTTCTCAGCTCTACCCATACAGATTCCACATCATCAGAGCTAATATCCTTCCTTAACCAGCAATGCTACCCCACCTCCTTTTCCTTTTTGCCTGTCCTTCCTGAATATTGAATACCCCTGGATGTTGAATTCCCAGCCTTGGTCACCCTGGAGCCATGTCTCCGTAATTCCAATTACATCATATCCAATTACATCTATTTGTGCAGCTAATTCATCCACCTTATTACGAATGCTCCTCGCATTAAGACACAAAGCCTTCAGGCTTGTTTTATTAACACTTAGTCCTTTTAGAATTATTATTTACTGTAGCCCTGTTTGATTTACACCCTTGATTTCTCTGCCTTCCACTTTTGCTTTTCTCCTTCCTGTCTTTTGTTTCTATCCTTGCTCCCCTTTCCTCTGTCTCCCTGCACAGGTTCCCAACCCCCTGGCATTTTAGTATAAACCCTCCCCAACAGCACTAGCAAACACCCCCCCCCCCCCCCCCCCAGGAGATTGGTCCCGGTCCCGCCCAGGTGCAAACCGTCCAGTTTGTACTGGTCCCACCTCCCCAAGAACCGGTTCCAATGTCCCAGGAATTTGAATCCTTCCCCCTTGCACCATTCCTCTAGCCACGTATTCATCTGAAATATCCTTCTATTTCTACTCTGACTAGCACGTGGCACTGGTAGCAATCCTGAGATTACTACCTTTTGAGGTCCTATTTTTTAATTTACCTCCTAACTCCCTATATTCAGCTTTTAGGACCTCATCCTCTTTTTTTACCTATATCGTTGGTACTTATATGCACCACGACAACTAGTTGTTCACCCTCCCCCTCCAGAATGCCCTGCAGCCGCCCCAAGACATCCTTGACCCTTGCACCAGGGAGGCAACATACCATCCTGGAATCTCGTTTGCGGCCACAGAAACGCCCGTCTATTCCCCTTACAATAGAATCCCCCATCACCATCGCTGTCCCAGTCTTTTTCCTCCCGTCCTGTGCAGCAGAACCACCCATGGTGCCAGGAAGTTGCCTGTTGCTGCCTTCCCCCGTGGAGTCCCGGGGCTGTCGGTGTGCGCCGCGGAGTCCCGGGGCTGTCGGTGTGCGCCGCGGAGTCCCGGGGCTGTCGGTGTGCGCCGCGGAGTCCCGGGGCTGTCGGTGTGCGCCGCGGAGTCCCGGGGCTGTCGGTGTGCGCCGCGGAGTCCCGGGGCTGTCGGTGTGCGCCGCGGAGTCCCGGGGCTGTCGGTGTGCGCCGCGGAGTCCCGGGGCTGTCGGTGTGCGCCGCGGAGTCCCGGGGCTGTCGGTGTGCGCCGCGGAGTCCCGGGGCTGTCGGTGTGCGCCGCGGAGTCCCGGGGCTGTCGGTGTGCGCCGCGGAGTCCCGGGGCTGTCGGTGTGCGCCGCGGAGTCCCGGGGCTGTCGGTGTGCGCCGCGGAGTCCCGGGGCTGTCGGTGTGCGCCGCGGAGTCCCGGGGCTGTCGGTGTGCGCCGCGGAGTCCCGGGGCTGTCGGTGTGCGCCGCGGAGTCCCGGGGCTGTCGGTGTGCGCCGCGGAGTCCCGGGGCTGTCGGTGTGCGCCGCGGAGTCCCGGGGCTGTCGGTGTGCGCCGCGGAGTCCCGGGGCTGTCGGTGTGCGCCGCGGAGTCCCGGGGCTGTCGGTGTGCGCCGCGGAGTCCCGGGGCTGTCGGTGTGCGCCGCGGAGTCCCGGGGCTGTCGGTGTGCGCCGCGGAGTCCCGGGGCTGTCGGTGTGCGCCGCGGAGTCCCGGGGCTGTCGGTGTGCGCCGCGGAGTCCCGGGGCTGTCGGTGTGCGCCGCGGAGTCCCGGGGCTGTCGGTGTGCGCCGCGGAGTCCCGGGGCTGTCGGTGTGCGCCGCGGAGTCCCGGGGCTGTCGGTGTGCGCCGCGGAGTCCCGGGGCTGTCGGTGTGCGCCGCGGAGTCCCGGGGCTGTCGGTGTGCGCCGCGGAGTCCCGGGGCTGTCGGTGTGCGCCGCGGAGTCCCGGGGCTGTCGGTGTGCGCCGCGGAGTCCCGGGGCTGTCGGTGTGCGCCGCGGAGTCCCGGGGCTGTCGGTGTGCGCCGCGGAGTCCCGGGGCTGTCGGTGTGCGCCGCGGAGTCCCGGGGCTGTCGGTGTGCGCCGCGGAGTCCCGGGGCTGTCGGTGTGCGCCGCGGAGTCCCGGGGCTGTCGGTGTGCGCCGCGGAGTCCCGGGGCTGTCGGTGTGCGCCGCGGAGTCCCGGGGCTGTCGGTGTGCGCCGCGGAGTCCCGGGGCTGTCGGTGTGCGCCGCGGAGTCCCGGGGCTGTCGGTGTGCGCCGCGGAGTCCCGGGGCTGTCGGTGTGCGCCGCGGAGTCCCGGGGCTGTCTGTGTGCGCGCCGCCTAGTCTCGGGGCTGTGTACCGTGGAGCCACCTATATATAATAATATAAATATCCATTCCCACAAATTTGTCTAGATTTCCAGGTCCGGACACTAACCGATCTTGGTGTTCTGCTTTAGGATTTATTTACCAGTGAAACATTGTTAATGGATTCAAACAGGGCAAAGCAACAAATGAGAAATAACCGCAAATAGACTGAGCAGCCCGTGCTTCGAGGGCTGCACAACACATGGGCCATGCATTGGGTCCCTAGGTTAGAGTTTTGCTGTATTTCAGCAAAGTGGTTGCACGTGTCTTAACGTTGTTGAAATGTTCTCGGATGCTGTTTATGTCTGATGATGACACTGGCAATCTTCTTTTAATTTCTTGTTTCTTGCAGTACTTCACAGGTTTGGAGTGTGGACACAAATTCTGTATGCAGTGCTGGAATGAATACTTAACTACAAAGATCATAGAGGAAGGTATGGGGCAGGTATGTATCCACTCCGCTGTATTTGTTCCATTTCCACAGTTCAGGAACTGATCTATTTGTGTGGGTGTGACTGCATTGGTGAACTCACTTGTTTTGCACCTCTTTGCAGACTATATCCTGCCCAGCTCATGGCTGTGATATCCTAGTTGATGACAACACAGTTATGTAAGTATTGTTTTAATAGCTGAAAATTGTTTCTATATGCGCAAGCAGTTGAGGATAAGGCAGAGTCACTAAAGATTCTAGTTCTGGGGTGAATGACTAGGACTGCGTTGAAATGTAATGGTGTGAAATTTTTGTACTGCATCCACTTGAACTGTGAGAAACACCAAGCACTAGTTCCAGGTATTGTCTGTCCAAATTTAGATTGTGCCTGGGAGAGTATTTTGTTGTGTGCTAGGGTGCAATACTGGTGCTTGCAGTCCTTGTCACTGGCGCTGGTAGTGGCAGGAGCAATTGGAGATGGTAAATTAAGAGAATCTTAATATTAAATTGTAGTGACTTAAGTATGATGTTTTTGCCATAGCATATTGGTACCAACACTCAATAAACCAGAGTAACAACCAACGCAGTTGCAATGGTCACATAAAAAACTTCGAAACCAGTGAGAATACAGTTAGCGATTCTTGTAATTGGAGGTCACAGTAAGTGCTTTCTGTGTGGGGGCAGAGTTGGTGGTTGGGAAGAGCGAGGATGGTTATTCTTTGTTAAAATGTAGAGACTGGTGACTGCAGCTTGCCTTAATATGCTTCTGTAATTTCTCTTTTTAATATTCCTTTACCTCAGTGGTTGCATGCTGTCTTAAACACCTCCACTCACCTAAACATTACTTAACTTCACTAGTAACCTTATGGTAATATATGAAATTTTGTGTTAAGTAAGAAAGTGCTTGCATTTATATAGCGTCTATCACGAGCTCAGGACGTCCCAAAGCGCTTTACTGCCAATGACATGTAGTCACTGTTGTAATGTAGGAAACACAACAGACAATTTGTGCACAGCAAGGTCCCACAAACAGCAATGTGATAATGACCAGATCATCTGTTTGTGATAATTGGTTGAGGGATAAATATTGGCCAGAACACCAGGGAGAACTCCCCTGCTCTTCAAAATAGTGCCATGAGTTCTTTTACATCCACCTGAGAGGACAGAAGGGGCCTCAGTTTAATGTCTCATCCGAAAACAGCCCCTCCGACAGTGTGGCGCTCCTTCAGTACTGACCCTCCGACAGTGCGGCGCTCCCTCAGTACTGCCCCTCCGACTGTGCAGCGCTCCCTCAGTACTGCCCCTCCGACAGTGCGGCGCTCCCTCAGTACTGCCCCTCCGACAGTGCAGCGCTCCCTCAGTACTGCCCCTCCAACAGTGCAGGACAGTGCGGCGCTCCCTCAGTACTGCCCCTCCGACAGTGAGGTGCTCCCTCAGTACTGCCCCTCCGACAGTGCAGGACAGTGCGACGCTCCCTCATTACTGCCCCTCCGACAGTGAGGAGCTCCCTCAGTACTGCCCCTCCGACGGTGCAGTGCTCCCTCAGTACTGCCTCTCCGACAGTGAGGTGCTCCCTCAGTACTGCCCCTCCGACAGTGCAGGACAGTGCGGCGCTCCCTCATTACTGCCCCTCCGACAGTGAGGCGCTCCCTCAGTACTGCCCCTCCGACAGTGAGGAGCTCCCTCAGTACTGCCCCTCCGACAGTGCAGGACAGTGCGGCGCTCCCTCATTACTGCCCCTCCGACAGTGAGGCGCTCCCTCAGTACTGCCCCTCCGACAGTGAGGAGCTCCCTCAGTACTGCCCCTCCGACAGTGCGGCGCTCCCTCAGTACTGCCCCTCCGACTGTGCAGCGCTCCCTCAGTACTGCCCCTCCGACAGTGCGGCGCTCCCTCAGTACTGCCCCTCGGACAGTGCGGCGCTCCCTCAGCACTGCCCCTCGGACAGTGAGGCGCTCCCTCAGTACCACCCTGCAGAGTTAGTGTGGAGTTTGTGCTGAAAGGTATTGCAGCTGTCAAGTCCATCCCTCACACTGGGATTTGACCAGTCTTGCACTTCATGGAAATGCTAACTTGGTGGTTTTTTCACATTTGTCACAGCCCACCATCTGCTCTAGTTACCGCAATATTGTAGCGCAAAAGATGTGGATTTGATCCCACTTCCAGACTTGAGCCCAGTCTAAGCTGGCACTCCAGGGCAGCACTGAGAATTTTGAGTTGTCAGTGGTGCAGTCCCTTGTGATGAAATGGGAAAGTGAGTCTGTCTGTTGGTGTGGGTATTAAAATTCCCTTTTTGAAGAGGTGTTCTCCCAGTGGCAGTTACTTAGCACCAAAAGGAGCGGATTAGGGGGGAGTCAGTGTTTGTAAGATCTTGCTGTGCCCAGAAACGGCTGCTACATTTAGCTCCATAATAAAAGGAATTCATTGAATGTGAGGTATTTGAGAGCCACGGTGAGCTGCTGTATAAATGCTATTGGTCTTTGTAATATAGCACAGGCATTCGTACAGTCACTCTTGACTGGCTGGACCCTTGAAACTTGTTTCTGTCCAATGGCTTTATTCCATTTATCCATTAGGAGAAAAACCTCTTTAACCATCGCTATTGGAGGTTTAGAGGGGTTCTGTATCATTTATTGGGTATTTAGTTGAAACTGTTCTTGTGGGTTTGCAGAGTATAAACAGTTAATGGGCCGTGTATTGGGAAATGACTTCCATACGGTACCATCTGGGTCATAGCACCAAGTGCATCTGCAATACAGATCTTAATGACCACAGTTAAAGAGTCTTGCTCATAAACAAGCAAACTGTCTCTTGCTGACTGCTACAAATCATCTTTCACAGATGGAACCCTGGTTTTGTTGGTTTATTTTTCTGTGGGGACTATTGTGTTGGTGGGGATGTATGGTTTAGGATGAACTGAGCCATTTTGGTACAATATCTGTCAATGTTACAAGGAGTGAAGTTTTGCTGACACTGCAGAGTTATGTGAAGATCACATTTTACTAGTTATTCAATAGCAGCTTTGATCCAAGCAAGACTGAGATTAATTTATTTTGCTGTGAGTTTGACAAACTATACTGCATGCTTTGTTCCTCACTCACGCCTGCCACTTCCCACCATCTCAGATTTACTTTGCATTCCGGTCCCCTTGTAATTCCTGCAGTTTCTGAAAATGGTTTCCTCATATTCGAACGTGACCTGGCATTTCCAGCTAGGAAGGGAGCTTACTGTAAAAGAGCTGCTTACAGTAAATGCCACTGATTTTGATGCGCTACCAACCCATGAGAGTCTGCAGAATCCAAAAACACTAATCCCCAAGCATTACACTTGACTTTGATGCTGAGGAAAACATTGAACACCCTTTATAAAGCTTGACTAACAGGGAAGATGGTGTTCGTTTCAAAGAGGACTCGATAACCTGGGTGATGTTGGAGCGTTAACACCAAGAGTTGTTTTTCTCAGTATCACCTCTGGTAATGGGTGAGCTTCAGGGCTAATCCCTTCATGCGATGAATGCTCATTCTTGGCTTTTCTCTTGTTCTTATAGCATTTACAACACAGAAACAGGCCATTCGGCCCAACTGGTCTATGCCGGTGTTTATGCTCCACACAAGCCTCCTATCAGAATAACCTATTCCTTTCTCCCTCGTGTGTTTATCCAGTGTTCCACATATATGCTGGCCATGGTTTTTTCCTCAACATCACCATCGTATAACTTAAATGGATATAATTCCTGTGGCTCCCATTTCTTTTACAAAGTGAGGATGGGCAGCCACTTAGTTCCGATTGATTTGTGATTTCAGTGTACTTGATTTGTATACAAGCTGACAACCATTTCATTTCAGCATGTCCTGTTTACACAAGGTTCGTGTTAATGACGGCCATGCAGCCTTTTCATTTGCCCTGAAGTGTGTTGTGTTGTTGTCATGGAGCCGTGTTTCAGCTCCAGTGACAAATCTGCAAATTGGGTTTGTTTTTGGAGAACTGTAATCATAGAATGGTTACAGCACGGAAGGCGGCCATTCGGCCCATCGAGCCCGCGCCGAATCTCGGCTAGTCCCACTCCCCTGCCCTTTCCCCGTAGCCCTGCAAATATTTTTCTTTCAGATACTTATCCAACTCCCTTTTGAAAGATAAGATTGAATCTGCCTCCACCGCCCTTTCAGGCAGTGCATTCCAGATCCTAACCACTGGCTGCGTAAAAAAGTTACTTCTTCCGTCGCCTTTGGTTCTTCTGCCAGTCACCTTAAATCTGTGTCCTCTGGTTCTCGACCCATCTACCAATGGGAACAGTTACATAGAAACATAGAAGATAGGAGCAGGAGTAGGCCATTCGGCCCCTCGAGCCTGCTCCGCCATTCAATGAGATCATGGCTGATCATCCAAATTCAGTACCCTGTCCCTGCTTTCTCCCCATATCCCTTGATACCTTTAGCCTTAAGAAATATATCCAACTCCTTCTTGAATATATTTAATGAATTGGCCTCTACTGCCTTCTTTGGCAGAGAATTCCACAGGTTCACCACTCTCTGGGTGAAGAAATTCCTCCTCATTTCAGTCCTAAATGACTTACCCCTTATCCTTAGACTGTGACCCCTGGTTCTGGACTACCCGACCATCGGGAACATCCTTCCAGCATCTAGTCTGTCTCGATGATCCCCTCTCATTCTTCTAAACTCCAGCGAGTACAAGCCCAATCGACCCAACCTCTCCTCATACGTCATTCCTGCCATCCCAGGTATCAGCCTGGTGAATCTTCGCTGCACTCCCCCCATGGCAAGAACATCCTTCCTCAGATAAGGCGACCAAAACTGCACAGAATACTCAAGATGTGGTCTCACCAAGGCCCTGTACAACTGTAGCAAGACATCCTTGTTCCCGTACTCAAACCCTCTCGCTACGAAGGCCAACATACCATTTGCCTTCTTAACCGCCTGCTGCACCTGCATGCTTACTTTCAGCGACTGGTGCACAAGGACACCCAGGTCTCGTTGCACTTCCCCTTCTCCCAATCTATTGCCATTCAGATAATTTTATTCTGCTCTGTCTAGACCCCTCATGATTTTGAACACCTCTATCAAATCTCCTCTCAATCTTCTCTGCTCCAAGGAGATCAGCCCCAGCTTCTCCAGTCTATCCATGTAACTGAAGTCCCTCATCCCTGGAATCATTCTCGTGAATCTTTTCTGCAACTTCTCTAAGGCCTTCACATCCTTCCTAAAGTGCGGTGCCCAGAATTGAACACAGTACTCCAGTTGGGGCCGAATCAGTGTTTTATATAGGTTTATCATAATTTCCACACTTTTGCACTCTATACCACTATTTATGAAGCCCAGGATCCCGTAAGCCTTTTTAACTGCTTTCTCAAACTGCCCTGCCACCTTCAATGATTTGTGCACACATACCCCCAGGTCTCTGTTCATGCACCCCCTTTAGGATTGTACCATTTAGTTTATGTCCTCTCCTCATTCTGAGTGTATCACTTAACACTTTTCTGCGTTAAATTTCATCTGCCATGTGTCCGCCCATTTCACCAGCCTGTCTGTCATCCTGAAGTCTATCACTCTCCTCCTCACTGTTCACTATACTTCCAAGTTTTGTGTCACCTGCAAATTTTGAAATTGTGCCCTGTACACCCACGTCCAAGTCATTAATATAGATCAAGAAAAGTAGTGGTCCTAGAACCGACCCCTGGGGAACACCACTGTAGACCTTCCTCCAATCCAAAAACAACCGTTCACCACCACACTCTGTTTCCTGTCACTTAGCCAATTCCGTATCCGTGCTGCCACTGTCCCTTTTATTCCATGGGCTTCAACTTTGCTGGCGAGCCTATTATGTTGCACTTTGTCGAATGCCTTTTGGAAATCCATGTACACCACGTCAACCACATTGCCCTCATCAACCCTCTCTGTTACCTCATCAAAAAACTCGATCAATTTTGTTAAACATGATTGCCTTTAACAAATCAGTGCTGGCTTTCCTTAATTAATCCACACCTATCCAAGTTAATTTTATCCCTGATTACTGTTTCTAAAAGCTTCTCCACTACCGAGGTTAAACTGACTGGCCTGTAGTTGCTGGATTTATCTTCACACCCTTTTTTGAACAACGGTGTAACATTTGCAATTCTCCAATCCTCTGGCACCACCCCCGTATCTATGGAGGATTGGAATATTATGGCCAGTGCCTCCACGATTTCTGCCCTCAATTCCCTCAGCATCCTAGGAGTATCCCATCTGCTCCTGGTGACTTATCAACTTAAGTACAGCCAGCCTTTATAATACCTCTATCAATTTTTATACTATCAAGTGTCTCCACTACCTCCTCCTTCACTGTCTATGGCAGCATCCTCTTCCTTGGTGAAGACAGATGCAGTGTACTCATTTAGTACCTCTGCCTCCATGCGCAGGTCTCCTTCTTGGTCCCGAATCGGCCCCACCCCTCCTCTTACTACCCGTTTACTATTTATATGCCCATAGAAGACTTTTGGATTACCTTTTATGTTGGCTGCCATTCTATTCTCATACCCTCTCTTTGCCCCTCTTATTTTATTTTTCACTTCTCCTCTGATCTTTCTGTATATAGCCTGATTCTCAGATGTATTTGCAACCTGACATCTGTCATACGCACTCTTTTTCTGCTTCTTCATATTAGCTATCTGTTTCGTCATCCAGGGAGCTCTGACTTTAGTTGCTCTACCTTTCCCCTTAGTGGAAATGTACCTTGACTGTACCCAAACTATTTCCTCTTTAAAGGCAGCCCATTGTTCCACTACAGTCAATCTTGGATTCCAGTTTACCTGGGCCAGATCCGTTCTCATCCCACTGAAAGTGGCCTTTTCCCAGTTAAACATTCTTACTCTAGATTGCTCCCTGTCCTTTTCCATATCTAATCTAAACCTTATGATACTATGATCACTGTTCCCTAAATGTTCACCTACTGACGCTTGCTCCACTTGACCTACCTCATTCCCCAGAACCTGATCCAGCAATGCCTCCTCCCTCGTCGGGCCGGAAACATACTGATCAAGAAAGTTCAACTGAACACACTTCATAAATTCTTCCCCCTCTCTGCCCTTTACACTATTACAATCCCAGTCTATATTAGGACAGTTGAAGTCCCCCATTATCACTACTCTATAGTTCTTGCACCTCTCAGTAATTTCTCTGCAAATTTGATCCTCCATATCTTTCCCACTATTTGGTGGTCTATAGAATACACCCAGTAGTGTAATGGCACCTCTATTATTTCTTAACTCTAGCCATATAGATTCTGTCCTTGACCCCTCCAGGACATCCTCTCTCTCCAGCACTAACATTCTCCTTAACCAATACTGGCACACCACCTCCTATCTTTCTTGAACACCTTATAACCAGGAATATTTAATACCCAATCCTGCCCTTTTTTGAGCCAAACCTCTGTTTTTGTCACATCATATTCCCATGTGGCTATTTGTGCCTGCAGCTCACTTACCTTGTTTACTACGCTTCATGCGTTCACATACATACACTGTAAACCCATCTTAGACCATCCTGTATTCTCTTAGTTGGACCCCACCTAATACCTTACTATTTCTTACTTTAGTGCTCTCTGCCTCTCCCATTCCTTTGAGCATTTTATTTCCCCTTTCTAATGCATTTTGGCAGAACAGGGAGAGGCAATATACACTTAATGGCACAGTTTTAAAGAGTGTGCAGAGACAGAGGGACCTGGGAGTTAATGTACGTAGGTCCCTGAAGGTGATAGGACATATTGAGAGAGTGGTTAGCAAAGCATATGGGATCTTGGGCTTCAGAAACAGAGGTATTGAGTACAAAAGTAGAGAGGTTATGCTGAACCTTTATAAAGCGCTGGTTAGGCCACAACTGGAGTATTGCGACCAGTTCTGGTCACCACACTTTAGGAAGGATGTGAAGGCCCTTGAGAGGGTGCAGAGGATATTTACCAGAATGGTTCCGGGGATGGGGGATCTTAGCTACAAGGACAGGTTGGCGAAGTTGGATTTGTTTTCATTAGAGCAAAGGCAGTTAAGGGGTGATTTGATAGAGGTGTATAAGATTATGACGGGTTTGGATAGGCTAGATGGGGAAAAGCTGTTCCCACTAGTTGATGGTACAAGGACTAGGGGACACAGATTTAAGGTTTTGGGCAAGAGATACAGGGGGGATGTGAGGAAAAACTTTTATACGCTGCGAGTGGAGATGACCTGGAACTCGCTGCCAACGGAAGTGGTGGAAGCGGAGACGCTCGATGTTTTCAAGGGGAGACTGGATAGGCACTTGAGAGAAATAAACTTGCAGGGCTACGGGGATAGAGCGGGGGAATGGGACTGACTGGATTGCTCTAGAGAGAGCCGGCAAGGACTCGATGGGCCGAATGGCCGCCTTCTGTGCCTCTATGACTAATGTTACATCCTGGTGCCCAACCCCCTGCCAAATTAGTTTAAACCCTCCCCAACAGCACTAGCAAACCTCCCTGCGGGGATATTGTTGAGGTCCAACCCGTCCGGCCTGTACAGTTCCCACCTCCTCCAGAACTGGTCCCAATGCCCCAGGAATCTGAAGCCCTCCATCCTGCACCATTTCTCCAGCCACGCATTCATCTGCTCTATCCTCCTATTTCTATATTCACTTGCGTGTGGCACCGGGAGTGAGGTCCTGCTTTTTAATCTCTCTTCTAGCTCCCTAAAATCTGCCTGCAGGACCTCATCCCTCTTTCTACCTATGTCGTTGGTACCAATATGGACCACGACCTCTGGCTGTTAACCCTCCCCCCTCAGAATGATATTTTAGCGATGAGTGAACACATCCTTTTTGTTTGTGCTTTGTTCAGGCTGAAGGTGGGATTCCATTTGTACTGCACCCGTTTCTATAATGATAAACCCAGCAACACAAACTGCATCTAGCTGGAGGCTTCACATTCCGTTGCTTGCCTACTAGTTTGCTATTGGCCTCACTTTATAACCAAACTGGCATATAACCTCACTTACTATACAATGTAAAAATTAATGCTTGGGGCAGACGGTGTTGCCGGACACCCGCATGGGAAGTTAGGTAGAAGTGAGGAAGGCATTTAGCCTAACTTAAGATCCATCCAGAAAAAGCCTACAGCTCCCCACCACCACATCTAACTGCATCATAAATCACGCAATCGAGAAGACGGTTCAGTTGTGCGTTTATCAGTAACCGCTCAGCCAAGAATCTTGTGCGTTCAGAAGATCTAAACCCCCCCATTACCACTGAGCGAGGCGATCAGCGCCATGGTAGGGTGTAGTTGAGTTGAGTTGCTTCCTCCTTGTGGAATGGCCACTTTCCTCTTCTATTCCTATATGTTGTCAGTCTAATGGGAATATGTTCTAAGAAATATGTTTTGGTTTATTTTCCCCAGGCGTTTGATCACAGATTCCAAAGTCAAGTTGAAGTACCAGCATTTAATAACAAACAGTTTTGTAGAGGTAAGGCTTTCCCTCTTTAGAGCAAATACTGTGTGTGGAAGTGCAATAGGTAGAAATGAAAATGGAGCTGTGTTGTAAAGGTGTGCATTGCATACATTGGCTGCTAAACTGGCGTCATAGTAATTCAAAATAGTTCTTTTAAATCTGTTTAATTTGGGTTTTAAAATTGCTTTGCGAGGTGACAGTAGCTGGAGCCTTGCTGTACGGAGTGGGGTTGGTTGTTAGGTGTGCACCAGAATTCGAACAACACTGGGGTGTCATTAGATAATGACTGAGTGGAACCTGTCCCTTTTGTGCCACCTTCTCATCACCGTGCCTTTTGTTTAAACTGAGCGAGACACCAACAGTTGTGCTTTTCCATCACAGTGCAATCGACTGTTAAAATGGTGCCCTGCCCCTGACTGTCACCATGTTATTAAAGTCCAGTACCCTGATGCAAAGCCAGTTCGCTGTAAATGTGGGCGGCAGTTCTGGTAAGCAGATTTCTACCTAAATGTCACTTAGTTATTGGGTGTCTTTAAGTATCTGAATTGAAGCCTGAGTCACACAAATATTAAGTAAGATTTTTTTAATTTACAGCTTCAACTGTGCTGAGAATTGGCACGATCCTGTTAAATGCAAGGTGAGAGAGAGACTCTGGCATGTACTCCATTGATAAATTCACAGTACCAGTTTCACATTAGTGATGAGACTGTGTTCCTGTATAAGCTCAATTTATTTTAAAGTTCTCAGTAAATTAAGTATAATTTTAATGCCTTTCCCTTCTATACTAAGACTGCAATATACCTGGGAAACCATTGAAGCAGACAGGATAAATGTGTTTAGGAGACGATTAGATGTCATTTCTAGAGACAGAAGGGATTTGGAGGGGTGGGCGGGGTTGATCTCTGAAAAGGGGATGTATTTGTGAAACCTAATGGCCTTGTTCTATTCATCCTCCCTCTCATTTGTACTAACTATATCCTAAGATTAGATTGAGAAAAGTGATGGTGACTAAATTAATTTTCCACAACTGGGTTAGGGGAAAAAACCGAGATTTTGAAGGTATGGAGTCCATGATTGAAGTGGTCATGTCTGGACTGTGGAAGGACTGAATGGCTCTTTCTTGTTCCAAGGTTGCTTGCTTGATTACTTATGGAGCTTTCCATAATGCAGCATCTGGACTATACCTCACTTGGTGGGTTTTCTGTCTTCATGGCTTTTGGGGAGGTAGGGTTGAATTGGTTCGAGAATCTTGGATGCCTGACTATGAAAGATCTGAGGAGAGGGGCCTCTGAGATTTGTTTATTGAGATGTAGTAAATAATTGTTAATTCAAAAAGAATTTGTGCTATAAATTGACTCAGGTTAATAATAAGGAGCAATGGTGCTTCAAAAGGAATGATCAGCCCTGTATACACTCTACTGCATGATTAATAAAGGATAAACCAAGCTCCACCCACAAGGCACCCGTGTAAATACAACAGTAACAACCATGCTCCTTTATAATAGCAAAATACTGCGGATGCTGGAAATCTGAAACAGCAGAAAATGCTGGAAATACTCAGCAGGCCAGGCAGCATCCGTGGAGAGAGAAACCGAGTTAACGTTTCAGGTCGAAGACCTTGCATTCGAACTGGTTCGTCTGACGAAGGGTCATCGACCTGAAACGTTAACTCTGTTCCTCTCTCCACGGATGCTGCCTGGCCTGCTGAGTATTTCCAGCATTTTCTGTTATTTCATGCTCCTTTATAAAGTGGCTCTGGTCTTTTTCCATGGGTACCCGTCCTGAAAATCCTTATTTTGAGCAGTTGGAAGTGCACCTTTTAGGAATGTTAATGACATTGCTTGTTGGGAACATTTCCAGCTTCATGACTAAGTTCCAAGATTGGAGAATCCTGGCCTCACTGCAGACGTTTTATTTTTATAACGCAGTGCAGCTAGCTGAACGGACCATAGTGTGAGGCGTTCCTAGTAAGACCACAATCTCGACAGGCCCTTGCCAGTTACAAATGTCTAGTCCTGTTGATGTAAAGATCTCCGTTGTAATGACATCAACCTCGTGAGATACATCAAAAGACGAAATGTGAAAATGAAGCCTTTGTGTGTGTGTGGTATAAGATCCAAATGGAGATTTGTAAACCATTATTTCGGAGCACTGGCAGAGCCCAGGGAGCAAGTCACTTTCTCAGGCAAGATGATGCAGGGACTGGTGTGCGGGAGTGTAATAAATGCCTGAAACACAACGTGTGGTTTACAGTTGCCAATGTTTTGGGATATACTAATCTCCATATTGGCTCCGGCATTTCCAACATGATGGTCTGTACTTGTGTATGTTGATGCGCTGGCTGAGCTGCACCAATAACTGCTGTATATAACCTGTGTAATGGTGTCTTTTTCCTTGTAGTGGTTGAAGAAGTGGATTAAAAAGTGCGATGATGACAGTGAAACCTCCAATTGGATTGCAGCAAACACTAAGGTAGACAAGCAACCTCCAAGGACTACCAATGAAAAGTGGTGCTTTGAGCAACACCTTATTCAGTTGGATCAGACTATTTAAAGATCAGCCTGTGAAGAATTACAGAGAAGCCCTCTCTTATTGCTTGCTATTGTGTTCATCCCCAAGAGATTGTCATTATCAGAAGCTGCACATTCCAGAAGCAGTTCCATCAGGTTTTTTTCAGGCTTCTGCCCACAGTTATTTTGTGTTCCTTCCATAGAAATTCCTTCTCTCCCAGCTTTTGAACAATGTTTGCATCCGTCTTTAGGATAAAGTTAACCTTACAAATTAGGGAGCAAGTAAAAGTAGCCTTGTGTGTACAACTAAGGACAAAAGGCAAACTGATGGTCTCCATCTCTGTGCTGCCTGTGTTCTCTCTGCCTGGCACCTGTACAATGTTCTTCCATCTGGTCCAAGTGACCATTGTTCAGGTGAGCATCGGTAGGTTATTTGCTGTGTGCATGTTTGGAAGGAGGCAATGGAGAGTGTACTAACCAAGCTTGGTCCTCTCCACATCCAGCGCCCACATTCCTGTGACTTCTGATGTGATGGGCACAATGTTCCCTTTGTTGGGTGTGCAGCCCATTCAAAATACTGTGTATTTGCGGTTTTTCCCATTTACAAGCCGGTGAGCTGGCTGCACTAGAGCTCCAGAGCGCTGCTTGCTGGGCAGCTTAAAGGGATCGCTGGATGGGCAGCACGCCACAGGATAAAGGCGGAAACCTTCATAGATTAAACAGCAAACTAAATGCACGTTTCCATGGTCCTTACAAGTTGCTGTTGGGCATTCAGTCACCTGCAAATGAGCCGGCCTTGAGCAATGGAAGGAGCAACAGTTACCAGAGTATGGGAGAGGGGTGTACAGAGGCTGCGGGGGCTCCATTTAAGCGCTGTTCTCCAGGGTCCCCTACTTAAAAGTGCCGCAACAACTTAACAGTAAAGCTCCAACATAAATTAATTTTAATGGTAAGTGATTCTCATTTCCGCAGTAAAGAATGGCAATACACAGCTCACAGCAATAACTTGGTGTTGTATTTTAATTCACTATAGTCGGACGTGAGCAGTACTCACCAAGCACCATAGTTGCTGTGGCAAATCAATGATCACTTAAAGTAAAATTACATCGAATTAAATAGAAATTACAACATGGAAACAGGCCATTCAGCCCAACCACTCCATGTAGTGCTTATCCTCCATATGAGCAATGATACTAATCCTAATGCCCACCCTGTTCTCATATGCCTTCATTCCACTTTACTTCAACCACCGATCTAACCTTAAATGTTGATACGATCTCTGCTTCAATCGCTAACTCTGGTAGGGCAATCCATAGCCGCATAGCCCACTGTAAAAATGTTTCTCCTGCTCTCTGTCCTAAATCTCTTACATTTAATCTCGTATGCATCTCCCCTTTTTTTAAGAACCCTCGAACACCGAATCACTGGAAGCAGCCTGTTTCTGCATCTACTCTGTCCCCATCACTTCATAATGTTGAACACCTCTATCAAATTACCCCATGAGCTCCTTTGTTCTAATGAAAACAGCCGCAATTTTTCTTTGTATTTCTTGATACTAGGCACCATACGAATGAATCTGCACTGTCGCCTCTGTTGCCTCAATATCCATCCTTATAGTGTCGATTCCAAAACTGCACACAGTATTCCAACTGTGGTCTTTCTAAAGTTTTATATAGATTAACCATTATATCTCAACTTTTATATTCTATACCTCTTGCCAAAAAAACAGTATTCCGTCAGCTTTCTTTAGGCTTATCCACTTGAGGTGCTGCTTTTAATGTCTTGTGACCCTGAACCACCCCCAAATCCCTCCTCTTCCACATCTTCCAGTCTCTCACCATTCAAAATTTAATTATGACCTTCACTGTTTTTACCAAAATGTACCACCTCACTGACAATGAATTCCATTTAATATTTTTTTCCCCCATTCCACATGTTCTCAATATCCCCTTGCAGCTTCTTTTGGTCTTTAGAATTATTTATTATGCCTCCTATTTTCATATTGTCTGCAAATTTGGACACCGCTCCCTCCAGCCTTATATCCAAATCCTTGATATACAGGAAACTTTGGTTTATCCGGAGGTTAACTGCCCGGAATGCTCGAGCCACCGGCAAAAATCAGGAGCCGTTTCGTTAGGTTTTTTTTCTTTTCGTTGCTTTTTTTTCACCAGTCAGGCTCTGCAAGGTCTCGCTGAAGCTGTTGCTAAGCTACAGAGATGCTTGCAAGATACGGCCAACTGTTTAGAAGCTGTTGCTAAGCAACAGGGTTTGTTGCCAGATACGGAGCTCAAAATCTCCGTATGTTTCAACATTAGCGCTGGTAATGTTGAAACGGCAACAGCTCGGTCCCGTCGGTGCCGGATAGCACAAAGTTCCCTGTACACAGTGAACAGAAGTGTTCCCAGAGCAGGACTCTTGTACCCACTTCCAGCCAGTCTGAGCAACACCCTTAACTCCTACTCTGTTTCCTTCCTTCTAACCAGTTTTTAATTCAATTTGCTACCCTCTCCCTAATTCTGTGCCCCTTAATCTTCTCCAATAGCCTCCTGTGTGGTACTTTGTTAAAGGCTTTCTGAAAGTCCATGTACACCACATCCACTGCATTTGCTCAAAACAATTAAACTTAGCCATAGTTCCTTGTTTCTTCAGTGTTGTGTCATTACTGTGGCTATCGGTGCAGACAGTGTCCTCCACACAAACTGTTGGTTAGGAGGCAAAAGTCTCTAGTAACGTGTTGTAAAATACTCCTCATCTCACTCGGGGAGACTTGAGGCAAACAAGTTGACCACAATCTGTCCCAAAACAGACCAAGTACACTGACATTAGTGTTCTAGAATAGACATGCCATTTCCACCCCAGCAAGTTTAGTTTGCTAATGAAACATGGGGTACAAAGGACTCTTAAAGTAAAATATTACCTGGAACATAACTTAAGTGCATCTAATCGCTGTTTACTGTCCTTAACCCTTGGATTGATTTCTCAATATGGCTTGGTAGGTAGTCGATTAGTATCGAGCAATACCATATTAGAACTCAAGTGTGGTCATCTGTTGCTTATCTGTAATTGGATCTTTACTGTTCACTAACTATGTCTCAACAGGAATGCCCGAAATGCCATGTGACCATTGAGAAGGACGGTGGATGCAATCACATGGTTTGTCGCAATCAGAATTGTAAAGCAGAATTCTGTTGGGTTTGCCTTGGTCCCTGGGAGCCACACGGATCTGCCTGGTTAGTCTGTCAGTTGCTGTGCTCTTGTAAAAAGAAGAGGTTTAGCATTATCCAATATTTGAGTTGTTTTGGGCACTGGGTTGCATGATTTGGTAGGATGCTGTTGTACCTCAGTGACCTGAGTTTGAATCCAGGCAAGATACTTGATTGAAGGTCTCTGCTCCAGGAGAGATGTTCTGTCCTGCTTTCAGTACCTGGGCACAATTTTGCGTCCACCGAGATGGCATTCCTACTCCAAATCAATGGAACTGGGCTAGGCTGAATATTATAGCAAGGAACTCTGACTAAATGCACAATAGCCAGTGGGAGAATTAACCTCTTAGCCTGCCCAATATAATTGATATGGGGAAGAAGCATTTGATAAAGTGCCACACAATAGGCTTGCCAGTAAAGTTGAAGCCCATGGAATAAAAGGGACAGTCGCAGCATAGATACGAAATTGGCTAAGTGATCAGAAACACAGAGTGGTGGTGAACGGTTGTTTTTCGGACCGGAGGAAGGTGCACAGTGCTGTTCCCCAGGGGTTGGTTCTAAGAACACTGTTTTTCTTGATGTATATTAATGACTTGGAATTAGGTGTACTGGGCGCAATTTCAAAATTTGCAGATGACACAAAACTTGGAAGTATAGTGAACAGTGAGGAGGATAGTGATAGACTTCAAGAGGACATAGGCTGGTGGAATGGGCGGGCACGTGGCAGATGGAATTTAACGCAGAGAAGCGTGAAGTGATACACTTTGGTAGGAAGAACGAGGAGAGGCAATATAAACTAAAGGGTACAATTCTAAAGGGGGTGCATGAACAGAGAGACCTGGGGGTATATGTGCACAAATCGTTGAAGGTGGCAGGGCAGGTTGAGAAAGCAGTTCAAAAAGAATACGGGATCCTGGGCTTCATGAATAGAGATATAGAGTACAAAAGCAAGGAAGTTATGATGAGCCTTTATTAAACACTGGTCCGGCCTCAACTGGAGTATTGTGTCCAATTCTGGGCACCGCACTTTAGGAAGGATGTGAAGGCCTTAGAGAAGGTGCAGAAAAGATTTATAAGAATGGTTGCAGGGGTGAGGGACTTCAGTTACATGGACAGACTAGAGAAACTGGGGTTGTTCTCCTTAGAGCAGAGAAGGTTGAGAGGAGATTTGATAGAGGTGTTCAAAATCTGGAGGGGTCTGGACAGAGTAGATGGAGAGAAACTGTTCCCATTGGCGGAAGGGTTGAGAGCCAGAGAACACAGATTTAAGGTGATTGGCAGAAAAGCCAAAGGCGACAGGAGAGAAACTTTTTTATGCAGCGAGTGGTTAGGATCTGGAATGCACTGCCTGAAAGGGTGGTGGAGGCAGACTCAATCGTGGCTTTCAAAATGGAATTGGATAAGAACCTGATGGAAAAAAATATGCAGGGCTACGGAGAAAGGGCGGGGGAGTGGGACTAGCTGAAGTGCTCTTGCAGAGAGCTGGCACGGGCTCAACGGGCCGAATGGCCTCCTGTGCTGTAACCATTCTATGATTCTAAGAAGTGACTAATCAATTGATTCAAGTAGTCAGTCAGCAGGAAGGTTCAGTAACTTTTCAATCTGTACGTGGTGATAGGAGAAAGTTCTTAACTGGTGTAGAAAGCAAAGAGACAAATTTATACATGGTCTGTATTTTTTCTGTTATTAAAGCTGAAATTAAACTAAGTTGCCCCCTCTCTGTTTTTAGGTATAACTGCAATCGTTACAATGAAGATGATGCAAAGGCAGCACGGGATGCCCAGGAGGTAAAAGAGGCACGGGGGGGGTGTGGACGAGCCTATAGACCCCTAGACTGCAGTTGTGGGGAAATATTTCTTGTCGAGTCTTATTCCTTCCAGATTTGAGCTGTGTTAAAGGCTGTCTTCAAGATCCTTCTAAATTGGATTAGAGCAGACAGCTCTGGTTGAGGAGCCAGCAGAGTCACAGTAGTCTGAATACCCTTGTGTGCTGCCATTTCTTTGATTCCTGCAAGTTGATGTTGAGGGCCATGTCCTCGATCCATTTTGATGTGTATTTGGTGCTGATAGCGTTGCTGGGCAAGTCAGCATGGAGCAGTGAGGGGGCTATCAGCACATCAGTGGAGTTTGTGAGCTACACGTACTCTTGCTCTTGTGGAGATCAGTGTGTCGCCTATTGAGAATTTCCCATTGTAGCCATTTCAGTATTGCAGTGGCTTCAAGATGCCCAAAGTGCTTTACAACCAATGGATTATTTTTTTGAAGTGCCGTTGTTATGTAGGCAAACATGGCAGCCAATATGTGCGTAGCTAGGTGCCGCAAACAAAAATTACCACTTGCTCTGTTATTGATGGTGTACGTTGATATACGATCAGGCAGACGTTTAATATTTCATCCGATGGCACCTTTGGCTGTTTACCACTTAGTTTAGGTTTTCAAAAATTAATTCTCGCGATATGGGCGTCGCTGGCATGGCCGACATTTATTGCCCATCCTTAGTTGCCATCAAGACGGTTGTAGTGGGTCCTCTTGAACCACTCGAGTACGTATTGGGCTTGAACCCATGACTTTCTGACTCGGGCGACCAGATTACCAGCTGAGCCAAACTGCAGTGTGTTTACACTGTTTTATTTAATACAGATGAATAAAGCACTTAATTCTGGAAGAGATCTTGCTTCACACTCATTCATTTTAATATTAAGCAAGCTGGGGGAGTGTGTTTTGAGAGGTTAGTGTGCACATGGTAAACATGAACTTGTGACAATAATTTAAGTACTTTATTAGATTTTAACTGAATTTCTGTCATCGGACACCAGATTCATTTTCAGAATAGCCTGTTGGGAGTTTCCCATTTCTGTGACTAGTAATTGAAGTCCCGAAAGGTCGCACAGGCTCTTATGATTTAATCAAAGTGGCCAAATGCTTTGCTGCAGCACCAACCCCACCCTTACAAACAGCGCACACTGAATTTTGAGAGAAACTCCCTTGACCGCTCCGAAGCAATGACTTTTCACGGGGTAAAGGGTGACTACTGTACATGTTTCTACTTTGGGGTATGAACAAGAGTGAAAGGGTTGTCACGGTTGGATGGTACTAGAGGAGATCACAGTTTTACTTTACCGTACTGATCACTTTGCCTCTAATTCCTGCTGCAACAATAAAAATCTGTACTTTTGGTTGAAAGTCTAACTATGATAAATAGAAAGTTATGGACAGCACAGAAATACAAACCGGTTTACTTGAAAGACTGATCTTGCCGCACAGTGGAGATGATTGAAAATAATAGGCAAATGTTGCAATCAGGCTAAATAACTGAGCGCTATTGCATATCGGTCACAACCATTCTTACCCAAACTGTGCTGTTGATCAAGCTTGGCCTTTTCTGTGTATTATATGTTAAACTGGAAATTTTTGCACTAACTGTACAGGCTTATTGAGTACCTCTTGCCTATTTGAAATGGTGAAACTGCTGCTGTTTGTACTTTTTTTTGACACCATCTCCGTTTCTCTCCTGTTTGATGTGTTTCTTTGACAGCGCTCTCGAGCGGCACTCCAGCGGTACCTCTTTTACTGCAACCGCTACATGAACCACATGCAGAGCCTGCGGTTCGAGCACAAGCTCTACGCTCAGGTCAAGCAGAAGATGGAGGAGATGCAGCAACACAACATGTCCTGGATTGAGGTGCAGTTCCTGAAGAAAGCTGTGGATGTGCTCTGCCAGTGCCGCGCCACACTAATGTACACTTACGTCTTTGCTTTCTACCTCAGAAAGAACAACCAGTCCATTATCTTTGAGGTAGGCCCTCTTTCCACTGACAGGTTCAAATTGTTGTCTTTGAGTATGATAAAACAATTCTGCTTGAGTGTGTCGACATCAATCTGTGTACTGACTAATCATTACTCTGGAAAAAGTAGCAGTAGTTTCAATGCAACAAAAAAAATTTCAGTGTCAACTTAGCCATTTTAAAATTCAAGGTGTGTGATAGCTAGGTGTGCAGGATGCCTGGGTTTACACAGGCGATTAGTGCTTTGTGCTGGTAGTGATAAATAAGAACTATAGTAAAATAGAAGCCCAACAGGTCCCTTGCTTAGAGCTCAGTCCTTTATTCATTGATATTTGTTCCCAAGCCAGTAAAACCTATTGGGACTGAAGAACCTTTTGGGTGCCTACTCATTTACAAGCACATTGTCTCGCCCTATTACATAGCCTCCTCGACCATCATTTTAGACACTGCTCGTGTGCCACCTCTCCTCTGTTCTTTCACTTCCATTGTTGGCTTCAGTCAAAATTTTAGGCTGCCTCCATGTGACAGGAAAATGGTTTAACATTTGTGGTCACAAGTTTAGTTTCAGGCACTTCTGGGGTTTTGCATTTCCTGCAACCTCTTGCTGAAAAGTCGTATGTGTGCCATGCCGTGGCCTCAATATATTGAGCAAGTCTCGTGTAAACCTTTGCTGATTATCAAGATTATTCCCTTACCATGCTTGCTGTGTAGACTGAAAATGTTGCAGCTCCTCTTAAGATGGGAGGGTTGGACAGTGGCTGAGGAAATTGCCTCTGCTGTCCCAAGCTACGTCGCATGCAGTATCCTGGCATCTGTGCAGATGGTAAATGTAAAGACCAGGCCAAAAGTTTCTGCTTCCCACTCACCAGATTTGCTGGTGCAGAAATAGGCTGCTGTTCTGCCTCCTCCTTGGGCAACCCATTTTCTTTTCGCAGAATGAGGGTAAAAGTATCAATTGCACTGGTTTGCATCAAGATCAGATCACCCAATGTCTCTGAGTAAACTTCATAACCAGGAGCCTGGGAGGTCCACTTTGAACACATCCAGGTGATGCACTAGATCCTTTGAATTCTGATCTCGCTGGAACCTTGGTCCAGAGATATGATGAGAATATCCAGTTTATAGGCATACTGGTGTGGAAATAGGACCACTATTGAGTAGCATTACATGGTAATGGCCATAGTTGTCGTCACTTGCTAAGTATCGTACCCTGCCTGTAAATGGGCCTGTGGAAACCTCATGCAACAAGCAGCATTCTGGGTGACCTTGCAATGCATTGAGCCTCCATTACGGGGACAGCTAGTTCTAATTTGAACAAACATTAGTGTTAAGGTGAAAGCATTCGAAAGATTCTATCAAATCCTTGCAGCACTGTGGGTGCAGTATATACCATCTCCAGTGTGCCTTGCAGCATCGAGGTTACTTCTGGCACTACCTCCCAGCCCCTCAAACTCTGCCATCAAGAAGGACAAGAACAGCAAGACCATTGGAGCAACATCATCTCGAAGTTCCCCGTCCAAATTATATACCATCCTGACCGTGACATGTTATTACCATCAGTTTATCATCGTTTGGTCAAAATCCTGCAATTCCCTACTTAGCACCGTTAAGCAAGCACAAGTGGTTCAAGGAGGATTCCGCTGCCACCTTTTCAGGACCACCAGAGATGACCAATAAAAAGTGCAGCTTTGCCAGTGTTGCCACATCCCGAAAATATTTTTTAACACTATAAATCTGGTTCTCGTGTAGACTGGTATGTGTGTTCTCAGTAGCTCAACAATAGATGATAGCGAGCAGGTCAACCTTATGAGCCAATCATTCACCTTCAGGAACTGGTTCACCTGTCACAATTAATAACACTTCCATCCTGTGTCCTGCACAACACAATTGAAATGGGTTAGTGTGAACAGGTTACCACCATCTGGAAATCCACTCAGCTGTTTGACTGCAATGTCTAGGAGACAATGATTGGCAGAATGTGCATCTTGTGCTTGAGTTCCCTGACAGGTTACAGGCCATTTAACTAGAACTGGCACCCACTAAGTTATTTTCAGTCAAGTAGCCTTGGAGGAAAGTAGCCACATGGACTTGAATACTCTTCATAGTTTGGCAGTGCTTTGTTGAGTTTGACTGTAGCTGTCTGCTTCCAAAGCACAATACCTTTGGATACAGGTCAGTGATTTCCAAGATATGCCAATGGTTGAGAACATATAATGGTAGATCGCCCATTTTTCAAATGAAATTCACATGCCATTGTTTCCATCGCCCTTCCTGGCGAACCTTAATGTTGCGAAGGGAAAATGTACAAAATGAGGTTGAATAATTAGGATTGAAGGTTATAGGAACGGATTAAGGCCTAAGTGATTTAAGTAGCTATGGGACATTGTAGAATGTTTCAGTTCAGGACAGGAATATGTGGAGGAAGGGCTTGCTTTTTTGGCGGGTTTGCCTGATATCAATTTCCTTGGAGGCCATGACCGTGTACTTTGCATACTATGTTGGAGGGAATGGGCTTGGTGGTTTATGCACAGTTGCAGTTTAAAAAAAGAAACAACTTGCATTTATATAGCGCCTTTCACAACATCAGGACGTCCCAAAGCGCTTTACAACCAATGAAGCACTTTTTTAAAGTGTAGTCACTGTTGTAATGTAGGAAACGCGGCAGCCAACTTGCGCACAGCAAGCTCCCACAAACAGCAATGTGATGATGACCAGATAATCTGTTTTTAGTGATGTTGATTGAGGGATAAATATTGGCCAGGACACCGGGAGAATTCCCCTGCTTTTCTTCAAAAAAGTACCATAGGAACTTTTACGTCTGCTTGAGGGCAGTGGGGGCTTCAGTTTAACGTCTCATCCAATTATTCAGTATTGCACTGAAATATGATCCTATATTATGTGCTCAAGTCTCTGGAGTTGGACCTGAACCCATAACTTCTGACTCAGGCGCGAGTGCTGCCCACTGAGCCTGATGGCTTACATCCTAGGGTCTTGAGGGAAGTGGCGGTAGGGATTGTGGATGCATTGGTAATAATCTTCCAAAACTCCCTGGACTCAGCAAAGGTCCCGGCAGACTGGAAAACTGCTAATGTAACACCCTTATTTAAAAAGGGCAGTAGACAGAAGGCTGGAAACTATAGACCGGTTAGCCTAACATCTGTGGTAGGTAAAATTTTGGAGTCCATTATTAAGGAGATAGTAACAGGACATTTGGATAATCATAATTTAATAGGACAAAGTCAGCATGGTTTTATGAAGGGGAAGTCATGTTTGACAAATTTGCTGGAGTTCTTTGAGGAAGTAACATATAGGGTGGATAAAGGGGAACCAGTGGACGTAGTGTATTTAGACTTCCAAAAGGCATTTGACAAGGTGCCACACAAAAGATTATTGCTTAAGATAAAAAATCACGGGATTGGGGGTAATATTCTGGCATGGATAGAGGATTGGCTATCTAACAGAAGGCAGAGAGTTGGGATAAATGGTACATTCTCAGACTGGCAACCAGTAACTAGTGGTGTTCCGCAGGGGTCAGTGCTGGGTCCCCAACTCTTTACAATCTATATTAACGATTTGGAGGAGGGGACCGAGTGTAACATTTCAAAGTTTGCAGATGATACTAAGATGGGGGGGGAAAGTAGTGAGTGAGGAGGACATAAAAAACCTTCAAGGGGACATAGACAGGCTAAGTAAGTGGGCAGAGATTTGGCAGATGGAATACAATACTGGAAAGTGTGAGGTTATGCACTTTGGCAGGAAAAATCGTAGAGCAAGTTATTATCTTAATGGCAAGAAACTGGAAAGTACTGAAGTACAAAGGGATCTGGGGGTCCTGGTGCACGAAACTCAAAAGGTTAGTATGCAGGTGCAGCAAGTGATTAAGAAGGCCAATGGAATGTTGGCTTTCATTGCTAGGGGGATAGAATATAAAAATAGGGAGGTATTGCTTCAGTTGTACAAGGTATTGGTGAGACCACATCTGGAATACTGCGTACAGTTTTGGTGTCCATACTTAAGAAAGGACATACTTGCTCTCGAGTCAGTACAAAGAAGGTTCACTCGGTTAATCCCGGGGATGAGGGGATGGACATATGAGGAGAGGTTGAGTAGATTGGGACTCTACTCATTGGAGTTCAGAAGAATGAGAGGCGATCTTATTGAAACATATAAGATTGTGAAGGGGTTGGATCGGGTGGATGCCGGGAGGATGTTCCCGATGATGGGTGAAACTAGAACTAGGGGGCATAGTCTTAGAATAAGGGGCTGCTCTTTCAAAACTGAGATGAGGAGGAACTACTTCACTCAGAGGGTGGTAGGTCCATGGAATATGCTGCCCCAAAAAGCTGTAGAAGCTACATCATTACATAAATTTAAAACAGAAATAGACAGTTTCCTAGAAGTAAAGGGAATTAAGGGTTACGGGGAGCGGGCAGGAATTTGGACATGAGTCTAGGTTTGGATCGGACATGGCCCTGTGGGTAGCGGAGCGGTACCAGGGGCCGTGTAGCCTGATCCTGCTCCTATTTCGTGTGTCTAATTCTGTTAGATTCAGGAGATGGTTCTGTGATAGTAGATTGGCGGTTAGGATCAGATCAGCCATGATCTTATTGAATGGCGGAGCAGGCTCGAGGGGCCGATTGGCCTATTCCTGCTCCTATTTCTTATGTTCTTATGAGCCGTGGCTGACACAGTAAAAATATATCTGCGCTTCGGCTCACTGGTTTACCATTGGCCATGTCTGATCCTGAAGGGTGCTAGAATAATGTGGTTTAACAGTGACATTCGCTGCTACTTGAGAATTCTGATTGGAAGGTTTTTCTCGTGACTTAAATTCAAACATGTTTTACTCGTGAAGGTAAATAGAAACATCTAGATAAATGGAACCTGCAGTGATGCTCCACTCCTGTGCCCATTGAAAACCTCAAAATGGCTGCAACCATCTTGTGTAGAATCACTGAACAATATCTTTACTGTGAGCAATATCTACAATTCCTCACCTCTTCCTTCCCTTTCTAGCGATGGTAGTTCCAGAGTACATGTCCAGTGTCCAGGCTCCACTCAACTCTGCAGCACAAAGCAGGCTGGTGGATGCTTCGCGCTGATTCTCTACCAGTTCAGCTGCACTTTTATAATTCCACCCGAATTTAGCCTGTCATTTTTCTGAGCGAGGCTGAGTTTGATGTGCTCTATTAAAGACTGCTGGTGTTCTTGCAGTTAGATTTTATATCCCATTTGCTGATCTGCAGGGCTGGGTTTAACATGGCAATCTGGTAGCACAGATACTTGACCGAGTCCGTACCTACCTACTGCAATGATGTTTGTGTTGAGGTCCAGATTTGTTACACGCGGTGTGTGTTTCTCTTCCCCAGAACAATCAGGCAGATCTGGAGAATGCAACAGAAGTGCTGTCTGGCTATCTGGAGAGGGACATATCCCAGGACTCCCTGCAGGACATCAAACAGAAAGTACAAGACAAGTACAGGTAAGATGAGATGAATTTAGTCATTATTACTGACAAATATCTTCTCCTCTTCCCTCCCTGACCCACTCATCCTCCACACCAAGAAAAAAATGTCCATTTCAGGGGAGAAGCAGATGTTGTGGCAGCACGGTGACATAGTGGTTAGCACTGTTGCCTCACAGCGCCAGGGACCCGGGTTCAAATCCGGCCTCGGGCGACTGTCTGTGTGGGGTTTGCACATTCTCCCCTTGTTTGCGTGGGTTTTCTCCGGGTGCTCCGGTTTCCTCCCACAGTCCAAAGATGTGCGGGTTAGGTTGATTGGCCATGATAAAAAAAAAAAAATTTAATTGGCCCTTAGTGTTAGGGGGGATTAATATGTGGGGTTACAGGGATAGGGCTTGGGTGGGATGGCTGTCGGTGTAGGGACCGGGTGTTAGGGTTTGGATGATCAGCCATGATCTCGTTGAATGGCGGAGCAGGCTCGAAGGGCCGAATGGCCTACTCCTGCTCCTATCTTCTATGTTTCTATGTTTGTCTTTAACTTGGTGTCCTGGTGGAACCTACACAGACACTTAATGCAGTCTTTTCAAATGAATGCGCTGGCACACAACTGCAAAAATCGTAAAAGAAATCATGTCCGTATAATTGTTTTTTCCCCAATTGATGATTAGACTGATTGATAGGAGACTGAAGTGTCCACACCAAGTGTGAGCAATCTATCTTTCCCTGGCCCTCCGGGGTCCCCTCTTCCTGCAAAGCTTTATACTTTTAGCCCAGAAGCAAAGGTAGGCCTCATACCTAGGCCCATCCAGCCCATTGTTGACTGCTGAATAAAACACTGACTCTTGGTGATTTCAACCCTCGGGTTCTGCAAGTTATAGCCTGTCGTAAGCTTGACACTTGGCAACTTTATAAGTGGAAATGGTTTGTCATTTGGTGCTAGAGTCAAGTCTATCTTGTATTTTGTAACATGAAGGATTTGCGTCCTCCACTAGCCATAGCACCTGCCGGACACAGTGCGAGTCCAGCTCCATTAAAGTATATGTAGCTGAGATAGTTACTTTCCATATGTACGTGAAAAGAAAGGCTTGCATTTTCATAGCACCTCTCTCAAACATCTCAAAATGCTTCAGATACAACAAATTACTTTGAAATGTAATCACTGTTGCGTAGGCAAATGCAGCAGCCATTTGATATACAGCATGATCCCAGAAACAGCAGTGAGTTGAATGACCAGTTGATCTGTTTTTGGTGGTGTTGGTTGAGGAAGAATGTTGCCCAGGACACTGCGAGAGCTCGCGTTCAAAGGAATCCTTAACATTAGCTGACCAGGCAGATGGGACGTCCGTCCAACAGTGCAGGACTCCCTCAGTGTTACAGCTGACCAGGCAGATGGGGCGTCTGTCCAACAGTGCAGGACTCCCTCAGTGTTACAGCTGACCAGGCAGATGGGGCGTCCGTCCAACAGTGCAGGACTCCCTCAGTGTTACAGCTGACCAGGCAGATGGGACGTCCGTCCAACAGTGCAGGACTCCCCCAGTGTTACAGCTGACCGGGCAGATGGGGCGTCCGTCCAACAGTGCAGGACTCCCCCAGTGTTACAGCTGACCAGGCAGATGGGGCGTCCGTCAACAGTGCAGGACTCCCCCAGTGTTACAGCTGACCAGGCAGATGGGGCGTCCGTCCAACAGTGCAGGACTCCCCCAGTGTTACAGCTGACCAGGCAGATGGGGCGTCCGTCCAACAGTGCAGGACTCCCCCAGTGTTACAGCTGACCAGGCAGATGGGGCGTCCGTCCAACAGTGCAGGACTCCCCCAGTGTTACAGCTGACCGGGCAGATGGGGCGTCCGTCCAACAGTGCAGGACTCCCTCAGTGTTACAGCTGACCAGGCAGATGGGGCGCCCGTCCAACAGTGCAGGACTCCCTCAGTGTTACAGCTGACCAGGCAGATGGGGCGTCTGTCCAACAGTGCAGGACTCCCTCAGTGTTACAGCTGACCGGGCAGATGGGACGTCCGTCCAACAGTGCAGGACTCCCTCAGTGTTACAGCTGACCGGGCAGATGGGGCGTCCGTCCAACAGTGCAGGACTCCCCCAGTGTTACAGCTGACCAGGCAGATGGGGCGTCTGTCCAACAGTGCAGGACTCCCCCAGTGTTACAGCTGACCAGGCAGATGGGGCGTCTGTCCAACAGTGCAGGACTCCCTCAGTGTTACAGCTGACCGGGCAGATGGGGCGTCCGTCCAACAGTGCAGGACTCCCTCAGTGTTACAGCTGACCGGGCAGATGGGGCGTCTGTCCAACAGTGCAGGACTCCCCCAGTGTTACAGCTGACCGGGCAGATGGGGCGTCCGTCCAACAGTGCAGGACTCCCTCAGTGTTACAGCTGACCGGGCAGATGGGGCGTCTGTCCAACAGTGCAGGACTCCCTCAGTGTTACAGCTGACCGGGCAGATGGGGCGTCCGTCCAACAGTGCAGGACTCCCCCAGTGTTACAGCTGACCGGGCAGATGGGGCGTCCGTCCAACAGTGCAGGACTCCCCCAGTGTTACAGTAGATGATGTGCTAAAAGTCCTGGAATGGGGCTCAAATCTACAACCTTCTGAATCGAGCCAGTGCACTATCAAAGGAGCAAAGCTGACACTGAGGTGGACCAAAGTTGGTTGAGTTTGTGTCCCTTGATCTCTTGATTTATGAAATGGGCCCACTAAACCTTTGATCTCAGCATGGGTTAAACCTAATTCCTTAAACTGTCTGATCTTTCCTTTGGTGTGTGGTTACTAGTGATCTAAAGCTGCTATACTAGCGAATCGGTGAATCTGATCACACTGACCACGCTGCATCGGTCAATAGGTTACCTGGATATGGTAACTGTAATGCAGGGAAATATTTAGCCCACCTTTTCATGTAGTGTTTGTCAAATGATGCGAACACCTTTCCCACAATCTTGCTCACTACCTTATAATGTTGGGATTTTCTGTATTGATCAGCTCCATTGCAGTGATTGGACTCATTTAATATAAAGTCTTTAACAAGAATGAGGACTGCTAGTTGCCTAAGCAGTTGCATTTTTTTACCTGTGCCGTGTCTTTCAAGTATGCTTTGCATATTGATCTTAATCTCTCATTTTGCATCATTTCTCTGACCCGTGTGTTGTGTTTCATGACTTTAGTGCTGGCCAATTTGTGTCATAAGACTCTTGGACATCAGCATATCTAACCTCAGATGATCTTCGTATAGTCTGCAGCACTTTATACATCTCTTCCAGAGTTTTAAAATCTCTTAATTGGGCTGTTCAAACCTATTACAGGAAACTTTGGTTTATCCGGAGGTTGTATGTCCGGAAACCTCGATCTACTGGCAGAAATCAGCAGCCGTTTTGGTTAGGTTTTTCTTCTAGCATTTTTTTTTAACAGTCAGGCTCTGGAAAGCGTCTCTGTAGCCTAGCAACAGTTTCAGAGACGCTTCCAAGGTACGGGCCGAGTGTTTACAAGCTGTTGCTAAGCAACAGTGTTTGTTGTCAGATACGGAGATGAAAACCTCCGTATCCTTCAGCATTAGCGCTGGTCTATCCGGAAGTTTTGATAGATCGGCAGCAGCTCGGTGCCGGATATCGCGAAGTTTCATGTAGCTGCCTCCTTCTCAAAGTAGCTGGTAGATTTAGCATCAATCTGTTCACCACCCCCCCCGGCTTTCTTGGGTATGTTCTTGCAGTCCTGTACAAGGGGTTTCTCCCCTGACTATACGAGCACTGATGAAGGCCCCCGCCTGGAATGTTGACCTTTTATTTTGGATGACTGACTGACCTGCTGTGCATTATGATGTTTTTGTTTTGTTATTTTGACTGATTGTTCTGTTCCCTTTATCAGATACTGTGAGAGCCGGAGGAAGGTGTTGCTACAGCATGTGCATGAAGGCTACGAGAAAGACCTTTGGGAGTATATCGAGGACTGAGGCTCAGCTTACAATGAACTGTCAACCCGTTAGCAACAGAGTGCTGATGCAAATAAAGTGGGCGGCACTGGCCCTTGCAGACACTGCTGGAGTTCTACCCTACTTTTTGTTAATGGAAAGTTTAAGTAAATTATATTGTAATAAAAAAGTAGATAAAAACCACAAAATGTACAACAGTATTGTAAGTGGATGAAGGGTATGACACACTAAAAACCCTCCAACTTTAATCTGTAATGTAGCTACATTCTGAGAGCTGAACCATTTTCTGTTTCCTTTCATTTATTCATTTTCTCTGCGTGTAGTAATTGAACTGAAACTGTTTTGACCTGGCTCCTCTTTTCCAGCCAGACATTAATTGTATGTAGGTTCCCTGTTTGTGAATGTTGATTGGCTAACTGTAAGGCAGCGCTCTGGGGGATATCTTTGTATATGACTTTTAAAAGGAGGACACAGTATTTTTCAAATTGTATATAGCGCATATGCATGGTTGAGCGAGAGCAAGCGTGGCACGTGTTTGCATAATGTTTAATTACAAAAAAATATTTATTCTTTAAAAACCTTCAAGAATATGTATATTTGCTGTGCAGTTTCTTTAGGTTTGCTAACCTTTGACCTCATGCTGTTAGTGGAATGTGAATTTAATTTTCTGCTTTTTCTGCTTCCCCTTTTAAAAAAACAAAACAAAAAAAAAACAAGTTTTTACCGTGTAATTTTCCGTAGTACTAGTTGTAGACTCGAGGCGAGACCCGGTGGTGTCGGGTTTCCCTGATTTTCACCTCTTTCTCTTCCCCCCCACCTCCCTTTTCTCATTGCTGCTTTTCTACCCTGCTGCACCTTCCAGCTAACAACCGTCACCTTCAGCAGACGCCCTCAGTACTTTCCATCTATCTGTTGCTGTATAAAAATTTAATAAAAAAATACCCGTAAAATTGTACAGATTTCGTCAGACAATAGGAGCGGTACAGATAGTTAACATTTGGAAGAGAACAGCACCCAGCTTGTGTGTCTCCCACCCCCCACGCCTCCACCGCCTTGGGTGTTAACGGCTGCTGTCTTTGCTGTGCTCTGCCTGTGTGTTGCTATCCCAGCGTATAGAGGTTAGGGTTGAAGGATCATTGCTTGGTGGGGCTAAGTGAAAGAATGGACTGCTATGTTCTAGACTGGCAACCAACCCAAGCTGCAAGTAATGGTTAGTAGTTTTGTTCTACTCCGCCATTTAATTGGTTGTATATATCAAAGAGAGGGTTGTCTGAGGTTAAGATCTAGCACGGGTTCCTTAGCCCCACACTCATTGCTGTGGTTTTTTTTTTTCATTTCCTTGCACTGGGACAATGTATTGTCAAATTCTCAAACGTTGAAAGATTTGTAGCTGTAATGGATGAATCCATGACAAACTTACACAACTGTAAAGCTTGAATACTGCAAAGCATTTACTGACGATAAAGGTTTAATTTGGGTATCCCTTGCGTGTCTTCCAGTGCATTTGAGGTGGGGATCAGCATTGAGCAGTGCAGAAACACTACCAACAAGCATGTGTGTAATTTCTCAGGCATCCTGTGAATTGCAGTGCTCCAATACATCGTCTAATGTGGCATAGCCAGTAGATACGATTGCAAGTAGTAAAACTATCGTGAAGCTTTTTTTCCCCCATTCTGCGCATTCTTCTACAATCGGGAACGATCTTGATTTCACCACCGTGGGTTGTGCCGGGAGGATCGGATGAGTTTGTGCCATGGACTGCTCAGCAACTGCTAGCAATGCTGCTACCTTCAGATTGGAGCTAGTCAGTGGCCTTTTCCCCCTCCCCTCCCAAACCCCAAGGTGGTACCATTTGAATTTCTGCTCTACCCCACCTGGCATCACAGCCAGTAAAATGACTTGCCCCTTTTTAGCGAGGCACAGTCTGGAATACTAACTCAATCAGCACCATTCGCCTGGGAGTCTGAGCCACTGGGCTGCTGTTTGCAGTGTTGTGCATTTGAAGTGGAAACTGCCACAGTCCTGGTAGAAATCAGTTCTTGCGCATTGCAGCAGGAGGGAAGAAAGGAAATGTCAAAGTGTTGGTAAACGTGCTTTCCGGTGACCGGATAGCGAGTGGAGACACTCAAGTTTAATCTCATCTGACATACCAGGCAGGAAGCTGAATTGCACAGCTGGCTGAAGCCACTGGCCCCAGTTCCTGGTTTCTGCTGCCTACAAACCAGTGGCTCTGCAAACTAACTCTACCCATAGGTGCACATTGTAAAGTAACCCATAGTCACCTGTGGCACGCTGATTCAGAGCTTTTTGCTTATTGAACTGTAGGTAGGTGTAGATAATTCTGTTTATGTACATGTGTAGTATTTGCTGTTACAGGGGATATAACAAGAGTACTCTTAAACCTTGTTTTAAGTAACAACCCATACAGCATATATTAATGCAAATTAGGAAACGTTGATTTTTGCCTCCTCACCACAGTGCAGGTGACCTTTTGCTGTAACAGGTAGGTTAATCTGCCTGGGACTTTTAGGTAGGGCAGGTACTCTACTGATGGTACAGCATTTTAACCACTGAAGTTGCAAAAAGGTTGTTTGGTTCTGTGGGTTTTTTCTTTTTAAAAACACCTTACCCATGAGCCTGTTCTGCCAAATACTCCGGAGAAAATTCTGTTTGATTTAGCTTGGTGGGACTGAAACAAAACTTGTAAATCTATTTGGGTTCTACCTTTTTAATGTGTTCTCCTTTCATCCAGGTCAGAACAGTTACTGAACAATTATCATATATAGGGTTAATGCATCACACTGTGCTCTGGCCTAAGACATGCTGTTCTGATTACATGCGTACTTGGCACCAACACAGTGAAATTTTAAACCCAATAAATGCACTTTTGACAAATAAGGAACAAATGTTTTCTAATTTTACTGAATTTCAATTTATTAAACACAAACTTGGAGAATGTAAACATCCCTGAGCCATTGCTGACATCATCAGCCTAAGGGTGTGGCGAAGGATGGAGCGAGAAAGTTGAGGTTCAGGAAATGATGATTAAGTTGTGCTCACCCCAAAAATGTAATCTGCTTACATTGCTATGGACAAGTATTTGAAGATGTTGGGTTCATAATCGTGTTTTTTTTTTAGTTCTAGCTGACTTTCAATATCGACAGCTTGCATTTGTATTGTACCTTTCACGTAGGAAAAGTCCCATGGTGTAAATCAGGGGGGAGTGGAGATCCAGCCACTTTCCAATGTGTTCTTTTGAGGAGGAGATATTAGATGGGGTGACCAAAAGCTTGGTCAAAGAGGTGAGTTTTAAGGAGCGTCTTAAAGGTGGAGAGTTTTTGGGAGGAATTCCAGAGCGTGGGGCCTAGACGGCTGAAGGCACAGCCACTAGTGGTGGAGTGAAGGAAGGGTGGGGAAATCAGGAGGTCAGAGTTAGAAGAATAGACAGTTCAGTTAACCACAAAAGTGCACTCACTACGTGCCATTATTCTGACTAGTGATTTTGGAGGCCGAATGCTCCCAGGTCCTTCATTCTTGCTACACAGTGCTATTTGGAGAGGGCCACTTCACTATCCAAGCAGCTCAGTTGGTTGTGCTTTACAGGAAGGAGACAGGAGAAGAAATGGGAATATCTCAACAAGTCTGGTGTTGGGAATCAGAGGGAACTTTTCTTGCTAGTAGCCTCTGGCTATCTGGAAATCAGTCAGATCGGGAATGGGAAAGGGAATGTCACTGGAAAGTGGTAACCTTAAGACTTAAAATGTTGCATAAACTCCTGCTTGGCTCTCCTGTTCCTTGTAAAAGTGCATGTCTGGGATCCCCCTTCCCCTGGCTTGTTGCCAAAAGATCTATTCCTGCTTTAAGAGCAACTCATCTAAAAATCATAGTTTGTCTTCCAAGTTGGGTCATGTTTGCTTATTTCTCAGACGTGAATAAGTAAAATTTTACACAGCGTTATGTTAAATGTGCCTGTAAATTTACAATAGCCATTGCCCCTCACCTTGGGGATGACAATGGCCAACAAATGTGTCTGGCACACTTGGAGAAAATTAGCACGGATAAAGTCAATCAGAAGAATTTGTCTCCAGCATTAACCACGTTCCTGCTGCTACTGCCTGGAATGCCTGAGATGTAGACACTTGAGGGTCTAGCCCCTCAGCCAGTCTTACTCATCCGTCTACCAATGTAAGTGCCACAGCATTTATTTTAAATCCGCACGATGGGTTAAGACAAGAACAGGCTTGATTGATGCCACCTGGCATGAAAACTTTGCTGACACTCAAAAGTTCACGTGAATAATGGCAACTTGTGTGAGGTGTTGGAGAGTGACCAGAACTGTACTCCAGTAAAGAGTCATTAAAAAGGGGGAAGAGATTGGTGTGAGCAGGAAAAAGGGAATTTTGGATATTTTCTCCCAATGCCCTTACACTCTGAAGCCTAAAACTGTAGCAAAACCCAAACAAGTAAATGGTGTTTAAAAACTTGCACTAGTGCAGGGAAAAGAGGCCTTCACACCTCGGTGTGACTGGGGCTTTAATGCAACAGAATTGTATAAGAGCACCAGACCTTAAAGAGGCAGTGCCCCAGATAACCTCATGTGACTCACAGGTATGTACCTCTACGATCAAGCACTTCCTAATTCATGTGCAGAGGTTGAATCAATGAGGAAGGATGATCAGATATATAGAAGTACCTTCTTGTGCAAGTGCTTGTATCTCTACCATATGCATCCACAAGCACAGGTATACCCATTGGTTGCTGCAGGGGCTCATTACCCCTTTCATCATCCATTTTTCTCAAAATACCTTGCCTGAAGCTTTGAAACTTGGAAGTGTATTAAACAGTGAGGAAGCTAGTAATAGACTTCGAGGACATAGACAGATTGGTGGAATGGGCGGACACACAGATGAAATTCAACACAGAAAAGTGTAGGTGATGCATTTTGGTAGGAAGAATGAGGAGAAACAATACGTGGCAAATGGTACAATTTTAAAGTGGGTGCAAGAACAGCGAGATCTGGGGGTGGTGCACAAATCTTTGAAGGTGGCCAGACAGGTTAACAAAGCAGTTAATAAAGCATATAGAATCCTCGGGTTTATAAATAGCAGCATAGAGTACAAAAGCCAGAAAGTTATGCTAAACCTTTATAAAACACTAGTTCGGCCCGAGCTGGAGTACTGTGTCCAATTCTGGGCACCAGACTTTAGGAAGGACATGAAGACTTTGGAGAGGGTGCAGAAGAGATTTACTAGAATGGTTCCAGGGATGAGAGATTACAGTTACGTGGTAGACTGGAGAAGCTGGAGTTGTTCTCCTTCGAGCAGAAAAGGCAAAGAGAAGATTTGATTGAGGGGTTTAAAATCATGAAGTGTTTAGTTAGAGTAAATAAAGTGAAACTTTCCAATAGCTGAAGGGGCGATAACCAGAGGGCACAGATTGAAGGTGATTGGCAAAAGAACCAGAGGCAACATGAAGAAAAACATTTTTATGCAGCTGGTGGTTAGGACTTGGAATGCGCTGCCTGATTGGGATTCAATCGTAGCCTTCGAAAGGGAATTGCTGGAGGAAAAATTGCAGGGTTGTGGGGAAAGAGCGAGTGAGTGGGACTAACTGGCTTGCTCTTTGAGCGAGCCGGCACAGATTTAACGGGCCGAATGGCCTCCTTCTGTGCTGTACTATTCTATGATTCTATTAAATATGGGGAGTGCAACAGGTAGTGGTAGATTTGCCATATCAATGATACTTTATTTTGAAAATCATTCATCTTTCTTTGAGCTGACTTAAGTCATTTCAGTCACTGCATCAGGACAAAAATAAGTTTAAATACTGTGTCTATCTTGACTCAAATGGTTTTTGCCAGAGAGCAATGTTTGGGAAGCCATAATAATAATGGGATTGCAGATTTTTCAGAGAGAAGGATTGCTCCAGACTTTGTATTAACTGTCTTCGAAAACTTTGAGCCTCCATTATTGCTTGTACTTTGGAGCCAGCAAGCAGATGTGTCACATATTCATTGGGCCAATCCTATAATCCTAGAAACAATACTTATGATCTGTACAAAAGCAAAATACTGTGGATGCTGGAAATCTGAAATAAAAACTGAAAATGCTGAGCAGGTTGGGCAGCATCTGTGGAGCGAGATGACCTTTCGTCAGAACTGGAAAAGGTTAAGCAGGTACTGCAACAGAGAAAGGGGGAGGAAAGAACAAAAGGGAAGGTCTGTGATAGGGTGGAAGGCAGGAGCGATTAAATGACAAAAGGGATGATGATGCGAGGTGAAAGGTGATGGTAATGGGACAAGCAAAGAAACAAAAGATGGGTCTAGAGGAGGTGTAAATGGGAATAGCAGAATCCGAGTCTGAAAAAATGGGAGCAGTGGTTATGGGGAGCTGAAATTGTTGAACTCAATGTTGAGTCCGGAAGGCTGTAAAGTGCCTAATAAAAAGATGAGGTGCTGTTCCTCGAGCTTCATTGGAACAGTGTAAGAGGCCAAGGACGGAGAGGTCAGAGTGGGAGTGGAGCGGTGAATTAAAATGACAAGTGACAAGAAGCTCAGGATCATACTTGCGGACTGAATGGAGGTGTTCCACAAAGTGATCACGCTATTTGTATTTGGTCTCCCCAGTGTAGAAGAGACTGCGAATCGTGAGTAGCGAATACAGTATACTAAATTGAAAGAAGTACAAGTAAATCGCTGTTTCACCTGGAGGGAGTATTTGGGGCCCTGGAAGGTGAGGAGGTAAAAAGGCAGGTGTTGCATCTCCTGCGTTTGCACGGGAAGATGACATAGCAATGGTCAGTGTTGCCAGCTGCCCTGTGCCAGTGGTCACTGTGGCCAGCTGCCCTGTGCCAGTGGTCAGTGTGGCCAGCTGCCAGCTTCATGTGCTAGTGCCAGAGGGCAGCTCCCATGTGCCAGTGGACAGCTACCAAGTGCCGGTGGCCAGTGGTCAGCTCCCTTGTGCCAGTGGTCAGTGGCCATGTACCAATGGTCAGCTGCATGTACCAGTGTTCAGCTCCATGTGCCAGTGGCCAGCTCCCCATGCTAGTGGTCAGCTGCCATGTGCCAGCTGCCTTGTGCCAGTGGTCAGCTCCCTGTGTAAGTGGTCAGCTGCCATGTGCCAGTGGTCAGTTCCCTGTGCCAGTGGTCAGTGTGGTCAGCTCCCTGTGTAAGTGGTTAGCTGCCATGTGACAGTGGTCAGTTCCTTGTGCCAGTGTGGTCAGCTCCCTGTGCCAGTGGTCAATGTGGTCAGCTTCCTGTGTCAGTGGTCAGTGTGGTCAGCTCCCTGTATAAGTGGTCAGTTGCCATATGCCAGTGGTAAGTGTGGTCAGCTTCATGTGCCAGTGGTCAGTGTGGCCAGCTTCATGTGCTAACACCGGCGGTCAGTGGGCTCAGGTTCTGTCTGGGTTCTGGTCAGTGGGCTCTCAGGCTCTGGGTTCCGGTCAGTGGGCTCTCAGGCTCTGTCTGGGTTGCGGTCAGTGGCCTCTCGGGCTCTGGTTTACGGTTAGTGGGCTCTCAGGCGCTGTCTGGATTTTAGGCCGCAGCTCCCCGTGACGGAGGCACGTACAGCGCGCGTGCGTCACACGTACGCGGGGTGTCATGGCGGCGGCGGCGGCGAGCGGGTGAGCGGCGACACTGAGGCCGCGGACTCTGAGCGAGCGAGCGGCCGGTGGTGGTGGCGGCGGCGGCTGGGTCGGGTCGGTGGACCGGGAGGGGCGACCCAGGAGCGGAAAGCCGGTGACCCGCGGCGGGCGGGTGTGTTGTTGAAGGCCGCGGTTGCCCGTAGCAACAGCAGCGAGTGGCGGTGCCGCATCCTCCGGACAAAACGCTTCACAGACACTTTATTGAAGTGTAGTCACTGTTGTAATGTGGGAGACGTAGCAGCCAATTTGTACACAGCAAGATCCCACACACAGCAATGTGATAATGACCAAATAATCTCAGTACCGCCCCTCCGACAGTGCGGCGCTCCCTCAGTACTGCCCCTCCGACAGTGCGGCGCTCCCTCAGTACTGCCCCTCCGACAGTGCGGCGCTCCCTCAGTACTGCCCGTCCGACAGTGCGGCGCTCCCTCAGTACTGCCCGTCCGACAGTGCGGCGCTCCCTCAGTACTGCCCCTCCGACAGTGCGGCGCTCCCTCAGTACTGCCCCTCCGACAGTGCGGCGCTCCCTCAGTACTGACACTCCCTCAGTACTGACCCTCCGACGGTGCAGCGCTCCCTCAGTACTGCATTGGAGTGTCAGCCTAGATTTTTTTGCTCAAGTCTCAGAGAGACTTGATCCCACAACCTTTTGACTCGGGCGAGAGCACTATCAAGGCTGACACCTATGCAGTGGGAATGTGCCGGGTCCACTGATCGACAGGACAGCGGGATGTTTGGGGTAGGGCCTAGCTTGCCTACAGGGCCCCTTTCTATTCTGGCTCTCTATCCAGAAGTGGTGATTGCTTGCTAAATTGCAGTGTCTTGGGGGTGCGGGGGTACCGTTCATGTGTGACAATTGAGTGAGCGTGGGCAGTGAGGACCATTACAGCTGAGCCCTGATGCTGTCCTACCCAACATCCAGACACCCACACTTCTCAGCAGGGATCACTGGCGAGCGATCAGGAGTAGCAACCCTGGCTGACTTTCCCTCTCCCTGGTCCGTGAGCACTGATGCCAGTGGTAGCACCCTTGCTCCGGCATGGCTCAGCGAGCCAGCTCAGCACTGACCAGGGATGGAATCTGGTTCTACAGCCTGTCTCAGTACCACACTGCCTTTATCTGCTTGGCTATCAAGGGAGCTCTTTGAAGCGGTCAACATTGGCTGAATGTTAGTCGTGACTTTATAATTAAGGCTGTGTACAGCGTGTTTTTTGTCTGCAGTGATCCTGGAAGCTCCTTGAAGTCAAAAAGGGGATCCAGTGATTGGCATGAAAATGTGTTGCATAGACCTTCGGAGGCTTATAGTCTTGTTCACCCACCCAGGGAGAGGGGGAGCGTGGGGAAGCTTGCAGAGCTGAAGAAAAAACTGTGTACAGTTCCTTATGTGGTTGACTCTTAACTGCCCTCTGAAATAGCCTAGCAAGCCACTCAGTTGTAACAAACCACTACGAAAAACAATAAGAATAAAACTGAACGGACCACCCGGCATCGACCTCGGCACCGGCTACGGACACGACAACGGCACACCCAGCCCAGCCGACCCTGCAAAGTCCTCCTCAGCAACATCTGGGGACTTGTGCCAAAATTGGGAGAGCTGTCCCACAGACTAGTCAAGCAACAGCCTGACATAGTCATACTCACAGAATCATACCTTTCAGCCAATGTCCCAGACTCCTCCATCACCATCCCTGGGTATGTCCTGTCCCACCGGCAAGACAGACCCACCAGGGGTGGCGGCATGAATCAGTACTCCCCCATGTTGAACACCACTTGGAAGAAGCACTGAGAGTAGCAAGGGCACAGAATGTACTCTGGGTGGGGACTTCAATGTCCATCACCAAGAGTGGCTCGGTAGCACCACTACTGACTGAGCTGGCCGAGTCCTGAAGGACATAGCTGCCAGTCTCGGCCTGCGACAGATGGTGAGGGAAAAACCTACTTGACCTCGTCCTCACCAATCTACCTGTTGCAGATGCATCTGTCCATTACAGCATTGGTAGCAGTGACCACCGCACAGTCATTGTGGAGACGAAGTCCCATGTTCACACTGAGTACACCCTCCATTGTGTTGTGTGGCACTACCACCATGCTAAATGGGATAGATTCAGAACAGATCTAGCAGCTCAAAACTGGGCATCCATGAGGCGCTGTGGGCCATCAGCAGCAGCAGAATTGTATTCCACCACAATCTGTAACCTCATGGCCCGGCATATCCCTCACTCTCCCATTACCACCAAGCCAGGGGGCCAGCCCTGGTTCAACGACGAGTGTAGAAGAGCATGCCAGGAACAGCACCAGGCGTACCTAAAAATGAAGTGCCAATCTGGGGAAGCTGCAACATAGGACTGCATGCATGCTAAAAAGCAGAAGCAGCATGATATAGACAGGACTAAGCGATCCCACAATCAAAGGATCAGATCAAAGCTCTGCAGTCCTGCCACATCCAGTCGTGAATGGTGGTGGACCATTAAACAACTAACGGGAGGAGGAGGCTCCATGAATGTCCCCATCCTCAATGATGGTGGAGCCCAGCACGTGAGTGCAAAAGACAAAGCTGAAGCGTTTGCAACCATCTTCAGCCAGAAGTGCCGAGTGGATGATCCATATCAGCCTACTCCTGAGGTCACCACCATCACGGAAGCCAGTCTTCAGCCAATTCGATTCACTCCACGTGATATCAAGAAACGGCTGAGCGCACTGGATACAGCAAAGGCTATGGGCCCTGACAACATCTCGGCTATCGTGCTGAAGACTTGTGCTCCAGAACTAGCCATGCCTCTAGCGAAGCTGTTCCATTACAGCTACAACACTGGCATCTATCCGACAATGTGGAAAACTGCCCAGGTATGTCCTGTCCACAAAAAGCAGGACAAATCCAATCCGGACAATTACTGCCCATCAGTCTTCTCTCAATCATCAGCAAAGTGATGGAAGGTGTCGTCGACAGTGCTATCAAGCGGCACTTACCAATAACCTGCTCACTGATGCCCAGTTTGGGTTCCGTCAGGACCACTTGACTTCAGACCTCATTACAGCCTTGGTCCAAACATGGACAAAAGAGCTGAATTCCAGAGGTGAGAGTGACTGCCCTGGACATCAAGGCAGCATTTGACCGAGTGTGGCCTCAAGGAGCCCTAGTAAAACTGAAGTCAATGGGAATCGGTGGGAAAACGCACCACTGGCTGGAGTCATACCTAGCACAAAGGAAGAGGGTTGAGGTGGTTGGAGGTCAATTATCACAGCCCCAGGAGGAGTTCCTCAAGGCAGTGTCTTAGGCCCAACCATCTTCAGCTGCTTCATCAATGACCTTCCCTCCATCATAAGGTCAGAAATGGGGATGTTCCCGGATGACTGCACAGTGTTCAGTGCCATTCGCAACTCCTCAGATAATGAAGCAATCCATGCCCGCATGCAACAAGATCTGGATGACGTTGAGGCTTGGGCTGATAAGTGGCAGGTAACATTCATGGCACACAAGTGCCAGGCAATGATTATCTCCAACAAACGAGCGTGAAACATGGATTTACAAAAGTTAAATCGTGCTTGACTAATTACTGGAATTTTTTGAGGATGTAACTAGTAAAATAGATAAGGGAGAACCAGTGGATGTGGTATATTTGGACTTTCAGAAGGCTTTCGATAAGGTCCCGCATAAGAGATTAGCGTGTAAAGTTAAGGCACATGGGATTGGGGGCAAGGTATTGACTTGGATAGAGAACTGGTTGGCAGATAGAAAGCAAAGAGTTGGAATAAACGGGTCTTTTTCCGAGTGGCAGGCAGTGACTAGTGGGGTACCGCAGGGATCGGTCCTTGGACCCCAGCTATTCACAATATATATTAATGATCTAGACAAGGGAACTAGATGTAATATCTCCAAATTTGCAGACGACACAAAGCTGGGTGGGCGTGTGTGCTGTGAGGAGGATGCTGCGAAACTACAGGATGATTTGGACAGGTTGGGTGATTGGGCAGAAGCATGGCAGATGCAATATAATGTGGATAAATGCGAGGTTATCCACTTTGGTGTCAAAAACAGGAAGGCAGATTATTATCTGAATGGCAATAGATTGGGAGAAAGGGGAAGTGCAACGAGACCTGGGCGTCCTTGTGCACCAGTCGCTGAAGGTAAGCATGCAGCTGCAGCAGGCGGTTCAGGCGGCAAATGGTATATCGGCCTTCATAGCGAGAGGGTTTGAGTACAGGAACAAGGATGTCTTGCTGCAGTTGTACAGGGCCTTGGTGAGACCGCACCTTGAGTATTGTGTGCAGTTTTGGTCGCCTTATCTGAGGAAGGATATTCTTGCCATGGAAGGAGTTCAGCGAAGATTCACCAGGCTGATACCTGGGATGGCAGGAATGACGTATGAGGAGAGATTGGGTCGATTGGGCTTGTACTCGCTGGAGTTTAGAAGAATGAGAGGGGATCTCATTGAAACATAAAATTATGGCAGGACTGGACAGACTAGATGCAGGAAGGATGTTCCCGATGGTCAGGGAGACCAGAACCAGGGATCACAGTCTAAGGATATGGGGTAAGCCTTTTAGGACAGAAATGAGGAGGAATTTCTTCACTCAGAGAGTGGTGAACCTGTGGAATTCTCTACCACAGAAGGCAGCAGAGGCCAATTCATTAAATATATTCAAGAAGGAGTTGGATATATTTCTTAAGGCTGAAGGGATCAAGGGTTATGGAGAGAAGGCAGGGACAGGGTACTGAATTTGGATGATCAGCCATGATCACATTGAATGGCGGAGCAGGCTCGAGGTGCTGAATGGTCTACTCCTGCTCCTATCTTCTATGTTTCTATTTTTCTAACCACCGCCCCTTGACATTCAATGGTATTATCATCGCCGAATCCCCCACCATCAATATCCTCGGAGTCAATATTGACCAGAAACTTAACTGGATCAGCCACATAAATACTGTGGCAACAGTATACAGGTCAGAGGCTGGGTATTCTGTGGCGTGTGTCTCACCTCCTGACTTTCCACCATCTACAAGGCACAAGTCAGGAGTGTGATGGAATACTCTCCACTTGCCTGGATGAGTGCAGCTCCAACAACACTCAAGAAGCTCAATACCATCCAAGACAAAGCAGCCCCTTTGATTGGCACCCCATCCACCTCCTTAAACATTCACTCCCTCCACCACCAGCGCACTGTGGCTGCAGTGTGTACCATCTACAAGATGAACTGCAGCAACTCGTCAAGGCTTCTTTGGCAGCACCTCCCAAACCCGCGACCTCTTCCACCTAGAAGGACAAGGACAGCAGGCGCATGGGAACACCACCACCTCCAAGCTCCCCTACAAGTCACACACCATCCTGACTTGGAAATATATCGGCCGTTCCTTCATCATCGCTGGGTCAAAACCCTGGAACTCCCTCCCTAACAGCACTGTGGGAGCACCTTCACCACACGGACTGCAGCGGTTCAAGGCGACGGCTCACCACCACCTTCTCAAAGGCAGCTAGGGATGGGCAATAAATGCTGGCCCTGCCAGCGACACCCACATCCCTGGAACGAATAAAAAAACAATATTTGACCAAAACAAATTATAATTGTAAACTAATTTTGATTTGTAGTTATTTAAAAAAAATGCTATTTGAACCCTAGGTCTGCCAAGTAAATAATGTGAATGAGAGAGGCTGCTTGGTGGGCATAGATTCACATCTGAGTTGAGACACTCCAGAAACTTGCTCCACAGCGCCACCTAGTAGCCAGAGCCTGCACTGCACTGTGACTGTTCCCTTGGCAAAATTGAATGTGAAATGTTGACATAGCAATTTACAATGGGAAATGTTGACAGAAAAGTGTGACCAAAAATTGTGACAACAGGAGGTAAGGTTTGTGGACAGGGAGTGTCGAGACAAAGTATAGTGTTCAGGTAGTAGTAAGGCGTTAGAGGGATAGTCTAATTCGAGCAGAGTGTACAGTTGTAATTCATGCACCATTTTAAAGTTATACATTCTTTATGTAACTTTATGTAATTCTTTGATTTTATATTATTTATAGTTAGGTTGCAAAACTTGCGGCAGTGCGGGAGGCAGGGGGAGTAGAGTTGGTTGGAGTACAGAGGGTTTCTCTGTAGCACAGGCTGAGACAGAAAACTGAGGTGTTACATTGTCAACTTATTTCTGAATAAACAGGCTATTTCTGATGAATGGAAACCTGCGAGTGGAGTAGAGCTTGATCGTTGGAAGTCTGCTGCAGTAGGGACCTGACGCTATCTTCTGGTGTTTGTTACTGACAACTTCACTCTTGTGAGAAAATGGCGGATTTGGAGAAAGAATTGGTGAGTAATGCATGCTCAGGGTACAGCTGTTTCTCGATACAGTGATGCTGCAGACTGGTATTGAAGGGTGTTTAAAAAAAAAAAGGTACTGAGGAAAGTGGGACCTGTGTTCAAATCCAGCCACAGATTTATGGGAGGAATGTTTACTCTGTCTGCTAGGTGTCCTATTTGGAGAGGTTCAATCCCATTCCTATTTGGACAAGGAACAACGGCAGAAAACCGTCCCTGGCTGTGTCAGACAGACCTCAGGGTAGTTTGTGTCAGAAATGGAAAACAAATGTCACACTGGTGCAGGAGGGGTTTTCTTCTTTGAGTTGAAGCAGATTGTTTGGACAGTGTAGAGGGAGCTTTACTCTGTATCTAACCCGTGCTGTACCCGCCCTGGGAGTGTTTGATGGGACAGTGTAGAGGGAGCTTTACTCTGTATCTAACCCATGCTGTACCTGCCCTGGGAGTGTTTGATGGGACAGTGTAGAGGGAGCTTTACTCTGTATCTAACCCGTGCTATACCTGCCCCGGGAGTGTTTGTTGGAACAGTGTAGAGGGAGCTTTACTCTGTATCTAACCCATGCTGTACCTGCCCTGGGAGTGTTTGATGGGACAGTGTAGAGGGAGCTTTACTCTGTATCTAACCCGTGCTATACCTGCCCCGGGAGTGTTTGTTGGGACAGTGTAGAGGGAGCTTTAATCTGTATCTAACCCGTGCTGGACCTGCCCTGGGAGTGTACAATGTATACAAACAACAAATGTGCAGTTAAAATTGGAGACAAACAAACAAAATACTTCCCACAGGGGCGGGGGGTGATGCAGGGCTCGCCAATCTCACCGACACTCTTTAATATTTACATAAATGAATTGGCAAAACTACTTGAACAATCTACAGCACCCGGCCTCACCCTATATGAATCCAAGGTTAAATTCCTCCTCTATGCAGACGACCTGGTTCTGCTGTCACCAACTAAGGAGGGTCTACAGCAGAACCTGGACCTGCTGGAGTCGTACTGCCAGACTTGGGCCCTGACAATAAATCCCCAAAAAGCCAAAGTCCTTGTGTTCCAGCAAAGATCCAAACATCAGGGACCCAAAATAAATTTCACACTAGGAACAACCAAAATTGAACAAACCACTAACTACACATACTTGGGCTTAAAAATCAGTTCTACGGGAAACTTCAAACTGGCTGTGAATGAACTGAAAGAGAAAGCAAGAAGGGCTTTCTATGCCATTAAAAAATCAATCCAAATAGATATCCCAATTAGCATTTGGCTAAAAATTTTCAAATCAGTAATTGAACCAATTGCACTCTATGGCAGTGAGGTATGGGGACCGCTAACACAACAAGAATTTGCAAAATGGGACAAACACCCAATTGAGATCCTACATGCAGAATTCTGTAAAAGTATCCTCCGGACTCAAAGGAAAACAGTAAACAATGCATGCAGGGCGGAACTAGGCCAATATCCATTAATAATCACTATCCAAAAAAGAGCCACCAAATTTTGGAATCACCTACAAATGAGCAACCCCCAATGCTATCACTACGATGCCCTGAAATGCCAAGAGCTGACCATAAAGAAGAATACCCTCAGTCAACTAGTCCTGGGACTCAGTGAAGTCACTACTAACAATAACCAGCCCCAGGACAGTGACAGCGTAACACAAAGAATTCGACCCAACACAATCGTCGCTAAGCAAAAGGAAAAATATCTGACCTATTGGGCAGAAACAACAAAAACCCAAAGCAAACTCAATTGCAACCTGGCCCTAAACAGACAATACAACATAGCTGATTACCTGACCATGGTAAAGGACAACAAACTGAGAAGAACCTTGACAAGGTACAGACTTAGCGAACATAGCCTAGCGATCGAAAAAGGCAGACACAGGCAGACCAGGCTGCCAAGAGAGGACAGGATATGCTCTCACTGCAGTCAGGGAGTAGTGGAGACAGAGATGCACTTCCTCACAGCCTGTGGAAAATATCAGGGCATCAGGGAGAATTTCTACCAAAAATTCTCACAAATATGCCCTGAATTCAGAAACCTGAATGACAACCAAAAACTCCCATACCTACTGGGGGAGGAGAGAAGCTGTATAACACTGGCGGCACACTATGTTACAGCCTGCCATGAACAGAGGGACAACCAGTAAAATAAGAAAAGAGTATATATAAATAATGCGACTGTATATTTATACACTCAGGGATATACCTGTTTATACACTGTATGAACAGAACTGCGTTTATGTGTTCAACCATAAATGTATTTTGATGCTTTGGCAACATAAGATGTACCTTATCATGCCAATAAAGCAATTTGAATTTGAATTTGAGTGTTTGATGGGACAGTGTAGAGGGAGCTTTACTCTGTATCTAACCCGTGCTGTACCTGCCCTGGGAGTGTTTGATGGGACAGTGTAGAGGGAGCTTTACTCTGTACCTAACCCGTGCTGTCCCTGCCCTGGGAGTGTCTGATGGGACAGTGTAGAGGGAGCTTGACTCTGTATCTAACCCATGCTGTACCTGCCCTGGGAGTGTTTGATGGGACAGTGTAGAGGGAGCTTTACTCTGTACCTAACCTGTGCTGTCCCTGCCCTGGGAGTGTTTGATGGAACAGTGTAGAGGGAGCTTTACTCTGTACCTAACCCGTGCTGTCCCTGCCCTGGGAGTGTTTGATGGGACAGTGTAGAGGGAGCTTTACTCTGTATCTAACCTGTGCTGTAGCTGCAATGGGAATGTTTGATGGGACAGTGTAGAGGGAGCTTTACTCTGTATCTGACCCGTGCTGTACCTGGCCTGGGAGTGTTTGATGGGATAGTGCAGAGGCAGCTTTACTCTGTATCTAACCCATGCTGTACCTGCCCTGGGAGTGTTTGATGGGACAGTGTAGAGGGAGCTTTACTCTGTATCTAACCAGTGCTGTACCTGCCCTGGGAGTGTTTGATGGGACAGTGTAGAGGGAGCTTTACTCTGTATCTAACCCGTGCTGTACCTGCCTGGGAGTGTTTGATGGGGCAGTGTAGAGGGAGCTTTACTCTGTATCTAACCCGTGCTGTACCTGCCCCGGGAGTGTTTGATGGGACAGTGTAGAGGGAGCGTTACTCTGTATCTAACCCTTGCTGTACGTGTCCTGGGTGTGTTTGATGGGACAGTGTAGAGGGAGCTTTACTCTGTATCTAACCCGTGCTGTAGCTGCAATGGGAGTGTTTGATGGGACAGTGTAGAGGGAGCGTTACTCTGTATCTAACCTGTGCTGTACCTGCCCTGGGAGTGTTTGGTGGGACAGTGTAGAGGGAGCTTTAATCTGTATCTAATCCATGCTGTACCTGGCCTGGGAGTGTTTGATGGGACAGTGTAGAGGGAGCTTTACTCTGTATCTAACCCGTGCTGTACCTGGCCTGGGAGTGTTTGATGGGACAGTGTAGAGGGAGCTTTACTCTGTACCTAACCCGTGCTGTCCCTGCCCTGGGAGTGTTTGATGGGACAGTGTAGAGGGAGCTTTACTCTGTATCTAACCCATGCTGTACCTGCCCTGGGAGTGTTTGATGGGACAGTGTAGAGGGAGCTTTACTCTGTATCTAACCCGTGCTGTACCTGCCCTGGGAGTGTTTGATGGGACAGTGTAGAGGGAGCTTTACTCTGCACCTAACCCGTGCTGTCCCTGCCCTGGGAGTGTTTGATGGGACAGTGTAGAGGGAGCTTTACTCTGTATCTAACCCGTGCTGTAGCTGCAATGGGAATGTTTGATGGGACAGTGTAGAGAGAGCTTTACTCTGTATCTGACCCGTGCTGTACCTGGCCTGGGAGTGTTTGATGGGACAGTGCAGAGGCAGCTTTACTCTGTATCTAACCCATGCTGTACCTGCCCTGGGAGTGTTTGATGGGACAGTGTAGAGGGAGCTTTACTCTGTATCTAACCAGTGCTGTACCTGCCCTAGGAGTGTTTGATGGGACAGTGTAGAGGGAGCTTTACTCTGTATCTAACCCGTGCTGTACCTGCCTGGGAGTGTTTGATGGGGCAGTGTAGAGGGAGCTTTACTCTGTATCTAACCCGTGCTGTACCTGCCCCGGGAGTGTTTGATGGGACAGTGTAGAGGGAGCGTTACTCTGTATCTAACCCTTGCTGTACGTGCCCTGGGTGTGTTTGATGGGACAGTGTAGAGGGAGCTTTACTCTGTATCTAACCCGTGCTGTAGCTGCAATGGGAGTGTTTGATGGGACAGTGTAGAGGGAGCGTTACTCTGTATCTAACCTGTGCTGTACCTGCCCTGGGAGTGTTTGGTGGGACAGTGTAGAGGGAGCTTTAATCTGTATCTAATCCATGCTGTACCTGGCCTGGGAGTGTTTGATGGGACAGTGTAGAGGGAGCTTTACTCTGTATCTAACCCGTGCTGTACCTGGCCTGGGAGTGTTTGATGGGACAGTGTAGAGGGAGCTTTACTCTGTACCTAACCCGTGCTGTCCCTGCCCTGGGAGTGTTTGATGGGACAGTGTAGAGGGAGCTTTACTCTGTACCTAACCCATGCTGTACCTGCCCTGGGAGTGTTTGATGGGACAGTGTAGAGGGAGCTTTACTCTGTATCTAACCCGTGCTGTACCTGCCCTGGGAGTGTTTGATGGGACAGTGTAGAGGGAGCTTTACTCTGCACCTAACCCGTGCTGTCCCTGCCCTGGGAGTGTTTGATGGGACAGTGTAGAGGGAGCTTTACTCTGTATCTAACCCGTGCTGTAGCTGCAATGGGAATGTTTGATGGGACAGTGTAGAGAGAGCTTTACTCTGTATCTGACCCGTGCTGTACCTGGCCTGGGAGTGTTTGATGGGACAGTGCAGAGGCAGCTTTACTCTGTATCTAACCCATGCTGTACCTGCCCTGGGAGTGTTTGATGGGACAGTGTAGAGGGAGCTTTACTCTGTATCTAACCAGTGCTGTACCTGCCCTGGGAGTGTTTGATGGGACAGTGTAGAGGGAGCTTTACTCTGTATCTAACCCGTGCTGTACCTGCCTGGGAGTGTTTGATGGGGAAGTGTAGAGGGAGCTTTACTCTGTATCTAACCCGTGCTGTACCTGCCCCGGGAGTGTTTGATGGGACAGTGTAGAGGGAGCGTTACTCTGTATCTAACCCTTGCTGTACGTGCCCTGGGTGTGTTTGATGGGACAGTGTAGAGGGAGCTTTACTCTGTATATAACCCGTGATGTAGCTGCAATGGGAATGTTTGATGGGACAGTGTAGAGGGAGCTTTACTCTGTATCTAACCCGTGCTGTACCTGCCTGGGAGTGTTTGATGGGGCAGTGTAGAGGGAGCTTTACTCTGTATCTAACCCGTGCTGTACCTGCCCCGGGAGTGTTTGATGGGACAGTGTAGAGGGAGCGTTACTCTGTATCTAACCCTTGCTGTACGTGCCCTGGGTGTGTTTGATGGGACAGTGTAGAGGGAGCTTTACTCTGTATCTAACCCGTGCTGTAGCTGCAATGGGAGTGTTTGATGGGACAGTGTAGAGGGAGCGTTACTCTGTATCTAACCTGTGCTGTACCTGCCCTGGGAGTGTTTGGTGGGACAGTGTAGAGGGAGCTTTAATCTGTATCTAATCCATGCTGTACCTGGCCTGGGAGTGTTTGATGGGACAGTGTTGAGGCAGCTTTACTCTGTATCTAACCCGTGCTGTAGCTGCCCTGGGAGTGTTTGATGGGACAGTGTAGAGGGAGCTTTACTCTGTATCTAACCCGTGCTGTACCTGCCTGGGAGTGTGTGATGGGGCCGTGTAGAGGGAGCTTTACTCTGTATCTAACCCGTGCTGTACCTGCCCCGGGAGTGCTTGATGGGACAGTGTAGAGGGAGCTTTACTCTGTATCTAACCCTTGCTGTACGTGCCCTGGGAGTGTTTGATGGGACAGTGTAGAGGGAGCTTTACTCTGTATCTAACCCGTGCTGTAGCTGCAATGGGAGTGTTTGATGGGACAGTGTAGAGGGAGCGTTACTCTGTATCTAACCTGTGCTGTACCTGCCCTGGGAGTATTTGATGGGGCAGTGTAGAGGGAGCTTTACTCTGTATCTAACCCGTGCTGTAGCTGCCCTGGGAGTGTTTGATGGGACAGTGTAGAGGAAGCTTTACTCTGTATCTAACACGTGCTGTTCCTGCCTGGGAGTGTGTGATGGGGCAGTGTAGAGGGAGCTTTACTCTGTATCTAACCCGTGCTGTACCTGCCCCGGGAGTGTTTGATGGGACAATGTAGAGGGAGCTTTACTCTGTATCTTACCCTTGCTGTACGTGCCCTGTGAGTGTTTGATGGGACAGTGTAAAGGAAGCTTTACTCTGTATCTAACCTGTGCTGCAGCTGCAATGGGAGTGTTTGATGGGACAGTGTAGAGGGAGCGTTACTCTGTATCTAACCCGTGCTGTACCTGTTCTGGGAGTATTTGATGGGGCAGTGTAGAGGGAGCTTTACTCTGTATCTAACCCGTGCTGTAGCTGCCCTGGGAGTGTTTGATGGGACAGTGTAGAGGGAGCTTTACTCTGCATCTAACCCGTGCTGTACCTGCCCTGGGAGTGTTTGATGGGACAGTGTAGAGGGAGCTTTACTCTGTATCTAACCCGTGCTGTACCTGCCCTGGGAGTGTTTGATGGGACAGTGTAGAGGGAGCTTTACTCTGTATCTAACCCGTGCTGTACCTGCCTGGGAGTGTGTGATGGGGCACTGTAGGGGGAGCTTTACTCTGTATCTAACCCGTGCTGTACCTGCCCCGGGAGTGTTTGATGGGACAGTGTAGAGGGAGCTTTACTCTGTATCTAACCCTTGCTGCACCTGCCCTGGGAGTGTTTGATGGGAGAGTGTAGACGGAGCTTTAATTTGTATCTAATCCATGCTGTACCTGGCCTGGGAGTGTTTGATGGGACAGTGTGGAGGGAGCTTTACTCTGTATCTACCCCGTGCTGTACCTGCCTGGGAGTGTGTGATGGGGCAGTGTAGGGGGAGCTTTACTCTGTATCTAACCCGTGCTGTACCTGCCCCGGGAGTGTTTGATGGGACAGTGCAGAGGGAGCTTTACTCTGTATCTAACCCTTGCTGTACGTGCCCTGGGAGTGATTGATGGGACAGTGTAGAGGGAGCTTTACTCTGTATCTAACCTGTGCTGTACCTGCCCTGGGAGTGTTTGATGGGAGAGTGTAGAGGGAGCTTTACTCTGTATCTGACCCGTGCTGTACCTGGCCTGGGAGTGTTTGATGGGACAGTGCAGAGGGAGCTTTACTCTGTATCTAACCCGTGCTGTAGCTGCAATTGGAGTGTTTTATGGGACAGTGTAGAGGGAGCTTTACTCTGTATCTGACCCGTGCTGGACCTGCCCTGGGAGTGTTTGATGGGGCAGTGTAGAGGGAGCTTTACTCTGTATCTAACCCGTGCTGTACCTGCCCCGGGAGTGTTTGATGGGACAGTGTAGAGGGAGCTTTACTCTGTATCTAACCCGTGCTGTAGCTGCAATGGGAGTGCACGTGCTGACACTGGGTGCTACATTGGAAAAGGTTCTTCTGGTATCTCTTACCTTGATGCGGACAAATAAATTAGAAAAGAAAAAAGAAAGCATGGTGAAATACCCTTGCAGCACCGAGCTGACTGTGCACCTGTAACATGATATGGGAGGGGGGGGAAGTTGCAGTTTGATTAATGTATGTCTGATTTTGATTTCTTCAGATTATACAACATCCTGATCCTTCAGCTGATCTTCGGAAATCGCGATCAAGGAAAGGTGAGGATTTTTGAGTGTCTTAGCTTTTATGTAGGTATTTGTACATGTCAGAGTGTTTCTTACACTTCCTTAACCTCAAACAGCTGTGTGCTGGAGCTTGTGAGAAACAGTTTGTTAGGTTTTTTGTCCCTTTATTTTGTTCCCTTTCTGCCCTATGGGCACTGATTCATGACTGGGTACAGCTCCACACCTGTCCAACATACTTGACCTCGTCCTCACCAATCTACCTGTTGCAGATGCATCTGTCCATGACAGCATTGGCAGCAGTGACCACCGCACAGTAAACCACTTTTGTCGTTCAGTATCGTTACACTATAGTTATCACTGTTATATCGTTACTCTATGGTTATCACTGTTTACACTGTTGTATCACTATACGAGGTCGCCTCTTGTCACGCTGTTATACCTGGGCTGACCACTGCTGACTCCGCCCATGGCTCACCTACCTGCCCAGGTATAAAGGTGGTCGACTGGCTGGTATTCCTCCTTGTTGGATCCGATCACCCACGAGGGTGGGCTCTGTTATTTAGCCAATAAAAACCTATAGTTACTTTCTTAACTTGTCGTTTTTCATTGGATGAATTGATAGGTATATCAATTTTATTGGCTAAATTTTAAAATGTCGACACTTGAGCAGTCAAACGACCAGCCAAGCGACCAGCCAGACGCCCAGCTACAACAGCCACAGCAGCCAGCCTGGCTGCGAGCCCTCCGACCACCGTACCTGGATCTAAACCCACAGGCAGCAAACTCAGCCCTCGACTTCGAACACTGGCTGAGCTGTTTCGAATCCTACCTGGGAGAATCCGGCGTGCCTCAGAAATCCATGCTAAGAGTTCTGACCGCCCAAGTGAGCCCTAAAGTATTCGCACTCATCCGGGACCTTAAAACATACGAAGCCGCCATCAACCTGCTGAAACAACAGTACCGGAGCCCGGTAAACTCCATGTATGCCAGACACCTCCTAAGATCCCGCCCGCAACAGCCAGGAGAGTCGGTAGATGAATTTTTACGGGCGCTACAAGCACTCGGCAGGGACTGTGACTTTAAAGCGGTATCAGCGGCAGAAAATACTGAAGATAATGTCCGCGATGCCTTCGTGAAAGGCCTGCGGTCCGACTACGCACGGCAAAGACTTCTTGAAGCAAAGGACCTTGACCTGAACACAGCTGCAGCCCTCGCTCACTCCCTAGAAGTGGCCCATCGGGACCTCAAGGCGTACTCCAGGTACAGTAATTTGCGACCCTGGGACTCGGGACCGACCCCGACTGCGATACCCCTCGCAGCGCCGCCCCTGGGACCTACCTCTGCGTCGGCGTCCCGGACCCGATCGGGACCGCCACCCCCGGTACCGGCTGCGACTTCGGACCCCCGCGATCGGGCCGCCGGCTGCTTCTTCTGCGGCCAGGCGAAACATCCTAGGGCGCGCTGCCCAGCGAGAAACGCGACGTGCTCAAGCTGCCTGAAGAAAGGCCACTTTGCTAAGGCCTGCAGAGGTCAACAGAGATCAACAGAGGCCAGCAGTGCCTCATGCGAGTTGTGGGGGCGGCCATCTTCCATTAAGGCCACAGATGCCAGCATCCCCACGTGTGAGTCATGGGGGCGGCCATCTTTGATCCAGGCAACCGACACCAGCAGTGCCTCATGTGAGTTGTGGGGGCAGCCATCTTCTCCGCCATTTTGTCCAACCTCGTGGGCGCCGCCATTTTACCCTCCACGCTCGACCGCCACCTCGCCTCCGGACTCGACCACCGCCTCACCCGCAGACTACGGCAGCTCGCTGAGCCACACACTAGCCTCCGTCACACTGGACCAAGCCCGCCCGCACCACCTGTCCAAGTCCATGATGGACATCAAAGCAAACGGCCGCGCCACGACCTGCCTGTTCGACAGCGGAAGCACGGAGAGTTTCATCCACCCAGACACGGTGAGCCACTACTCCCTCACTGTCCGGCCAACGCGCAACCGGATCTCGATGGCATCGAGGTCCCACGCCACAGACATCAGCGGCTACTGTGTCGTGACCCTGTCGGTTAAGGGCATGGAGTATAAAAATTTTAAACTCCTCGTCCTCCCCCAGCTCTGCGCTGCCGTCCTATTAGGGCTGGACTTCCAATCCCACCTCCAAAGCGTCACTCTAGCATACGGCGGACCCCTCCCCCCACTCACAGTCGACAACCAGCAGCCTTTAAACCGCCCACCGCGTAACACCTGCGGCCTATCCACCCTCAAGGTCCCGCCACCTTCCCTGTTCGCTAACCTCACCCCCGACTGCAAACCCGTCGCTACCAAGAGCAGGCGGTACAGCGCCGGGGACAGAGCCTTCATTAGCTCTGAGGTGCAGCGTCTCCTGAAGGAGGGCATCATCGAGGGGAGCAGCAGCCCCTGGCGTGCCCAGGTCGTGGTCGTTAAGACCGGCAATAAAAACTGCCTGGTCATCGACTACAGCCAGACCATAAACCGGTACACCCAGCTGGACGCATACCCCCTTCCCCGCATATCTGATATGGTCAATCAAATTGCACAATACCGAGTATTCTCTACCATCGACCTTAAGTCGGCCTACCACCAACTCCCTATCCGCCCTGAGGACCGCCAGTATACCGCCTTCGAGGCGAATGGCCGCCTCTACCACTTCCTTAGGGTTCCCTTCGGCGTCACCAACGGGGTTTCGGTCTTCCAAAGGGAGATGGACCGGATGGTTGACCAGAACGGGCTGCACGCCACGTTCCCCTATCTAGATAACGTCACCATCTGCGGCCGCGACCGGCAGGATCATGATGTTAATCTGGAGAGATTCCTCCGTACGGCCCAACGGCTGAACCTCACCTACAATAAGGAGAAATGTGTGTTTAACACCTCACGCCTTGCCATCCTCGGCTGCGTAGTAGAGGACGGACTCATCGGCCCCGACCCCGAAAGAATGCGCCCCCTCATGGAGTTACCCCTCCCCCACTGCCCAAAGGCGCTGAAGAGAACCCTGGGGCTCTTCGCCTACTATGCCCAATGGGTGCCCAATTATGCGAACAAAGCCAGACCCCTCATGAAGTCCACATCCTTCCCCCTTACGGAGGAAGCGTGCGCTGCCTTCTCCCTCATTAAGGGAGACATTGCTAAGGCCACAATGCACGCGGTGGATGAGTCCATCCCCTTCCAAGTGGAGAGCGATGCATCCGACTTCGCCCTAGCCGCTACCCTTAACCAGGAGGGGAGACCGGTGGCCTTCTTCTCAAGGACCCTACAGGGCCCTGAGATCCGACACTCGTCGGTCGAGAAGGAGGCCCAGGCGATTGTGGAGGCTGTACGACGCTGGAGGCACTACCTGGCAGGCAAACGATTTACCCTCCTCACCGACCAGCGTTCGGTCGCTTTTATGTTTAATAACAAGCTGAGGGGTAAAATCAAGAACGACAAGATCTTGTGGTGGAGAATCGAACTCTCCACCTATGATTATGATATCTTGTACCGGCCAGGTAAGCTGAACGAACCCCCTGATGCTCTATCACGAATTACATGCGCCAACGCGCAAATTGATAGACTCCAGACCCTCCACAACGACCTCTGCCACCCCGGAGTCACCAGACTTTACCACTTCATTAAGGCCCGCAACCTGCCCTACTCCATCGAGGAGGTCAGGACCATGACCAGGAACTGCCAGACCTGTGCCGAGTGCAAACCACATTTCTTTAGGCCGGACAGAGCAAGCCTGATCAAGGCCACCCGCCCCTTCGAGCGCTTGAGCATCGATTTTAAGGGGCCCCTCCCGTCCTCTGACCGTAATGTGTACTTCCTCAACATTGTTGATGAGTACTCCCGTTTCCCCTTCGCCTTCCCCTGCCCAGACATGACCAGTACCACGGTCATTAAATGCCTGAACGACCTCTTCGCTTTGTTCGGGTTCCCAAACTATATACATAGTGACCGGGGCTCCTCCTTCATGAGCGAGGAACTCCGCCAGTTCCTACAAGCAAGAGGTATTGCTGCAAGCAGGACCACCAGCTACAACCCTCGAGGGAACGGCCAGGTGGAAAGAGAGAACGCGACTGTATGGAAGGCCGTCCTCTTAACCTTAAAGTCTAAGGGCCTCCCAACCTCCCGCTGGCAGGAAGTCCTCCCGGCAGCGCTGCATTCCATCTGGTCACTACTTTGCACTGCCATTAACGCCACCCCCCATGAACGAATGTTTGTTTTCCCCAGGAAGTCGACTACGGGAACCACACTACCAACCTGGCTGACCTCTCCGGGGCCCGTCCTGCTGCGAAAGCACGTGAGGGCCCATAAAACGGACCCCCTGGTCGAGAGGGTGAACCTCCTGCACGCCAACCCTCAGTACGCCTATGTGGCATACCCAGACGGGCGGGAGGACACAGTCTCCTTGCGAGACCTCGCACCCTCGGGCATTCCGGAGACACCACCTTCACCGCCCCCCCACCCCCCCCCCCCCCCCCCGATTCCAGCTCAGGTAGACGGCATGCCGGAACCCCACAAGCCCTCGCCGACCACGCAGACACCAGCATCACCACCGGAGAATGCAACACCGCCGCTGCGACGATCGGAAAGGCTTACGAGGCCCCCGGACAGACTGACATACCAGAACTGGTAGTACACATCACCCCGCCGGACTCGAATCTAAACAAGGGGTGAATGTGGTAAACCACTTTTGTTGTTCACTATAGTTACCACTGTTATATCATTACTCTATGGTTATCACTGTTCACACTGTTGTATCACTATACGAGGTCGCCTCTTGTCACGCTGTTATACCTGGGCTGACCACTGCTGACTCCGCCCATGGCTCCACCTACCTGCCCAGGTATAAAGGTGGTCGACTGGCTGGTATTCCTCCTTGTTGGATCCGATCACCCACGAGGGTGGGCTCTGTTATTTAGCCAATAAAAACCTATAGTTACTTTCTTAACTCGTCGCTTTTCATTGGATGAATTGATAGGTATATCAGAGACGAAGTCCCGTCTTCACACTGAGGACACCCTCCATCGTGTTGTGTGGCATGACCACCGTGCTAAATGGGATAGATTCAGAACAGATCTAGCAGCTCAAAACTGGGCATCCATGAGGCGCTGTGGGTCATCAGCAGCAGCAGCAGCAGAATTGTATTCCACCACAATCTGTAACCTCATGGCCCGGCATATCCCTCACTCTACCATTACCACCAAGCCAGGGGACCAACCCTGGTTCAACAACGAGTGTAGAAGAGCATGCCAGGAGCAGCACCAGGCGTACCTAAAAATGAGGTGCTAACCTGGGGAAGCTGCTACACAGGACTACATGCATGCTAAAAAGCGGAAGCAGCATGCTATAGACAGGGCTAAGCGATCTCACAATCAACGGATCAGATCAAAGCTCTGCAGTCCTGCCACATCCAGTCGTGAATGGTGGATCATTAAACAACTAACGGGAGGAGGAGGCTCCAAGAATATCCCCATTCTCAATGATGGTGGAGCCCAGCACGTGAGTGCAAAAGACAAGGCTGAAGCGTTTGCAACCACCTTCAGCCAGAAGTGCCGAGTGTATGTTCCATATCAGCCTACTCCCGAGGTCCCCACCATCATGGAAGCCAGTCTTCAGCCAATTCAATTCACTCCACGTGATATCAAGAAATGGCTGAGCACACTGGATACAGCAAAGGCTATGGGCCCCGACAACATCCCGGTTATCGTGCTGAAGATTTGTGCTCCAGAATTATCGCGCCTCTAGCCAAGCTGTTCTAGTACAGCTACAACACTGGCATCTATCTGACAATGTGGAAAACTGCCCAGGTATGTCCTGGCCACAAAAAGCAGGACAAATCCAATCCGGGCAATTACCGCCCCATCAGTCTACTCTCAATCATCAGCAAAGTGATGGAAGGTGTCATCGACAGTGCTATCAAGCGGCACTTACTCACCAATAGCCTGCTCACTGATGCCCAGTTTGGCTTCTGCCAAGACCACTCGGCTCCAGACCTCATTACAGCCTTGGTCCAAACATGGACAAAGGAGCTGAATTCCAGAGGTGAGGTGAGAGTGACTGCCCTTGACATCAAGGCAGCATTTGACCGAGTCTGGCATCAAGGAGCCCTAGTAAAACTGAAGTCAATGGGAATCGGGGGAGGAAACTCTCCACTAGCTGGAGTCATACCTAGCACAAAGGAAGATGGTTGTGGTGGTTGAAGGTCAATCATCACAGCCCCAGGACATCGCTGCAGAAGTTCCTCAGGGCAGTTTTCTAGGTCCAACCATCTTCAGCCGCTTCATCAATGACCTTCCCTCCAACATAAGGTCAAAAAAGGGGAATGTTTGCTGATGACTGCACAGTGTTCAGCGCCATTCACAACTCCTCAGATAATGAAGCAGTCCATGCCCGCATGCAACAAGACCTGGACGACATTCAGGCTTGGGCTGATAAGTGGCAGGTAACATTCGTGCCACAGAAGTGCCAGGCAAGACTATCTCCAACAAGCGAGAGTCTAACCACCGCCCCATGGCATTCAATGGCATTAACATCGCCGAATCCCCCACCATCAACATCCTGGGGGTCACCATTGGCCAGAAACGTAACTGGACCAGCCACATAAATACTGTGGCAACAAGAGCAGGTCAGAGGCTAGGTATTCTGTGGTGAGTGTCTCACCTCCTGACTCCCCAAAGCCTTTCCATCATCTACAAGGCACAAGTAGGGAGTGTGATGGAATACTCTCCACTTGCCTGGATGAGTGCAGCTCCAACAACACTCAAGAAGCTCGACACCATCCAGGACAAAGGAACTCGTTTGATTGGCACCCCATCCACCACCTTAAGCATTCACTCCCTCCACCACCGGCGTACCGTGGCTGCAGTGTGTACCATCTACAAGATGCACTGCAGCAACTCGCTAAGGCTTCTTCGGTAGCACCTCCCAAACCCGCGACCTCTACCACCTAGAATGACAAGGGCAGCAGGCGCATGGGAACACCACCACCTCCAAGTTCCCCTCCAAGTCACACACCAGCCTGACTTAAAAGTACATCGCTGATCCGTCATCGTCATTGGGACAAAATCCTGGAACTCCCTACCTAACAGCACTGTGGGAGCACCTTCACCACACGGACTGCAGCGGTTCAAGAAGGCAGCTCACCACCACCTTCTCAAGGGGCAACTAGGGATGGGCAATAAATGTCGGCCTTGGCAGCGATGTCCTGATGCCATAAACAAAGAGAAAGCCCTCTGCCTCCTCAGCCAAGTGATTGTGCTTCCAGAGTGAGTCTAGAGAGTTACTCTAGACTCTAGCGTATTGGCAGATCTACTGATCATGGGGAGCGTCCTAGCCAACCCAATCCTGTCTTCACCAGTAGCCAACATATGGGTGCTCACCAAAAGGGGTCACTGGACAGTGATCAGGAGAGGGAACACTGACTGATTTTCCCTCTCCCTAACCCAGGGGTCACTGGACAGTGATCATGAGAGGGAACCCTGGCTGATTTCCCCTCTCTGTAACCCATGGGTCACTGGACAGTGATCAGGAGGAAGAATCCTGGGTGATTTTCCCTCTCTCTAACCCAGGGGTCACTGGACAGTGATCAGGAGGAAGAATCCTGGCTGATTTCCCCTCTTTCTAACCCAGGGGTCACTGGACAGTGATCAGGAGCAGGAACCCTGGCTGATTTCCCCTCTCTCTAACCCAGGGGTTACTGGGCAGTGATCAGGGGCAGGAACCCTGGCTGATTTCCCCCCTCTCTAACCCAGGGGTCACTGGACAGTGATCAGGAGCAGGAACCCTGGCTGATTCTCCTCTCTCTCTAACCCAGGGGTCACTGGACAGTGATCAGGAGCAGGAACCCTGGCTGATTTCCCTCTCTCTAACCCAGGGGTCACTGGGCAGTGATCAGGAGCAGGAACCCCGGCTGATTTTCCCCTCTCTCTAACCCAGGGGTCACTGGACAGTGATCAGGAGCAGGAACCCTGGCTGATTTCCCTCTCTCTAACCCAGGGGTCACTGGGCAGTGATCAGGAGCAGGAACCCCGGCTGATTTTCCCCTCTCTCTAACCCAGGGGTCACTGGACAGTGATCAGGAGCAGGAACCCTGGCTGATTTCCCCTCTCTCTAACCCAGGTGTCACTGGACAGTGATCATGAGAGGGAATCCTGGCTGATTTCCCCTCTCTCTAACCCAGGGGTCACTGGACAGTGATCAGGAGGAAGAATCCTGGCTGATTTCCCCTCTCTCTAACCCAGGGGTCACTGGACAGTGATCAGGAGGAAGAATCCTGGCTGATTTCCCCTCTCTCTAACCCAGGGGTCACTGGACAGTGATCAGGAGCAGGAACCCTGGCTGATTTCCCCTCTCTCTAACCCAGGGGTTACTGGACAGTGATCAGGAGCAGGAACCCTGGCTGATTTCCCCTCTCTAACCCAGGGGTCACTGGACAGTGATCAGGAGCAGGAACCCTGGCTGATTCTCCTCTCTCTAACCCAGGGGTCACTGGACAGTGATCAGGAGCAGGAACTCTGGCTGATTCTCCCCTCTCTCTAACCCAGGGGTTACTGGACAGTGATCAGGAGCAGGAACCCTGGCTGATTCTCCCCTCTCTCTAACCCAGGGGTCACTGGACAGTGATGAGGAGCGGGAACCCTGGCTGATTTCCCCCCTCTCTAACCCAGGGGTCACTGGACAGTGACCAGGAGCAGGAACCCTGGCTGATTTCCCCTCTCTCTAACCCAGGGGTCACTGGACAGTGATCAGGAGCAGGAACCCCGGCTGATTTTCCCCTCTCTCTAACCCAGGGGTCACTGGACAGTGATCAGGAGCAGGAACCCTGGCTGATTTCCCCTCTCTAACCCAGTGGTCACTGGACAGTGATCAGGAGCAGGAACCCTGGCTGATTCTCCCCTCTCTCTAACCCAGGGGTCACTGGACAGAGATCAGGAGCAGGAACCCTGGCTGATTTCCCCCCTCTCTAACCCAGGAGTCACTGGACAGTAATCAGGAGCAGGAACCCTGGCAGATTTCCCCTCTCTCTAACCCAGGGGTCACTGGACAGTGATCAGGAGCAGGAACCCTGGCTGATTCTCCCCTCTCTCTAACCCAGGGGTCACTGGACAGTGATCAGGAGCAGGAACCCTGGCTGATTCTCCCCTCTCTCTAACCCAGGGGTCACTGGACAGTGATCAGGAGCAGGAACCCTGGCTGATTCTCCTCTCTCTCTAACCCAGGGGTCACTGGACAGTGATCAGGAGCAGGAACCCTGGCTGATTTCCCCTCTCTCTAACCCAGGGGTCACTGGACAGTGATCAGGAGCAGGAACCCTGGCTGATTCTCCTCTCTCTCTAACCCAGGGGTCACTGGACAGTGATCAGGAGCAGGAACCCTGGCTGATTCTCCCCTCTCTCTAACCCAGGGGTCACTGGACAGTGACCAGGAGCAGGAACCCTGGCTGATTCTCCCCTCTCTAACCCAGGGGTCACTGGACAGTGATCAGGAGCGGGAACCCTGGCTGATTTCCTCTTTCTTATTTGAGCACGGTGAAGCCACCTGTTGCAATTGCAGGATAAACAGGGACTATCTTTCTACAAGTCAGAGTTGATCACTAGTGGGAATAAATTTCAGATCATCACCAAAGGAGTGGAGGGAGAGTTTAGGAGACACTCACTGATTCTAACTACAGGTAGACTATCCTTTATCCGAACTTCCGAAAACTGAAAACCTCTAAAAACCGAAAGTTTTTTCGTTCAGCGTAAGTCGTGCGCATGACATGACCAGAGTGGCACACGACTTACGCTGAGCAGGGCAGAGGGTCACAGAGTTCCCTCCTGGGTAGTGGATTGCAGGCCGAGCTGGGCAGTGTGAAGGAGGTACCGGGAGAGTGAACCCAACAATACAGCGGCCCGTCCGATATTCTTTTCTCCCCCCACCGACCCGTCCGATATTCTTTTCACCCCCCCCCCCCCCCCCGCCCCTCCCGACCTGAACCGCGGCCCGTCCAATATTCTTTTCTCCCCACCCACCCGACCCCCGACCTGATTTGCGGGCCAGCTTAGTAGGAGTCAGCCGATATCCGGCTTTCCAGAGAAGCAGGAAGGGGAATGAGACACGGGACAGTCGCAAGAGGTAGCCTGAACTTTTAAAATTTATATTAAATACAAATTTCCCAGTCTTATAATAATACCTTCTGAAATCCGAAAAATTCCGAAAACCGAAACTCAGCTGGTCCCAAGGCTTTCGGATAAGGGATAGTGTACCTGTATTGCCCAGGCAGACATCAGCTAACTCAGCACAGACTCAGCATTGAACCTGGGATCTTTCTGGCTTTTCTGCCCAGAGGAAACTGCTTGGCCACGAAGTGTATTCTGTGTTCTTCAAACAAATATAAAGAACAGCTATTTCTGATCATCCATTCTGACCTGCCCTGTGATATGGGAATTGAGCCCTGAATATGCAGTAAGTGCACCTCCCATTACAGAGGATACCTGAAAGCACGTACTGGGGACCATGTTCTAAACCTACCTAGTCTGTGAGTTACGCACTGCCTTAACCAATTACCCCAGCGGCTGTGGCCCTCTGTTCCTAGTATCAGTGTAATGTTGTGGCCTCTATTCAATGAGGACAAAATTGATACTCCATTTTGACTCAAAATCCCAATTAAATGGTCTAGAGATGGCCAGAATATTACTTCAGAGTAAGTCAAGAAAGTGGGACTAGTGAGACTAACTGTAGCTTAGTGAAAAGTACATTTTTAAAACTCTAAAATTTGAGCACAAAATCTAGACTGAGGGAGTGCTGCACTATTGGAGGTGCTGTCTTTTGGATGAGATGTTAAACTGAGGTCCCGTCTGCCCTCTCGGGTGGATGTAAAAGATCCCATGGTACTTTTTGAAGAAGAGCAGGGGAGTTCTCCTGATCTAACCAACATTTTACCCTCACCAACTCCATCAAAACCGCTAATCTGGTCATTATCTCATTACTGTGTGGGTCCTCGTTGTGCACACGTGACTGCCGTATTTGCCTACATAATAGCGACTGCACTTCAAAAGTCATGTTTTTAGCTGTGAAGTGCTTTGGGATGTCCTGAGGATATGAAAGTTTTATATAAATACAAGTTTGTTTGTTCTTTCTCTTTCTGAGAACTCCTTTGCCCAATGATTGATAATCAGTGCGCCCCATTCAACAGCATGACAACTGTCCTCAAGGCATCTGTGACTGATCTGACCAATCGGTGCCAAATTAGAGGTCATTTTGTGCTGTGGGCCTGCACCCACTGGTTACTGGGTTGATCAGCCCAAACACACTTCACATAGGACCCTCGCAGCCAGTAGATAAAGTGGACACAATCCGTCAGTCAGCATGAGATGAGCAATCTTGGTAATATGGGATCCGTGTGATGTAGGGATCTCCGCTTTATTATTCACTTTGAGAGCTCCTGAGCAAGAGTCAGCATCCTAGTTTTTGGATTTCATGTTTCAGCTAAGACTATAATTTGCACCAAATGAGATGCTGCATCACGCTGTGTGTCTGTGGAAGCAGCTCTTTGCTGTCACTGTATCAATGTACTACACCAACAGGATCATTTTACAGCTGTAATGATGAGACATCTTCAGTCTGTACCGTGTGTTCACAATCGAATTGAGTCTCCTAATTCTTTTTCGACGTCTGTTTTCTGAAGGGAATGTTGTTCAGGAAGGAGGAGAGGCAGGGACTGTAGCAGTAAATCCGTGAGTGAGATGATATGTGGGTAAAGGTGCTTTGTCAATGATCTCTGAATGTTGTGTTTGTGGTACTATTGTTCTCTATGCAGCACCAGAGCTTCCCATCCTGGAGAGACGGAACTGGCTGATACATTTGCATTATATCAGGAAAGACTATGAGACCTGCAAGGTGAGCCTGCATTTACTTAAATAAACAGGAACCCTGCAGCCGCAGACACAGGCACACGCTTGTTCAAATGTTCAAACCTCCCAGCCTGAGGAAAACTTTACATGGGCGAAAACTCAGCCGGGTGCTCAAGGCACAAGGTGTGACCAAACTTGCTGGGAATTGAAGGCTTTAGATTCCTTCATATATTCCGTTTCATCCAAAATGTATCAGTGAACTTAAGTGTGAAATAAGTGTACGTGCGTTAAAAATACAGGTGATTGTTCAGAAATGACAGTGCAACCCTTGAAACGAGGCGGAGTTGGATGATCTGTATGTTGCGTGCGAGTTGATATGAACCTTACTGGTATCACCGGGGCAAAGGTAAGAATTAAAAGGTTTGCTGGCATTCCCTGCTTGCGGTGTTTACCCACCTGATCCGTGTTATCTGCCTGTGGTGGTTTATGGCAAATTTACGCTCAAGACTGCCAGCACATCCAGGGAATTTCTGTCTCCCTAGCTCACCATTTTTCGGTTCATGTCCTGTGATGCTAAAACAGACACTAGAGTATCAAAAGTAACTTTATTACTGTGATAGAACTCTGTACAGCAATATAGACAGCTAGAACTATTGACAATGTTTTTAAACACTTTACCTTGCCTTCCCTTTATCCCACACTACCCATTTTCTCTCCCTCATATTCTTTTACTTTTTTTTTACCTAATATTCCTGCCGTGTTCCCTCTGTCTAATCCAGTCACACTGAATCAGGGAAGTTTCAGCACAGATGGAGGCCACTCAGCCCATCACACCTGTGCTGCTGCTATCTCCTTATCAAAGCTATCTACCCTAATCCCATTTACCTGCTCTTCCTCCAAACCTTTCATATTTTCCTACTTTGGGTGTTTATCTCATTTCTCCATAAATGTTGTGTTTGATGCGGTTTCAGTTGCCCTTTGCGGTAATGGTTCCATATTCTAATATGGGTGGGGGGACGGGGTGGGGTGGGGTTGGGGGATGGGGTGAGGTGGGGTTGGGGGATGGGTTGGGGGACGGGGTGGGGTTGGGGGACGGGGTGGGGTGGGGGGATGGGGTGAGTTGGGGACGGGGTGGGGTTGGGGGACGAGGTGAGGTGAGGTGGGGTTGGGGGACGAGGTGAGGTGAGGTGGGGTTGGGGGACGGGGTGGGGTTGGGGGACGAGGTGAGGTGAGGTGGGGTTGGGGGACGGGGTGGGGTTGGGGGACGGGGTGGGGTTGGGGGACGAGGTGAGGTGAGGTGGGGTTGGGGGACGGGGTGGGGTTGGGGGACGGGGTGGGGTTGGGGGACGGGGTGGGGTTGGGGGGCGGGGTGAGGTGGGGTGGGGGGATGGGTTGGGGGACGGGGTGGGGTTGGGGGACGGGGTGGGGTGGGGGGGATGGGGTGAGTTGGGGACGGGGTGGGGTTGGGGGACGAGGTGAGGTGAGGTGGGGTTGGGGGACGGGGTGGGGTTGGGGGGCGGGGTGAGGTGAGGTGGGGTTGGGGGACGGGGTGGGGTTGGGGGGCGGGGTGAGGTGAGGTGGGGTTGGGGGACGGGGTGGGGTTGGGGGGCGGGGTGAGGGGTTGGGGGGCGGGGTGAGGTGGGGTTGGGGGATGGGGTGAGGTGGGGTTGGGGGATGGGGTGAGGTGGGGTTGGGGGGCGGGGTGAGGGGTTGGGGGGCGGGGTGAGGTGGGGTTGGGGGATGGGGTGAGGTGGGGTTGGGGGATGGGGTGAGGTGGGGTTGGGGGACGGGGTGGGGTTGGGGACGGGTTGGGGACGGGGTGGGGTGGGTTGGGGGACGGGGTGGGGTGGGGGGATGGGGTGAGTTGGGGACGGGGTGGGGTTGGGGGACGAGGTGAGGTGAGGTGGGGTTGGGGGACGGGGTGGGGTTGGGGGGTGGGGTGGGGGGATGGGGTGAGTTGGGGACGGGGTGGGGTTGGGGGACGAGGTGAGGTGAGGTGGGGTTGGGGGGACGGGGTGAGGTGGGGTTTGGGGGACGGGGTGAGGTGGGGTTGGGGGACGGGGTGAGGTGGGGTTGGGGGACGGGGTGAGGTGGGGTTGGGGGACGGGGTGAGGTGGGGTTGGGGGGACGGGGTGAGGTGGGGGGATGGGGTGAGGTGGGGTTGGGGGACGAGGTGAGGTGGGGTTGGGGGACGAGGTGAGGTGGGGTTGGGGGGACGGGGTGAGGTGGGGGGATGGGGTGAGGTGGGGTTGGGGGACAGGGTGAGGTGGGGTTGGGGGGGGACGGGGCGGGGGTGTGGGGGGACGGGGTGAGGTGGGGTTGGGGGACGGGGTGAGGTGGGGTTGGGGGACGGGGTGAGGTGGGGTTGGGGGACGGGGTGAGGTGGGGTTGGGGACGGGGTGGGGTGGGGTTGGGGGACGGGGTGGGGTTGGGGGACGAGGTGAGGTGGGGTTGGGGGACGGGGTGAGGTGGGGTTGGGGGACGGGGTGGGGTGGGGTTGGGGGACGGGGTGGGGTTGGGGGACGAGGTGAGGTGGGGATGGGGTGAGGTGGGATGGTGGGACGGGTTGGGGGACGGGGCGGGGTTGGGGGACGGGGTGGGGTTGGGGGCGGGGTGAGGTGGGGTTGGGGGACGGGGTGAGGTGGGGTTGGGGGATGGGGTGGGGTTGGGGGTTTGGTGAGGTGGGGGTTTGGTGGGGTGGGGTTGGGGGTTTGGTGGGGTGGGGTTGGGGGTTTGGTGGGGTGGGGGTTTGGTGAGGTGGGGTTGGGGGTTTGGTGAGGTGGGGGTTTGGTGGGGTGGGGTTGGGGGTTTGGTGAGGTGGGGGTTTGGTGAGGTGGGGTTGGTTTGGTGAGGTGGGGTTGGGGGTTTGGTGAGGTGGGGGTTTGGTGGGGTGGGGGTTTGGTGGGGTGGGGTTGGGGGTTGGTTGGGGTGGGGTTGGGGGTTTGGTGAGGTGGGGGTTTGGTGGGGTGGGGGTTTGGTGGGGTGGGGTTGGGGGTTGGTTGGGGTGGGGTTGGGGGTTTGGTGAGGTGGAGGTTTGGTGGGGTGGGGGTTTGGTGAGGTGGGGTTGGGGGTTTGGTGAGGTGTTGGGGGACGGGGTGGGGTTGGGGGTTTGGTGAGGTGGGGGTTTGGTGGGGTGGGGTTGGGGGTTTGGTGAGGTGGGGGTTTGGTGAGGTGGTTTGGTGAGGTGGGGTTGGGGGTTTGGTGAGGTGGGGGTTTGGTGGGGTTGGGGGTTTGGTGAGGTGGTTTGGTGAGGTTGGGTTGGGGGTTTGGTGAGGTGGGGGTTTGGTGAGGTGGTTTGGTGAGGTGGGGTTGGGGGTTTGGTGAGGTGGGGGTTTGGTGGGGTTGGGGGTTTGGTGAGGTGGGGGTTTGGTGAGGTGGTTTGGTGAGGTGGGGTTGGGGGTTTGGTGAGGTGGGGGTTTGGTGGGGTTGGGGGTTTGGTGAGGTGGTTTGGTGAGGTGGGGGTGGGGGTTTGGTGGGGTGGGGGTTTGGTGAGGTGGGGTTGGGGGTTTGGTGAGGTGGTGTTGGGGGACGGGGTGGGGTTGGGGGTTTGGTGAGGTGGGGGTTTGGTGGGGTGGGGTTGGGGGTTTGGTGAGGTGGAGGTTTGGTGGGGTGGGGTTGGGGGTTTGGTGAGGTGGGGGTTTGGTGAGGTGGTTTGGTGAGGTGGGGTTGGGGGTTTGGTGGAGTGGGGTTGGGAGGTTTGGTGAGGTGGGGGTTTGGTGGGTTGGGGGTTTGGTGAGGTGGGGGTTTGGTGGGGTGGGGCTGGGGGTTTGATGAGGTGGGGGTTTGGTGGGGTTGGGGGTTTGGTGAGGTGGGGGTTTGGTGGGGTGGGGTTGGGGGTTTGGTGAGGTGGGGGTTTGGTGGGGTGGGGTGGGGGTTTGGTGAGGTGGGGTGGGGTTGGGGGTTTGGTTTGGTGGGGTTGGGGGTTTGATGAGGTGGGGGTTTGGTGAGGTGGGGGTTTGGTGGGGTGGGGTTGGGGGTTTGGTGAGGTGGGGGTTTGGTGAGGTGGGGGTTTGGTGGGGTGGGGTTGGGGGTTTGATGAGAAGGTGCTGTGTTCCACGGAAGAGGGAGGAACCTGTTGGGATTAATGAGCTGCTCCTGTTTTCTAAGAACAGTTTTATTCTTGTGATGTTCTTCCTGTCACTGTGCTACCCTGTGCGAGGAAAGCGTTTCCACTATTTGGGCAGCGCCGACTGCTGGTGGGATGCCTTTGCCTTTGTAGTGAAGAGCCCTTCACCATGGGTACCGTGCTCGAACAGCACCAACAATTGCTGTGAATTGTTTTGCAGGCGATAATCAAACAGCAGCTGCAGGAGACCCAGGGGATGTGTGAATACGCTGTCTGTGCACAAGGTGAGACGGCAAACCGCTTCCACAGCAATGTGGGGACCCCAAGGAATACTTTCAAATTGTTTGAAGTTAATTGTATTGTGAGGAGGGGGAGAAACGGCGCGGGTTGTGGCGAGGAAAGAGAACCTCGAGTGCCGTGTACCGCAGTTAGAAGCTAACGGCAGGTTAATCTCTCCCCACATGATTATTGTTTTATTTCTACAGTAGCAATATTCAGGAATGGTTTTAGTTTTTATGTTACGCTCTCGGATATGGGTGACACTGGCAAGGTCATATTGATTGCCCATCCCTGCACAACCACCTTGCTCAACCACTTCAAAGGGCATAAACTCAGAGTGACTTAGATGGTGTGGACTGGACTCGTGTGTAGGCCGGACTGGGTGGGGGTGACTGGCAGGTTATCTTCCCTGAAGGACATTCGTGAATCAGTTGGAACTTTACCATAACCAAGCAGCTTTCGGGGTCATTTTCCTCTGATGGTAGCCCACGAATTGTCAGATTTATTGAATTTCCCAGCTTGCCGTGAGTTGCTGGTACAGGATTGGAACCACTATGCTACCCTACCCATCGCTGGAGAAAGTGGTTCTTACTGTTTGCAAGTGATTATTCTTGATTCAACTCAAAAGCTCAGACTGACTCTTTGGCCATTAATAAAAACAAGGCTAAATGTGGCCACTTGGTCACTTAACATCTTGCGTAAGGTGCTGGTATCCATCCCTACACTTACAAACAACCCACTGATTCCTGCTGGCCGCTCAGATGGTACATGTAAATCCTGATGTGTGTTTGCGAAGTGATGTCTTGACTCTGTTTCAGCTCTGATATTCCGTTTGGAAGGAAAGATTCAAGAGTCTCTTGAGCTCTTTCAGACCTGTGCAATCCTAAACCCTCAGAATGTGGACAACCTGAAACAAGTGGCTAGATCGCTGTAAGTATTCAAGGGTCAGTGCGGGAACCCAGACAATTCAGGCACCAGGTATACAGCCTTAATACTGAATGAAGGATGTGTCTGGTCTATAAATAACAAATAAGCAGTAAATAATTACCATCCTGCCAACTTTACTTGCTGGCTTCCCGAGTTCCGCCCTACTAGGTAAACAGCAACTTGTCCAAAACCCTGCCACCCACATCCTACCCTGCACCCCCGCTCCCTATCGCCCCGCCGCATGCCAACTTCCACTTGCTCTGTGGTGCCAACACATTTAACCGAAAATTCTTGCCCATTTGTGCAGATCCTTTTGTGGCCTTGCCCACTCCCAGCCTCTGCAACCTCCTTCGAAGCAGCGTGAGCCCTTTGCTCTTCCGACTCCTTTGTATTCCATCCTCCCCCCCCGCCCCCCCCCCCCCCCCCATCCTGCCCCCGCTCCACCTTCAGTAGCAAAGCCTTCAGTACTTTGGCCCCACGCTCTCCTTAAAAACATTCATCTTGCTACACCTCTCCTCTCCAACCTTGACCATGGTGTCAATCCCCTAACTCTCTTCCTATCACTGCTTGGCATTCATTTTTGCCTCTGTGAGGTGCTTTGGGATAATTTAATACATTAAAGCTGCTATAGAAATGCAATTCTGCTACTGTACAAACCCTGTTGGCAATGGAGTGCGTTTCGCCTCGCCCATTCTCAGTAGAAGATAACTCCTGAATGTTCTGCTCTCTCGTTAGGTTTTTGCTCGGCAAGCACAAGGCAGCAGTTGAAGTTTACAGTGAAGCTGCTAAATTGAATGAGAAGGATTGGGTAGGTTACATCAGCAAATGGTATTAATCAACTTGTGGAAAAACTCTGACTATTCATGGTGGGTGAGCACTCCTAAATGACCCATTCCAGTATCGGTCCAAAACTGCAGCGGATTCACTCGCTGTTTGAATGGAAATGATTTCTGTGATTGAAGATAGACCTTGTGTTCCAAATTATTAAACTGTAAAAGAAATCTTTTTGCCTTTATTCTTTTCCATGTAGTTTGACCACTATTCTAATTGCATTGATTTAGGAGATCAGCCACAATCTGGGAGTCTGCTTCATGCACTTGAAGAATTTTGAGAAGGTAACTGGACATGATTCATACATTGCTTCAAAGTTTTTTTGCGCAATATTTTTATTGTGAATCATTTTGTGCTCATCAAGATAAGTGGTGTCAGGGGAAGGAATGGACATTTTCTCCGCCGTACTAAACACTTGGGAAAGAAGGCAAAATTATGATTTTCAAGTAAAGTTAGCAACAGTTATTTCTGGCACCCCTTGCCAAAATCAAACACCTACAGGGCAGGTACAGCACGGGTCAGATACAGAGTAAAGCTCCCTCTACACTGTCCCATCAAACACTCCCAGGACAGGTACAGCACCGGTCAGATACAGAGTAAAGCTCCCTCTACACTGTCCCATCAAACACTCCCAGGACAGGTACAGCACCGGTTAGATACAGAGTAAAGCTCCCTCTACACTGTCCCATCAAACACTCCCAGGGCAGGTACAGCACAGGTTAGATACAGAGTAAAGCTCCCTCTACACTGTCCCATCAAACACCTCCAGGGCAGGTACAGCACGGGTTAGATACAGAGTAAAGCTCCCTCGACACTGTCCCATCAAACACTCCCAAAGCAGGTACAGCGCGCGTTAGATACAGAGTAAAGCTCCCTCTACACTGTCCCATCAAACACCTCCAGGGCAGGTACAGCACGGGTTAGATACAGAGTAAAGCTCCCTTTACACTGTCCCATCAAACACTCCCAGGGCAGGTACAGCACGGGTTAGATACAGAGTAAAGCTCCCTGTACACTGTCCCATCAAACACTCCCAGGGCAGGTACAGCACGGGTTAGATACAGAGTAAAGCTCCCTCTACACTGTCCTAGCAAATACTCCCAGGGCAGGTACAGCACGGGTTAGATACAGAGTAAAGCTCCCTGTACACTGTCCCATCAAACACTCCCAGGGCAGGTACAGCACGGGTTATACACAGAGTAAAGCTCCCTCTACACTGCCCCATCAAACACTCCCAGGGCAAGTACAGCACGGGTTAGATATAGAGCAAAGCTCCCTCTACACTGTCCCATCAAACACTCCCAGGGCAGGTACAGGAAGGGTTAGATACAGAGTAAAGCTCCCTCTACACTGTCCTATCAAATACTCCCAGGGCAGGTACAGCACGGGTTAGATACAGAGTAAAGCTCCCTCTACACTGTCCCATCAAACACTCCCAGGGCAGGTACAGCACGGGTTAGATACAGAGTAAAGCTCCCTCTACACTGCCCCCTCAAACACTCCCAGGGCAAGTACAGCACGGGTTAGATACAGAGCAAAGCTCCCTCTACACTGTCCCATGAAACACTCCCAGGGCAGGTACAGCACGGGTTAGATACAGAGTAAAGCTCCCTGTACACTGTCCCATCAAACACTCCCAGGGCAGGTACAGCACGGGTTAGATACAGAGTAAAGCTCCCTCTACACTGTCCCATCAAACACCTCCAGGGCAGGTACAGCATGGGTTAGATACAGAGTAAAGCTCCCTCTACACTGTCCCATCAAACACTCCCAGGGCAGGTACAGCACGGGTTAGATATAGAGCAAAGCTACCTCTACACTGTCCCATCAAACACTCCCAGGGCAGGTACAGTACGGGTTAGATACAGAGTAAAGCTCCCTCGACACTGTCCTATCAAATACTCCCAGGGCAGGCACAGCACGGGTTAGATACAGAGTAAAGCTCCCTGTACACTGTCCCATCAAACACTCCCAGGGCAGGTACAGCACGGGTTATATACAGAGTAAAGCTCCCTCTACACTGCACCATCAAACACTCCCAGGGCAAGTACAGCACGGGTTAGATATAGAGCAAAGCTCCCTCTGCACTGTCCCATCAAACACTCCCAGGGCAGGTACAGGACGGGTTAGATACAGAGTAAAGCTCCCTCTACACTGTCCTATCAAATACTCCCAGGGCAGGTACAGCACGGGTTAGATACAGAGTCAAGCTCCCTCGACACTGTCCCATCAAACACTCCCAGGGCAGGTACAGCACGGGTTAGATACAGAGTAAAGCTCCCTCTACACTGTCCCATCAAACACTCCCAGGGCAGGTTCAGCACGGGTTAGATACAGAGTAAAGCTCCCTGTACACTGTCCCATCAAACACTCCCGGGGCAGGTACAGCACGGGTTAGATACAGAGTAAAGCTCCCTCTACACTGTCCCATCAAACACCTCCAGGGCAGGTACAGCACGGGTTAGATACAGAGTAAAGCTCCCTCTACACTGTCCCATCAAACACTCCCAGGGCAGGTACAGCACGGGTTAGATATAGAGTAAAGCTCCCTCTACAGTTTCCGATCAAACACTCCCAGGGCAGGTACAGCACGGGTTAGATACAGAGTGAAGCTCCCTTTACACTGTCCCATCAAACACTCCCAGGGCAGGTACAGCACGGTTTATATACAGAGTAAAGCTCCCTCTACACTGCCCCATCAAACACTCCCAAGGCAAGTACAGCACGGGTTAGATATAGAGCAAAGCTCCCTCTACACTGTCCCATCAAACACTCCCAGGGCAGGTACAGGACGGGTTAGATACAGAGTAAAGCTCCCTCTACACTGTCCTATCAAATACTCCCAGGGCAGGTACAGCACGGGTTAGATACAGAGTCAAGCTCCCTCTACACTGTCCCATCAAACACTCCCAGGGCAGGTACAGCACGGGTTAGATACAGAGTAAAGCTCCCTGTACACTGTCCCATCAAACACTCCCGGGGCAAGTACAGCACGGGTTAGATACGGAGTAAAGCTCCCTCTACACTGTCCCATCAAACACCTCCAGGGCAGGTACAGCACGGGTTAGATACAGAGTAAAGCTCCCTCTACACTGTCCCATCAAACACTCCCAGGGCAGGTACAGCACGGGTTAGATACAGAGTGAAGCTCCCTCTACACTGTCCCATCAAACACTCCCAGGGCAGGTACAGCACGGGTTATATATTGAGTAAAGCTCCCTCTACACTGCCCCATCAAACACTCCCAGGGCAAGTACAGCACGGGTTAGAAAAAGAGCAAAGCTCCCTCTACACTGTCCCATCAAACACTCCCAGGGCAGGTACAGTACGGGTTAGATACAGAGTAAAACTCCCTCTACACTGTCCCATCAAACACTCCCAGGGCAGGTACAGCACGGGTTAGATGCAGAGTAAAGATCCCTCTACAATGTCCCATCAAACACTCCCAGGGCAGGTACAGCACGGGTTAGATGTAGAGCAAAGCTACCTCTACACTGTCCCATCAAACACTCCCAGGGCAGGTACAGTACGGGTTAGATACAGAGTAAAGCTCCCTCTACACTGTCCCATCAAACACTCCCAGGGCAGGTACAGCACGGATTAGATACAGGGTAAAGCTCCCTCTACACTGTCCCATCAAACACTCCCAGGGCAGGTACAGCACGGGTTAGATACAGAGTAAAGCTCCCTCTACACTGCCCCATCATACACTCCCAGGGCAGGTACAGCACGGGTTAGATGCAGAGTAAAGCTCCCTCTACACTGTCCCATCAAACACTCCCAGGGCAGGTGCAGCACAGGTTAGATACAGAAGAAAGCTCCCTCTACACTGTCCCATCAAACACTCCCGGGGCAGGTACAGCACGGGTTAGATACAGAGTTAAGTTCCCTCTACACTGTCCCATCAAACACTCCCAGGGCAGGTACAGCAAGGGTTAGATACAGAGTAACGCTCCCTCTACACTGTCCCATCAAACACTCCCAGCGCAGGTACAGCACGAGTAGATACAGAGTAAAGCTCCCTCTACACTGTCCCATCAAACACTCACAGGGCAGGTACAGCACGGGTTAGATATAGAGTAAAGCTCCCTCTACACTGTCCCATCAAACACTCCCAGGGCAGGTACAGCACAGGTTAGATACAGAAGAAAGCTCCCTCTACACTGTCCCATCAAACACTCCCGGGGCAGGTACAGCACGGGTTAGATACAGAGTTAAGTTCCCTCTTCACTGTCCCATCAAACACTCCCAGGGCAGGTACAGCAAGGGTTAGATACAGAGTAACGCTCCCTCTACACTGTCCCATCAAACACTCCCAGGGCAGGTACAGCACGAGTAGATACAGAGTAAAGCTCCCTCTACACTGTCCCATCAAACACTCACAGGGCAGGTACAGCACGGGTTAGATATAGAGTAAAGCTCCCTCTACACTGTCCCATCAAACACTCCCAGGGCAGATACAGCACGGGTTAGATACAGAGTAAAGCTCCCTCTACACTGTCCCATCAAACACTCCCAGGGCAGGTACAGCATGGGGTAGATACAGAGTAAAGCTCCCTCTACACTGTCCCATCAAACACTCCCAGGGCAGGTACAGCACGGGTTAGATACAGAATAAAGCTCCTTCTGCACTGTCCCATCAAACACTCCCAGGGCAGGTACAGCACGGGTTAGATACAGAGTAAAGCTCTCTCTACACTGTCCCATCATACACTCCCAGGGCAGGTACGGGGATCCGGGAGGTAGAGCTGGAAGAACTGCAGCCCTTGCTCTTGTCCAACAGGTTCGAGGTTCTTACTCCCTGTGGGGACAGGAGCAGGGACTGCAGGGAGGATGAGCAACCTGGCCACAGCACCGTGGAACGGGGGGCCATTCAAGAGGGGGGAGTAAATAGAAATGTTGTCGTGGTAGGGGATAGTATTAGGGGGATAGATAGAGTTCTCTGCAGCCGAGAGCGAGAGTCCCGAAGGCTGTGTTGCCTACCCGGTGCCAGGGTTAAGGACATCTCCTCTGGGCTGGAAAGAAACTTGCAGTGGGAGGGGGTGGATCCAGTTGTCGTGGTCCATGTTGGTACAAACGACGTAGATAGGACTAGGAAGCCGGTTCTGTTAAAGGAGTATGAGCAGCAAGGGGTCAAATTAAAAAACAGAACCTCAAGGGTAATAATCTCTGGATTATTACCTGAGCCACGAGTGAATTTGGCTAGGACAAATAAAATTAGAGAGTTAAATGCGTGGCTCAAAGACTGGTGTGGGAGAAATGGGTTTTGCTTCCTGGGACACTGGCACCAGTACTGGGGCAGGAGGGAGCTGTTCCGTTGGGACGGGCTTCACTTGGCCAGTGCTGGGACTAGAGTCCTGGCGGATCATATAACTGGGGCTGTAGAGAGGGCTTTAAACTAACTAGTAGGGGGGAGGTTCCTAGAGAGCAAATAATAAAAATGACAACAGAGAAGGTCATAGACTTAGGTAGCAGTGGGGAAATTAAAAACCAGAGCGTGTCAGGAAGGGGCAGAAGGTATGGAGTAAAAGGTAAAGTAATAAAAAGGGCAAAAGCAGGAACTAAGTGTCACAAAACATATTTGAAAGTTCTCTATCTGAATGCACGTAGCATTCGTAACAAAATAGACGAGTTAATGGCACAAATAACTACATATGGGTATGATCTTGTGGCCATTACAGAAACATGGCTGCAGGGTGACAATGCCTGGGAATTAAACATACCAGGTTATTTGACGATCAGGAAGGACAGGCAGGAAGGAAGGGGAGGTGGGGTGGCTATGTTAATAAAGGAAGGAATCACTGTAATACAGAGAAATGGGTCAAAAGATCAGGATAATGAAACAGTTTGGGTGGAGATAAGGAATAATAAGGGGAAAAAAACACTAGTGGGCGTAGTCTATAGGCCTCTGAACAGTAGCAACTCTGTTGGACGGAGTATCAATCAGGAAATAGTTGAGGCTTGTAATAAGGGAACATCTATAATTATGGGGGATTTTAACTATCATATTAATTGGACAAATCAAATTGGGCAGGGCTGCCTTGAGGATGAGTTCATTGAGTGTATTAGGGATGGGTTTCTTGAGCAGTATGTAACTGAACCGACCAGGGGGCAAGCAACCTTAGATCTGGTCCTGTGTAACGAGACAGGATTAATTAAAAATGTCCTAGTAAAGGATCCCCTTGGAATGAGTGACCATAACATGGTTGAATTCCATATTCAATTAGAGGGTGAGAAGGTTGGATCTCAAACAAGCGTGCTAAGCTTGAATAAAGGAGACTATGAAGGTATGAGAGCGGAATTGAGTAGAGTGGATTGGGAAAATAGATTAAAGGGTAAGACGATACATGATCAGTGGTGTACTTTTAAGGAGTTATTTTACAACTTCCAAAAAAAATATATTCCACTGAGAAGAAAAGGGTGTAAAAGAAAAGACAGCCATCCGTGGCTAAGTAAAGAAATTAAGGATAGTATTCGACTAAAAACAAGGGCATATAAGGTAGCCAAATCTAGTGGGAGGATAGAGGATTGGGAAAACTTTATAAGACAGCAAAAAATAACAAAAAGATTGATTAAGAAAGGGAAGATAGATTATGAAAGTAAATTAGCAAAAAATATGAAAACAGATAGTAAGAGTTTTTATAGTTATATAAAAAGAAAAAGGGTGGCGAAAGTAAATGTTGGTCCCTTAGAGGATGAGACCGGGAAATTAATGGTGGGAAATATGGAGATGGCAAAAACACTGAATGAATATTTTGTATCAGTCTTTACAGTAGAAGACACTAAGAATATCCCAACACTGGACAAACAGGGGGCTATAGGGGGGCAGGAGCTGAACACGATCAAAATCACTAAGGAAGTGGTACTCGGTAAAATATTGGGACTCAAGGCGGATAAATCACCTGGACCTGATGGCTTACATCCTAGGGTCTTGAGGGAAGTGGCGGTAGGGATTGTGGATGCATTAGTAATAATTTTCCAAAACTCCCTGGACTCAGCAAAGGTCCCGGCAGACTGGAAAACTGCTAATGTAACACCCTTATTTAAAAAGGGCAGTAGACAGAAGGCTGGAAACTTTTGACCGGGTAGCCTAACATCTGTGGTAGGTAAAATTTTGGAGTCCATTATTAAGGAGACAGTAACAGGACATTTGGATAATCATAATTTAATAGGACAAAGTGAGCATGGTTTTATGAAGGGGAAGTCATGTTTGACAAATTTGCTGGAGTTCTTTGAAGAAGTAACATATAGGGTGGATAAAGGGGAACCAGTGGACGTAGTGTATTTAGACTTCCAAAAGGCATTTGACAAGGTGCCACACAAAAGATTATTGCTTAAGATAAAACATCACGGGATTGGGAGTAATATTCTGGCATGGATAGAGGATTGGCTATCTAACAGAAGGCAGAGAGTTGGGATAAATGGTTCATTCTCAGACTGGCAATCAGTAACTAGTGGTGTTCCGCAGGGGTCAGTGCTGGGTCCCCAACTCTTTACAATCTATATTAATGATTTGGAGGAGGGGACCGAGTGTAACATATCAAAGTTTGCAGATGATACTAAGATGGGAGGGAAAGTAGTGAGTGAGGAGGACATAAAAAACCTGCAAGGGGACATAGACAGGCTAAGTAAGTGGGCAGAGATTTGGCAGATGGAGTACAATACTGGAAAGTGTGAGGTTATGCACTTTGGCAGGAAACATCGTAGAGCAAGTTATTATCTTAATGGCAAGAAACTGGAAAGTACTGAAGTACAAAGGGATCTGGGGGTCCTGGTGCACGAAATTCAAAAGGTTAGTATGCAGGTGCAGCAAGTGATTAAGAAGGCCAATGGAATGTTGGCTTTCATTGCTAGGGGGATAGAATATAAAAATAGGGAGGTATTGCTTCAGTTGTACAAGGTATTGGTGAGACCGCACCTGGAATACTGCATACAGTTTTGGTGTCCATACTTAAGAAAAGACATACTTGCTCTCGAGTCAGTACAAAGAAGGTTCACTCGGTTAATCCCGGGGATGAGGGGATGGACATATGAGGAGAGGTTGAGTAGATTGGGACTCTACTCATTGGAGTTCAGAAGAATGAGAGGCGATCTTATTGAAACATATAAGATTGTGAAGGGGTTGGATCGGGTGGATGCGGGGAGGATGTTCCCGATGATGGGTGAAACTAGAACTAGGGGGCATAGTCTTAGAATAAGGGGCTGCTCTTTCAAAACTGAGATGAGGAGGAACTGCTTCACTCAGAGGGTGGTAAGTCCATGGAATATGCTGCCCCAAAAAGCTGTAGAAGCTACATCATTACATAAATTTAAAACAGAAATAGACAGTTTCCTAGAAGTAAAGGGAATTAAGGGTTACGGGGAGCGGGCAGGAATTTGGACATGAGTCTAGGTTTGGATCGGACATGGCCCTGTGGGTAGCGGAGCGGGACCAGGGGCCGTGTAGCCTGATCCTGCTCCTATCTCGTGTGTCTAATTCTGTTAGATTCAGGAGATGGTTCTGTGATAGTAGATTGGCGGTTAGGATCAGATCAGCCATGATCTTATTAAATGGCGGAGCAGGCTTGAGGGGCCGATTGGCCTTCTCCTGCTCCTATTTCTTATGTTCTTATGTAGGTAGAGCACTGGGTAGATACAGAGTAAAGCTCCCTCTACACTGTCCCATCAAACACTCCCAGGGCAGGTACATCACAGGTTAGATACAGAGTAAAGCTCCCTTTGCACTGTCCCATCAAACACTCCCAGGGCAGCACGGTGGCATAGTGGTTAGCACTGTTGCCTCACAGCGCCAGGGACCCGGGTTCAAATCCGGCCTCGGATGACTGTCTGTGTGGAGTTTGCACATTCTCCCCGTGTTTGCGTGGGTTTCCTCCGGGTGCTCCGGTTTCCTCCCACAGTCCAAAGATGTGCGGGTTAGGTTGATTGGCTATGATAAATTGACCCTTAGTGTTAGGGGGATTAAATACATGGGGTTACGGGGATAGGGTGGGATATGTGTTGGTGTAGGGGTTACAGGGATCGGGTGGGATATGTGTCGGTGCAGGCTCGATGGGCCGAAATGGCCTCTATCTGCACTGTGGGGTTTCTGGTTTCTGGCAGGTACAGCACGGGGTAGATACAGAGTAAAGCACCCTCTACACTGTCCCATCAAACACTCCCAGGGCAGGTACAGCACGGGTTAGATACAGAGTATAGCTCCCTCTACACTGTCCCATCAAACACTCCTAGGGCAGGTACAGCATGGGTTAGATACAGAGTAAAGCTCCCTCTACACTGTCCCATCAAACACTCCCAGGGCAGGTACAGCATGGGGTAGATACAGAGTAAAGCTCCCTCTACACTGTCCCATCAAACACTCCCAGGGTAGGTACAGCACGGTTGAGATACAGAGTAAAGCTCCCTCTACACTGTCCCATCAAACACTCCCAGGGCAGGTACAGCATGGGGTAGATACAGAGTAAAGCTCCCTCTACACTGTCCCATCAAACACTCCCAGGGCAGGTACAGCACGGGTTAGATACAGAGTAAAGCTCCCTCTACACTGTCCCATCAAACACTCCCAGGGCAGGTACAGCACGGGTTAGATACAGAGTAAAGCTCCCTCTACACTGTCCCATCAAACACTCCCAGGGCAGGTACAGCACGGGTTAGATACAGAATAAAGCTCCCTCTACACTGTCCCATGAAACACTCCCAGGGCAGGTACAGCACGGGTTAGATACAGAGTCAAGCTCCCTCTACACTGTCCCATCAAACACTCCTAGGGCAGATACTGCACGGGTTAGATACAGAGTCAAGCTCCCTCTGCATTCCCTTGAGTTTAGGAGGTTGAGGGATAACCTAATGAAGGTGTTTAAAATGATGGAGATTCGACAGGGCAAATACAGAGAAATGATTTCCTCTGATGGGGGAATCCAGAACAGTAGGGCATATTCTTAAAATTAGAACCAGGGCTATTCAGGAATTAAATCAGGAAGCACTTTTTCATACAAACAGTATTCGAAATCTCCCCCAAATGGCTGTGGATGCTGCGGATCAATTGGAGCTTTCAGGACTGAGATCAATGGGTTTTTGTTGGGTAAGGGTATCAGGGGATGTGGAGCGAAGGTGGGTAAATGGAGTTAAGGTACCGATCAGCCATGATCTAATTGAATGGCAGAACAGGCTCGAGGGGCTGAATGGCCTTCTCTTGTTCCTAAACGATTATCGTTTTTCTCTCTTCGCCACCCCCCCCACCCCACCATCTATCAAGCTGACAGCAGCCCCACAGATAGAAACCCAAAGTATGATGATACGTTGCCGTGCATCATGAGCTGCATCTTCAGCACGTCCTGCTCTGTGTATCCTTGTTTAGCCATTGGTATTTGACTAACGGTGCTGCCCATCAGTATAGAGAGCTGATCGAGTGGCTGCCTGGGTCACACCAGACCCACAGTGTAGGGGCGGTGATGTTTAAGGCTTGGCTGTTTAATCCTAGTTTAAGAATTTTCCAGGGGTAATTACCAGGGGGGAAAAAACCCAAATCTCTGCACTCTAATTCTGGCCTCTTGCCCATCCTCGATTTTAATCGCTGCACCGTTGGCGGCCGTGCCTTCAGCTGCCTGGGCCCTGAGTTCTGGAATTCCCTCCCTAAACCTCTCCACCTCTCTCTTCTTTAAGACGCTCCTTAAAACCTCCCTCTTTGATCAAGCTTTTGGTCATCTGGCCTAATATCTCCTTGTGCGGATCGGTGTCAAATTTTGTTTGCTAACACTTCTGTGAAGCGCCTTGGGACGTTTTACTACGTGAAAGGCACCATAAAGGCAAGTTGTTGTTGAAAGCTCTAAAATCGGTCGGCTTATTTCCAGAGAATCAATCTACTTATATAGTTAACTATGGACTACACTGCCACCTAGAGCAAGGACAAGGAACTGACAGCTTCTATCCTCGACATGGAATCGAGATGGACAGGCTTTACATCAGGACGGGAGGGAGATGAGTGGTCTGAACTCACCCCGAACGGGAGGCTGAGCTAGAAAAGCAGCTTTTAATATATTGGGTACTGGATTACGGCCAAGCCAGCGCTGTGTACTGTATAACCAGCCGGCCTGTCGCCGATGGAGGGTCCCCACAGAATCCATGTTCAGTACTGGATGGGAAAATGATTAGCAATAATGAGACTTTTTCCCTTTGGGCCAATGTACTAATGCAGTAGGAAGGTAGGATGCTCACAGTCTAGTTATTGGGGATCTAATTATATTGCTAGATTAATAGAGGATAAATTGGAGGATGTAATCCTAAAACTGCAGTGTCTGTACTCTGCAACTTGTGTACTGTTTTCAGTTTTAATTATCAATGAGTATGGGGAACATTTAAGCAATGGATGTGGTGCAGAGAAGAGTTGCGAGGCTGATCCTGGGCATCAAAGGAATGAGTTGCGGGCAAGGCTGGAGAAACTGTGCCTCTTTGCCATGTGTTGGCATGCCAGTATCCCAGTGTGTAGTTTCAGGGCTGAAGTAAAAGTAGTGACCCAGGCTAATAAGGCTACTTAAAAAGAGTAAACCAAGCACTGGGTTCATTTCTAGAGGGATAGAATTGAAAAGCAAAGAAGTTTTGTTAAACTTATATAGAACCTTGGTTAGACCGCACTTGGAGCACTGAGCACAGTTCAAGTCTCCATATTATAAAAAGGATATAGAGGCACTGGAGAAAGTGCACAAAATATTCACAAGGATGATACCAGAACTTAGAGGATATACTTATCAGGAAAGGCTGAACAGGCGGGGGCTCTTTTCTGTAGAAAAGAGAAGGCCGAGGGGTGACCTGATAGAGGGCTTTAAAATAATGAAAGGGTTTTATAGGCTAGACGTAGAGAAGATGTTTCCACTTGTGGGGAGACCAGAACTAGGGCCATAAATCTAAGAAGTTACTAATAAATCCAATGGGGAATTCAGGAGAAACTTCTTTACCCAGAGAGTGGTGAGAATGTGGAACTCGCCACCACAGGGAGTGGTTGAGGCGAATAGTATCGATGGATTTAGGGGGAGGCGCGATAAACACATGAGGGAGAGATAATAGAAGGATATACTGATAGAGTGAGATGGAGTAAGTGGGAGGAGGCTGGTGTGGAGCATAAACCCGGCTTGGACCAGTTGGGCCGAGTGGCCTGTTTCTGTGCTGTAGATTCTATGTAAGACAGTGCCTCTCTTAACCCAAAGAATTGAACCCAGATTGTCCCAGAGTGACTGTGACAATTTGTGTTTACTCCCCAGGCCAAGGATCATCTGAACTGTGCTTTACGGAATAGCAAGCATGACCTGACCTTCATGGTGCTGGGGAAGCTGCACCTGCTGGAGGGGAATACCGAAAACGCTATTGAAACATATAAGAAGGCGGTGGAGTGAGTATTGCACCGTAAAAGTTAAATAAAAGTGCGGGGAGTGATGATTATTTAGAGAATGGCCATTAGCGGCACAGTGACTCCCATTTATTGCGTGCGTGGGGGGAGGTTGGAGTACAGTGAGGGGGCGTCGGAAGAGTCAGAAATCTATGTTTTACTCAAACCACCAAATCACAGAGAAATTAATGTGAATTTGTCCTGGACCATCACTTGGGGTGAAAGTCTAAAGTAGCGAAGCAGAGCCCTTGACATCACCATTTGTTTCCATCTTGTAGGTTTTCTCCTGAAAATGCCGAGCTCCTGACTACACTGGGGTTACTGTACCTGCAGGTAATGTTACAGCCTGTGTCACAAACTGGCCTGCGTAACGGGACGGCCCGTGTAACAGTACGGGCTGCATAATGGGACGGCCCGTGTAACAGTACGGGCCGTGTAATAGTACGGGCTGCGTAACGGGACGATGTGTAACAGGACAGGCTGTGTAACGGGACGGCCCGTGTAACAGTGCGGCCTGCGTAACGGGACGGCCCGTGTAACAGTACGGGCTGCGTAATGGGACGGCCCGTGTAACAGTACGGCCTGCGTAATGGGACGGCCCGCGTAACGGGACGGCCCGTGTAACAGTACAGGCTGCGTAACGGGACGGCCCGTGTAACAGTACAGGCCGTGTAACAGTACAGGCTGCATAATGGGACGGCCCGCGTAACAGGGCGGCTCGTGTAACAGTACGGCCCGTGTAACAGTACAGGCTGCATAACGGGACGATGTGTAACAGGACGGGCTGTGTAACGGGACGACGTGTAACAGGACGGGCTGTGTAATGGGGCGGCCCGTGTAACAGGACGGGCTGTGTAACGGGGCGGCCCGTGTAACAGGACGGGCTGTGTGATGGGGCGGCCCGTGTAACGGGACGACGTGTAACAGGACGGGCTGTGTAACAGGGCGGCCCGTGTAACAGGACGGGCTGTGTGATGGGGCGGCTTGTGTAACAGGACGGGCTGTGTAACGGGGCGGCTTGTGTAACAGGACGGGCTGTGTAACGGGGCGGCTTGTGTAACAGTACGGGCTGCGTAACGGGACGGCCCGTGTAACAGTACGGGAAGACAGTTCAAACACATTTTCCTGTAAATAACCATTATAAAGCAATACATCATCAGCAAGGCCACTGGTTTGTGAGCACTGGGGAAAATCCCAGTATCAATAAAAATGGAACTTGCTCATCACCGTACATGGCTGTGGCTATCTGGACTCTGTGTATCTCCCGGCGTGTGTCCGCTCCCGGCGTGTTACAGCTCCCGGCATGTGTCCGCTCCCAGCGTGTTACAGCTCCCAGTGTGTTACAGCTCAGTGTGTGTGTCTCTGGTTGTGAGAGATGATTTTACTGCTCTGATCAATCTCCTATCTGAAGTGATGCTGACTTTGTTCTGATGATTTCCGTCGTCTCTTCGTTGTTCGTGCAGAGGCTCAATGCGAGCTGGGTCTTGGGAACGACGCCATCATATTGTCTGTTTATATGTAAGACTAAGACTTTGTGTAAAAATGGCAACCAACAATACCATGTGTTTCTGGATTGCAGCTCGGGAGATACCAGAAAGCCTTTGAGCATCTAGGAAACGCGCTTACCTACAACCCCAACAATTACAAGGTACTGACCCTAACCCATGTGCGTAGAACATGCTTTGAAACTTCATATGATTCAGTCATTTAACAGTCTCTAATTTAATTATTCAAAAGAAATATTTGCTTAATCATGTTACCATAACTGGTTAGTGTTCAACAATCTTTTTCCTAATGAGCAGAAATCCGCACATGGAATATCTTGCTGTGCATCTGTACAGAATTCCTGCTTATTCAGCAGAGTAAGGGTTGCTCACTAGCATTTACTCATCAAAGTAAAAGACTGTGTAATTGCAGAGTTTCTGTTAACTCAGCAGGGTAAGGATTTCTCCTTATGTAACTGTGCGGAGTTGCTGTTAACTCAGCAGGGTAAGGATTTCTCCTTGTGTAACTGTGAAGTTGCTGTTAACTCAGCAGGGTAAGGATTTCTCCTTGTGTAACTGTGAAGTTGCTGTTAACTCAGCAGGGTAAGGATTTCTCCTTGTGTAACTGCGGAGTTGCTGTTAACTCAGCAGGGTAAGGATTTCTCCTTGTGTAACTGTGCGGAGTTGCTGTTAACTCAGCAGGGTAAGGGTTTCTCCTTGTGTAACTGTGTGAAGTTGCTGTTAACTCAGCAGGGTAAGGATTTCTCCTTGTGTAACTGTGCGGAGTTGCTGTTAACTCAGCAGGGTAAGGATTTCTCCTTGTGTAACTGTGCGGAGTTGCTGTTAACTCAGCAGGGTAAGGATTTCTCCTTGTGTAACTGTGAAGTTGCTGTTAACTCAGCAGGGTAAGGATTTCTCCTTGTGTAACTGTGTGAAGTTGCTGTTAACTCAGCAGGGTAAGGATTTCTCCTTGTGTAACTGAAGTTGCTGTTAACTCAGCGGGGTAAAGATTTCTCCTTGTGTAACTGTGCGGAGTTGCTGTTAACTCAGCAGGGTAAGGACGGAGTTGCTGTTAACTCAGCAGGGTAAGGATTTCTCCTTGTGTAATTGTGCGGAGTCACTGTTAATTCGACAATGTAAAGGTTATCATTTCCAGTTTGATCAGGATGGATCTGGCTCTAACGTACAGTAACCTTGTGATATTAGATTCTCGGTCTGTTGTATTGCTTAGCGAGCTGTGCACAGATGTGATTCTAGGCTCATTCTTATTGTTGTATTCCAATTTTCTGTTTGTGTTGCTCAGGCCATCCTGGCTGCTGGCAGTATGATGCAGACTCACAATGACTTTGATGTTGCGCTCAGCAAGTACAGAATAGCAGCACATGCCATACCTGAGAGCCCGCCCCTGTGGAACAACATTGGAATGTGCTTCTTTGGCAAGAAGAAATATGTAGCAGTGAGTATAACGAGGAGAACATAAGAACATAAGAAATAGGAGCAGGAGTAGGCCAATCGGCCCCTCGAGCCTGCTCCGCCATTCAATAAGATCATGGCTGATCTGATCCTAACTGCCAATCCACTATCACAGAACCATCTCCTGCATCTAACAGAATTAGACACACGAAATAGGAGCAGGATCAGGCTACACGGCCCCTGGGCCCGCTCCGCTACCCACAGGGCCATGACCGATCCGAACCTAGACTCATGTCCAAATTCCTGCCCGCTCCCCGTAACCCTTAATTCCCTTTACTTCTAGGAAACTGTCTATTTCTGTTTTAAATTTATGTAATGATGTAGCTTCTACAGCTTTTTGGGGCAGCATATTCCATGGACCTACCACCCTCTGAGTGAAGTAGTTCCTCCTCATCTCAGTTTTGAAAGAGCAGCCCCTTATTCTAAGACTATGCCCCCTAGTTCTAGTTTCACCCATCATCGGGAACATCTTCCCCGCATCCACCCGATCCAACCCCTTCACAATCTTATATGTTTCAATAAGATCGCCTCTCATTCTTCTGCACTCCAATGAGTAGAGTCCCAATCTACTGAACCTCTCCTCATATGTCCATCCCCTCATCCCCGGGATTAACCGAGTGAACCTTCTTTGTACTGACTCGAGAGCAAGTATGTCCTTTCTTAAGTATTGACACCAAAACTGTATGCAGTATTCCAGGTGCGGTCTCACCAATACCTTGTACAACTGAAGCAATACCTCCCTATTTTTATATTCTATCCCCCTAGCAATGAAAGCCAACATTCCATTGGCCTTCTTAATCACTTGCTGCACCTGCATACTAACCTTTTGAGTTTCGTGCACCAGGACCCCCAGATCCCTTTGTACTTCAGTACTTTCCAGTTTCTTGCCATTAAGATAATGGGCCAGAAATTCCAGAACGGGGCTTGCAGCGCGTGCAAGCCCCGTATTTGCACTTACCCCGCGCTCCTGCCAATCAGCTCCAGGGACGCCTGCACTTCCAGAAACTGAAACAAGAATCCCGGGCAGCGTATGACGTCACGCCGCCCAGGAGTGCAGCCAGCGCGGACCCAGGAGCGTGCAGTGTAAGTGAGACACGCCCCTTGAGGTCTCAGTTTCACTGGACACGCCCCCAATGTTTCTGTCAAGCTGCTTTGCTTTTTTACATGCAAAGCAGCAGTTTAAATAGGTTTTTGGAAGTTTTTTCAAGATTTTGGTAACTTTTATAAAATTTTTAAAATGTTTACATTATTTTGAGTAATCTGAAGTAGTTTTAAAGAGAATTAAAGCAATTTAAAGACTTTTAAAAGCCCTAAAAGAATTTTTTTAATTCCATTTATTTATTTAGCAATGTCGTCGTCATACGTGTCTTCACACTGTTCCCTTTGGGGAACTGTATGAAGTGGTGGAAGGATTTATGGTCGTGATTAACGCTCATTCCGTGACCGTAACCATCTTTGAACCAGCCATTAGGGCGGTTAGTCCTATGGCGGGAGGGTTTTACGGGCTCCCACAAGCTATACAAGGAGGGGGGGCCACCCACACCCACGGACGCAAATATCCCACTGGATGTCAACCCAGAATTTAGAGCCGGAGCTCCGACTCCACTTGCCGGGACTGTCTGGAGCGGGGTTCGAAACCCTACCCAGATCTGGCCCAGCGGCGGGGATCCTACTGCTATGACAAACGCCCAATCCGATTAGCAACGTGAAATGGCAGCATAGGGCTCCAGTCACGGGGAGGGAAAAGGCGCAGGAAACGTATGGGTGTCACCTTTTGTGCGGAGTGGGCCTTTTGCGTAGCAGTAAGCATCCCCTCCGCTGGGCCAGAAGGAGTAGGGTTTTGAACCCCACTCCAGACAGTCCCGGCAAGTGGAGTCGGAGCTCCAACTTTAAATTCTGGGTGGACATCCAGCGGGATACTTGCGTCCGTGGGTGTTGGTGGCCCCCCCCCCCCCCCTCAGATGGGTTGTGGGAGCCCGTAAAACCCTCCCGCCATAGGACTAACCACCCTAATGGCTGGTTCAAAGATGGTTACGGTCACGGAATGAGCGTTAATCACGGCCATAAATCCTTCCACCACTTCATACAGTTCCCCAAAGGGAACGGTGTGAGGATACGTCCGATGATGACCTCTTGCGCAATGCACCTCCTTGGACCCTCAGTCGCAGATGCGAGGGGGCAAGTCGTGCAAGTGTTAAATTTTTTATTTTATTGACATGTAAAATGTTGGCCCAATAATTCCCTTCCAAATGCGCTAGTACGGTCGGGGTACTTACGCATCTGGCCGGATGAAATGCCGGTTTTCAGCATGCACAGTGCATGTGGGGAAAACCGGCATTTCCTGTCCTCTGAACGAAGGGGTTCAGGGGCAGAACGCGTGCGACTGCACATGCAGCGCGTGCGCAGTATAATTCGCCGCTTTCATTAATGCTTTCAGTGAGGTCCAGTCATTACAACTTACACATGAAAAAAGCATGGGTACAGTTGCTACAGAGGCTGCGGAGGAAGATATTTCTTATCGTGGAGCTTCTGAAAGTATGTATGTCTGTATATATTCCTTTGCGTGTAATGTATATATTCCTTTACTTATGTGTATGAATGTATTATTTAATTATGACTTTCAGAGAAAGTAACTTATTGGAAAATCATAATTAAAAACATACATTCATAGTAAAGGAATATAAAACATACATACATATACGTAAAGGAATATATGTGGACATACATACATAACTCATTCTCACATTCCATTCACACAGCCACAAATGCTCCTTCTACCTACCGTTCTGAAAACCCTTTATAAAAAAATAAAAAAAATTTAACTTTAAAACTTACTTAAAATTTCTTAAAATAACTTCCCTCCCTTTCCCAAACAAAAATATTGCATTTCAAAAGCTCCACGATAAAATATATCTTCCTCCGCAGCCAATGAACCACTTTACACTTGCTTTTTTTCAGTGTAAGTTCTGAGGACTTACCCTCACGGATTTCATGAACGAAATCCACGAAGTTCACTGCGCAAGCGCTGCCTGTGCAGTCGCACGCGCTCGAGGTCTGGAAATGCCGGCGTTCCCCGCATGCGCTGTTCCTGCTGAACGCCGGCATTTCCAACGGCCAGAAGCGTGAGTACACCGAGCGCACTCACGCTTCTGGCCTGGAATTTCTGGCCAATAACTTGCTCTACGATGTTTCCTGCCAAAGTGCATAACCTCACACTTTCCAGTATTGTATTCCATCTGCCAAATCTCTGCCCACTTACTTAGCCTGTCTATGACCCCTTGAAGGTTTTTTATGTCCTCCTCACTCACTACTTTCCCCCCCCCATCTTAGTATCATCTGCAAACTTTGATATGTTACACTCGGTCCCCTCCTCCAAATCGTTAATATAGATTGTAAAGAGTTGGGGACCCAGCACTGACCCCTGCGGAACACCACTAGTTACTGATTGCCAGTCTGAGAATGAACCATTTATCCCAACTCTCTGCCTTCTGTTTGATAGCCAATCCTCTATCCGTGCCAGAATATTACCCCCAATCCCGTGATTTTTTATCTTAAGCAATAATCTTTTGTGTGGCACCTTGTCAAATGCCTTTTGGAAGTCTAAATACACTACGTCCACTGGTTCCCCTTTATCCACCCTATATGTTACTTCCTCAAAGAACTCCAGCAAATTTGTCAAACATGACTTCCCCTTCATAAAACCATGCTGACTTTGTCCTATTAAATTATGATTATCCAAATGTCCTGTTACTGTCTCCTTAATAATGGACTCCAAAATTTTACCTACCACAGATGTTAGGCTAACCGGTCTATAGTTTCCAGCCTTCTGTCTACTGCCCTTTTTAAATAAGGGTGTTACATTAGCAGTTTTCCAGTCTGCCGGGACCATTGCCGAGTCCAGGGAGTTTTGGAAAATTATTACCAATGCATCCACAATCCCTACCGCCACTTCCCTCAAGACCCTAGGATGTAAGCCATCAGGTCCAGGTGATTTATCCGCCTTGAGTCCCATTATTTTACCGAGTACCACTTCCTTAGTGATTTTGATCGTGTTTAGCTCCTCCCCCCCCTTTAGCCCCCTGTTTGTCCAGTGTTGGGATATTCTTAGTGTCTTCTACTGTAAAGACTGATGTAAAATATTCATTCAGTGTTTTTGCCATCTCCATATTTCCCACCATCAATTTCCCGGTCTCATCCTCTAAGGGACCAACATTTACTTTAGCCACCCTTTTTCTTTTTATATAACTATAAAAACTCTTACTATCTGTTTTTATATTTTTTGCTAATTTACTTTCATAATCTAACTTCCCTTTCTTAATCAATCTTTTTGTTATTTTTTGCTGTCTTTTAAAGTTTTCCCAATCCTCTATCCTCCCACTAGATTTGGCTACCTTATATGCCCTTGTTTTTAGACGAATACTATCCTTAATTTCTTTACTTAGCCATGGATGGCTGTCTTTTCTTTTACACCCTTTTCTTCTCAGTGGAATATATATTTTTTGGAAGTTGTAAAATAACTCCTTAAATGTACACCACTGATCATGTATCGTCTTACCCTTTAATCTATTTTCCCAATCCACTCTACTTAATTCCGCTCTCATACCTTCATAGTCTCCTTTATTCAAGCTTAGCATGCTTGTTTGAGATCCAACCTTCTCACCCTCTAATTGAATATGGAATTCAACCATGTTATGGTCACTCATTCCAAGGGGATCCTTTACTAGGACATTTTTAATTAATCCTGTCTCGTTACACAGGACCAGATCTAAGGTTGCCTGCCCCCTGGTCGGTTCCGTTACATACTGCTCAAGAAACCCATCCCTAATACACTCAATGAACTCATCCTCAAGGCAGCCCTGCCCAATTTGATTTGTTCAATTAATATGATAGTTAAAATCCCCCATAATTATAGATGTTCCCTTATTACAAGCCTCAACTATTTCCTGATTGATACTCCATCCAACAGAGTTGCCAGTTCGGAGGCCTATAGACTACGCCCACTTGTGTTTTTTTCCCCCTTATTATTCCTTACCTCCACCCAAACTGTTTCATTGTCCTGATCTTTTGACCCAATATCATTTCTCTGTATTACAGTGATTCCTTCCTTTATTAACATAGCCACCCCACCTCCCCTTCCTTCCTGCCTGGCCTTCCTGATCGTTAAATAACCTGGTATGTTTAATTCCCAGGCATTGTCACCCTGCAGCCATGTTTCTGTAATGGCCACAAGATCATACCCATATGTAGTTATTTGTGCCATTAACTCATCTATTTTGTTACGAATGCTACGTGCATTCAGATAGAGAACTTTCAAAGATGTTTTGTGACACTTAGTTCCTGCTTTTGCCCTTTTTATTACTTTACCTTTTACTCCATACCTTCTGCCCCTTCCTGACATGCTCTGGTTTTTAATTTCCCCACTGCTACCTAAGTCTATGACCTTCTCTGTTGTCATTTGTATTATTTGCTCTCTAGGAACCTCCCCCCCACTAGTTAGTTTAAAGCCCTCTCTACAGCCCTAGTTATATGATCCGCCAGGACTCTAGTCCCAGCACTGGCCAAGTGAAGCCCGTCCCAACGGAACAGCTCCCTCCTGCCCCAGTAGTGGTGCCAGTGTCCCAGGAAGCAAAACCCATTTCTCCCACACCAGTCTTTGAGCCACGCATTTAACTCTCTAATTTTATTTGTCCTAGCCAAATTCGCTCGTGGCTCAGGTAATAATCCAGAGATTATTACCCTTGTGGTTCTGCTTTTTAATTTGGCCCCTAGCTGCTCAAACTCCCTCAGCAGAACCTCCTTCCTTGTCCTATCTATGTCGTTGGTACCAACATGGACCACGACAACTGGATCCTCCCCCTCCCACTCCAAGTTTCTCTCCAGTCCAGAGGAGATGTCCTTAACCCTGGCACCGGGCAGGCAACACAGCCTTCGGGACTCTCGCTCTCGGCTGCAGAGAACTCTATCTATCCCCCTAACGATACTATCCCCTACCACTACAACATTTCTTTTAACTCCCCCCACTTGAATGGCCCCCCCGCTCCACGGTGCTGTGGCCAGGTTGCTCATCCTCCCCGCAGTCCCTGTTCCCATCCTCACGGAGTAAGAGCCTCGAACCTGTTGGACAAGTGCAAGGGCTGCGGCTCCTCCAACACTACCTCCTGGATCCCCGTACCTGCCTCACTTCTAGTCACACCACCCTGACTCTGGCCACGGACTACATCTGAATTAATTAATCTAATTGGTGTGACTCCCTCCTGATACACAGAGTCCAGGTAACTCTCCCCCTCCCTGATGTGTCTTAGTGTTTGAAGCTCGGACTCCAGCTCTTCAACACGGAGCCGGAATTCCTCGAGCAGCCAACACTTACTGCAAATGTGATCACCGTGAGCATGAATGGTGTCCACCAGCTCCCACATATTGCAGCAGCAACACATCACCTGACCTCCCATTCTATGTAATTAATTAAATTTATTATTATTCTTAAATACCCTCTGCCTCGATTCTAGATGGTGAATATCACACCTTAGAAACTATAAACCAAGGAGATTTAAGCTTAAAAAGGGAGAAATACTTACCAACCAATCACTTACCCGCTTTGTGGTGACGTCACACCTTGAATACTTTTTACCCCTCTCCTTCCCTGAGATTGGAGATTGGTGAGGCCTACCTGAGCCTCTGGGGCCTCTTGTAGTCGCTCTGCCGCTCAGCTCCGCCTCCACCCGCTGCCGATGCCGCACTGGGGCCTACCTGAGCCTCTGGGGCCTCTTGTAGTCGCTCTGCCGCTCAGCTCCGCCTCCACCCGCTGCCGATGCCGCACTGGGGCCTACCTGAGCCTCTGGGGCCTCTTGTAGTCGCTCTGACGCTCAGCTCCGCCTCCACCCGCTGCCGATGCCGCACTGGGGCCTACCTGAGCCTCTGGGGCCTCTTGTAGTCGCTCTGCCGCTCAGCTCCGCCTCCACCCGCTGCCGATGCCGCACTGGGGCCTACCTGAGCCTCTGGGGCCTCTGAGCTTCTGATCAGTAGGACCTGCCCAAAGTCCCAACCACTTATTGTGTAGTGCTCATAATTAGTGCACTATAAACATTTGCTTTTGTGACAGTAAACAGTTTGCCCCTGTCTAACTGAGAGCAGTGATCCTGTTACTTAAATCTTCTGCTGTTGGTGTTCATGTAGACGGCCACAATCAGGCCTTTCTGTCTCCTGATAGATTCAGATCTGTCCGTTTTCTCTCCTGGATCCACAACACGTGACCACGGTGCTCTCTGCTGTCGGACGGTGTTGCTGCACACCGGTTGCAGCGCGCCAGTCATTGCGCGCTGGCAAAAATTGTCCTCGCTACCCACTGCCAGTCTGCAGGAGGTGGACTTCCCTGTTGGAATCTGGTAAACTACAGGTAATGCCTGTAAAGCTCATCAAACACTCCCAGGGCAGGTACAGCACAGGTTAGATACAGAGTAAAGCTCCCTCTACACTGTCCCATCAAACACTCCCAGGGCAGGTACAGCACGGGTTAGATACAGAGTAAAGCTCCCTCTACACTGTCCCATCAAACACTCCCGGGGCAGGTACAGCATGGGTTAGATACAGAGTAAAGCTTCCTCTACACTGTCCCATCAAACACTCCCAGGGCAGGTACAGCATGGATTAGATACGCAGTAAAGCTCCCTCTACACTGTCCCATCAAACACTCCCTGGGCTGGTACAGCATGGGTTAGATACAGAGTAAAGCTCCCTCTGCACTGTCCCATCAAACACTCCCAGGGCAGGTACAGCACGGGTTAGATACAGAGTAATGCTCCCGCTACACTGTCCCATCAAACACTCCCAGGGCAGGTACAGCACGGGTTAGATACAGAGTAAAGCTCCCTCTACACTGTCCCATCAAACACTCCCAGGGCAGGTACAGCACGGGTTAGATGCAGAGTAAAGCTTCCTCTGCACTGTCCCATCAAACACTCCCAGGGCAGGTACAGCACGGGTTAGATACAGAGTAAAGCTCCCTCTACACTGTCCCCATCAAACACTCCCAGGGCAGGTACAGCACGGGTTAGATACAGAGTAAAGCTCCCTCTACACTGTCCCATCAAACACTCCCAGGGCAGGTACAGCACGGGTTAGATACAGAGTAAAGCTCCCTCTACACTGTCCCATCAAACACTCCCAGGGCAGGTACAGCACGGGGTTAGATACAGAGTAAAGCTCCCTCTACACTGTCCATTCTCACTTCATGTAGGACAGGCAGCTAGCAGTGACGACCCTCATCACATCAGTCTGGGCTGGATTGTAATGCAGGCCAGTGTCAGAACGCTCTTCAGCACTCAGTCCTCTCTTCCTCCACTGCCCATTCAAAGAATGTATTTATATACAGTACTCAATTCAGAAAGTATTTTGGTCGGTGTTGAAATATAATTGATGATTTAAATCTTAAAGCTGCTCTGAAATGATAAAGCACCTCAGTAAGTGAACGGCTGTTTTGCTGTTTATGTTGCTCCAGGCTATCAGCTGTTTGAAGCGAGCCAACTACCTGTCTCCCTTTGATTGGAAGATTCTGTATAACCTGGGCTTGGTGCACCTGACAATGCAGCAATATGCTTCAGCATTCCACTTCCTGAGTGCTGCCATCAACCTGCAGCCGAGGATGGGCGAGTTGTACATGCTGCTGGCCGGTGAGTGTGGAAACCGTCCAGTAAACTGACCGCGTTCGATCAAACATGGCCACAGACTCTTCCCAACATTCACAGCTTCATCCAGTGAATGAATGCACCAATACTGACGCTGTGGAGACCTGGCTCTCTCATCACACGCTCCCCTCCTCTCCTCTCCTGGAAGCTTTGGCTCCTTGATAGATATGGTCCCATGGGAACAGAGTACCACCTGCTCCCTTACCCAGGACCCATCCTGTGTGTGGTGAGAGCCCAGACAGTGAATGTGACAGGCTATCCCACCACAGTTGGATCACGTGCAAGTTCGATCCTGTCCTCGTGCTCACACCACATCATGGGCTGCTGGGCAACAGTCCAGAGTGGAACCCATGCCTGATTTATTTTTTCTCCTAACCCAGAGTCATGTGGCTGTTTGTAGCTCACTTGCCCAGTTAAGGTCCACTAACTTTGCACATTCTGCTGATCGAATCTTGCTGCCTCTGGCTCCCCATCGGGAGAGCAGCACCGGATAGATTCACTAAACACAGTCTGGGAAACACCCCATCACCGAGCTGCACTGCAGCAATAATCAGTTACACCCTGGGGAAGAGCCAAACCTTCGCACCCTAACCTGACCGGGAGGATCCAGGCGTGCTTTTCAGTTCTAACCATTCTACTGAGTATAGACTGGCCTCAGGTCACTGGGTTTCCACATCCGATTGCTGAGTTGAAGTGCTGAAGGTAGCGTTGCATTTAGCGCCCTTGCTGCTGAATTCAGTGTGAATCAGTTCCCAGTGAGTGTATTAGTACCCAGTCCTAACTCAGACTGGATTGGGTTAGCACGTGCCTTGACGCCTGGCACAGAATGGGCTGGACTACTCCCCGAGTGTGGGATCCTATACTGACCCACAACCGATTGAAGCTGGTTTGTGGCTGTGTCATCTAGGGCACAACCCTGACCCAGAGTGGACTGGTGGAGATTAAAGAGAAAATCCTCAAACTTAGATAACTGAAACATTAAAAAGGAAGCCCAGAAAGTGCTGGAAATAAACCGCGAGTCAGGCAGCAGCTGAGAGAGAAACTGGTTAAAGAATGGATTGGGCATCTCTGCAATCTGATCCCCGCCTGAGTGAGACATCTTGAATTGTTGCTTCAGTGCTTTCCAAAAGTCCCACAGCCTCGAGAACCCAACTAATAAACTGAAAGGTTTCCCATTGGTCCAACAGGACATTGTGTGTACTGTGATATTCCTGATTTTATATTTCCCAGGGTTTAATGATGCTGGGTTTAGTTTAAGGAATACCTATTATTACATAAACTCCAGGCCAGAGACTGTTGTAGTATTTATTTTAACTACTACAGTAATTAGAAATAAACTTTGAGACTGACATTTTCTGAGTGGGCTGATGCGGAGTGAGCTGTGACCGTCTGTGCGATGCCCCAGGAGTGAGCTGTGACAGTCTGTGCGATGCCCCAGGAGTGAGCTGTGACAGTCTGTGCGATGCCCCCTGGAGTGAGCTGTGACAGTCTGTGCGATGACCCTGGAGTGAGCTGTGACAGTCTGTGTGATGCCCCAGGAGTGAGCTGTGACAGTCTGTGCGATGCCCCAGGAGTGAGCTGTGACAGTCTGTGCGATGCCCCAGGAGTGAGCTGTGACAGTCTGTGCGATGCCCCAGGAGTGAGCTGTGACAGTCTGTGCGATGCCCCAGGAGTGAGCTGTGACAGTCTGTGTGATGCCCCAGGAGTGAGCTGTGACAGTCTGTGCGATGCCCCAGGAGTGAGCTGTGACAGTCTGTGTGATGCCCCAGGAGTGAGCTGTGACAGTCTGTGCGATGCCCCCGGAGTGAGCTGTGACAGTCTGTGCGATGCCCCAGGAGTGAGCTGTGACAGTCTGTGCGATGCCCCCAGGAGTGAGCTGTGACAGTCTGTGCGATGCCCCTGGAGTGAGCTGTGACAGTCTGTGCGATGCCCCAGGAGTGAGCTGTGACAGTCTGTGTGATGCCCCAGGAGTGAGCTGTGACAGTCTGTGTGATGCCCCTGGAGTGAGCTGTGACAGTCTGTGCGATGCCCCAGGAGTGAGCTGTGACAGTCTGTGCGATGCCCCTGGAGTGAGCTGTGACAGTCTGTGTGATGCCCCAGGAGTGAGCTGTGACCGTCTGTGCGATGCCCCTGGAGTGAGCTGTGACAGTCTGTGCGATGCCCCTGGAGTGAGCTGTGACAGTCTGTGCGATGCCCCCTGGAGTGAGCTGTGACAGTCTGTGCGATGCCCCAGGAGTGAGCTGTGACAGTCTGTGCGATGCCCTTGGAGTGAGCTGTGACAGTCTGTGCGATGCCCCTGGAGTGAGCTGTGACAGTCTGTGCGATGCCCCCTGGAGTGAGCTGTGACAGTCTGTGCGATGCCCCAGGAGTGAGCTGTGACAGTCTGTGCGATGCCCTTGGAGTGAGCTGTGACAGTCTGTGTGATGCCCCTGGAGTGAGCTGTGACAGTCTGTGCGATGCCCCAGGAGTGAGCTGTGACAGTCTGTGCGATGCCCCTGGAGTGAGCTGTGACAGTCTGTGTGATGCCCCTGGAGTGAGCTGTGACAGTCTGTGCGATGCCCTTGGAGTGAGCTGTGACAGTCTGTGCGATGCCCCTGGAGTGAGCTGTGACAGTCTGTGTGATGCCCCTGGAGTGAGCTGTGACAGTCTGTGTGATGCCCCAGGAGTGAGCTGTGACCGTCTGTGCGATGCCCCTGGAGTGAGCTGTGACAGTCTGTGTGATGCCCCAGGAGTGAGCTGTGACAGTCTGTGTGATGCCCCAGGAGTGAGCTGTGACAGTCTGTGCGATGCCCCCGGAGTGAGCTGTGACAGTCTGTGCGATGCCCCAGGAGTGAGCTGTGACAGTCTGTGCGATGCCCCAGGAGTGAGCTGTGACAGTCTGTGTGATGCCCCAGGAGTGAGCTGTGACAGTCTGTGCGATGCCCCCGGAGTGAGCTGTGACAGTCTGTGTGATGCCCCAGGAGTGAGCTGTGACAGTCTGTGCGATGCCCCAGGAGTGAGCTGTGACAGTCTGTGTGATGCCCCTGGAGTGAGCTGTGACAGTCTGTGTGAAGACAGAGAGGGGTTTAGGGAGGGAGTCGGGCCACGGTGACTGGGACCTCTGCCTCTGATGGTGGAGGAGACAGAGGCAATTCACAGGAGGTCAGAGTTAGAGGAGTGAAAGGCTTGGGAAGGATGGAGGAGATCACGGAGCTCGGGTGGGGCGATCCCATGGAGGGATTTGTGGATGAGGAACGACATCCCTGCGAGTGCTGTGATTCTAGTAAGTTCCCTTCTTACTGTTACAGTGACGTTAACAAACCTAGAGGATCCTGACAACGCAAAGCGATCCTACGAGCAGGCCGTGAGTTTTGACCAGTGAGTATCAGTGGGATGTGTGGTGATGAATGTTAAAAGATTCAGTGGCAGTTGGTGGATCCCTTGTAAAATGTTCTGTCGAATTGCTGAAGACAAGACTTGTTTTGTGCCATGATTATTGCAGCAGTGGTGGCCTTTCTGATGGTTTGTGAACAGTATTGTTTTTATTTTCTCTTTTCCTTTCCAAAGCATCAACACGGATTGTTTTGCATTATCCTGTTCCAGGCTGGGATCAGGACCCTTCCTCTGACCAACACATGGGGCTTGTGCTCTGACGTTGTGTGTTGCTGTTCACACGTTGGGATGAACTAACCAGTTTTCCCCCACATTGCTTTAGCTAGTTTGCCACGTACACTGTTGCTGACATGCAATAATGTGAAGCTGATGGGCTTTCTTTCAGCCAATCTTCTCCCCTTGTCTCCTGAGGGCACTGACTCTTACTAGGGCACACGTTCCAAAGGCATCAACTGCCCAAGTGTTGGCAGACTATTGAAGCATGGAGGGCATCACTGTTGAGCCTGACCCTGTCCTCACTCCACGTGCACTTTTCAGCCGGGATCACTCAGTACTGATCAAGACGGAATCCTCGCCCCTAACCCACAGGGACTGAGGTGAACTGTAGAACCCTGCTGCTCGGTAGAGACTGGGAATCAAAGCTGGCACCTTCTGGAGTGTCTAACTCCCTTACACACTGCCTTTCCCAGCCGTGTCATTGGGGCAGAGCCCGGTTGTAATACCTTTTGTTCATCACTTTAATATGTCTCCTCTCTAATATTGATGTTCTTTTATGTTGAACTGTCACATAGATCCTGAGGAGAAGCAGGGTCTTTTGCTGGGAAAGTCAACCTCTCTCTCCTCTGCAGGTCAAACCCACTGGTAAACTTAAACTATTCCGTATTACTGTACAACCAAGGGGATAAAAAGGGAGCTCTGCACCAGTATCAGGAGATGGAGAAGGTGGTCAATAAACTGAAGGCTAGCAGTAGCATGCTGGAGTTCGATCCAGAGGTACTTCAACAATGTCTCATTCTTTGTAAATGATGTAACTATTATCAGCTTATTGCAAGTCAAGTAGTCTTGAATTTAAGACTCCATCTCATGTCCCAGGATCGCAAAACTGGAAATGTTATCATTCGCAGTCTTCCTTTTCTGTCACCATCTGACAGATTTTAAATGACACTTGGTGTCAGGGACTTACTACTTCCTGATTTTCCTGAACCTCTCTCCTGCTCTTCAGTTCTGTGAGCCCCAGCCCTTCACCTGGGCTTCTCAACTTCAAAACTTCATGTTGAAATTTGTGTCTGAAAAATGATCCTGTATATAGACGAGATTATGTTGGTAAGGATATCAAGGGAAATGCAGTTGCGGCACAGATGAGCCACAAGCAGCCTCTAGGGGTTGAATGGTCCTCCTGTTCCTATCGGAGGTGCCGTCCTTTGGATGAGACGTTAAACCGAGGCTCCGCTTACTCATTCAGATAGATGTTAAAAATCCTGTGGCAGTACTTGAAAAAGATCTGTGAGTTTTCCAGATATTCTGGGCGACGGTTTACCCTCAACCAACACCACCAAAAATAGATGAACTGAACATTAATCGCATTGCTGTTTGTGGGACCTTGTGTGCAAATTGGCTTTCAGCTTTATCCAGAGTGATTGCACTTCAATCCTGAGATATGATGCGATGCTAACCCTTCCTTCAAAGGCCACATTGTGTCTTACACAGTATAAGGTCCTGTCATAAAACCCAACCCACTGGTAGACCCAACATCCCCAGCCAGAGCCACTAGTGTTAGTTGCAAGGTTCTTTTTGTCCTATTGGCTTTACTGCAGCTGTATTGCACGCCTATAACTGATGTGCATATTCTCATTTTGTGAGACATTTTTAAATGTATATAAAGATAAAATTATGAAGTTGTGCTTCCATTGTGAAGCCTCATCCCCCTTCCCGGGAGCACACGCCAGGAAGTTAAGCATCACTCCCGTGATTTTCCTTCAATTTCATCGAATTACCTTCGATCCAGTGTTGAATATTCTAGTGTAGATATTGAGAGATGAGCACATTTAGTGACTGAAGCTGAGTAACTAATACCTTCTCTTTGCTGCTCCCAGCTGGTGGACATGGCTCAGAAGATTGGTGCAGCCCTTCAGGTCGGGGAGAATCTGGTCTGGACAAAACCAGCAAAGGACTCCAAATCGAGACACCGCACAGCACCATCCAGCAAATTCAGCACAAACCAGCAACCCCTGGGCTCTAATCAGGCTCTGGGCCAGGCCATGTCATCGGCCGCAGGGTACAGCAAGGCAATGCAACTCTCTGCAGGTGAGAAGCAGCGAAGTGAACTCTGAACTTAAACAGCAAAGTTTGCTGCATTTGTGGAAAATAGTAATCGTTCCTTAATAGTAACAAGTTGTTAGATAATTTTTCAATTACAGACGGTCTTAGTTATTTCTAGCTCTTAGTTCTGATAGTCCAAGTGAATAATGAAGGGTTTCCTGAGTGTAATTGCACACATTTAAATATAAGTGTGATGACTCCTGTTTACACAGCAGTCAAGTCAGAAATCGCTATCTCAACCGTATGCAACCTTGTTGCTCTCTTGTGCAGCATCAGTTCTGACCCGAGTGCCTCCAGACTAGGAAAGGGACAAATCAGCGAGGGCTTTCTTGCTCCCTGTTTAGTAATCTGCTTTCTGGAAAGTTCACGTGATGCTTTCCACTCTCAAATAGTCTGTCAACGTTCATCGCCTGGGCTCCGAGGTGAAGAACAGCAACTGGAGGACTGCCTGTGGAGCTGTACTCCAGCAAGTGTCAATGTCTTCAGCCGGGAAAGGGAGAAAATTGTGGGGTGGGGAAAGTCTTCTAATATAATCCCTCTATCATACATGTAGATTAGTGCAATTAGTGAGAGTTCCTGGAACTCTTGAGACTGAAACTACTGTGGCTTTGAGCTGGAAGTTGTGTTTCGGCTCTGGAATGTAGATACTCTTCCCCTGTGGATGTTTTGAATCAAACCTACAAGATAGTTCTAGTTCAACTGCAGTCTCGGCTTTTAAAATAATAGTAAAAAATTCATGTCTGACCACCAGCGATATAATACAGAAGATGCTGTTACTGGTGAACCATCGAGGCTTACAGCTCAGGAGGAGGCCATTTGACCCATCACATCAATTCTGGTTCTTTGTTAGAGCAATCCCAAACTAGCCCCGCTGCTCCACTCGATCCCACACCTGTACCTTCCTCTGCTATGCATATTTATCCAGTTTTCCCATCAAAGGGGTTTAGCAGCTTTAAAAGTGGATAAATCCCCAGGCCCGGATGAAATGTATCCCAGGCTGTTAAACGAAGCAAAAGAGGAAATAGCAGAGGCCCTGACCATCATTTTCCAATCCTCTCTGGCTTCAGGTGTGGTGCCGGAGGACTGCTAATGTGGTACCCTTGTTTAAAAAGGGAGAAAAGGATAGACCGAGTAATTACAGGCCAGTCAGCCTAACCTCGGTGGTGGGAAAATTATTGGAAAGAATTCTGAAGGACAGGATAAATCTTCATTTAGAAAGACACTGATTAATCAAGGATAGTCAGCACGGATTTGTTAAGGGAAGGTCGTGTCTGACAAACTTGATTGAATTTTTTGAGGAGGTAACAAGGAGGGTAGATGAGGGTAGTGTGTTTGATGTAGTGTATATGGACTTTAGCAAGGCTTTTGATAAGGTTCCATATGGCAGACTGGTCACAAAGTTAAAAGCTCATGGGATTCAGGGCAAAGTGTCAAGTTGGATACAAAACTGGCTCGGAGACAGGAAGCAGAGGGTAATGGTTGATGGGTGTTTTTGTGACTGGAAGGCTGTTTCCAGTGGGGTTCCGCAGGGCTCAGTACTGGGTCCCTTGCTTTTTGTGGTATATATCAACGATCTTGACTTGAATAAAGGGGGTATGATTAAGAAGTTTGCAGATGATACTAAAATCGGCTGTGTGGTTGATACTGAAGAAGGAAGCTGTAGACTGCAGGAAGATATCAATAAGTTGGTCAGGTGGGCAGAACAGTGGCAAATGGAATTCAATCCAGAGAAGTGTGAGGTAATGCATTTGGGGAGGGCTAACAAGGAAAGGGAATACACATTAAATGGTAGGACACTGAGTAGTGTAGAGGAACAAAGGGACCTTGGAGTGCATGTCCACAGATCCCTGAAGCTAGCAGGCCTGGTAGATAAGGTGGTTCAGAAGGCATATGGAATGCTTGCCTTTATTAGCCGTGGCATAGAATACAAGAGCAGGGGGGTTATGCATCAACTGTATAAAACACTAGTTAGGCCTCAGCTAGAGTACTGCGTGCAGTTCTGGTCACCACATTACAGGAAAGATGTGATTGCACTAGAGAGGGTACAGAGGAGATTTACAAGGATGTTACCGGGAGTAGAGAATCTTAGCTATGAGGAAAGACTGGATAGGCTGGGTCTGTTTTCCTTGGAACAGAGGAGGCTAAGGGGAGACCTTATTGAAGTGTATAAAATTATGAGGGGCCTAGATAAAGTGGATAGAAAGGACCTATTTCCCTTAGCAGAGGGGTCAAAAACCAGGGGGCACAGATTTAAGGTAATTGGTGGAAGGTTTAGAGGGGATTTGAGGGGAAATTTCTTCACCCAGAGAGTTGTGGGGGTCTGGAACTCACTGCCTGAAAGGGTGGTAGAAGCAGAAACCCTAACCACATTTAAAAAGTACTTGGATGTGCACTTGGGATGCTCTAACCTGCAGGGCTACAGACCAAGAGCTGGGAAGTGGGATTAGAACATAAGAACATAAGAAATAGGAGCAGGAGTAGGCCAATCGGCCCCTCGAGCCTGCTCCGCCATTCAATAAGATCATGGCTGATCTGATCCTAACCGCCAATCCACTATCACAGAACCATCTCCTGAATCTAACAGAATTAGACACACAAAATAGGAGCAGGATCAGGCTACACGGCCCCTGGGCCCGCACCGCTACCCACAGGGCCATGTCCGATCCAAACCTAGACTCATGTCCAAATTCCTGCCCGCTCCCCGTAACCCTTACTTCCCTTTACTTCTAGGAAACTGTCCATTTCTGTTTTAAATTTATGTAATGATGTAGCTTCTACAGCTTTTTGGGGCAGCATATTCCATGGACCTACCACCCTCTGAGTGAAGTAGTTCCTCCTCATCTCAGTTTTGAAAGAGCAGCCCCTTATTCTAAGACTATGCCCCCTAGTTCTAGTTTCACCCATCATCGGGAACATCTTCCCCGCATCCACCCGATCCAACCCCTTCACAATCTTATATGTTTCAATAAGATCGCCTCTCATTCTTCTGAACTCCAATGAGCAGAGTCCCAATCTACTCAACCTCTCCTCATATGTCCATCCCCTCATCCCCGGGATTAACCGAGTGAACCTTCTTTGTACTGACTCGAGAGCAAGTATGTCCTTTCTTAAGTATGGACACCAAAACTGTACGCAGTATTCCAGGTGCGGTCTCACCAATACCTTGTACAACTGAAGCAATACCTCCCTATTTTTATATTCTATCCCGCTAGCAATGAAAGCCAACATTCCATTGGCCGCCTTAATCACTTGCTGCACCTGCATACTAACCTTTTGAGTTTCGTGCACCAGGACCCCCAGATCCCTTTGTACTTCAGTACTTTCCAGTTTCTTGCCATTAAGATAATAACTTGCTCTACGATTCTTCCTGCCAAAGTGCATAACCTCACACTTTCCAGTATTGTATTCCATCTGCCAAATCTCTGCCCACTTACTTAGCCTGTCTATGTCCCCTTGCAGGTTTTTTATGTCCTCCTCACTCACTACTTTCCCTCCCATCTTAGTATCATCTGCAAACTTTGATATGTTACACTCGGTCCCCTCCTCCAAATCGTTAATATAGATTGTAAAGAGTTGGGGACCCAGCACTGACCCCTGCGGAACACCACTAGTTACTGATTGCCAGTCTGAGAATGAACCATTTATCCCAACTCTCTGCCTTCTGTTAGATAGCCAATCCTCTATCCATGCCAGAATATTACCCCCAATCCTGTGATTTTTTATCTTAAGCAATAATCTTTTGTGTGGCACCTTGTCAAATGCCTTTTGGAAGTCTAAATACACTACGTTCACTGGTTCCCCTTTATCCACCCTATATGTTACTTCCTCAAAGAGCTCCAGCAAATTTGTCAAACATGACTTCCCCTTCATAAAACCATGCTGACTTTGTCCTATTAAATTATGATTATCCAAATGTCCTGTTACTGTCTCCTTAATAATGGACTCCAAAATTTTACCTACCAGATGTTAGGCTAACCGGTCTATAGTTTCCAGCCTTCTGTCTACTGCCCTTTTTAAATAAGGGTGTTACATTAGCAGTTTTCCAGTCTGCCGGGACCATTGCCGAGTCCAGGGAGTTTTGGAAAATTATTACCAATGCATCCACAATCCCTACCGCCACTTCCCTCAAGACCCTAGGATGTAAGCCATCAGGTCCAGGTGATTTATCCGCCTTGAGTCCCATTATTTTACCGAGTACCACTTCCTTAGTGATTTTGATCGTGTTTAGCTCCTCCCCCCCTTTAGCCCCGTTTGTCCAGTGTTGGGATATTCTTAGTGTCTTCTACTGTAAAGACTGATGTAAAATATTCATTCAGTGTTTTTGCCATCTCCATATTTCCCACCATTAATTTCCCGGTCTCATCCTCTAAGGGACCAACATTTACTTTAGCCACCCTTTTTCTTTTTATATAACTATAAAAACTCTTACTATCTGTTTTTATATTTTTTGCTAATTTACTTTCATAATCTAACTTCCCTTTCTTAATCAATCTTTTTGTTATTTTTTGCTGTCTTTTAAAGTTTTCCCAATCCTCTATCCTCCCACTAGATTTGGCTACCTTATATGCCCTTGTTTTTAGTCGAATACTATCCTTAATTTCTTTACTTAGCCACGGATGGCTGTCTTTTCTTTTACACCCTTTTCTTCTCAGTGGAATATATATTTTTTGGAAGTTGTAAAATAACTCCTTAAATGTACACCACTGATCATGTATCGTCTTACCCTTTAATCTATTTTCCCAATCCACTCTACTCAATTCCGCTCTCATACCTTCATAGTCTCCTTTATTCAAGCTTAGCACGCTTGTTTGAGATCCAACCTTCTCACCCTCTAATTGAATATGGAATTCAACCATGTTATGGTCACTCATTCCAAGGGGATCCTTTACTAGGACATTTTTAATTAATCCCATCTCGTTACACAGGACCAGATCTAAGGTTGCTTGCCCCCTGGTCGGTTCAGTTACATACTGCTCAAGAAACCCATCCCTAATACACTCAATGAACTCATCCTCAAGGCAGCCCTGCCCAATTTGATTTGTCCAATTAATATGATAGTTAAAATCCCCCATAATTATAGATGCTCCCTTATTACAAGCCTCAACTATTTCCTGATTGATACCCCGTCCAACAGAGTTGCCACTGTTCGGAGGCCTATAGACTACGCCCACTAGTGTTTTTTTCCCCGGCCAACAAAGAGCTGGATAGCTCTTTGTTGGCCGGCGCGGACACGATGGGCGGAAATGGCCTCCTTCCATGCTGTAACTTGCTATGATTCTAAGATGCAATGGGCTATGTCTGAACACTCCCTGTGGTGAGGCACTCCATGCTCCAACAGTCGTCTATGGAAAGAAATGTCTCCAAACCCCTCTATTCACTTTCCAAGTGAAGGTTTTAAATTGATGATTTCTCATCACTGACTCCCCAACCAGAGGGAATAGTCTTTTCCTATTCACTATCAAAACCCTTCAGAATTTTAAAAACTTCTATTTAATCTCCTCTTAACCTTCTCTGCTCCAATGGAATCTCTGGTCTCTCCTCATAACTAGTTTCCCATCCCTGGTGAATTTATGGTTTTAATGTCTTTTTAATAATGGGGCATCCCAAAACTACACTCCGTTCTCTAACTGTGGCCTTGTCAATGTTTATCATTACTCTACTCTTGCACTTTATGACCTTATTTATTAAACCCAAAAATAATGTTGGCATTTTCTACCTGCAGTTACACTTTCAGGAAATTATGCACTTAAACCCTTAGATCTCTCTGTTCATCCGTATCATTCAGAATCTTTCCATTGAGTGTTTGCTCCTATTACACGTGTGTGTGTTGTGACAACCCTTGTGTTTCCTGTGTAGTTTGTCCTGAATCGGTCAGTCTACCTCCTTCTGTCTCTGCTGTTTTATGCATCAGTCTGTGTATTTTTCATGGTGTTTCAAACATGGCTTTTTTCCACAAGTCAGTGTTTCTCTGTAAACCTGTGTTTGATTTACCTACAGTAACCTGCCGGGTCTATAACAAGCATGGTTTGTGTGCAGTAAATGCTGGTGCCCTGACGGTGGCCTAACTGTTAATTGTTCTGATTGCAGGTGGCTGCCCGACCCGAGTGCAGAAACCTCCCTCATTACCCTTGGAACCAGAATCGAGCGCGGATTCAGGCACTGAGGGTCTGAGCAGAAAACGAGAGCCGAACTAGCTGGGACTGGGCTTCAGTTACCATTAGCCAGATTCCTAGAATAGGTAATTAAACTCAATGTAAAAACCCAGCGCCACCCTCAGCTCACCTGTCTCTTGGATGCAGCCTTTGCGACTGTGTGCTGTTTGTCGGAGAGGGAACGTGCCTTCTGCCATTGTAGTGAAGGCTGCTGGAATGCCTCTCATATCCACACCATCAGCCGGGCTGAGTTTAAAAAAAAAAAATACACAAATCTGAAATAAGAATACAAGTCACGCAGCATTTGAAAGAGAAAAATTGGTCCCGCCCAGAACACGCCCCAGTGCTGACCTCACTAGTTTGTAGGGTCAGTGGCAGTGAACCTATTCCCCATGAGCCCAGGGCCACAGAACCCTCGGCTTTGGTTCGCCGAGAGGGGGGATGGGATGGGGGTTGCCCAGGCCCCCCCCCCCCCTCGACGTTTCCCTCTGCCTCTTCAGCAAGGGGGTCACTTTTCGTTTCAAAAAGAATCTGCCGTCTTTGGGGTATTCAGGCCGCTTGCCTGGACTTACGGAGATTCTGTCCCTAACTCCAGGAAATGGCAGAGTATTGGCACAACCAGGCTTGTGCTGATTTCCTGGGGTTTCCATCACTGGAGTTTCAGGGCCATTGTCTGACCTCCTTATGCCCAGGTGTGTGAGTGATAGGAGAGTTCAGATTCCTGGTCAGTTCGATTCTGTGATTGGTCCCTGGGCTGGGGGGGAACTGGAAAAAGCAGCCAGGTTTATTATTGCTCATTGGTAACCAGCAACTTTTGCCGGAAAAATGTTGTGTGGATGTTGGGTGAGCAGCGATGCCACATGTCTGTCACACATGAAGAATGGGCAGTTGGGCAAGGTATCAGAGCGCTGTCACATGTGGAACCCAACCCCAGGGAGGAGTCACAAATACACAGGGAGGGTGGGTAGAGGAATAGGGAACAAATGTGGTCAGGAGGGAACCCTGCCCCTTCTCTTTCATATACTTGCTGACCAGCTGTGTAGTGGTAGCATTTTGTTACAATTGCATTGAACATTGTAGAAGTAGATGTTCTGTTGTTTATCAGCATTCTATAAACTGAAGCACATTTGTACAAAGGCTGCTTTATCCACCCACTCACAGATACGAGTTTCCATCGCCTGCACAGAGATTGCTAGTGTTGGGACTGTGGGTAAAGGGCCAGTTATGGCCGTGCGTGTGTGTGTAGTGCAATTGCTGATATGTCTTGGGATCAATTGTGTTTGTACAGCTTTAATTTTCAACACAATGAAAGGGCTATTGTGGGGAAAGTTGTCATTTTCTCCTGGAAGATTGCCACTCTGCAGTGGTGACCTGTACTTCTATAAGTAGAATCATACAATGTTACAACAGGAGGAGGCTGTTTGGTCGAGCTAGAAAAGAGCTGCCACTTGGCCCCCGCTACCTACCCCTTCCCTGTACTTTCACTCTTTTCATTTAACCATTTCCCTTTTAAAAACTTATTAGAATTGCATGTCCTTAACAACCATCTGCATTAGAAAAATTCTCCTAACCTCTCCTTCATTCTTTTGATTTGTTTGTGGCCTCCTCTAGTTACTATATCGGTGGAAGTGGCTTTTCTCAATTTACTTTTATCAAACTCCCTTCATAATTTTAACACCTCTATCAGATTGCCTCTTAATCTTCTTTGTTTTACTGAAACGAGCCCCAGTTTCTCGTCTCACCTCATAATTAAAACCTCATCCTTGGGATCATTTCAGTAAATTTTCTCTGCTCCCTTTACATGGCCTTGACATCCTTCCTATAGGTGTCCAAAACTAGACACAATATTCCTACTGTGGCCCAACAACTGATTTGTACAGGTTTAACATTACTCGTTGCCTTTGTACCCTAAAGTATTTCTCCTCAGCCTCCACATGCTAATGAACTCTGCTGTCCCACATCCACGACGTGTATTTATACAGCGCCGTTAACATAGTAAAACATCCCAAGGTGCTACACAGGAGTGTTCTCAAACAAAATTTGACACCGAGCCACATAAGGAGATATCACAAAAGCAAGGTCAAAGAGGTAGGTTTTAAGGAACGTCTTAAAGGAGAGAGAGGTAAAGAGGTTTTGGGAGGGAATTCCGGAGCCTAGGGCCCAGGCAGCTGAAGGCACGGCTGCCAGTGATGGGGGAAAGGGAGTGGGAGGATGCACAAGAGGCCAGAATTGGAGGCGCGCAGAGTTCTTGGAGGAGGTTACAGCGATAGGAAGGGTGAAGCCATGGAGAGATCTGAACACTCGGATGAGAATTTTAAATTCTCAGGAAAAGCACCAAGTCTTGTTAAGAGACTGACACGACCAGCAAGCCCACCTTTATCCAGTGCTCTTCTCTGACCCTCGTATGTTGCAGCTCTTGCTGCCAGCAGCACTCCTCACTCTGCCCCGTGCCTAGGGAAACGTTTTTGGGGTAGGGTTCCCGTGGGGTTCCATGATATCCGGCTGTGGCTTCGCCGGAAACCCCTGGAGAATCGGCCATTGCTTCTCCGGGATTCCCAACAGTCTTCTGACGTTCCGCCAGGAGATCGAACCCCCCACCCACCTTGTGGAAATTCCAGGCAAGTGTGATTTTAAATACATTTATTTTTGTTCATTAGTTTTAGAGACAACCTTTACAATTTTATTTTTGTAAAGTATAATGTTTAAGTCGGACAAGTTTTTAGGTTCCGAATGAGGGAGCCCATTTGACATCTGACATTCTTTGAAAATAAATTGTCTGACATTTCAAAACAACAGATGAGTACCAGACATTTGGATCTGTTTTAATGTATACAAGTTTCTTCATAAATCTTTCCTAAAATTAAAAATGTTGGTTCTGTAATTTTTTCTCTAATTGTTCCCCTCTTGTGTCAGATCGTCATGCACTCACTGTCCCTTACCAGTCACCTCTTCACCTGAGCAACATGCGTTGCTATATTCACAAATGCAATACAAGTTAATTTTTAATACGGAACAGCCAGTGTAGCAATGGGTTACAGGCAGGCCTGCATCAATGTATGTAACGCATCCAACAATCTATCGCTCTACTCTGAACGGCACACATGAATCTCGAAGATCGGCTCCTCTGCATTGGTTGTGAGGTGTAGTTCTGAACAAACAGATGAAATTATAAAGTTGAACCCCTGGTCCTGTCAATTTTACAAATGCATTCAATTTTCACTACAGTGCAGAAAGGGTGTTGGAGACTTGGGGCTGAAATAACTTGTTCAATTTGAACACAGTATTCTTGTCTTTAGTGTGAAACCCAAGTGCTCACGGGTGAGCTGCTGTTGTTTTTTCATTGGCCCTGGCTTCTGCATTACAGCCGGAAATGTTAAGTGTTTCCTGAGGATACGTGAGCCTTCAGTCAGCACTAACGGATTGAGAATTACTGCCCTTACAGCAGTGAAGTGGCTAACTCAGGGGCATTCATCTATCATTCCTTCTCATCGATCTGGAGAAAACATCAAGATTTGGGCTTTCAATGCTTGTCTGTTTTCTCTGGGTTTTTTTCCCCCTTCCTTGAAAGCTACCTGAGATGAGACACTGGCTTGTGGATTTACAACACCTGCAAGATCTGGGCTCTAATACAGCCTCAGTGGGTAGGATGAGCAACTCTTTGCTGCCTTTAAGTGTCCTAGATGAATTGAGTTCAGGCAGCCTCAACTCAGTTCCTTATGGGCAGGAAGGACTACAGCACAAAGCTTGCATTCACTTTATCTCTTCCACCTCCCCAATTGTCTCTCTTATTGAGGTACATTTCCACAGGTGCCTGTGAGCCTACACAAGTGTTGGCAGGATATTCCCCATGGAGGGCATCACAGTGGCATCTGATCCTGTCCAGGTGCACTTTTCAGCCAGCGAGCTCTGGCTAGTGATTAGGAGCAGGAGCCCAGGCTGGAGCAGTGAGACCAATTCTAGTACCCCAACCGAGCAGAAAGGGACTGAACCTGGCGACTTCTGGTCTGAATATCTGGAGCTTTGGCCCACATAACGTGTGCAATTATATATTAAGCCATCAGAGGAACTAACCAGCCTTAAGTTGGCTTTTGATTTTATATTACACGGGCAGTGTAGACCATGAATAAAAGTCTACATTCAAACTCCTACTGGTTGAATACAAAATGTATTGGAATTCCAATATTACATTAGAACATGAAATTTAAAAAAGCCACAGAGTATGCTACTAGCAAAGTTCTTTGTACATAAACTACAGTAGTTTGCATCATTTCTACATCATGATTAATAAACAATTTGCACCTTCAGCATCCTTGGAAAACAAAAAGCTGCTTTTGCTAATGAGGACACTACAGATACAGCAGAGCTTTTCCCAAGTTTAAACACAGGCCATAAAAAAATGGTTCTTTGTAAAAGATGAAAAAAAAGTGCAAAACAGATCTTATACTGCCTACAACTGGGGGATGATTTCTAAATCTTCACAATAGCTTTGTTCAGTTATATTCATTACAATAAATTTCCTTAAACAGTTATATTAACATTCATGGAGATGTACATAGGAAGCAATATTCACAAACAAAGTAAAACCAAGACTGTAGAAGCAATTACAATGATGTTATGGGAGGGGGGAAAAAAGAGACGACGAGCTTCCTGTAATTGGAACTCACTACATGATTTAACAAGGTCATCTAATCAGAACCCAACTTACGGGTTGATCCAGGAATCGTGTAATTAGAACCCACTCAACCGGCTCCACTGAAGTTACAGTAAACACAACCCATTCACTGGGTTCAATACAGAGCCAGTAACCGGAACCAGGGCTGGGAATTCGAACCCGATCATCGAGGGTCCAATGATTGGAACCCATTCAATCGGGTTTCATGCTGGCTGTATAACTGGAACCCATTTGATAGGGTTTACTTAGCTCTTTTTCTTATGGCTACTGGATTTTCCAATAGAACATGTAAAGATATTCTTCATATAAAATGTCAACTGCTACACACATTTGTTTAAATCAATGTGCTCTGAGTCATGCTAAGCCTCTTTTCTCGAGCTATTTGTCAATAGGTCTTGCCTGTTCCTTCTTCCTAATTGTGCTTTAATCAGCTAACTTGCCAAGTCCAGCTGGAATATTCTGAAGTTTGCTAAAAGATCACAGTGATGAACGCAGATAACTTGGCAGTTTTATCAGAAGGATGCAGAGTAGAGTCTGTATGCCACGGCACTGTGTGATGAGGAGGAAGCAAGAATGGCCACGTTATTAATTGATGCATCTCACGCCAGCTTAGGGTGAGGCAGTCAAATGTCACATCTGGATACCAAAGTAACAATTCAACATTCTTTATAACACCAGAAAACGTAAACACGCAGTAAATAGACGATATCGAATGTCGAACACTATACCGGTGCCTCCAGTACATTTCCAAACCAGTAGAGGTCCGTCAGAGCCGAGAGTCGTCAGATTCCATGACTGGATTATATGATATCCACAAGTCTGGATCCACTGGACTGAAATCGTGACAAAGGCAGTTTCCACGAGACTTAACACATCACATTATGTTGTATCCGACTCTCGGTGTCTTTTGTACATACTCCTTGCAGACCTGCTCTGGTGTCAGTTTGTGAAATTGATGGTATTCTGACTGCATCTATGCTGTAGTGATAACACTCAGATCCTTCATTAACCCCGTGAGGTGCGTCATCTCTTCAGACAGTTCGTCCGGACCATAATTCTGCAAAGAGGCAGAAAGTTACTGGCTTGTAAGGTGTTTGCTCAGAACAAGACATTATTCCTTAAGGGCCGCAGGTCTTGCTCAAGGACTACTTGAGCAAGACTCCAATGTGCTGAGTGATGGGACAAGGGTCTACGCCTGCAGTTCCTCACAGAGTGAACCCCTGATTTCAGGAGGTGGTGGCCAGGCATTTCCCCACAAATAAAAAACCTTATAGGACCAGTAGTCCTATTTCAATTGGTGCTTTCACTGGTCATATGGAAGGTGGGATAGCCCAGTCTCCTAGCCTTAACCCTTGCTGCATTTTGCTGGAGATCAACAAAACTAGAGGGAACTTGACTGACTCCCAGCAAGACAGGTCATAGATACACAAAGCAGTGTCTGGTGAGGACCATGGGTGAGCAGGAGGTAGGCTGTAAGTAACCCCTAGCTCTATTGGACTAGGGAATGGGGGAGTGTCAGGGATCAAGAAATGAGAAGTCACTTAGAGGAAACAAAGGCAAAAGTAATAGAAAAATAACCATGACACGCTGACTGTACATTTAAAAGATTTCAAAAAGTGAGGGGTGGGATGAGAGAAATCAGTTAACTCCAAAACCTTAGGTGAGGGGTCCAAATGGTTAGTGGCTAAGGGGAGGAAAAAGAAGACCCATGCCAGGGAATATCACTGTATACAGGACAATGATACAGTGAAGGATACATCAAGAGATGTCAGTTCCAGCACTCGGATAAAACCAGTTCAAACCTACACTATCGGAGTCCTCCAGCATTTTGGTGGATTCTGCAACATCGGGTGCACTGGGCACAGTGACTGCCATCGGGGACCGGCTCCTACCCAGGGTTCCTATTGATGCTGTCTTCACTGAGTGTACCTGAGGGTTTGTTCCTGGAATTGAAACAAGATTTGTCAGAAGTATCATCATACTCACCTTTCAACATCAGTTAAAATTCACATTTCAGTTAAAATTCACATTGACATGCTGTACAGAGAGGCGAGAGTTTCTACTGAAGGTTAGCCCCTCCCAATGTGACTCCCCTCCCCTCCCAATGTGATGGGCATAGTCGGCAATCTTGAAAATCAGCGGAAACACTGTCCCTCTAAGGGATGGAAACATGAATGCCAATAGGCTATTTAATCCATCAGCTGACCTCTAGAACAGGATTCCACTTTCATCCCTCTCCTGCACTAGGACCAAATTTGTGTCCCATGACCTGCTAAAATTTTACTATTTTGAAACTTACAACCGAGCGGGCATTCACCGTGCCAGTGGCAGGCTATTCTAGCCAAGCTGGCATTCACTGTGCCAGTGGCAGTCTATTCTAGCCGAGCTGGCATTCACTGTGTCAGTGGCAGTCTATTCTAGCTGAGCTGGCATTCACCGTGCCAGTGGCAGTCTATTCTAGCCGAGCTGGCATTCACTGTGCCAGTGGCAGTCTATTCTAGCCGAGCTGGCATTCACCGTGCCAGTGGAGGTCTATTCTAGCCGAGCTGGCATTCACCGTGCCAGTCTATTCTAGCCGAGCTGGCATTCACCGTGCCAGTGGCAGTCTATTCTAGCCAAGCTGGCATTCACTGTGCCAGTGGCAGTCTATTCTAGCCGAGCTGGCATTCACCGTGCCAGTGGAGGTCTATTCTAGCTGAGCTGGCATTCACCGTGCCAGTGGCAGTCTATTCTAGCCGAGCTGGCATTCACCGTGCCAGTCTATTCTATCCGAGTGGGCATTCACCGTGCCAGTGGAGGTCTATTTTAGCTGAGTGGGCATCCACTGTGCCAGTGGCAGTCTATTCTAACCGAGTGGGCATTCACCGTGCCAGTGGAGGTCTATTCTAGCCGAGTGGGCATTCACCGTATGAGACACCAGCCTGTGGTGGGCAAGTCTATTCCGTTAGTTGGCCACTTTATCAAGTTGTTACACTATAAGTTACATTTAGCTGACGCTTTTCACAACCCACTGCTCCTCTGGACTAGTGCACATCCATCAACATCAATTGTTCCCGACCCCAATAGATGTTTGAAATTTCTTTGAATCTTTTCAATTCTCCTGGACCTTTATCAGACACGGTATGTGTGCATTTGTGTATTGGAAGCACAAGTGTGGATTGGGTTAGTGTCAGAAGGTTATCTGTTTACCCCCCTTGCTCGGTTGGCAGGCGGTAGCTCACTCACCTGTCTGAGACAGTAATGGTGTACTCGATGACGCTGCATCGTAGCTGGTGCTGGCAGGAGGGATGGCGATCACAGCAAAACTTTTCAGTGGGTGGGATGGGCGCACATGGGCTGTTGGGACGCTGCGATTGGATTCCTCATCCTGGGACCCAGGCAAATATGACACGACAGGTACGTCAGTCTCTACGTTCTCCACGGGGTGAGTCTGGGAACTCGGTGCTGGTGACATGTCGCTATTTGGTGTATTTCGGACAGATTCTGGAAGAGGAATCACCAAGCGTCAACATTCCAGGGTATCACCAAACCTTGCAGCCTGAACTATTTCAACAATCCACATGGTCTCAGATGGAATCTTTGTCGAACAAAACATTGATAAATCAATATAACACAGCTGTGTAGAGATATGATTCTCCTCATTCTAAACCACTGAACAGGTCAGGAAATCTTTCTCTTCTCGACAGTGTGGCTTAAAGAACTAAAGCCCCTCTCGTTACCACGTGCCCATGTTAGGCTGCAGCATGAAGAAAGCCATTTGAGAAACGGTGTCTTAAGATTTGGTTTGAGTGTCTCTAGACGGTGCTACAATAGGCAAGAGGTAAACAAAAGCAATGTCTAATTCAGTAAACTTACATTAGAACCATCAGCTGGATGAATACATCAAAGTTACAACACCAGACAGACCATTTGGCCCAACCAGTCCATGTTGCTGGTTACATGGGCAAATAGTTCTAATTACATTTACCCCCACTGTTCCCATATCCCTTCAACCCCATTCCTTCAGCCACCTTCCACTCTAATCTTGAACGTTGACATAGTTTCTGCTTCAGTCACTAACCCTACATGTGAGTTCCACAGCCTCACAGCTCTCTATGAAGAAGTTTCTCCTGTCCTCTGTTCTAAATCTCTGACATTTAATCTTGTATTTATGGCCCCTCGTTCTAGACCCTCAATTACTGGAAATGGTCTGCTTCTATCCCCCCTGTCCCATCTTTTCCTAATTTGAAAAATTTCTATTATATAGCCCCAGAACATAAGAAATAGGAGCAGGAGTCGGCCATTTGACCGCTCGAGCCTGATCTACCTCAACTCCACTTTCCCGCACTATCCTCATATCCCTTGATTTCCTTAATATTCAAAAATCTATCAATCTGTTTTGAATATACTCAACGACTGAGCCCCCACAGCCCTCTGGGGTAGAGAATTCCAAAGATTCACCACCCTCTGAGTGAAGAAATTCCTCCTCATCTCAGTCCTAAATGGCCGATCCCTTATTCTGAGACTGTGACCCCTGGTTCTAGACTCCCCAGCCAGTGGAAACATCCTCCCTGCATCTACCCTGTCAAGCCCTGTAAGAATGTTGTATGTTTCAATGAGATCACCTCTCATTCTTCTAAACTCTGGAGAATTTAGACCTAGTCTACTCAATCTCTCCTCATAGGACAATCCCCCCATCCCAGGAAGCCGCCTGGTGAATCTTCGTTGCACTCCCTCTATGGCAAGTATATCCTTCCTTAGGTAAGGAGACCAAAACTGTACACAATACACCAGGTGTGGTCTCACCAGGGCCCTATATAATTGCAGTAAGACGTCTTTACTCTTATACTCAAATCCTCTTGTAATAAAGGCCAACATACCATTTGCTTTCCTAATTACTTGCTGTACCTGCATGTTAACTTTCAGTGATTCGTGTACAAGGACACCCAGGTCCCTCTGAACACCAACATTTCCCAATCTCTCACCATTTAAAATACTCTGCTTTTCTATTTTTCCTACCAAAGTGGATAACTTCACATTTCTCCACATTATATTCCATTTGCCGTGTTCTTGCCCAATCACTTAGCCTGTCTATATCCCCTTGAAGCCTCTTTGCATCCTCTTCACAACTTACATTCCCACAGAATGTGCGTTGTTCTAATGGAAAAAAGACCCAACTTTTCAACCAATTGTTAGATTATCTCTTAATCTTCCTCATTCATTGAATGTAGTCCAGCTCCTGCAAGCAAATGAATCATCCTAAAGGTGCCAACTGACCCCTGCAGCAACTCCCTTCCTCGGGAGGCTGTTTCACCCTCACTGTCATGTTTTCCACTCTGTAGCCTTGCTCGAGGTTGTGAATGATGTTCCCGTCGTCTCTGGTCCTAAGCTCACTGTCCAAGATAAGTACCTTGTGTTATTTCCAACCTTCCATCCAAATACAACTGCTGGATCTATAGTAAACACAGCCAAGTGCAGCGGAGACTGAGAAGTTTAAAACCAACACGATGTATTCAGAGATTGACGACTGAAATATTAATCAGGGATCCCCTTCCCCTGAATAACCCGAGAATGAAGCCAACATGTAATGGACAGGATGCTGGTTGACAATAACACTGCTGCCCCTCACACCGAGAGAGGAATAATCGGCTAACAGCAGCAGATGACTCTGCACTCTGGTGGTTGCGAGGCAGCGGGGCGGAGGTCTCACCTGTGGAATTGGCCCTGTTTACTGAGGAGCCAAGCGGCCGGCTGCTGATCTGGTGACGAAGGTAGCTGCGGGTTGGGGATGAAGGCCCGTCACAGTGGTGATGATGATGAGGGTTGTCGAGTGAATGGATGGGATGGGCACTAATCACAGCTGTGAATGAACATAACACAAAGAGCACTTCACACATGGAACCAACTACAGTGATCCAGAGAAACCCCCACCCCATACCCAGACACACGAATCACATTCAGGACCCTGTCCCCAAACACGTCATCACATTCGACACAGCATGACGTCACGACTCCTCTCCCTACACATCCAACATCCCTACTGAGGAATCAGAACCCCACACACATATAGAACTCCTAGGCCCCCGTCTTTCGGATGGGATGTTAAACCGAGGCCCCGTCTGCTCTCTCAGGTGGGTGTAAAAGATCTCAAGGTACTATTCTGAAGAGTTCTCCCCGGTGTCCTGGCCAACATTTATCCCTCATCCAACACCTAAAACAGATTATCTGGTTATTTATTTCATCTGTTTGTGGGAGCTTGCTGTGCGCGAATTGGCTGGGATGTGGGCGTCGCTGACAAGGCCAGCATTTATTGCTCATCCCTGACTGCACTTCAAAAGTACCTCACTGAGTGTAACGACCTTCTGACTCGGAGGCGGAAGAAGGCTGCCTCACACAGCCCGAGGGACAGGGCGTAGAGAGAGAGAACACATGGAAGGGGGAGAGCACGTGTGCCCCTGGATATGTCTTAAAGGGACCAAGACTGGAAGTCCCACTGGTGAATAAGGGAATAACTGATGGGGATCCAATTTTATAACTGTTGTTATAAAATTGGATTCCACACTGCCCCACTCTGAAACTAATGGTACTCTTGTTGGCTACATATCATTTATTTTCTACTATTGTTGACTTCCAGACACACACACGGCCGAAATAAAGGTTGCAGTTAGTCAGTTGCCAACAGCTATTGAACAAAACCTGCGACCATGTTTAATACGGGCGACTCCATCCCTTATTGAACATTCACCCAACATTTCACCGAAGGACATTCAGTGATTTATGGGGGGGAAGTTTACAGACTGCCAGCCACTACATTATAAATGGTTTGGTGAGGTTGTTAATTACTCATTAACATCCGCTCAGTGTTACAGAAAACTATGGCTGATTGTCAATTAAGTTCACTATAGAAATCCCCAGTAAAATGAGGCTGTAAATTCCTGGAGGGTTTCTAGTGAACCTTTCGCCAAGTGCGATGCAGTGAGGTCACTGGGCACTGGAATACACTGCGGCACCACCCATCTCTCGTTTCTTTCATTTCTCCTCTTTCTCTCCCATCCTCTCCTGAAGGTGCCGACTCTCGCTGGGGTACAAATCCACGGACACCTGCTACCCGCCATCACCTCACCCGAGAGCATCAGGCAACCTTCAGGTTCAAAGGGCATCGCCTGTAGGGCCCTATTCTGCTCTCAATTGAAGTTCAGAAACATGAATTCTTCAGCAGGAATCCCTGGATAGCGATCCAGTCTGTAGACCTTGGATTCCCCACTCCCAGAGTCACTAAGTGTAGTAACCCTCCCTTGCCTCGGCACCGGGGACCTGGTCTGTGTGGATCAGTTAATCGCTGCCTTTATCCACTGGTCCTTCAGGAAGACGATTCCCAAACACCAACCTGGCGCAGACACTTTGACATCTTTTGCTGTCTGCTTGCTTATTAAATATTAACACAATTCTCAGAAGGGCAAGTGAGAAATGTTATCAGACATACGCTGTGGAGGCTGAGCGTCAAAAGGCATCATCATCTTTGGCCGCAGCCCACGCCGCCCGCTCAGGGTGGACATGCCATCTTCTAATTCACGGCCTGTAAGTAGAAACATCCCATAACCATCACTGCCAGAGAGTCACGCTTTACTGCACAGCTTCCCTTAATCCATACCAACAATGGCGGACAGGGAAAGACCCTCTGGTCCATCCAGCCTGTCCCACACCACTGTGAAGCCTCGTGCATCACTCCGCACCCCACCCAAAAACCATGGTAACTCCTGGGAGAGCAGAAAAAACAGATAAAAACCCAGGCCAATTTGGGAAACATAAATCTGGGAAATTCCTCTCTGACCCCCTTAGTCAATCGAAAATAGTCCAGATCATCGCTCTGGCCCTGATAACTCCTTGCAGTACCTCCCTTTTGTACGAGGTGATTGCCGCCCCAGCCAGGAACAGGTCCGGCTCGCGACTGAAGGGATTCAGCAAATCGACTTCCACCGATTTCACTTCCTTTCTTAATTTATATATTTCCAATCTTTTTAAGTTCACCCATTGCTACCTCCAGACGTTTATAGAGCTCCCCTTATACAAACTTGCCAAGTGATTGGAGAATGGTGAGCAGGAAGTGGGAGAGAAGTTATTGGGAGGTGGTTGATGGCTCGGATGGAAGGGGGAGAAAGGTAGCGTGGCGGAGAGGTTTAGGGAGAGGATTCCACTCAGCGGAGAGGAGCTGGGTCCCGGGGGCTTGGACAGTGGGTCTGTTTGGACAAACTGCTATCTCCTGCCGATCAAACGGAACAGCCTTTCACCCTATCAGGAAAGATAAAAAGGAAAAACTATGAATGCTGGGAATCAAATAAAAACAGAGAATGCTGCAACTATAAGCTCCATCGATCAGTGTCTGAAAGAGCATCAGAACTGAAACAGGAACTCGGCCGAGCTCCTGTACAGCATCGACAGAGCAAGAGGAGAACTGATGGAGCTGCTGCGTATCTCCACCGTTTACTGTTTTATCCCCAGATCCAGAGGTGAAAGAATGTGGTGCTATTGAACTGTACAGTTCCCTCCTTCTGATAGATGGAGATGGTCGTTTCTAGTTCTGTCCCTAAGGACAAATTGGAGGCGGGGAGTTAGTTCAGTATGTCTCGAGATGTGTCGTGGAGTAACTAAAGCCGCCTGGAGTTTCATCAGTTCTGACGAAGGGTCATCGACCGGAAACGTTAACTTTGTTTCTCTATCCACAGATGCTGCCTGGCCTGCTGAGTATTTCCAGCATTTTCCTGTTTAAGTTTAAGTGCCTTAGGGATTGGTGAGTCATTTCCCAGTTTTCCCTGCGATTGGTAATCGTCCCCCAGTAGTTAGTATCACTGGGAGCTGGGGGAGGAGCATGAGGACAGACTGTGTAATGGGTAGGGTGAGTGTGGATGGGCTGCTGATATTTACTCACCTTTCTTTTTGTTTATTTGTACAGAGCCTCATAGATTCTGGATAATGTTACAAGGTTTGAATTACTGACCTTGTTTCCGTCTGTCTGATTGCGAGTTAACTCGAGTGTGGATACAATCACAACACAGCTGAAATCCCCCGAGGGCCGGGGTCTGAAGCCTCGCGGCTGTCGACTCATTTTACTCACTTCAGGTGAAGCTTTGAACTCACCCAGGTAGGAATTCCTCCGTTGGTGGTCTTTGTCCATGGAATTTTCCACGGGAGTTATGTCCTGGGAATTGCGGGGAATGGGCGTATCTGTCATGACTGGGTTTGGATCCGGTGACTTGTCAATTGGTTTCAGCTCCAGGCGCTCGTGGTGAATCCAGAGGTCAGGGGGCTTGACGTCCTTCGAATTCCCTTTGTACTTGTGAGATCCGTTGGCGGATTTACAGGCCGCGCGCTTCCTAGAAGGAAAAACACCAAACGGGAGTGGCATTAGGGGGAGGGAGGAAGGCTGAGGATTTTGTACATTTAACTTTCTTTAGTGAACTTTATTCTCATTAAGATGAAGGGATGTCAGCACTGGAGAGTAAAATACCTTCCATTTCAGGCACCCAGTGTCAACGTCAAACACTCCCAGGGCAGGTACAGCATGGGTTAGATACAGAGTAAAGCTCCCTCTACACTGTCCCATCAAACACTCCCAGGGCAGGTACAGCATGGGTTAGATACAGAGTAAAGCTCCCTCTACACTGTCCCCATCAAACACTCCCAGGGCAGGTACAGCACGGGTTAGATACAGAGTAAAGCTCCCTCTACACTGTCCCATCAAACACTCCCAGGGCAGGTACAGCGCGGGTTAGATACAGAGTAAAGCTCCCTCTACACTGTCCCATCAAACACTCCCAGGGCGGGTACAGCACGGGTTAGATACAGAGTAAAGCTCCCTCTACACTGTCCCATCAAACACTCCCAGGGCAGGTACAGCACGGGTTAGATACAGAGTAAAGCTCCCTCTACACTGTCCCATCAAACACTCCCAGGGCAGGTACGGCATGGGTTAGATGCAGAGTAAAGCTCCCTGTACACTGTCCCATCAAACACTCCCACAGTAGGTACAGCACGGGTTAGATACAGAGTAAAGCTCCCTCTACACTGTCCCATCAAACACTCCCAGGGCAGGTACGGCACGGGTTAGATACAGAGTAAAGCTCCCTCTACACTGTCCCATCAAACACTCCCAGGGCAGGTACAGCACGGGTTAGATACAGAGTAAAGCTCCCTCTACACTGTCCCATCAAACACTCCCAGGGCAGGTACAGCACGGGTTAGATACAGAGTAAAGCTCCCTCTACACTGTCCCATCAAACACTCCCAGGGCAGGTACAGCACGGGTTAGATACAGAGTAAAGCTCCCTCTACACTGTCCCATCAAACACTCCCAGGGCAGGTACAGCACGGGTTAGATACAGAGTAAAGCTCCCTCTACACTGTCCCATCAAACACTCCCAGGGCAGGTACAGCACGGGTTAGATACAGAGTAAAGCTCCCTCTACACTGTCCCATCAAACACTCCCAGGGCAGGTACAGCACGGGTTAAATACAGAGCAAAGCTCCCTCTACACTGCCCCAACTATGTGCCTCAGCCAAGCTCCCCTACTGTACCAGTGTGATATTTTCATGTTTCCCACACCAGCTATCCTGCTGGCTGGGTGAGATTGCCATTAGTGCCAAATTAGTTACATACTAGTTACAGCACAGAAACAGGCCGCTCGGCCCAGCTGGACTATGCTGGTGTTTATGCTCCACACGAACCTCCTCCCACCCTACTTCAACCCCATCAACATATCCTTCTATTCCTTCTCCCTCGTGTGTTTATCGAGCTTTCCCTTAAATACATCGATACTATTCGCCTCAACCATTCCCTGTGGTCACGAGTTCCACATTCTAATCACTCTCTGGGAAAAGAAGTTTCTCCTGAATCCCCTATTGGATTTATTAGTGACTGTCTTATATTTAAGACCCTTTCTCCTTCTTACTTCTTAGGCAGTCCCTCGGAACCGAGGATGACTTGCTTCCACATTAAAAATGAGCTCGCGGGTGACTGATGAGTCCAATGTGGGACCTACAGTCTGTGCCACAGGTGGGGCAGACGGTGGTTGAAGGGGCGGGTGGGTGGGGTGCTTGGGTTGACGTGCGCTCCTTCCGCTGTTTGCACTTGGCTTCCGCTTGCTCCCGGCGAAGAGACTCGAGGTGTTCGGCACCTTCCCGGCTGCTTTTCCTGCACTTTGTGCGGTCTTGGGCCAGGGATTCCCAGGTGTCGCTGGGGATGTTACACTTTTTCAAGAAGGCTTTGAGGGTGTCCTTGAAGCGTTTCCTCTGCCCACCTGGGGCCCCTAGTTCTGGTCTCGCCCACAAGTGGTAATATCTTCTCTACGCCTACCCTATCAAACCCTTTCATAATCTTGAAGACTTCTAGCAAGTCACCTCTCAATCTTTCCTGACAGGGATAAACTCTCAGTTCTACTGAAGCTACTGGTGGAAGACTTTGGCTCCCATCAAGGGCCGTTTTAGGCTGCGATCATGCCTGTTAAATACTGCATTGAGACTTCCAAAGTTCATTCCAATATAGAATGGGCCCTTACAGTCAACACACAGGAAAAGCATTCAGTCTGGGTTAGACTTGAACCCAGTTCCTAGAGCGGAAACCTCAGTATCCATCCCACAACACTAGGTGTTTAGAAGCAATTCTCTCCTCACTTTTTCTGCTGATAGTTGGTCCTCCGAGTGCAGATTAAAGCGATGATGACCACCATGATGATTGTGAAGACTCCCACAGAGATGATAATAATCAGCATCGTGTTGCTGTCCAGGCTCGAGGTGGGGCTGCCATGTGGACTGTTGTGACCTGTCGGCAAAATACCATCAACTGGAGCTCGCCAAAGAACAGACAATAAGAAGACACAAACCAACAGATACAGGGTCACCCCCAGGCTCAGGCCCCGGGCTCAGGCTCAGCCCTCGGCCCCGGCTCAGCCCCCGGCCCAGGCTCTGCCCCCGGCTCAGCCCCCGGCCCAGGCTCAGCCCCCGGCCCAGGCCCATTCTCCGCCTCCAGCCCAGGCTCCGCCCCCGGCTCAGGCTCCGCCCCCGGCCCAGGCTCCGCCCCCAGCCCAGGCTCAGGCTCAGCCCCCGGCCCAGGCTCAGCCCCCGGCCCAGGCTCAGGCTCAGCCCCCGGCCCAGGCTCAGGCTCAGCCCCCGGCCCAGGCTCAGGCTCAGCCCCCGGCCCAGGCTCAGGCTCAGCCCCCGGCCCAGGCTCAGGCTCAGCCCCCGGCCCAGGCTCAGCCCCCGGCCCAGGCCCAGGCTCAGCCCCCGGCTCAGGCTCAGCCCCCGGCTCAGGCTCAGCCCCCGGCCCAGGCTCAACCCCCGGCTCAGGCTCAGCCCCCGGCCCAGGCTCAGCCCCCGGCCCCAGGCTCAGCCCCCGGCCCAGGCTCAACCCCCGGCTCAGGCTCAGCCCCCGGCCCAGGCTCAACCCCCGGCTCAGGCTCAGCCCCCGGCCCAGGCCCAGGCTCAGCCCCCGGCCCCAGGCTCAGCCCCCGGCCCAGGCTCAGCCCCCGGCTCAAGCTCAGCCCCCGGCCCAGGCTCAGCCCCCGGCCCAGGCTCAGCCCCCGGCTCAGGCTCAGCCCCCGGCCCAGGCCCAGGCTCAGCCCCCGGCCCAGGCTCAGCCCCCGGCCCAGGCCCAGGCTCAGCCCCTGGCCCAGGCTCAGGCCCCGGCCCAGGCTCAGCCTCCGATTTTCAATCCTTCAGAGCCAATGGAAAGGAGCCGGAATGTTCTTCTCTGTAGAAAGTTCTTCTGGTATTTTGGAGGGGGAGGCTGGAGATAAAGCATTTCTATATAAAGAGATTGTGGCAGGGGTGGGCCTCCTACTGTGAGGGAGAGGGGCCTGGGCTGTGTGGGGAGAGGGATGTACAATTGATATTTCTGCCACACCTGAACCTTTGTTAAAGACATACTGTGAGATGCACAAGTACTGGAAGAAATTACCGCTTATCGAGTGCCTGGTGTCCGAACCTGAGTCCATTACCGGAGGGTTTTTTCCGACTTTCCCAGATGATCCTGGTGCTGCAGAGACACAGATAGTTATTAACATCCAGCTGTTAGATTAGCACATCCAGAAACCCAACATCTACATTGTACACTGACTACTATCTACTCAACCCCTACAGCACACAGACAACACAGCGTGTTATGAGCAATGGCAACACTTTCAGCAAGAGGGACACAGTGAAGATGCTGGAATGGAAAGTGCACCTTAACCCTTTGATGAGCACGCTTCATACCATTGTTTATCCAGCCCGGGAATTGTCCAGCATTAGTCCTGTTGACTAACGTACATATGTACAGATCTCTATCGCGTGTCCGGGTAGGTGGTGTTGGGAGGGAACGGGTCCTGCGGGGTTAAAGCAGTGCTGTCCAATACTTGCGCCGTTAACTGGGAATCCAGATGTGGCTGATGAGTAATAGACACCGACATTGGTCATGTGATCTCAATACTCATTGGCCAGTTTTGTACATTTGTTGGTAAAATGGTGAGATGAAAAGCAGTGTGTGGGAGTGCTTTCTGATCATTGTGGCTGCTTTACTTCATTGGTTATCTGCTGAAATGGTAACACGGGGTGAAAACGCCAGATTTCATCACCATGGAAACAACAGCAATATGGTATGGAGAAGGGAGCTCAACCAATCGGAATAACCGCTCCAGGCCAGTGGACGAAAGCAAACTGAACCAATAATGAGCAGCACCAACAGGGTGGTTATGGCAACAGGCAAGCAGCATCCAACGCATGGGGTTGGGGGGGTTTGGATGGAGAGCGGGGGTTGGGGTGGGGAGAGCGGGGGTGGGGGGGATGGAGAGTGGGGGTTGGGGTGGGGAGAGCGGGGGTTGGGGGTGGGGGAGAGCGGGGGTTGGGGGGTTTGGATGGAGAGCGGGGGTTGGGGGGTTTGGATGGAGAGCGGGGGTTGGGGGTGGGGGGATGGAGAGCGGGGTGGGGGGGTTGGATGGAGAGCAGGGTGGGGGGGTTGGATGGAAAGCAGGGTGGGGTGGGGGGGTTGGATGGAGAGCGGGGGTTGGGGGTGGGGGGATGGAGAGCGGGGTGGGGGGGTTGGGGGTGGGGGAGAGCGGGGGTTGGGGGGTTTGGATGGAGAGCGGGGGTTGGGATGGAGAGCGGGGGTTGGGGGTGGGGGGATGGAGAGCGGGGTGGGGGGGTTGGATGGAGAGCAGGGTGGGGGGGGTTGAATGGAGAGCAGGGTGGGGTGGGGGGGGGTTGGATGGAGAGCAGGGTGGGGTGGGGGGGGGGTTGGATGGAGAGCGGGGTGTGGGGTGGGGGGGGTTGGATGGAGAGCGGGGTGTGGGGTGGGGGGGGTGTCTTGCTGTGCGGGTCCATACTCTCAGCTGTCACTCTGATGTCCCGCTCGGAACTGCGGGACAAAAAGCTCGAAACTGTTCAATTCATGTCAGAGTTCCAAACTTTGTTGAAAGCGAAGGATTGCAAAGCTTCATGCTGAACGATGGCAAATTTTTGTCAAGTGAATGTACACAGGATGTACATTTACCAATATTGTGTATGTGATGTTTTCTACTAAAATCAGTGCATGTGGCTGAAATAGTGTCGCCATAGCAACAGCTGTGGCTGGTCAGCGATTTCTGCGGGACCACAGCGTTTAGGTATCTGTGTAACTAAAGGGCAACTCAATCGTTTCTTGACCCAAAGACTAGATCGGTATCAGTGCAGCCAGGTGGGCTATGAGTATTTCTTGGCCGTAGAATTGGAGATGAAATGTCCCGAGAGGTTTTTGGGAGCAATGACCTGAGGCTCCAGGGAATGGGGCGTTCTGCGAGGCAAGCGCCGCCCCATGTCTATCAGCAGAGACCAAACCTTTGCTCGTTGCCGTGCTGACTGCTATGGTTCACAGGTCCCACCCCATGCCTGCAGCCCCAGAACATCAGTTGGTCAGTGCTTTAGATTTGAACTTTATAAAGAGATTTCTAAACTTGGGGATATGAAGTAAAACCGGGTACAGAAGCCTAGTGATTCTGGTACTAGACTAGCGAGCCAGAGGTCGTCAGTTAACATCCTACAAGTTGAATTCAATAAATCTGGTAATTTGTGGGCTAGCATTACAGCTTATAGATTGCTGTAAAAACCCAACTTGTTCATTAATATCCTTTGGAGAGGGAAGTCTGCCACCCACAGCTGGTCTGGCCTACACATGACTCCAGTCCCACACAACGTGCTTGACTCTCGAGAACTTGCCAAGCAAACACTAAACAATCTCTACAAGGTTCCATAAGAAGCATAAAAAACCTAAAATCCAACAACCTTTTGGCAATGGTCCAGGCATCATGTCAGGATGAGATTAAGGTAACCTCATCCCAGTCGACTCTGCAAAGTTCCCCTCATTAACATCTGAGAGTTACTGCTCAAATTGGAAAACCTGTCCCACAGACTATTCCACACAACAGCTTGGCACAGTCATACTCACACAACCATACAATACCAACCAACATCCCAGACTCCTCCATCGCCATACCAACCAACATCCCAGCCTCCTCCATCACCATACCAACCAACATCCCAGACTCCTCTATTGCCGTACCAGCCGACATCCCAGAATCCTCCATCGCCACACCAACCAACATCCCAGACTCCTCTATTGCCGTACCAGCCGACATCCCAGAATCCTCCATCGCCACACCAACCAACATCCCAGACTCCTGTTCTGTGATATAAATGCACCATCAGGCTTATTTAAAGAACGAACTGTTATTACTGATGGGACATTGCCAGAAAATGTCAGCAAAGACTCCTCCATGTGTTAAAGTCGCAGTCCTTGAAATAACACCGTGTGATATTACAGTACAAACAACACTCTTGATTTATCACATTTCTTTAGCCATTGTTTTAATTTTTAATATAGTGACACAAGTTTGCTGGTGATGGTACAGTCCCAGCCAATTGAACACAATCTCTTCAGAAAGGTTCCCGGACACCCCGCCGCATGTGATACTGAGACACACAGACCACAAGTTGTGCCTGGTCTGTACTGCATTCGTTGATCTCAGCTGCGGTAGCTTTGGGGGGGGGGGGGAAACGGGCAGGGGAGATTATAATTGGCCTCAGTTCCATTGAGCCAGGTAGAGAGGTTGGGGGAGGGGCAGGGAGCCTGCCAGGATTCCTGTCACCGGTGACTCCAGCTGAAAAGGGCGTTTTCCTGTGGGGACCGGCCGAGATTGGGCTGCCAGGGTCGAATAGTCTATCGACAGTCTCCGTCTCGGCTCACACTGCCCTTGTATGAAGTACCACAGGGCACTTGGTGTCTACGGAACTGGGGCCCAGCAAGAGGCAGCGCCTTCAGGGGAGGATAAGAATTGGGGGGAGGAATTCTAGTTTGTTTTTCTCGCCTTGTGGGTTTTGGTCTTAGTGAAGACTGAGAATCCCTGAAGTGCAGGCTTCAGGGCGGATACAGGATGGCTGAGTGAAACCGTGCTGAGGAGGAGGATCCAAGTCACACATCCACAAAAAACAGATCTTAAATAACAAATCTGGCAAAGCGAACGCTGTTCCCGGAGTGGAATCAGAACAAAATTCTTTATCTGGTGTTTTCTTCTCTTTCACTTGGAAATACAAGGGACACATTAGTGCTGCTTCTTCAAGTTGAAGTGAAGCTCAGGTCAGCTGCATCCTATCTGCACATCGACTGTGCTCGGTGTCCAGCACCTTGTCAGTGGAACTCCTTTAAGAGTCTGGCTGTGATTCTGCTGGCTACAAATTGAGCATTTAACACGAAGAGCTGCAGTCCAAGCTGTGGCTAATGGAGATCATATCTGCACTAAGCTTTGAATCTACCGCAAGGCGTTGATCTGAAATCTACAAGCTGTGCCCTGGGATGGCAGCAGTCAGCGCTGTAACATCTGGTGCCTCCCCCCACCTGCTCCCAACCTTGGTCTCAAAGGAGGATACAAAATGCAGGAGAGCGAGAACCCGGACTATTGCTCAACCAGCCTACTCCTTATCATCAGAAAAGTGATGGAAGCAGCTGTCGACAGCATACCAAGTAGCACTCACTTACCAATAATCTGCTCACCGATGCTCAGTTTAGGATCCACCAGGAACATTCGGCTCCAGACCTCATTACAGCTTTGATCCAAACATGTACATAAGAGCTGAATTCCAGAGGTGAGGTGAGAGTGACTGTCCTTGACAAGGCAGCATTTGACTGAGTGTGGCATCAAGCAGCGCTAGTCAATGGGGATCAGGGGGAAAACTCTCCACTGGCTGGAGTCATACCAAGCACAAAGGAAGATGGTTGTGGTGGTTGGAGGTCAATCATCTCAGCCCCAGGACATTGCTGTAGGAGTTCCACAGGGCAGTGTCCTAGGCCCAACCATCTTCAGCTGCTTCATCAATGACCTTCCTTCCATCATAAGGTCAGAAGTGGGGATGTTTGTGGATGAGTGCAGTGTTCAGTTCCATTCGCAACTCCTCAGATAAAGAAACTGTCCATGCCTGTAGGCAGCAAGACCTGGACAACGTTCAGGCTTGGCCTGCAAGTAACATTTGCGCCACACAAGTGCCATCAATAACTACCATCAACAAGAGAGAGTCTAACCACCTCCCCATGACATTCAATGGCATTACCATCACTGAATCCCCCACCATCAACATCCTGAGGGTCACCATTGATCAGAAACTGAACTGGACCAGCCACATAAATACTGTGGCTACCAGAGTAGATCAGAAGCTGGGTATTCTGTGGCGAGTGTCTCACCTCCTGACTCCCCAAAGCCTTTCCACCATCTACAAGGCACAAGTCAGGAGTGTGATGGAATACTCTCCAATTGCCTGGATGAGTGCCGCTCCAACAACACTCAAGAAGCTCAACACCATCCAGGACAAAGCAGCCCGCTTGATCGACAACCCATCCACCACCTTAAACATTTACTCCCTCCACCACCGGTGTACCGTGACTGCAGTGTGTACCATCTATAAGATGCACTGCAGCAACTCGCCAAGGCTTCTTCGGCAGCACCTCCCAAACCCGCGACCTCTTCCACCTAGAAGGACGAGGGCAGCAGCCGTTCCTTTATCATTGCTGGGTCAAAATCCTTGAACTCCTGACCCAACAGCATTGTGGAGTACCTTCACCACACGGACTGAAGGGGTTCAGCATTGTGGAGTACCTTCACCACACGGGCTGAAGGGGTTCAGCATTGTGGAGCACCTTCACCACACGGGCTGAAGGGGTTCAGCATTGTGGAGCACCTTCACCACACGGGCTGAAGGGGTTCAGCATTGTGGAGCACCTTCACCACACGGGCTGAAGGGGTTCAGCATTGTGGAGTACCTTCACCACACGGGCTGAAGGGGTTCAGCATTGTGGAGCACCTTCACCACACGGACTGAAGGGGTTCAGCATTGTGGAGTACCTTCACCACACGGGCTGAAGGGGTTCAGCATTGTGGAGCACCTTCACCACACGGGCTGAAGGGGTTCAAGAAGGCCCATAACCACCTTCTCAAGTGCAACTAGGAAGGGGCAATAAATAAAAAGAAAAAAAACTTGCATTTTCATAGCGCTTTTCACAACCTCAGGACGTCCCAAAGCGCTTTACGGCCAATGAAGTACTTTTGACGTGTAGTCACTGCTGTAATGTAGGAAACGCGGCAGCCAATTTGTGCACAGCAAGCTCCCACAAACAGCAATGTGAAAATGACCAGATCATTTGTTTTAGTAAAGTTGATTGAGGGATAAATACTGGCCAGGACACCTCTGCTCTTGACAACCTTGCCAGCGATGTCCATATCCCGAGAATTAATTTACAAGAAGTGTGACACTAAGTCATCCTCTCCCGACAGGTATAGTCCTCGACAACACTTAATTCAGTGCAGCTGGTGGAAGAGGTGCTGGTTCCATTCAGAAACAATTGCAGTCTGGATACTGCACCGCTGTCATTCTACAGTCATTCCACAAACCAGGAGCCGGTGCAATTATCACCTGTACTTAGGGTGCATACATCTCTTTATTCAGATGTGCTCTGTGTTGAGTGCAGGTGAGAGGGTGCAACCTGCTCCTAGATAAAAGTGCAGGTGAGTGTGTGCAAAGTGCTTTAAACCTTCTGCCAGAGCCCCTCTTGACTTGGCAGCTGGGGTGCACGGGACAGCAGCCCAGTGACAACTCTTCGAGCCTTCGCTGTGGTGTGGTGGAAGAGCTGGGACTCTGTTCGTCCCCGTCTTGCATGGTTGGTGGCAGCTGTGCAACCATGACTTTGCTACGTCATAGTCAACTGACCAATGGCTCACTGGGGTGTGACTGAGCCGTACAGGCCAGAACAGTGCCAATTCCAATTGCTGGTTCGGTGCGGAGTTAGCGGCCCTCTGCCACTGCAGAGTCAGGCTCTGTGGACATCAGGTGAGCTTGGTGGTGGTGCCCACTTTGGTAGACGTTCACTGGCTAGGTCCACAGGTTGCTACTTGGGTGAGGTATCAGAGAGGACCTGGGGCCCATGGACTTGTATCGCAGCCAGGAGTCCACACCTTGAGAAGTGAAGGGCAGGAATTTGCAAGATTATACCTTCAAAGAACGTAGACAACACATTTTGAATAACCTAGATATACTGACATTTATTCAATCCAGAGATATGCAGCCCTTGTTAAACTAGAAGCTGCTGGTAAAGCTGAAGTGAGTAAGAAGAAACTTCACATGCAAAGTGAAAAATTAAATGTCCCCCACCTCCCAATAAAAAACAGATAAATGAATGTGATGATAGTCTATGTTTTTTTGCTCTCCTTATTCCATTTTGTCTTTTCTAGGAATTGTGTTGATTTGTTCATCCTCTGAGTTTTCTCCCTTCCCCCCGGGGAAGTGGTTTGACTTTGGCTGGTACTCTGTGTTGGCCCAGCTGTACTCAGGACCTTGTGGGTAGCTGCAGAGAGAGAGACAAGTGATGCTGTGGGCAATTAACCACAGACCTGACTCGCAAAACTGACACTAACTGAAGGCCCAAAGAGATCAAAGGGTTAAATGGCAGGGAACAGCACATGATGAGCGAGTGATAAACTACCGACAAACACAGGGATGAACCAGAATGAACAAGGCTGAGTGCCGTTACCTTGGTCATTAGCCATTTTGTCTGATGACTCAGCTAACAGATCAGGGATACAAGAGAGAACATCAAAGGCAGTTCAATTCAACAAGAGAAAGATGAGGTTAATCAAAAATTGAACCACTCACAAACACGTCAAAGCAGCAAAAAACACACAGTCATTCAGTGAGACAGAGGGAGGTTTGGCCACATGCACAGCGATAGGCACTGGTCAGTTCATCTCCATTTCAAAATGACAAACCACACACACACACACACACACACAGTGTGATGATCCCTAAACCTCTCGTTCATCTCCTCCCCGTATACATGAAGGGTGCAGTAGTGGTGACCACTCACCCACTTCAACACAGTGAAGTTTAGTCACAGCAAGACTGATACAGAAATGTGATGGAGACAAGTATTAAACATTGCGAGGCAACTCATTATTTGCAGCCAACCCCCCACCTGCCCCCGCCGCACCACACCAACTCCAAGCTACAGAATTGCTGTGGAATACGTAATAAAAGCACAGACTGCATTGTCCCATTTTAAAGGTGGGATCTTATTTAAAAGCCTTTTTACATAAATACACACAATGGGTCTCCAGTCCCGCACCATTTTTGATACACAAAGACCTTTAATAGTCAACATGGTTTAGAAAAAAAGATACTGATAAAGATTTGTGCTTTTGACAAATTATTTCTCCCCACCTTGGTTGGATTTGTTTTCCCCCTTTACCACACGTTGTACCCTTAACACGAGCACAGTTCAGATGGCAGCACTGACCTGGACTCTCCCCTTCTTTCCGTGGCACCTCCTCCAGTGTTAAATGTGACCACAGGCAGTGGTCTGAGCACTGGGCGCTGGCTGCTGGAGGCATGGCCACACTGGTCACAAACACGCTGCACTTCCCACACTTGTGTTCCAATTCTAATAGTGGTGAGGAGGACTGGCTGTTCAGTCAGTACATGGGCAGGAATAATATCCCACTTTGTCTGGGCAGTGCAGGGTGGGGGCGTGGCTGGAATCAAGAGTTACTGAAAACCTAAAACTCCACAGAATGTTACAGAAATCGTTGCTCCTTGAAGTTACTGAATCACTTCATATCTCTAGGAGAATGCAGTCTCTCTTCCTCACTGCGGGATCATTGTGTGGAACCTCGCTCCCGATATTAAAGCTCAGAGCCATCCCTTACCTTTGGGTGTGCGGAACTGCACAAACTCAGACAAGGGCCCCATGCCTTTGGAATTCCGGGCCTGGATTTTGAAGTAGTAAGTGGTGTCGAGCGTGAGATCTTGGATCTGGTGGGTCAGTCTGTCTCCAACCACTGGCTCTATCACCCAGTCATGGATCTCTGCATTAATGTCTGTGCTGTAATATATGATGTACCCTGCATCCGGAAAGGGAGAGGGAAGAACGCACAGAAACATGAAATAAACTTTATAATCACAAACTTCATTCTCTCTGTGCACAAACTGTCTCCCTCATACACCCAGAGGATAGTCCGTAATACTGATGGGTAAACTGAACACCAAACTCCTTCACTCCACTATTACCTCGCACTCCACTTATTTAATATATTTAACCTTGTTCCCTTGGCAATCAGTCAATAAATGTACAAGCGTGAGATTGACATCCAGTCTTGGAAGAGTTCCTATTTCCTCGAGCTACTGTCCCCGTTACAAATTCCGTTCACTTCCAAGCGATTCCAGCCCACTCACAGGTCACTTTTTCAGGCTGAACCAGACTGTTTGCAGTTCTATATGACTCTGCACTGAGCGTCCAAGCCCTACATCCTCCCCACCACCTCCTTCCAAGCTCCTTAACGTCATCCGTCCTGCCTCAGCTCATCTACTGCTGAAACCCTCATCCATGCCTTTGTTACCTCTAGACTCGACTATTCCAATGTTCTCTTAGGCAGCTGCCCATTCCCCACACCCTGTAAACTTCAGGGTATCCAAAAATCTGCTGCCTGTATCCTAACTCGCACCAAGTCCCGTTCACCCATCACCCCCGTGCTCGCTGACCTACATTGGCTTCTGGTCCAATAAGACGGTAAAATTTAAAATTCTCATTCTTGGATTTAAATCCTTTCATGGCCTTGCCCCTCCTCAAACCTCCCTGAACCTCCAGTCATCGGTTCTAGCCTCCTGTACATTATCTCAAATCTGTACAGGCCAGAGGTAACAGAAGTGTGGTGTAGGGGGTGGTCGAGGCCCCAGTCTGCCTGACCTGGCCTACAAACTCCCACTGGCCACAGTTTCTAATGAAACCCCATCTCAACCTGCCTCCACTTTTCTTTTAAATGGTCCCTTCAGACAAGTAATTGTGCCATCAGACCCGCTACCTGCCGGACGCTGCCCTCCCATAGCTCCCTTCCCGTGGTGACCCTGCCCCCAGTACTCACGCAGGCTCCCCGGGTCTAGGGTGCGGGTGATCCAGCCTCCAATACCTGTTATCTTTCCGTTGGCCTCTGATGGCGGCTGCCAGTTCACAATAATGGTCCTGGGCTTTCCTTCCTTGCTCACCACTGTTAGATCCTTGGGCGGAGAGGTCGGCACTGAAAGAAAGCCAAAGAAATTGAAGTTAGTATCTGGGTGGTTATGTTACTGGACTAGTAATTCAGAGGCCTGGACTAATAATCCCATCATGGCATTGTGAGAAGCTTAAAAATCTGGAAATAAGAAGCTGGTAAAAGTGACCATGAATCTGTCGGAGTGGCAACTGCTTCACTAATGGAAACCTGTCGTCCTTACCCGGTCTGGCCCTATATGTGGCTCCAGTCTCACACCGACGTGGTTGACTCCTCACCAACTAAGGATGGGCAATCAATGCTGGCCATGCCAGCAATGCCCACATCCCCAGAATTAATTTAGAAAAAGAAATCTGGACATTTACTGGTTTAATTAGATTGAATGCGGTATTCAATGTGTGGTCACTCCTCCCTGGGCACAGTGCTAATCTTAAATCACAAGCAGTGACACTGCATCTTTGATTCGATGTGATAGAGCGAAGCGGTGTCCTCGAGGGTCTTTCTTCATCTGTGAGCCTGGAGACGGAGTCTCTGCAGGGTATTCGACTGTGCGGGTCCTCACCTCACCTCCACACTTTCCAGCAAGAGTCAGTGGATACCAATCAGGACCAGGAACCCATGCCGATTAACCAAGGCGTGTTGAGGCCAACTGTGGTGGCGGTGGCTGAGATCAGGTGACTCAGCACAAACCCAGGATTGAACCTGGACCTGCCATGATCCGTATAGCACAGCACCGCACTGTCCTTACACACCGAGCCATGGGAGGGCATTCACAAACTGCCCCACAGCCCGCTGGCTAAGGTAACAAAGAATTAGGAGTTTTATTCATTGATTCATTCATTTTTTTGTCTTTGATCCAGAGTCGTACCCGTTTCAAACGTAGTTCCGTGTGCCGTCATACTCCAGGTACTTGACCTCCGACCCTTTGTCACCTTCACAGAAAATTCGTAGAGTGTGTTTGGTTTCAATCCTGAGACAATATAACTCAGTGTTGTGGTGTCTGCAGTCTGAAAGGGAATGGAATTTACAGTGTTTCAGCATCACCCATAGATGGCACACAGAGTTAGTCACCCATCATCCACTGACCAGCACCGTACAACAGAGCAACGCCTCCCCCACACCCCAAAACACAGGGAAACACCCCCCATAACACAGGGAATTAACCCCCCATAACACAGGGAATTAACCCCCCATAACACAGGGAATTGACCCCCATAACACAGGGAATTAACCCTCACTCCCACAATCCTATCACCAGTCAGTGCTTAGTGTTGATGAAGGAGCAAGTTTGGAACTATACACAGTTCCATGTACATATAAAGAGGAGACTCAGGATGTAACTGCGCTGGCAAACACAGGGCTCACCTTGTACTTTGTGTTGGCAGGGTAGTTGGTTTTCCAGCGAACCGTGTAGAATCGCGCGTCGGTGATCTTCTGGTTCTTGGGCAGCGAGCTGTCAGCCCAGGTGACCCGGATGGTGTCGTGGGTAAGTACAGTTGCCTGGACTCCGACCGGGGGCAGCATGGGACTGGGGTCTGGTACTGGAGTGTATGGATTATTGAAAAGATCAAATAAATAAACTTCGGAAGGGTCAAAAGGGTCTGAGGGATAAATTAAACAAGAGTAATGTTTGTGAAGAAGATAAGTAATAAATCATGCAAGGAAAAGGGGAAAGCAGCCACAGAGAGTGAGCCCGTGAGACCAGAGCAGCAGGAAGGCATGAAATGGAGGAGAAAGAAACAGAGAAACCAAGGTTACTGATTAGAGCAAGTGTTCAACGTATTAACTGTTTAAAATGAGTTCATTTGTAAAACTAGCAGGACTGCCCTTCCTAAATTCACCAATCGAATGACAAGTCACACACGCAGATATAACCAGGACACACTCAGGCTCAACATTGGGACACTCGCACGCTCAACGCCGGGACACTCGCACGCTCAACGCCGGGACACTCGCACGCTCAACGCCGGGACACTCGCACGCTCAACGCCGGGACACTCGCACGCTCAACGCCGGGACACACTCAGGCTCAACGCCGGGACACTCGCACGCTCAACAAAAGGTAGTTGGTGCCTGTGGACATTCCCCAACAAGAAAGGATGGGAGAGCTTCATTTCTAGCTGAGATTCAGACTTTGACCTGCCACTCAGAGCTTGAAGCCAAAGTTACTTTGGTCCCCTTTCCCTGACACCTTGGTGACTTCTCTCCCCTTCCCTTCACTGACAGCCCCACTCCCTCACTCCCTTTTCTGTTCACATCCTTCCTCCCCAACTCCTGTAATTTCTCCAATTTTCAGTCCTAACTGGGAGGAGAATATTAGCTGAACCACTAACAGACACAAGGATTAATCTTGAGGTCAAAAGCCAACAGTCTTCATAAATCAGGTCACGTAAGTTCAGAGTATGTTTCTTGTAAAGAGGTAACTGTGGAAAATCACTGCATTCAATACCAGGGACGACGGCATTTCCTTCCTCGAACAGAATTCAACCCATCGCTTACTGAGGGTAGCACATTCCTCAATCTGCCATGAAGTCACTAAACAGGAGGGCTGATTTTCTGAGTGCCTGTGACAGCTGGGAATCTGCAATCAGCAAAGCACAAGGAGCAATTTCCCAACGCATGCCCCTGTGGGCAAGGCTCCCTGCTGGGAGCACACATTCAGAAAATCGGCCCATGACTTCCACATTTCAGGAAAGTGCTTCCCCCACACCCACCCTCCCCCGAGTAAGGAGGTGCTCATTTTGGCAGATAATTATAGGGATAGCAGCAGCAGTCACAGAGATAGCCGCTGCCAGCATATCCCACTGTTCCACCTGGAGCCAGGGAGCAAGGTGAGTATTAGATGGTTATTTGTAAAGGTGCATGCAGTCTAAGAAACGCAGCAGCATCTTTGTAAATCAGAGCGTGAAAGCAGAAACTTGTAATCTTTTCCTGTTACCGGTTAGAGGCCTGGTGGCTGTGCTCTCGTACAAAGGAATTCCTTCGCCGATCTTGTTATATGCTTTCAGTGTGATCACATAGTGCGAGTTGGGCTCTGGAACAAGAGAACAGCGCATAAGCTGACCATCTGGGGCGATCCACTCACTCCACACTGTTAAATATATACTAAGTTATATAGAGCCGAAGGTTCAATCCCGGTCTGTGCTGCCTTACCTAATCTCAGAGGTGGCAGGCGTGTTAAAATTACCATCACTTAGAGAAGGGTGTGATAACAATTTCAGTGCTCCTGCTCCCTACCCAGCGACCCTTGCTGGACAGTGGAGGTGAGGACAGGACCGGGTGGAGCTGTGGCGGTTTTCAGCAGCATTGTTTAACACAGTTTGAGGCAAATTAAACAAACGGGCGCAAGCTCTGCTAACAGAAATTGCACGGTAATGTCCCAGTGAGGATTCACTGGCCTGAGTAGCAGAGCCTGTAGATAAGCCCCAGGAGCAGCCCTCACTGCACTCTCAGCATAGTCATCTCACTTACCCAGGTTCTCGATGGTGTAATAGCGTTGCTTATAGTCGACACGGATGGTTTCTGCGTGGGGGCTGCCAATGCCGTAACCAATGGCGTAACCTCTCACAACAATGTTCTGGTTTTCAGGGGGTGTCCAGCTCACAACAATGTTGTTAATTAGAGGTCGGACGTGGAGAGAGCTGGGCTTGTCTGGAACCCGGGATTCTGTAAAATACAAAACAATCATCACAACACAGCAATCAGACGGAACAGAACTAACCATCTAGTGATGTGAGAAAGAGAGGGAAACAGAAAGCGGTAGAGATACAGAGACAGATGGGTATAGACAGAGAGAGAGAGATAAGCAAAGAGACAAGAGAAACAGAAACACACAGACACAAAGTGAGTCACAGATTGTGAGACAGAGATGTGTGAGGACGAGCAAGAAACAATGTCACTGACTAATGGAGATTGTCTACGTGTGAATCTACGTCTATGTGCACAACACTCCAAGTCTGACCAGAGACTAAAGGAGACATGACTTGAGTCCACTGGGCATTCTAATATGCCCTAACCACCCTCATTGAATTATCTTCTCAAAGGATGGAGAGATTGATGGGACAGTGTAGAGGGAGCTTTACTCTGTATCTAACCCATGCTGTACCTGCCCTGGGAGTGTTTGATGGGACAGTGTAGAGGGAGCTTTACTCTGTATCTAACCCGTGCTGTACCTGCCCTGGGAGTGGTTGATGGGACAGTGTAGAGGGAGCTTTACTCTGTATCTAACCCGTGCTGTACCTGCCCTGGGAGTGTTTGATGGGACAGTGTAGAGGGAGCTTTACTCTGTATCTAACCCGTGCTGTACCTGCCTGAAATGACAAAGTGATCCACCTCCAGCACTAACATATCTCACAGAAGTTAAACTTTATGGATCATACAATAAATATGGGGGGGTTGTAACAGATTTAAGTATTTTAAAACTAAATTAGACACAGACATGAAGACTTACATCTGAAAAGATACACTACCTACTGTCTATTCCATTTTAATTACAATCCTTACCATCGAGGTCACTTTCAAAGGTTTCAGCAGACACCCAGTCAGAGGACGGTCCTGTGCCATTGACTGTAATGGCAGAGACTCTGAAGCTGTACTCAGTGTTTCGTTCCAGTCCTGCAACACAAGGCAGAGGCAAAACTGGCTATATTAGAGCTCCCCACAGGCTGCGTCACAGTGACCCACAAACAGCTCCCCCCACCGCCCCAGACACAGACAGCCTTCCTCTCCTGCACCGTCCCAGACAGACAGCCTCCTCCCACCGTCCCAGACACAAACAGCTCCCCCCACCGCCCCAGACACAGACAGCCTCCTCCCACCGCCCCAGACACAGACAGCCTTCCCCCCCTGCACCGTCCCAGACAGACAGCCTCCTCCCACCGTCCCCGACAGACAGCCCCCCCGCACCGTCCCAGACACAGACAGCAGAGGGCAGCAGGAGCTTGGCAATTGGAGAAATCAGCCCAAGCCTCGAACGCTGTGGTTTGACACTTTAACAGCTCCGTTTTCCTGCATGCGCCTAGAGTTGGGGAATCATTAGACCCACCGCTATCAGTCTCTGTGCTGTGTGGATCCACAAACTTTTAATGCTGACCACAGATTGACCAGCAAGACAATTTCACTGAGACTGAACAAAGTAGAACAGAGTTAAGGAAGTTGAATCTAAAACCAAACCAAATCAAACCATGATACCAAACATGGCTCACAACACAATGTCTGCAGAAAAACAAAAACACCCCAAACCCCAAACAGATGTGGGCTTTAAATGGAGACGTGCCTTTCCAGCGGGCACACTTGTCCAAGTCCTGCAGCACCACAGTGCTGCCACGGGAGGCCCTCAATGAACTATGGAAAACTGCTCCCTCGTTTGGTGCTGTTCAATTTACTCCCAGCCCAGCACCATCACACGTGAGTCTCGACAGCCAGCATGAACCGCCAGAGCCTGATCCTGCCCTGTCCACACTCTCCAGCTGGACAGCCATCAGAACTGGGAACTTTGGTTAATATTTCCCAACCTAGGACAAGGTACTGAGGCCAATTGTAGCACCCTATCACTTCCCCCAAGGTTAAACTGACTGGGTAGGGGGTCCACATGAGTCACTAGCGCACCATTCTCAGGATTAACCCACTGACTGATTGGTAATTGTAGGCTATGGACAATTCAACTCAACGCACCTGACAGTCTTTGTTCTCTCACCTGGGCAAAGTGACCTCAGGAAGCAGGCTATGTTTGAGGCACTAGACTGACTCACCATCTATTATCTGAGAAAGTTGATTCCCTCCGGTAGTGTCTGTCTCCCCACGGCGCCCTCCTTTTTTGTATCGAATATTGTAACCGGTAATCACACCATTGTGGGTCCCTGGAGGAGGTGGCTGCCAGTGCACCACGACGCTCTGAGAAAAGGAAACAGCTCAGTTCACCACAAAAGAAATACAGCACTGTCACATCTACCAAATTAACAATCCCACCAGCACATCTACCAAACGCAGCAATCCCACCAGCACATCTACCAAATTAACAATCCCACCAGCACATCTACCAAATTAACAATCCCACCAGCACATCTACCAAACGCAGCAATCCCACCAGCACATCTACCAAACGCAGCAATCCCACCAGCACATCTACCAAAATTAACAATCCCACCAGCACATCTACCAAACACAGCAATCCCACCGCCACATCTACCAAACGCAGCAATCCCAACAGCACATCTACCAAACGCAGCAATCCCACCAGCACATCTACCAAATTAACAATCCCACCGCCACATCTACCAAACGCAGCAATCCCACCAGCACATCTACCAAACGCAGCAATCCCACCAGCACATCTACCAAATTAACAACCCCACCAGCACATCTACCAAACGCAGCAATCCCACCAGCACATCTACCAAACGCAGCAATCCCACCAGCACATCTACCAAATTAACAATCCCACCAGCACATCTACCAAACGCAGCAATCCCACCAGCACATCCACCAAAATTAACAATCCCACCAGCACATCTACCAAACGCAGCAATCCCACCAGCACATCCACCAAAATTAACAATCCCACCAGCAGCTACCAAACGCAGCAATCCCACCAGCATATCTACCAAATTAACAATCCCACCAGCACATCTACCAAATGCAGCAATCCCACCAGCACATCTACCAAACGCAGCAATCCCATCAGCACATCTACCAAACGCAGCAATCCCACCAGCACATCTACCAAACGCAGCAATCCCACCAGCACATCTACCAAACGCAGCAATCCCACCAGCACATCTACCAAAATTAACAATCCCACCACATCTACCAAACACAGCAATCCCACCAGCACATCCACCAAACGCAGCAATCCCACCAGCACATCTACCAAAATTAACAATCCCACCGCCACATCTACCAAATGCAGCAATCCCACCAGCACATCTACCAAACGCAGCAATCCCACCAGCACATCTACCAAACGCAGCAATCCCACCAGCACATCTACCAAACGCAGCAATCCCACCAGCACATCTACCAAACGCAGCAATCCCACCACATCTACCAAAAGCAGCAATCCCACCGCCACATCTACCAAACGCAGCAATCCCACCACCACATCTACCAAACGCAGCAATCCCACCGCCACATCTACCAAACGCAGCAATCCCACCGCCACATCTACCAAACGCAGCAATCCCACCGCCACATCTACCAAATGCAGCAATCCCACCAGCACATCTACCAAACGCAGCAATCCCACCAGCACATCTACCAAACGCAGCAATCCCACCAGCACATCTACCAAACGCAGCAATCCCACCACCACATCTACCAAACGCAGCAATCCCACCAGCACATCTACCAAACGCAGCAATCCCACCACCACATCTACCAAACACAGCAATCCCACCGCCACATCTACCAAACGCAGCAATCCCACCAGCACATCTACCAAACGCAGCAATCCCACCAGCACATCTACCAAACGCAGCAATCCCACCACCACATCTACCAAATGCAGCAATCCCACCAGCACATCAACCAAACACAGCAATCCCACCACCACATCTACCAAATGCAGCAATCCCACCAGCACATCTACCAAACGCAGCAATCCCACCACCACATCTACCAAATTAACAATCCCACCAGCACATCTACCAAACGCAGCAATCCCACCAGCACATCTACCAAACGCAGCAATCCCACCGCCACATCTACCAAACGCAGCAATCCCACCAGCACATCTACCAAAATTAACAATCCCACCAGCACATCTACCAAATTAACAATCCCACCAGCACATCTACCAAATTAACAATCCCACCAGCACATCTACCAAACACAGCAATCCCACCGCCACATCTACCAAACGCAGCAATCCCACCAGCACATCTACCAAAATTAACAATCCCACCAGCACATCTACCAAATTAACAATCCCACCAGCACATCTACCAAATTAACAATCCCACCAGCACATCTACCAAATGCAGCAATCCCACCGCCACATCTACCAAATTAACAATCCCACCAGCACATCTACCAAATGCAGCAATCCCACCGCCACATCTACCAAATTAACAATCCCACCGCCACATCTACCAAACGCAGCAATCCCACCAGCACATCTACCAAACGCAGCAATCCCACCAGCACATCTACCAAATTAACAATCCCACCAGCACATCTACCAAACGCAGCAATCCCACCAGCACATCTACCAAATTAACAATCCCACCAGCACATCTACCAAACGCAGCAATCCCACCAGCACATCTACCAAATTAACAATCCCACCAGCACATCTACCAAACACAGCAATCCCACCAGCACATCTACCAAACGCAGCAATCCCACCAGCACATCTACCAAACACAGCAATCCCACCGCCACATCTATCAAACTCAACAGTCCGACCACCTCAGCTATCAAACGCAACAATATCGGGACTTAGAGAGTTACATTATGGGGACAGGTTGCACAGACTGGGCTTGTATTCCCTCGAGTTTAGAAGAGTAAGGGGTGATCTAATCGAGGTGTTTAAGATGATTAAAGGATTTGATAGGGGAGAGAGAGAGAAACTATTTCCTCTGGTGGGGGGAGTCCAGAACAAGGGGGCAGAACCTTAAACTTAGAGCCAGGCCGTTCAGGGGTGATGTCAGGAAGCACTTCTTCACACAAAGGGTGGTGGAAATCTGGAAAACTCTCCCCCCAAAAAGCTGTTGAGTCTGGAGGTCAACTGAATATTTCAAAACTGAGACTGATAGATTTTTATTGGGTAAGGGTATTAAGGGTTACGGAACCAAGGAGGTTAGATAGAGTTAAGATACAGATCAGCCATGATCTAACTGGATGGCGGAACAGGTTAGAGGGGCTGAATGGCCTCCTCCTGTTCCTATCATCCTTTTTCCTCTATTCAGCTACCAAACAGATCAATTCAACTAACCCAGCAGCCAAGCTCAGTAATTCCGAAATCCATTCAGAAAGCGAAGGAAACTCCATGTCCCCAAACACCATGAGAAACATTATGAGTTACAGAGCATGTTCATTGAACATAACTCCCTCCCTCAGAGCCGAATTTATTATTTTAATATGTAGATAAACATTGACATGAATCTTGCCATTCATGTAGAAAGGACTTATGCAATAATACTGGGCGGCCTGCTGGTGGCGCTGTCCAGGGAGAGTATAAATACTCGGGCACGGGCCCAGCTTGCTCAGGACATTTTGTAAACAGGAACTAGTGAAGGACAACTAGATCTCCATGTTGTGAAACAGTCGATTAAAGCCTTGTTTAATACTCTGACCAAGTGCCTAGTAGTTTTCTTACGTCAAACATCATAGTAGAAACTAAAAGCTCACTGCAGTTAGGAGATTTAATGACATCATAACAGGAGCACGTGTACTTAGAACAGAAGCAGGAACCGAGATAGCTGCGTACGTCAATGCACTCAGCCACATGATCAGAAAGTTCCAGCTTCTGTCCCTGGTCTGTGCCGAGTGACCTGATCTCAGTCAGGGCGACAGTGAGATGCTGCAATTGTCCATAAGTCAGGAAGGAGGGAAATCAAGGTTTCCTGCTTTTGATCACTACCCTGGCTGGAAAGGGCATGGCTGTGGATGTTGGACGGAGAGAGGGTTGAGGCTGCCTGTGATGCTCTGAACTCACGCTCCAGGGTCAGACATGAAGAATTGGCCACGGGTGAGTTACCAGACGGCTGTTAGCACCTGTGGAACTGCATGCCGCAGGGAGGAGAAAAGATCGACTAACACAATTCAGGCCCGGGATTGATCCTGGGGTCTTTCTGCTCAATGCCACTTGGGAGTTGCATTTAGTGAAGGCTCGATATTTTAAAAGTCAACACAGAGGTTTCTGGAACCCATGAATGGAAGTCAGGATTAGACACTGAGCCCTACACAAACCATCCTTTCTCTGCCTACTCACTAATTCAGCTCACTGGAGGCTAAAAGGGTTAAGTTATGAGGACAGGTTGCACAGACTAGGCTTGTATTCCCTCAAGTATTGTTGACCACAGAAGGCATACAGCACCACCACATCTACCAAACACAACATTCCCACCACATCTACCACACTCAACAATCCCACCACCACATCTTCCAAACACAACAATCCCACCACCACATCTACCACACTCAACATTCCCACCACATCTACCAAACACAACATTCCCACCACATCTACCACACTCAACATTCCCACCACCACATCTACCAAACACAACAATCCCACCACCACATCTACCACACTCAACATTCCCACCACATCTACCAAACACAACATTCCCACCACATCTTCCAAACACAACATTCCCACCACCACATCTTCCAAACACAACATTCCCACCACCACATCCACCAAACACAACATTCCCACCACCACATCTACCACACACAACATTCCCACCACCACATCTACCAAACACAACATTCCCACCACCACATCTTCCAAACACAACATTCCCACCACATCTACCACACAACATTCCCACATCTTCCAAACACAACATTCCCACCACCACATCTACCACACACAACATTCCCACCACATCTACCACACTCAACATTCCCACATCTACCACACTCAACATTCCCACCACCACATCTACCACACACAACATTCCCACCACATCTACCAAACTCAACATTCCCACCACCACATCTACCACACTCAACATTCCCACCACATCTACCACACTCAACATTCCCACCACATCTACCACACTCAACATTCCCACCACCACATCTACCACACTCAACATTCCCACCACCACATCTACCACACACAACATTCCCACCACATCTACCACACTCAACATTCCCACCACCACATCTACCACACTCAACATTCCCACCACCACATCTACCACACACAACATTCCCACCACATCTACCACACTCAACATTCCCACCACATCTACCACACACAACATTCCCACCACATCTACCACACTCAACATTCCCACCACATCTACCACACTCAACATTCCCACCACATCTACCAAACACAACATTCCCACCACCACATCTACCACTCAACATTCCCACCACCACATCTACCACACTCAACATTCCCACCACATCTACCACACTCAACATTCCCACCACCACATCTACCACACTCAACATTCCCACCACATCTACCAAACTCAACATTCCCACCACCACATCTACCACACTCAACATTCCCACCACCACATCTACCAAACTCAACATTCCCACCACCACATCTACCACACTCAACATTCCCACCACATCTACCACACACAACATTCCCACCACCACATCTACCAAACACAACATTCCCACCACCACATCTACCACACACAACATTCCCACCACCACATCTACCACACTCAACATTCCCACCACCACATCTACCACACTCAACATTCCCACCACCACATCTTCCAAACACAACATTCCCACCACCACATCTACCACACACAACATTCCCACCACCACATCTACCACACTCAACATTCCCACCACCACATCTACCACACACAACATTCCCACCACCACATCTACCACACACAACATTCCCACCACCACATCTACCACACACAACATTCCCACCACATCTACCACACTCAACATTCCCACCACCACATCTACCACACTCAACATTCCCACCATCACATCTACCAAACTCAACATTCCCAGGACTTAGAGGGTTGAATTATGAGGGCAGATTGCACAGACTAGGCTGGTATTCCCTTGAATATAGTCAGGTAGATAGAGTTAAGATACACATCAGCCATGATCTAACGGAATGGCGGAACAGGCTCGAGGGGCTGAATGGCCTCCTCCTGCTCCTAGGAATAAAAACACTCACCTTGGAATTGCGAACTTCCAGCGTGACATTCTGCGGGGGTGCACTGGGGACTGAAACACACAACAGGCCAGTTAGTCACAGAGCAAGAGCAGATGTAACACACAACTCAATCACCCATTCAACAGCAAGGTGACTTAAACCGGCCACCAGTTTATACTCACCGCCAGAATAGGTTGTGGCTACGACCTCCTCCGTGGAGACACCAGGCCCGTGCTTGTTGTACGCCACCACCCGGAAGCTGTACTCGGTGAACTTCTTCAGCCCATTCATGGTGTAGGAAAGACTCCCGACATCCACATCCTGCAGGGAAAATCAGGAGAGGAATCGTAAACTAGTCCAGCTTTCCATTAAGCACGTGCGATAAACTCTCCCCAGCGGCCTAGTGGGTTAAAGCACGGCCCAGGGCAGTCCTGGTCCGAGGGATGTTTTATTACATTAAAGGTGCTCTGTAGGTGCAGGTTGTTGCCATTCTATAGACCCAGGTCCCATCCCTGGCCTGTGCTGAGCTGGCTGCTCCCGGCTAGAGTGGCATACAACTGGCCTCAGCCCATCCTGACTGGGAAGGGGAAGAAATCGCAGAGGTCCTGCTCCCAATTGCTATCGGTGACTCCTCTCTGTACACCAGCAAGGCTCAGCACCTTTAAATGACAAAGGGAGTAAATAGAGGAGAAAAGATCATCTAACACAATGTAGGCCTGGGACTGATGCTGGGGGCTGCCTATTCAGTGCTACTCGAGTGGCTCAAGGGAGAACAGCTATAAAAAACCACGCCCACTTTGTAATCAAATCCGCTTTCTGCCTTGAGCTGCTCCTGTCACACGACTCTCCCATCCCTCAGTGACCTGCGGGCCACAGGAACAGAACAGAAATGCATTCGACCCAACGGAGCTCAACCCTCCAGTACCTGAACTCCCCCACCACACATCCACTGTGTGTGGTCATTGTTCCCAACCGTTAGCACTCTGAGTAACGGCATTCTTCATATTAGCACCAGCACTTGTGCCATTCTGTACTTTTGCACGAGTATGTGTGAAAAGTCACTGCATGCCCGTTAATCACTAGTCAGTAAAGGGTGAGCGCCGGTGTGGAGACAGCAGTGTTACAGGGTAGGGTGGCTGTTGCTGGTGAGTGGCGTGTTTCTCTAGCTGGACAGATGGTTATAACAGTCACGAGTTCTTCAAACAGTAACAGAACCAGAGACAGACATCATCCCATGCAAAGGTGCATCCTAAACACGGCTTGTAGTATAGAAGCTGAAAATGCTCGGATTCAATTATTCTAACACCAGCAGCGGTGTATTAACCGTAACTCCCTCGAAGAATCCAGCCGTACAGCCACGCACACAACCAGGCTTTCACCCAGCAGCTCCCGGGTCACTGGCCCCTCACTGTCCGCTTCCTCCTAGGCTCCAAACCTCTCGTCCTACACACTCGTCCTCCCTGCATCCTCTCGGTGAGGGAAGCAAGACTCACTGCTCCGTCTCCGACTTAAACTCATTCTTTCCCACGATCTACAGAAACCCTCCCCTCTCTTCAACAATCTACAGGCCTTTAAACCCAATCTTCGCACCATCTATCCGCTACTGTCTAAATCCCCTGGGGGAGAAATTAACTATAGCCCCGTTTGGGGCACCAGCCTCGCCAGGGCACTAAAAGTAGCGCCCCGGAAACATTCGCGGCCGCCCGCCGGAAATCGAGTGGTAGCGCCCCAAAGGGAAGTGCGGCGCTACTGGAGGTGCCCCGCATCCCTCTTGGGGCGCTGCGACTGAATATCGTGGCGTAACGTGCCGCAGCGCCACACACTGTGGCACGTCGTGCTGCGGTACTGCAGGCCTTCCTCCCCTTCTTAAAGGGGAGGAGCCTTCTAGACGCTTCCCTCACCTGTTCACTCCCTGCCCCTTTCTCCATGTAGTAGAGTTTGTAGTTTGCGATCGGCCCATTGTCCGAGTGAGGCTCCTGCCACGTGACTGTGATTGAGGTCGGCGAGTTTGCTTGTGCAACCAGATTTTGGGCTGGTCCTGGGACTTGAACTGAAAAACAAAGAGAACACCTGTTTGCAAATTTGAACGACAGTGAACCCACGTGGGGTGAAGTCAGATTGCACGAGAAACCAAACTGCCCTTCAGTGCGGTTTCCATTCTTTTCAAAGAGAACCAAGGAGATTGTGAATTATTTCAGAATTTTACATTTTTGCAATGTGCAGGTGCACTAATCATGAACTGAATGCTCACTTAAGATCTAGCAGCACCTCACAGTACAGCCACTACTGCCTTAGTGCGAGTGAGTGAACGAGTAAAAGAGTGAAAGAAAGTGAGTGAGTGAGCAAGTTGTTGTGTCCGAGAGTAATAAGACACAAGACTGCAGGGGGAATGGTACAACAGGTGTTTACTCAACGTGGCTCACTCTGGAACTGAACTGTACAGATTACTACTCAGTGCTATATACAGGTGTGGTCACTGCCGGTACTACAGTATACATGAGCTGTAAAAAGTAGTTCCCCCCTTAAAGGTATATACATTACAATTCCTCCCCTTTTAGATTAACAGTACCATAACACTCATTTAACAATTAAATATCAAACTAATTACAATTAACACTTTTAACATACGTTAGCTGAAAATAGTCCATTTATATATTCAGTCTTTGGGAAGGCTTCCTGATCCTTTCTGGATAGCGCCTTTCCCGAGTGTCTCGCTCTTGGTGCGGAGGCGATTCTGGCACCCTGTCGTCGGTTGGTTCATCAGCTTCCGATGCTACTGTTTCTGGGGTAGATGCGACCTGTACATCGGGTTCCTCACCGGGTACGTATGGGCGAGGCATGGGGTTGACTTGTTCCTGTGACTCTAGGATCTGGTCAGCATGGCGTCTCACAATGTTCTCCCCAACGTCCACTGTGTACATTAGTGGGCCCTGCCGTGTGCATATCGTTCCTGGCTGCCATTTTTCTGTTCGGTAGTCGCGGGCCAAGACTGGTTGCCCTACATTGAAGCTCCTTGTTGGCTTCTCATGGATGTGCTGGAATTGCTTACTCTCAACATCTCTTCGTACGTTTGGTCTGAGCAAATCCAGGCGAGATCTTAACCTTCGGTTAAAGAACATCATGGCCGGGGCCTGGTTGGTGACTGCATGTGTCGCATTCCGGTAGGCGAACAGGAAATTGTCCACCTTATGCTGCAGCGGAATGTTGTCATTGTACATAGCCTTTATTGCCTTCTTAAAGGTTTGTACGAACCTCTCAGCCAATCCATTTGTGGCTGGATGATACGGAGCGGATGTGTAATGCCTTACCCCATTCTTCTTCATAAACCTCCGGAATTCTTCGGACACAAACTGTGGTCCGTTATCGGAGCAAATCTGTTCTGGCAAGCCATTCCTGGCAAAAATAGTCCATAGGACTGCAATGATTTTCTCCGTGGTGGTGGAGGACATTTTGATGACCTCAGGCCATTTCGAGTGCGCATCCACGGCTATTAAAAACATTGAGTCCATGAATGGACCAGCAAAATCAATATGCACCCGTTGCCATGGAGATGAGGGCCACTCCCATGGGTGTAGAGGGGCCTGTGGTGGTGCATTTTGGACTTTCTGGCATCCTGAGCAGCTCTTGGTCAGGTCCTCGATTTGTTTATCGATTCCCGGCCACCACACATAAGCCCTGGCAAGGCTTTTCATTTTTACCCCTCCCAGATGACCCTCATGAAGCTCATTGAGCACTCTATTCCTTAACTTGGGTGGAATTACCACTCGGGATCCACACATCAAGGTCCCCCGGCACACTGACAGCTGTTCTCTTCTTGTCGAGAATGCTGGCAACAGTGAGTCGCCATGTGCTGGCCATCCCTTCACCGTCAAATCATATACCCGAGACAGTGTCGGGTCATTTCGGGTCTCCTGTTCTATACAAGCGTTAGTTACCGGTAGGTATTCAACTATAGTCGAATGAAATATTTCGACAGGATCCACTGCTGGTGCTTCCTCCGCAGTAGGCAGTGGCAGGCGTGATAGCCCATCAGCATTTCCATGCTGTTTCGTGCCCTTATATTCAATCTCATAGTGGTGCGCTCCTAGAAAGAGTGACCATCTTTGTAGTCGTTGCGCAGTCATCACCGGAACGCCCTTCTTCGGATTAAAAATGGAGACAAGAGGCTGGTGGTCAGTCAGCAAGGTGAATTTCTGCCCGTGCAGATAGTGATTGAACTTTTTCACTCCCCACACTAGGCTGAGGGCCTCCCTGTCAATCTGGGCGTAGTTACGCTCGGCTGAGGTTAGTGATCGTGACGCAAAGGCTATTGGCCTCTCTGAGCCCTCTGAGAATTTGTGCGACAGCACCGCTCCAATGCCGTAGGGTGACGCATCACACGCCAACCGAATTGGTAGTGCTGGGTTGAAATGGGCCAATACCTCTTTCGATGTGATTAGTGTTTTGCTCTTCTGGAAAGCTCGTTTACATTCGTCACTCCACTTCCATGGCACCCCAGTTTGCAGTAGGGTGTTCAGTGGGTGTAGTATTGTACACAAATTTGGCAAGAACTTATGGTAGTAGTTTACCAGTCCGAGGAACGACCTCAGTTGTGACACGTTTTCCGGTGCTGGAGCCTTGACTACTGCCTCAATCTTTTCTGGGGACTTATGTAACCCCTCTTTATCAATAACGTGGCCACAATACGAGATCTGTTTTTTAAAAAACTCGCATTTGGGGCGGTTAGTTCGGAGCCCATATTCCTTCAATCCAGTGAGCACCTGCTCCAGGTTGGCGAGGTGATCACTGTCATTTTCGCCCGTGTCTCTGGCCTTGACCTCCAATCTACTGGTCTCCAGGAACGAATCCCTGGGAGGTGATGCAGAGTTGCAGGTAGGATCGAATTTGTCTCGTCGCCAATGTTGTGTCTGAGAGTAATAAGACACAAGACTGCAGGGGGAACGGTACAACAGGTGTTTACTCAACGTGGCTCACTCTGGAACTGACCTGTACAGATTACTATTCAGTGCTATATACAGGTGTGGTCACTGCCGGTACTACAGTATACATGAGCTGTAAAAAGTAGTTCCCCCCTTAAAGGTATATACATTACACAAGTGAGTGAACAAGTAAAAGAGTGAGTGAGTGAAAGAAAGTGAGTGAGTGAGCGAGGTGAGTGAGTGAGTGAGCGAGCGAGCGAGGTGTGAGTGAGTGAGCAAGCGAGGTGAGTAAGTGAGTGAGCAAGGTGAGTGAGTGAGTGAGTGTGAGTGAGCGAGCGAGGTGAGTGAGTGAGCGAGCGAGGTGAGTGAGTGAGGTGAGTGAGTGAGCGAGCGAGGTGAGTGAGTGAGCGAGCGAGGTGAGTGAGTGAGTGAGGTGAGTGAGTGAAAGAATGAGTGAAAGAAAGTGAGTGAGTGAGCGAGCGAGGTGAGTGAGTGAGTGTGAGTGAGGTGAGTGAGTGAGTGAGCGAGCGAGCGAGGTGAGTGAGGTGAGTGAGCGAGCGAGGTGAGTGAGTGAGCGAGGTGAGTGAGTGAGTGAGCGAGCGAGGTGAGTGAGTGAGTGAGCGAGCGAGGTGAGTGAGTGAGCGAGGTGAGTGAGCGAGGTGAGTGAGGTGAGTGAGTGAGCGAGCGAGGTGAGTGAGTGAGTGAGCGAGGTGAGTGAGTGAGTGAGCGAGCGAGGTGAGTGAGTGAGCGAGGTGAGTGAGTGAGTGAAAGAATGAGTGAAAGAAAGTGAGTGAGTGAGCGAGCGAGGTGAGTGAGTGAGCGAGTGAGTGAGCGAGCGAGGTGAGTGAGTGAGCGAGCGAGGTGAGTGAGTGAGCGAGCGAGGTGAGTGAGTGAGCGAGCGAGGTGAGTGAGTGAGAGCGAGGTGAGTGAGCGAGTGAGTGAGTGAGCGAGGTGAGTGAGTGAGTGAGCGAGCGAGGTGAGTGAGTAAGCGACTATGCGTTTATTGAAGTGGGTGACATGCAGTTAGTGTCAGTAATGAAGTGTCAGGTGTCCTAGCTCCCCCTGATGACCCAGTGAGGCACAGAGGTCCTGCTCTGATTGCCAGCCTGTACTGTTAAGGTGGCCATTGGGGCATCACAGTAGGCCTCAGTGCCCCGGCATAAGGAGGGGGGGGAAAAACCAGTAATGTATCCTGTCCTTGATCACTATACCAAAGTAGGGGAAGGAATAATCAGTGAGCCTATGGCTGGAAAGTGCACCGGTGGACATTGGGTGAGGAGAGAATTGGTACTCGAGCTTGCTCTCAGCCCCGCCCTGCTGACACTCACTGTCCAGCTCACATCTGGAAAATGGCCACTCGGGTGAGGAGCAGGGGCCAGCTGACACTGTGAACATCGTACACCAGCGAGGCAGCGCCTTCAGGAGAGGGAGGAAGGAGGGTCAGGGAGAAAACTTCTGTTGGTAATATTGGAAACTTGTCAAAAAAAATTGCATAACTTTTGCAGATCTCTTTCTATACAACCCCAGAGAGAGCTTTATAGAACTGGTGGACATTCATCTCGTGGAGCTACACTAGTGCTGAAGACAACTGTTGGTCAGGAACGCAGATTGTGAGTGTAAAAGCTGCTGAATTATCAATTGACTCGTGGAGAAATCACGTCCCTGTAACGTTAAGTCAATGTACGTCACCCTTCAGTGACGCAGATATCTTGCTCTGTAATGGATCAAAAGAATCTCTGCATCCCAATTCTTTCTAAATAACAACAACTTTCATTCATATAGCAACATAGCAAAACATCCCAAGGCACTTCACAGAAGTGTTATCAGACAAAATTTGACACCAAACCACATAAGGAGATATTAGGACAGAGGTAGGTTTTAAGGAGCATCTTCAAAGAGGAGAGAGAGGCGGAGAGGTTTAGGGATAGAATTCCAGAGCTTAGGGCCCAGGCAGCTGAAGGCACGGCTGCCAATGGTGGGGCAGAGGTAGATAAGGTGAAGAGGTGCGTAGTTAGGGTTGAGGGAAATGGTGGAAGGTAGGGTTGAGGGATATGGGGAGGAGGTGGGTAGGTGAGGTTGAGGGATATAGGGAGGAGGTGGGTAGGTGGGGTTGAGGGATATGGGGAGGAGGTGGGTAGGTGGGGTTGAGGGATATGGGGAGGAGGTGGGTAGGTGGGGTTGAGGGATATGGGGAGGAGGTGGGTAGGTGGGGTTGAGGGATATGGGGAGGAGGTGGGTAGGTGGGGTTGAGGGATATGGGGAGGAGATGGGTAGGTGGGGTTGGGGATATGGGGAGGAGGTGGGTAGGTGGGGTTGAGGGATATGGGGAGGAGGTGGGTAGGTGGGGTTGGGGATATGGGGAGGAGATGGGTAGGTGGGGTTGGGGGATATGGGGAGGAGGTGGGTAGGTGGGGTTGGGGGATATGGGGAGGAGGTGGGTAGGTGGGGTTGAGGGATATGGGGAGGAGGTGGGTAGGTGGGGTTGGGGATATGGGGAGGAGGTGAGTAGGCGGGATTGGGGGTATGGGGAGGAGGTGGGTAGGTGGGGATATGGGGAGGAGATGGGTAGGTGGGGTTGAGGGATATGGGGAGGAGGTGGGTAGGTGGGGTTGAGGGATGTGGGTAGGTGGGGTTGGGGATATGGGGAGGAGGTGAGTAGGTGGGGTTGGGGGTATGGGGAGGAGGTGGGTAGGTGGGGATATGGGGAGGAGATGGGTAGGTGGGGTTGAGGGATATGGGGAGGAGGTGGGTAGGTGGGGTTGAGGGATATGGGGAGGTGGGTAGGTGGGGTTGGGGATATGGGGAGGAGGTGAGTAGGTGGGGTTGGGGGTATGGGGAGGAGGTGGGTAGGTGGGGATATGGGGAGGAGATGGGTAGGTGGGGTTGAGGGCTATGGGGAGGAGGTGGGGTTGGGGATATGGGGAGGAGGTGAGTAGGTGGGGTTGGGGATATGGGGAGGAGGTGGGGTTGGGGATATGGGGAGGAGGTGTTGGGGATATGGGGAGGAGGTGGGTAGGTGGGGTTGAGGGATATGGGGAGGAGGTGGGTAGGTGGGGTTGGGGATATGGGGAGGAGGTGGGTAGGTGGGGTTGAGGGATATGGGGAGGAGGTGAGTAGGTGGGGTTGAGGGATATGGAGAAGAGGTGGGGTCAAGATCTGTCTAAAAAGGGACAGGCTTGTTGGGGCTAAAAGCATTTTTCTGATCCTAGCTCTTAGCTTGGACATTAGGTGTCATCCTTGATATTTTAAGGTATGTCTACAGATCATTTTTCTTGATGTCTTTTGGAACTTGCATGTTTGTTAAATGCTAAAAATTATTTTTCAACATCATTGCTTGGTGTGCAAACCCAATGGTCCTGTCCAGGCAATCGCAAGAAACAGAATGGAATATTTTCCAAAGCAGTTTTATTGCTTTCCTTCATGGCTCTATGAGAAATGGCCTATTGCCAACCAAAAAGACCATCAGTGCCTCTGAGGCAGCCTGCCAGAGGCGAGGCCTCGGAGTGAAGCTGTAACATGCACTTCAGAGTTCCCTGTGCACAGAACAACGTTACCAAGTCCAACCACGCTGCAGGGGTGGGGGGAGAGAACGAAAATCGAAATGTGTTGTCTGCAGCGAACACAACGGTGAAAAATGATGTTAATGTTTAATTAACGGCGCTTAGTGGTGCAGGACAAAATTAAACCAACTTTAACAAGCCTGGCAGTTGTTTGCTTTATTTGGTCATGATCCATTTCTTTTCATTAGTGCTGCAATGCCGATCCACAGCCCACCCAGCTGCTGCATGGCAACACAGGCTGCAAACACACCTGCAGGCTCGCCACAGCTCTCTGCAAGAAGACCCAGCAAGCCTTTGCGCACCTTCGCATTCTTAAAAGGGATACAGATAATAGCTACATCCCTGGCACGCTGGTAATGGAAGCAGCTCCTGCCATCCTGTCCCGCCCTGCGCAGCTACTGTGAAGAATGAAGCGATTCCAATACCCTCTGCAAACTCCCCCCCGCCGGAGGGCGGCAAGTCTTGCTGGGGTAATCTCACGGGCACTGGCTACCCTCTGGCACCTCGCCCACGCAGCTATTCTTCAAATTTAAGGCTAAACAGCGAGTGTCGACAGGGCATTTGGCCACAAGGTCCATGGCAGCTGAGCCCACCTTGTGGTTACCCGATGTACACACACGCACTTTCCAGCAGCAGGCACTGGACAGCAATCGAGGGGGAGCTCTGGCTTTTCCCTTCACTAGTCCAAAGACATCGCGGTTCATTCTAGCGCATCTATTGCTGCCCGAGACATCTGAATTATATTTGACTGATTTATTCTCGTTGTAGCTTTCCATTGATCTGAAGGATCAGCTTGGCTCAGCGGCTGCACTCTCACCTCTGAGGCAGAAGGTGATGGGTTCAAGCCCTGCTTTAGGTTTTGAGCGCATTATCTAGGCTGCAACTCCAGTGCAGTACCGAGAGAGCGCAGCCTACGTAACAACAATGATAAGTAATTCATTGGGCGTGAAGTCCTTTGGGACATGCTGAGCACGTGAAGGGCATTTTTAATAAATGAGGATTTCTGGGAGCGAACCTTTGTGGGCTTGAGGTGTGCACCAGGGAACTTCCGGGGTCACATATAAAGCCTAAACCCATGTTCCCATTAATCCCCAGACATTTCATGTTGCTGCTACTAACAGATCTTGTTCTGATTGAGGATTTACCCAGCAATGAGGCAACAGTGCTAACAACTCTCCTTCTTGAGCTCCAAGCCCACTAAATTCAAACAACAAGCTAGTGGGTAAGGAATAGAAGCCCAAAGAGATCGGAGCTGCCTGGACTGTGGGTCAGATTGGCCGGGAATGTCCCAATGAGCTGAAGTTCGGAGATTCACGTTCTATGTCCAATTGTCTGTCTTCAGAAAATTCCAAAAATGTAAAAATATAAAAGAATCATTTCAGAATCTCCAAAAATTCGGATTAAAAGTAGTTTTGTAAAGATTATTGAACAAAAAAATAAAATTCTCCAGAACTGAATACACCAATTGTAGTGTATGTACCTTTAAGAGGAACTATGTTTTTGAAGCCCTTGTATACTGTAGTACCAGTAGTGACCACTCGGGTATATAAGCCTGTGTAGCGTCTTGTGTTGTTAGTTCACCTCCAGACTTTGTTCAGTAAACACTTGTTAAATCAACTCCTGCATTCCGTGTCTCCATTAACACACGGATCTAACAGTGGCGACGAGTTACAAACGAACTTACCTGCAAGTCGGCAGCACCTCAAGGGGATCGATTCCTCAGACGAAGGTCGAAGCCAGAAAAAAAAAATAACTCGAAAACGAGGGCCAGGCTTGGTCTCCAGTCTGTGGTTTCCCCAGCTAAACGGGCTGGTGGCAGGTAGTGCACTGATCCTTCCTGGGCTGCGGCGGGCTAGAGCTCAATCGGGTGGCTCTGCAACGGGGCCGGACAGCGAGTCGGGAAGCAGAATCAAAGAGAGAGAGGGTGGAGCACTCAGGGCGCGGCCAGGGCTGCAAAGCAGGTCGGCGTTCGGACTGAGCAGAGGGAGGGGAAAGTCCCAGAGGGTCCGCTCCACGACGGGAACAGTTCTCCAAGTAACGGAGAAACTATTGAAGCGATATATAAAAAAAAATAGAAATACCGCGAAAAGCTGCAGGTCGCAACAGGAACCGCGGAGAACAGCGTTGGCAGCAGTGGCAGCGGCGGGAAAGCGTGGGAGGCGCCATCTTAACTCGGCGGCGAAGAAAGAAAAGCGCGGGAAGCGCCATTTTAGATTTTCAAGATGCCGAAGACTGGCAATATTACTGCTTTCAATAGTGATATAGAAGATTGGACCACATATGTGGAAAGAGTGGAGGTATATTGCAAGGCGAATGAAGTAGCGGATGATAAAAAGGCATCGGTACTTCTAAATCTGATGGGCGCAAGGACATACGGGCTGTTACGAAACTTGATCACTCCAGCCAAACCGATGGACAAGAATTTTAAGGAGATTGTTGATACCTTACAGGAGCACTTAAACCCAACACCGCTGCTGATAGCGGAACGATTCAAATTCTTCAGGAGGAATCAGCACAAGAATGAAAGTAACGCTGATTACCTCACCGAATTACGAAAGCTGTCAAAGCACTGCCAATTCGGGGCAGGACTGGCAGATTCTCTACGAGACAAATTCGTCTGTGGTCTCCTAAGCGAAGGAACACAGAAAAGACTACTTTCTGAGAAAGATTTGACACTGGACAAGGCTTTCAGTGTGGCTGTATCATACGAAGCAGCAGCAAGAGGAGCTGCAGAGATACAGCAAAAGCCACAGGACTTCGGCACCCATGAAATGACACGGGTTTCGAGAGATGTTATCACTGCGGCAGATCCACCCATGACCAGAAGGACTGCTGGTTCAAGGACAAAGCATGCAGGCAATGCAGAAAGATGGGACACATTGCACGTGTATGCAGATCTGGAAAGAAATCCGCTGACAGTAAAAAGGTCAATAAGGAAAAGTACAGAAAGGTACAAATGATGACGGACAGTAGTTCCGAAGACCAGAAGAGCAATAGCGACTCCGGAAACAAGAGACTAAGCTGTCTCAAATTACATAATGTAATTGCCAAAGAAGATTACCAGACCATTTGGGTTACCCTCACGATAGCGGGTTCCCCAGTCAAAATGGAGCTAGATACAGGATCAGCTCTGACCGTCATGAGTCGACGGGATTACGAGCGGCTATTTCCGCATATACCTTTGAAAGACACATCCATTGTCTTGAAGACATATACGGGGCAGAAAGTATACCCCAGAGGGAAAATAAGGGTGCCTGTTGTATACAACGGCAAGGAAATACAGAAGTTGTATTTATACGTTCTGCAAGATGGTGGTCCACCGTTGTTGGGACGTGAATGGATCAGAAAGATACATTTAGACTGGCACTCCATTCAGGCACTGACGGTGACCAGTAAGAAAAAAAACGATGATGACGTCATACCTGGACGATTAAAAGAAATCTTGGCTAACGCCAAAGAAGTGTTTCAACAGGAACTAGGAACCCTGAAAGGCGCCACCGCCTCAATAAAAGTGGAAGATGCGGCAATTCCCAAGTTTTTTAAGGCAAGGCCGGTGCCATACGCAATTCGTCAAGCCGTCGAGGCAGAGCTGGAGAATTTGGAAAAAGCAGGCGTGTTATCCAAGGTAGATTGGAGCGAGTGGGCAACACCCATCGTCCCGGTCATGAAGAAAACATTGAATAATGATAAATCTGAAGAACAGAGAAAAGTTCGCATCTGTGGGGGCTTCAAGGTGACTGTAAACCCGGTTCTTCACACGGTACAGTATCCTCTTCCGAGGATAGAAGATATTTTCGCCTCACTATCCGGAGGGAAACGTTTCACCAAAATTGACTTAGCACAGGCATATCTACAGATGGAGGTTGAGGAGGCCTCTAAAAAGTATCTCACGATAAACACACACAAAGGCCTGTACCAGTACAATCGACTGGTTTTCGGAGTGGCATCAGCTCCGGCTATCTGGCAAAGAGCTATGGAGCAAGTCCTGCAAGGGATTCCGGGGACTCAATGCTACCTAGACGACATCCTTGTAACAGAAGAAAACGACAACGAGCACCTTGCCAACTTGGAGCAGGTGCTCACGAGGCTGAGAGAACGGGGCCTACAAGCAAATCGCCCCAAATGCGAATTTTTCCAGAAACAAATATCATATTGTGGCCATGTCATTAACGAAGAAGGTTGCATAAGTCACCTGAAAAAATTGAAGCGGTCGTAAAGGCCCCAGCGCCTGAAAATGTCTCACAATTAAGGTCGTTCCTGGGATTAGTAAATTACTATCATAAATTTTTACCAAACTTGTCGACGGTTCTGCACCCGCTTAACGCACTGCTACAAACGGGAGTAGTTTGGAAATGGAGCGAAGACTGTAAACGTGCCTTCCATAAATGCAAAGGCTTGATCACGTCCAGGGAAGTGTTGGCTCATTACAACCCATCACTGCCAATCAGACTGGCGTGCGATGTATCCCCTTACGGCGTGGGAGCGGTATTATCGCATAGATTCCCTGATGGCTCGGAGCGGCCGATAGCTTTTGCGTCACGCTCATTGAACTCAGCTGAGCGTAACTATGCCCAGATCGACAGGGAGGCACTCAGCCTGGTGTGGGGGGTGAAGAAATTCAACCATTACCTACACGGACAAAAGTTTACCTTGTTGACTGACCATCAACCCCTCGTCTCCATATTCAACCCTAAAAAGGGCGTTCCCATTATGACAGCGCAAAGGCTACAGAGGTGGTCCCTTTTCCTAGGGGCACACCAATATGACATAGAGTACAAAGGAACAAAACAGCATGGGAATGCTGACGGGTTATCGCGCCTACCGTTGCCAACGGTGGAAGAGGCGCCTACAGTGGATCCAGTGGAGATATTCCACTCGACCAAAGTGGAATGTCTACCGGTGACAAATTCTACCATTGAAAAGGAAACGCGAAATGACCCGACTCTCTCACGAGTCTACGATTTAACGGTGAAGGGATGGCCAGCACATGGCGAACCACTGTTGCCAGCATTCTCGCAAAGAGAACAGCTGTCAGTGTGCCGAGGAACCTTGATGTGTGGATCCAGAGTGGTGATTCCACCCAAACTCAAGGATAGAGTGCTAAAGGAGCTTCACGAGGGGCATCTGGGTGGAGTGAAAATGAAGAACTTAGCCAGAGCGTTTGTGTGGTGGCCAGGTATCGATGGAGACATCGAAGAAATGACCAAGAGCTGCCTAGGATGCCAGAAGGTCCAAAACGCCCCACAACAAGCCCCTCTACATCCATGGGAGTGGCCCTCATCTCCATGGCAAAGGGTACATATCGACTTTGCTGGTCCATTTATGGACTCAATGTTCTTAATCGCGGTGGATGCACACTCCAAGTGGCCGGAGGTAATAAAGATGTCCTCCACCACCACGGAAAAAACCATCACAGTATTAAGGACCATATTCGCCAGGAATGGGCTGCCTGAACAGATCTGTTCTGATAATGGACCGCAATTTGTATCCGAAGAATTCAGGAAGTTCTTAAAAAACAATGGGGTTAAGCACTACACGTCCGCCCCATACCATCCCGCCACCAATGGATTGGCTGAAAGGTTTGTCCAGACCTTCAAGAAGGCCATAAAGGCCATGGGTAATGAAGACATAAATCTACAACATAAGGTAGATAACTTCTTGTTTGCGTACAGGAATGCAACACATGTGGTCACAAACCAAACCCCCGCCATGATGTTTTTCAATAGAAGACTAAGATGCCGGCTGGATTTGGTCAAGCCAAACGTCAGAAGGGACGTAGAGAACCGGCAATTTCAAAGCATGAATGAAAGGCCAACTAGAACCTTCCAGATAGGTCAACCAGTTTTGGCCCGGGACTACCGTACCGAGAAATGGCAGCCTGGAACTATTTGCACATGACTAGGACCGCTGATGTATACCGTGGACATTGGAGAAAGCATAATAAGGCGCCATGCTGACCAGATCATAGAGTCATCCGAAAAAGGACAACCTACAGCACAACTCTATACGCCTAGTGATGAAGCAGAGATACCCATAGTATCTACCTTGAGATATATGCTGTAAACAATGTGGTGATTATTTCCTATGTTTAATAAGAGGTATTGTGATTGGTGAATGGGGTGGTTGGTCTCTGTATTAGTAAGAAGTATTGTAATTGGTTGTTTGTTTTTACCTTGAGATATATGCTGTAAACTCATTGGTAGTGGATGTCAGGTGATTTGTGGTGGCCATCTTAAATTCAGTTCTCTCTAGTCATTGTTGGAGACTGGTGTTGAAAGATGTGCTACTGGGTTTTTAAAGTTAATAAAGCCTAGATTAGAAAGGCAAATCTATTCTTTATTTCAATTTATTAACTTTTTATCAGAATGGAGCGATATCTTCAACCGGAACGATTCAATGCTGACCCTAATTCTGCAGGAGTGGATGATAAATGGAAACATTGGTATTGTACATTTACAAACTTTTTAGGAGCAGTTGTGCATTCTATTGATGAGCAGGTTCCCTTTGTGACTGAGACGGATGCTTCTGATTTTGCAATTGGGGCTACTCTGAACCAAAATGGAAGACCTGTGGCCTTTTTCTCACGTACTTTGAACAATAGTGAAAAAAGGCATTCTTCAATAGAGAAAGAGGCATATGCAATAGTAGAAGCACTGCGTAAATGGAGACATTATTTATCGGGGCGACATTTCACGTTGGTAACCGATCAAAAATCTGTGTCCTTTATGTTTGATGTTAAACATTTTGGAAAGATCAAAAATGATAAAATAATGAGGTGGAGGATTGAGTTGGCATGTTACCATTTTGATATAGTTTATCGTCCGGGGAAGGATAATGTTGCTGCTGATGCACTGTCGAGGGCTTATTGTTCTGTAATTCACGGAGATACGCTTATTAATCTTCACAATGCCTTATGTCATCCTGGGGTTATGAGGATGATACACTTCGTATGCAGTAAGAATTTGCCCTTTTCAGTTGAAGACGTCAAGCGGATGACTTCATCATGTTCTATCTGTGCTCGGTGTAAACCGAATTTCTTTAAGCCTCAACAAGCTCATCTTATAAAGGCTACTTCTCCTTTTGAACGTTTGAGCGTTGATTTTAAGGGGCCTCTTCCTTCAACGACTCAAAATCGATACATATTTACTGTTGTGGATGAGTTTTCAAGGTTTCCTTTTGCTTTTCCTTGCGCAGATGTATCAGCTGCTAGTTATCAAATGTCTGACTCAACGTTTTGTCATCTTTGGGATGCCTGCGTATATCCATTCGGATCAAGGAAGTTCTTTTATGTCTTCCCAGTTGAAGGAATACCTTCAGAGTTGGGGAATTTCTACTAGTAGAACTACCCCGTATAACCCCCAGGGTAATGGACAGTGCGAACGATACAATGGGGTGATCTGGAAGGCAGTTATGTTGGCTTTGACATCCCGGAATCTTAAGAATACACAGTGGGAAATGGTACTGCCTGATGCCCTGCATTCCATTAGATCATTGCTTTCAACAGCTACTAATGTGACCCCCCATGAAAGGCTCTTTAATTACCCGCGGAGATCTACTACGGGATATTCGGTACCTTCATGGCTTACTATGCAGGGACCTGTATTGCTTCGACGCCATGTTAGATTGTCAAAATATGATCCTTTAGTGGAGGAGGTGGAGCTGTTGGAGGCAAATTCCCAATATGCTCATATTCGATTCCAAGATGGGAAAGAAAGTACTGTTTCAATTAAAGACTTGGCTCCTTGTGGTGGCCAGCCCTCTTCCGAGGATACTAATAATAGTCATGATTCAGATAATGTGGATGTTGTTATAGATACTATGAATGTTTCCAATCCTATTGCAGATAATTATACTTCTATTAGTCAGCCTTTGATGGATGTTCATGACCGTCCTAGTTTACTTCCTGATGGGATTTCCAATCCGGAAACCGTTGATAATCGGGATATGGATAGCCTTTCTGCAGAAGATACTTCGGTGCCTCCGGGTGTGGGAGGGCAAGGAATTTCACCAAGGTTAAGAAGGTCGACACGAAGATATCCGGTCGACCGATTGAAAATGGACTTTTAAATTGATAGTAATGTTTTAAAATTGTTGAAATATTATATTTGTATTTTAGTTGTAAATAAATTAATTATAAATTGTAAAGGTTATTTAGGTTGGAGCATGTTTTAAAAGGAGGGGTGAATGTGGTGATTATTTCCTATGTTTAATAAGAAGTATTGTGATTGGTGAATGGGGTGGTTGTTCTCTGTATTAGTAAGAAGTATTGTAATTGGTTGTTTGTTTCTACCTTGAGATATATGCTGTAAACTCATTGGTAGTGGATGTCAGGTGATTTGTGGTGGCCATCTTAAATTCAGTTTTCTCCAGTCATTGTTGGAGACTGGTGTTGAAAGATGTGCTACTGGGTTTTTAAAGTTAATAAAGCCTAGATTAGAAAGGCAAATCTATACCTTCTATCTGCCCGTAGGCAGCAGGTGGGAGAATCTTTGAATACTTATTTACAAGCACTTCGGCACCTTAGTGCTAACTGTAATTATAAAGCCGTGACGGCCGAAGAATATAAGGAAGAATCGGTACGGGATGCTTTTATTAATGGACTACTGTCTAGATCAATTCGTCAGCGGTTGTTAGAAAATAAGACTTTGGATCTCAAGAGTGCTTTTGAGCAAGCTTCTACATTGGATATGGCTCAGAGAAGTTCGGATTCTTATGCTCTTTCTAATCAGCCTGTGACTGTGGTTTCGGCAGTTCCGGACGAAAAGGAATTAGGTGGACTTAATGGGAGTGGTTTACTAGATTCTGAAATAGTTTCTACTCCAACAGCTCCACCTTCTACTTCGGCGGCTGTTGCCTCTAGGATTCAGAAGTGTTATTTTTGTGGGAACGTCCGGCATCCTCGTTTGAATTTATCAAAACATGTCCTGGCCTCCCATGATAGAGGATATGTCGTAACCCGTATAAGGGGCCGGATCTTCTGCGAAAAGTTTGCAATCCAATTAGAATAGTAAGAAAACAGTCCAACAACTCGTTGCAAAGCCTTAGAATTAGTAGGATAAGGTAAATCGATCAATAGGAAATAATCACCACATCAATTTATCTAAAAGGGGAGGAATTGTAGTGTATGTACCTTTAAGAGGAACTATGTTTTTGAAGCCCCTGTATACTGTAGTACCAGTAGTGACCACTCAGGTATATAAGCCTGTGTAGCGTCTTGTGTTGTTAGTTCACCTCCAGGCTTTGTTCGTTCACCTCCAGACTTTGTTCAGTAAACACTTGTTAAATCAACTCCTGCATTCCGTGTCTCCATTAACACACGGATCTAACACCCAGCAGGTCTGGAGCTGCTTCAGGTGGAGATCATTTATCAGAACTCGGTGATTTCTAACAAAAGGTGCCACCCAAAATCCTGACATCTCCCTTTCAGAAGCTGACTGCACTACAGTATATTTCCAGCATTTTCTTTTTAAGCATCAAATACAGAATTAAATGAATTTAATCATGGAATAGAGAATTGTTTAATCTTTCTTTTAAGGTGATTGCAAACAGATCGTTTCCAGATCGAATGGGGACTTACATCCTGCAGGCGGAACTGTGAGGGTGTGTTCAACCCAAGTCTGCGGCCAGCCGTTTAGCTCGATCCTAATCTCGATGATATACAGCTAGTGGGGCTCTCTCATGGAAATGCTGCCCTGTTTCCTGGCACTCAGCTCCAGCCTGTCATACTCAAGCAATTGCACAGAATACCAAACGGACTGGCTCTGAACACCAGCAAATAAACTTCAATGCTGCTTCACCCTGGGGAACAAAAACTAACCGTGTGAGCACGGTGCAGGCAGCCTCCGACAAACTCAAAGCATCACCAGGGTCCAGTGGAGGTTAAGATGAAAGCAGGCACTGCCAGCAGTGTTACTGAGCCACACAATGGAGGCAGGTTCGATCCTCAGAAAGTGCCAGTTAGTCGGTCTGGGCCAGGACACCAGTTGGGAGTGTTGCCTTTGGCTGCAGTGCCCTAGAGCTACTGATGGAGGAAATAAATCAGACGGGATTTCCTTCTTCTGCTGGAAGGGGCACGGGTGTGGACATCAGGTGACTGCAGGACTGGGGTCAGTCATTCTTGCCCCCCACATCAAACAACTTGGGTGACACTGACTAGGCTCAGACAGGAAGAAATGGTTACTTGGACAAGTATCAGAGGGGCATCGGCACATGTGGAACTGTGGCCTCTGCTCAAGACAAGAGAGAAAAAAAACATGTAATAACGAAGCAGTCTGGATTGGACCCAGGTGCTCGTACTGTTTGCATGGTAGAATGTGACAGAAGTTAGCACACAGATGATCACAGCGCAGGTACAGACACGTGGACAGGTCACGCTGAAAGATGAGCACTAACCTTCGGGTTGGGTGGCCACTTTGAAAGGGGCAGAGCTCTCTCCTGCTCCATGTTTATTGTGAGCGACCACTCGGAACACGTACTTCACATCTGGCATCAGCTCACCAATCGTCACTTCCAGGTCACCGGGTCGACTTGTATTTTCCACACGTTCCCTATTAAAGATGTAACAGAGCAGACTGTCAGTACAACTCACCCAACCCAACTGTAGCTGCTAACCTCTCTCTACACTACCTGTTGCTCCCCACATGGTAAGGATCAGAAGATAATGACAACTCTGTCTTTACTGTGTTTGGGACAGTGTCAAGTGCACCAAGATCACTTCTGACTTGCTCCCTCAATGGCCTTGTGGGAAAGGGCACCGTGTGGTGAGGCATTAAGCCATGCAGGCTCCATTCCTGGTCTGTCGGTAGCTGATCTTACCCGGTGTGGGACTGTGTCTTACAACATTAGGGGCGCTACAATCAGTCTCCACTCCCCTGGGCTAGGGATGGGTAAAATCAGTCGGAACTTCCGATCCTGATCACTGTCCAGTGAGTCCCGCAGGGGAATGTGGTGAGTGAATGTGAGATAAGGACAGGGTCGGGTTGTGATGCCCCCCATGGTTAAATAGTCTCCCAACACACTGTCTAAACACACAGAAGAAGAATGGAATTTGGACGAGAAAATTGGAGGATGGTGGGGGAAGTGCTTTTGGATACGTGTGAAGTAGTACATTCTGAGAAAGGGCACAGTGAAAGGAAGTGTAGCCTAAATGGTAAGCTCCTTAACAGATGGAGGAACAGAGAGATCTAGGGCGGCAGATACTGAGACCTTTAAAAGCAGGAGTGCAGGTAGAAAAGGCCACAAAAAGCAAATAGGATTCTGGGTTTTCTACACAAGCGTAGGGAAATAGTGTTGAGTTTGTGCAAGACTTGGTTAGGGCACAGTCAGAGAGCACTGTGCACTTCATTATAGGGAGGTTATAGGAGTCATGGAAACGCAGCAGCCAATCTGCACACAGCAAGATCCCACAAACAGCAATGAGATAAATGAGCAGATAATCTGTTTGTAGTGATGTTGGTTGAGGGATAAATATTGGCCAAGAGACCAGGAGAACTCCTTTGCTCTTCTTTAAAACAGTGTCATGGGATCTTTTACGTCCACCTGAGAGGGCCTCGGTTTAATGTCTCATCTGAAAGACGGCACCTCTGGCAGTGCAGCACTCCCTCAGTACTGCACTGGAGTGTCAGCCTGGATTATGCTGGAGTGGGACTCGAACCCACACTCCGATTCGGAAGTGAGAGTGCCACTGAACCACGGCTACTACCTTAGCTACCGTTGACAGGTAAAGTGTTCAAAATTCTACCAAGTTATTCAACTGAAGATGGCATCATAACTGAACGCAGCAGCAGGTGAGCATCACTCTAGAAACCGGCCACTTCCTTTGTGCATGTTTTAAGGAACAGTTTACCATCATTCTGTTCAGGGGTAAAATCACCAACAATCTGCCACTTAAAATATGCATTAAATTAAAAAAACCTCTCACCCTCCTCCAAAGGGTGATTGGTGCCCGTGGAACCCGTGCCCCAGCAAGGGACAGGAGAGGAGGGGAAGAAAATTGGGCAACGGCATTATTATTAAAATAAAACAGAGGCATATTAAATCGATGTGTTGATCCTTCAAACAGGTGGCACGCTTGAGCCAGTAAATGACTGTTGCACCCCAATCTCTCAGCGTTTAACATTCTACAAACCCCATATAACCGATATTAGTGCGCCAAGCCTCTCGAGGTTGGGGTGGTTGATTTGCGCGACTCTTACCTGTTGGCGCCATCTCTGGCGTAGTACACGGAGTAGGCGAGGATCTCTGCGTTAGGCTCTGCGGGGGGGCGCCACGTCAGCTTGATGAAGCGGGTGGAGACGAGGAGTGCCACCACGTCCCGAGGGGCCGAGGGCAGGAGTCCGGCTGTGGTGGCTGCTAGATGGTCAGCAGTGGCACTGGTCAGTGAGGTAGGGGGAAATGTCGGGATGGGAACATCTTGGAGCACAGGCAGGGAGAGGGGCGGGATGGCAGACACCACGACAATAAACAAATAACAAAAACAAAAAAAAGGAGAAAAAGAAAAGAAAAATAAACCAAACCAAAGCACAATGGGAACGTAACAAAATGACCAAACACAGAAAGGGCAAACAGGCAGCTCACTGCTGAACTAAAAGGGAGGCACACACATGTTATAGCAACAGCACCATCAAAAAGCAGGCACACGGCGACACATTACACCTACACACTCGCACAGTGCAACAAGTAGCACAACACAACATCACTGCAGCTGATGCTCGGAGTACAGAACCTTCTGAATCCCACCCATCCTGAAATATTCCAATTAGAGAAAGCTAGGTTCTGGGATTCAATGGGTATCTTGAATATTCAGCACTAGAGGAGAACTGAATATCTTGTTTTGCAATAAGAAATTATCCATTTTGGAAAGCCCCCAGTGTATTCAGAGCTTGTACTCCAAGAGTTATCAGATGCATTTAGAACAAGGAACCACAGGACTATTCAGGATAAGCTTTGCATTTGTGCTCTTCCATCGCATGCGGAAAGACAATGCAGAAACTGTGGTACAGATCCCAGGTTCACTGGTCCTGTCCTATCCCAGCTTTACTGGTCCTGTCCTATCCCAGGTTTACTGGTCCTGTCCTATCCCAGGTTTACTAGTCCTGTCCTATCCCAGCTTTACTAGTCCCATCCCAGCTTTACTAGTCCTGTCCTATCCCAGGTTTACTGGTCCTGCCCTATCCCAGGTTTACTGGTCCTATCCCAGGTTTACTAGTCCTGTCCTAGCCCAGGTTTACTGGTCCTGTCCTAGCCTAGGTTTACTGGTCCTGTCCTAGCCCAGGTTTACTGGCCCTGTCCTATTCCAGGTTTACTGGTCCTGTCCTATCCTAGGTTTACTGGTCCTGTCCTATCCCAGGTTTACTGGCCTTGTCCTAGCCCAGGTTTACTGGCCCTGTCCTATCCCAGGTTTACTGGCCTTGTCCTAGCCCAGGTTTACTGGTCCTGTCCTATCCCAGGTTTACTGGTCTTGTGCTATCCCAGGTTTACTGGTCCTGTCCTATTCCAGGTTTACTGGTCCTGTCCTATCCTAGGTTTACTGGTCCTGTCCTATCCCAGGTTTACTGGCCTTGTCCTAGCCCAGGTTTACTGGCCCTGTCCTATCCCAGGTTTACTGGCCTTGTCCTAGCCCAGGTTTACTGGTCCTGTCCTATCCCAGGTTTACTGGTCTTGTGCTATCCCAGGTTTACTGGTCCTGTCCTATCCCAGGTTTACTGGTCCTGTCCTATCCCAGGTTTACTGGTCCTGTCCTATCCCAGGTTTACTAGTCCTGTCCTATCCCAGCTTTACTAGTCCCATCCCAGCTTTACTAGTCCTGTCCTATCCCAGGTTTACTGGTCCTGCCCTATCCCAGGTTTACTGGTCCTATCCCAGGTTTACTAGTCCTGTCCTAGCCCAGGTTTACTGGTCCTGTCCTAGCCTAGGTTTACTGGTCCTGTCCTAGCCCAGGTTTACTGGCCCTGTCCTATTCCAGGTTTACTGGTCCTGTCCTATCCTAGGTTTACTGGTCCTGTCCTATCCCAGGTTTACTGGCCTTGTCCTAGCCCAGGTTTACTGGCCCTGTCCTATCCCAGGTTTACTGGCCTTGTCCTAGCCCAGGTTTACTGGTCCTGTCCTATCCCAGGTTTACTGGTCTTGTGCTATCCCAGGTTTACTGGTCCTGTCCTATTCCAGGTTTACTGGTCCTGTCCTATCCTAGGTTTACTGGTCCTGTCCTATCCCAGGTTTACTGGCCTTGTCCTAGCCCAGGTTTACTGGCCCTGTCCTATCCCAGGTTTACTGGCCTTGTCCTAGCCCAGGTTTACTGGTCCTGTCCTATCCCAGGTTTACTGGTCTTGTGCTATCCCAGGTTTACTGGTCCTGTCCTATCCCAGGTTTACTGGTCCTGTCCTATCCCAGGTTTACTGGTCTCGTCCTATCCCAGGTTTACTGGTCCTGTCCTAGCCCAGGTTTACTGGTCCTGTCCTATCCCAGGTTTACTGGTCTTGTGCTATCCCAGGTTTACTAGTCCTGTCCTATCCCAGGTTTACTGGTCCTGTCCTATCCCAGGTTTACTGGTCTTGTGCTATCCCAGGTTTACTGGTCCTGTCCTATCCCAGGTTTACTGGTCCTGTCCTATTCCCAGGGAGCCTTTGCCTGATAAACTAAAGGCAAGCAATTTGGGAAGTTCTTGCGTGTCGCTGTATAACCACCATTAACCTATCAAGGACTAGTCAGAGAGTCTTGCTAAGTGAGCAGAGTAAGAGTTCCACCATCTGGGTACAGTTGAGGGGGGGAAGACACGAAACTGAGTGTGCGCTCAGCACCGGGCACAGCTGATGCCAGATGGAGTCAGAGTAAGGCTCTAGGGTATGAATCCTTGATGCTGCCCTAATAAAACAACATGTTCTGAAAACACAACACAAACACGGGTATCTGTAAGCACTCTGGGCTGATCTGAAGATATCTGATATGACACTGAGCCCAGTGTGTTAGTTAGGAGAAACCCACCTCACTCCCCCAAGGTCAGCAGTGCCCAGAATAGAGGGTGTTAAATTGCAACGCAAGATCGGAGATGAAGTAGGAGCCTAGCCACAACACTGGTATAAAACAAGTCTCTGAACTAACAGAGCCGGCCTCGGACAGAGCCGGCCTCGGACAGAGCTGGACATTCCACCTGTTGTGCAGCTCTCTTTAAGCTGGTTTTAATCAGATGGCCCAGCTCTGGGACAGGGTGCCTAATCATCTCCTGCTGCTCATCAAAAGATTGAGAGAGGAGTTCAAAAAAATAAATTGCACTGTTCAAAAGAGTTCATGTGAATTCTGGTGTCAGAAACGAATACAACTAACAAATGGACTTTAAACATTTCTGTGTCACGCATGGACAGAATGAATTTTTCCCTCATCGAACTCATCCCTGAGTACTCATTGAACCGATAGTAATAATGGAGAGGGGGAACATTGTTGAGGTCTGGCTTATACTGCTACAACTATTGTTTGCTCCTGTTTATTTTTCAGGCCCAATGCAGACTTCACACTTACCCCTTCTCTCCCTCCTCCCCACGAGTTGGTGCAATCCACTGCCATCCAAGCTCTCAAACATCTCACAGTAACAGCCAGACATTAACAGCCACACCAATCTCAAGTCCCAAGATACCAGTTAATACTTTCAAATCAATATTTCATTACGCCAAAAGTCAGACTAACTCCAACTTGTACTTATTTCTGTTCCACTGCGAACAAACTAATGTTCCTTTCTTTCAATTTCTGTAACAGTTTCACAAACCAAGAACAAAGCTAGAGCTGAAATTGACCCCAGACAGCCTGTGCCGTGCCTTGCTGCTGATATCCAACATGACAAGACACGCAAGCTCGGCATTTACACAGGATTACACAGGATATACGGTACAGAAACGGGCCATTCTGCCCAATCAGTCCATGCCAGCTTTTATTCTTAACACAAGCCTCCTCCCGTCTTTCCTCATCTAAATCTATCAGCATAACCCTCTATTCCCTTGTCCCTCATATGCTTGTCCAGCCTCCCATTAAATGCATCGATACTATTCGCTTCAACCACTCCCTGTGGTAGCGAGTTCCACATTCTCACCACTTTCTGGGTAAAGAAGTTTCTTCTGAATTCCCTATTGGATTTCTTGGTGACTATCTTATATTGATGGCCTCTAGTTATGCTCTTCCCCACAAGTGGAAACATTCTCTCTTTATCCACTCTATCAAAACATTTCATCATTTTAAAGACCTCTATTAGGTCACCCTTCAGCCTTCTCTTTTCAAGAGAAAAGAGACCCAGCCTGTTCATCCTTTCCTGATATGTATACCCTCGCATTTCTGGTATCTGCTGATTGCTTTCTCTTGTCATTATATCCCTACCCCTAGTTACGTCATTATATCCCTACCCTAGTTACCTCAATATAAATGGTCATTGCCACACACCGAGCACAGCGGAAGACTGTTCTCATTATATCCAGAGGCAGTCATCTACCACATTTATTCTTTCTCATTCTGTTGTCACACTTCCATCCCCGCTCTCCAGTGCACACTTGCTGTTATTTTAGATTAGTGACATGACAGTGTCCCTGGCCCACAGCGAGTGGGTCTTGCGCACCTGGCAGCAATGCCAAAGTAAACTTGCCGGGTTTGGGTTGATTGAAGTTGTTGACACGTATCCTTCTCATCTTGTTGTACAAGTTGTTGCATCTTCCTTCACCTATCCTGAGAGTCTGCAGAAAAGCCCTGTATGCTGCCCTGCTGTTAGTTCAAGCCAAACTATTTACATTTTTGCCTTTCCCAAGAAATTATTTCAACTTCCTTGACTTCCAGATTGTCCTGAACATACAGAGTTCCTCCACAACATCCCCAACTTTCCTGCACAACCTATACCCTTTGTGCTAAATTCATTCTATGTTTCCACACAGTAACTTTCTACCTCCCCATGCTCCGCCCAAGCATCTTTACCAGAACCGCCTTCTGCTAAAGGCACTTAATCCTGTCCTTTATTTATATCGTGGATTCTCAAGACTTTAAAAACCCAAGTTTCTTGAATAAAAAAAACAGGAGTGCAATTAAGACAGTGCAGAGATGACATGTCAGTGCCCTGTATCTGTAGCCAAAGAATCCACGATATAAATAAAGGACAGGATTAAGTGCCTTTAGCAGAAGGTGGTTCTGGTAAAGATGCTTGGGCTGAGCATGGGGAGGTAGAAAGTTACTGTGTGGAAACATAGAATGAATTTAGCACGAAGGGTATAGGTTCAATTTAGTGTCCTGCTTTTGTACCCAGTTCTTAGTCTCTCAGACAGCACCAATACCGTAACCATTCTTTAATGTAGGAGATGCAAACTTACTGGGGACCACAATAGAAAGAAATCATAAACATCTTAAGCAGGAGAGAGAGAGAAGCGCATGTCCGTATGTTAGGATGTAAAGAGGCCTTATTACTGTGTAATGTTGACTACTTGTGAACAGGTCTTTAATCAGCCCTGCACACAACAGTAAACAAAAGCTGCCTCTGTACTGCACTGGGACTGGAGACCAAGACTGCTGCACCACCCTCAGCTTGGAGCAACACTTGGTTCCTGGGACGGGGAATTCATATCCCAGGGGCTACAATGGGGTGGGGGGGGGGGGGGGAACTCTGCTTCCTGCTGCACTTACTCTCCACACTGAGTTTCAACAATAATTTCCCCGCGGGCAGGAAGCTCTAGAATCTCTGCTGATAAAGATGACAACAGGATAGCAGATCAGGGAATGGATATTAAAACGGCCAATCAATACACAGAGATTTATAATGGAAATTTAACAGTAAATCGATACGCTGAGGGATTATAGGAATGGGGTTAGATTTATCTCCAGTCAGTGTCCTGATTCCACTTTATGCTCACTCCCCTCGGAGAACACTAAGGCCTGTATTTGCCATTGTTTACTATTTTTAGTAATAAAACGAAAGATAAGTACACAATAGTGTTTACTGTTTCACAGTCACAGCCACGTTTTTGCTAAAAATAGTAAAGAAAGGGAAATCCAATCAGTGTGAACCCGCTGAGAAATCCATGGAGTATTCAGCGTGGCTCTGACACACTGACAAGGAACTGGGCGCCACACACTACCCAGCTCATTAATGTCACTGTCTGCAGCATCGCATAATTGGGTAAAATGTTATTGCAAGTAGTCCTCCCAGTGGCCCAGCTGGTTTATCCAGTGAGCTACTGAGACATACAGGTCAGGGAAATGTTACATTTCATTCCCAGTCTGTGTTAACTTAACTGATGTCAGTCAGGATGCTACAACTGGCCTCAGCACCCTGGACTATGGGGTGAGGTGGAATCAGATCAGTATTCAGAGTCACCTTCTTAAATGACCCATTTTTTAAAGGTGGTTATTATTGATTCCCTCAAGTTATTCCCTACTGTGACTGTTCTCTGCCCCAGAGTTTGCACAAATTCCTTTTCCCCGTGCTCCTGTCGGCGTGTGAGGACAGCATCAGGCTCAGCTGTGATGCCTCTATAATCAAATAGCCACGAGCATTGACTGCCTGGGCTCACCAGTGAAGGCATGTCTGTGGAGCCACGCCTTAGCAAGTCAGTGAGAAAGGAGAAAAAGAACTGGATATGAATGGCCAATACCACTTCTTAGATCACAGCGGCCCGTGGCTGCCTGACCTGACATACCCTTTGTTGCTAGGAAAGATAATCTTACTGGGATGAATGGAATTATCTGGAGTCACTCCCGGCAGGGCTGTATGGACACTGGACCACACTGCCCTCCACTGGGCAAAGAGGGGATGGCTGCCTCCTGCTCCACCGTCAAGAAATGTTGTTGGAACCCTATCGGTCAGTTTCCACGAGAAGGTCCTCCAGCTAGAGCAGGCCAGAGTGCAGCACATTAAAGGAGCAGATCTCCAACTAATGATCAGCCCTCCGTCCAGTGGTAGCCAAACGGAGATGGGGCATTGGCCCACGGAGGAGGAGGAAGGAAGTTGGGGAGTTCACCCCGCCGCCCCCCCCCACCCCCGGCCAGGCGCTTGCAGGTACCTTTTGGTGGAAGTTGAAAGGGGCACTGGCAGGAACACGGGGGAAAAGGAATTTGCTCAAACTCTCTCTGGGGCAGTGAACGGTCGCAGTAGGAAAGAACTTGAGGGAAGCAAAAATAACCTTCTTTAAAAAATGGGTCATTTAAGAAAAGATAGTCCTTGACAGACGGTACAGTATCAGTGAGAAGTACTGCGTAGTCAGTAGCCTCTCCACATGCTGGATACTGGAAACATGTACAAGCTGTTCTTAGCCCACAGCAAGCAGAGCTGTTGCTGAAAGCAGTATTATACCATCTGCCTCACTGCCTCTACCACCTGTTTCCTACTCACTCCGACTGCCAAGTCCTGAGATATGACAGTGTCCTGTGGGCTCCCCCTTCCTTGGCAGCACCTGGCATGCACGTCTGTGCTGCTTCTCACTTACCATGCTCCAGGATGATGAGCTGGGCGCTGGCCCGTTCATTGCCTACATCGTTCTCCGCCACACACTGATACAGACCTTCGTCAGATTTCACCAGACCAAGAACCTGCAGGTTCCGCTCATTCTGAAACACACAGCAAAGAGCAATGCTGAAACATCACCTGCCACAGAGTCACCACTCTCCATTACCAAGCTGGAGATTCCTGACTTTAATACCAGGCTCTTCTGAGGCTGGAGGGTAAGGCACATTGTTGGGGCAGAATAGAGGGCAGCTTAGCGCACGTTCATTTGTGCAATGTACTTGACTTATGGGTATTTGATGCCAACACTGGGAGTACATAGAAAAATGTTTCATTCTCCAAATGAGAGTTTACATGCTGCATGAATACAATAGTCAATACAGCCCTGCCAACTAGAATCCCAATACTCTCATCAAACTCTTTCAATGATCACTGAACAGAGAGAGAAAACTGCTGCAGTCACCAGGAATTCAACGCCATTGAAGGAAGATATCGGGATAGTCAGAATCCACTGGAGCAGAAACCACGCACACACAGCAAACACCAGGCTTTCCACCAACTGGAGCTAGCCAAAGGTTCCGCACTGGCCTGGTGGGTTAGTGACCCGTACAGACCAGAACCTCACAGGTTGGTTTGCCAGGTTGTGCTGAGTTAGCTGGCCAGACAGGATAGGAGTGGGTGTGCTACAACAGACCTCAGTGCTCCCAGGTTAAGAGGAAGGTGAGGGAGGGGGGGGGGGAAAGCAGCCAGGCTTCCTGCTCCTGATTGCTGTCCCCTGTGAATGTGTGTTTGTGTGGATGGCAGATGAGGAAAGGATCGGGCTCCACTGTGAGGCGCACCAAGGTCAAATAGCCCGTCTAAACACTGTCTGGGCTCACACATGAATGGGACTTGGACGCGAGGTGCCTTCAGGAGAGGAGCAATGTTTCCATTAAGCTGTGCAGCCATGCAGCGCTCTGCAGGTCCCGCGCAGCCAGTGAGCCGATTTTTAAATTGAAAAAAACGCGCATGCACGGAATTTTGAATTGCCTGTGCAGTCCATTAATGGGGCCAACGGCCCAAAAAAAATTAAAGGGAACATTGGTGAGGAGATGAGAAAATGAGAAATAACACGCAAATCCAAAGGTGGTAATTCACGTTACTTGTGGTTATACGGAAGGATCATCACTGAAGGCTTAGGGAGATTCGGACAAAAAGTCTATCTGATACAAATCTGAGCGAGAGTACAGAGTGGGTGGGGTTTGATGAGAGAGGATTTTGGTGAAGGGCAGGTTGGGAGCTGGTCCTAGTGCAGTAAGTGCAGGACCAATGCAAATCCAGCTGCTGCTGCACACACTGAACCCAAGAACTCTACACCAAAGATTCAGCCTTAACCACAGAGGCCCAGCCACACAGCCAGCCACAGGCAGGGACTCAATCCCCCAACAGATAGTGTCCCGCTTCCCACCTACTTGCCAAGAATCCAAGGGAGATATCACATCATTATCCTCAGAGGAGAGGCACCAGGCGTGGCTGTCTATAACAACAGTCTATGGGCTATAAATACAACCCACATACCAACACAGTGAGAAATATATTCTCCCCCTCCCCGATACTAACATGGTTAATGCCTGTAAGAGTCCATAGGAAACACAGGGGAAAAACTATAAATATTGTCAACAGGGAAGTCTTCATTTAGAGCTTACTCTGTGGATGTTGGGCTTGCCCTTTTTGTTGCAGAAGTTAAACCATCGCAGCATTTCTGTCACATTTTATAGCAAACATCAGCAGGAGGTCAGGCAGGAAATTAAAGCCATGTGAACGGTTTCTGCTGTAATGCTCACTCTGGTGAAAATGTAACTTTTTGTGCTTCACATGTGGTGTTCAGCGGCCAGATCTCCAACAGCCTTTCACTGAACAGCACCGGATGTAATGCAATAAATGGGAGCGAGGACAGAAATCATTAGTACTATCAGCATGGACATTATTGGGAATTCGATGTAGGGTGAGATATGCAACATGTCCACGGGAGAGGCCGGTGGGAGGGAGAGGGGAAGGGCACAATCCAATAATCGACTTACAACAATCTTGAAATAATCGCTCGGGATCACCATGTCTCCGTTCTTGATCCACTTCACAGTTGGCAATGGAGTCCCAGTCACTTCACATTCAAACACGATGTCCATGGACTCGTGAGCATAAATGTTGACCGGACGCTTCAGAAAGTGAGGAGGAACTGTACAAAAAGAGAATGGAATGGTCAGCACATGAGCTACAGGCACTCCCCCCACCTCAAACATTTCACCTTATTGAGGGGGGCTGTGTGGTCATTGGGATTTCAGGACCGTGTAACAGCAAAGCGGGTGAAATTTTCAGTCTAGGTTCACTTGAACTCAGCTGTATAATTGCAAGTTCTGTCCTCCCAAACTTGGATTGTGTTTGATGAGCACTCTGGGCTGTGTGACACTAAGGTGAAGCACTGAAGGTTACTTTATCACTGCTGCTAGCTGTGGGAGCAATTTGAGGTGATGAATTAAGACGATCTCACATGAAATGTGTCACACATTAGAGTGTGTCGGCTTGAGGCTGATTTTTTTCCCATGGAGTATTGGCAATAGGCTAAATAAGATGGGGGAGGGCTACACTCAAACTGTCGCGAGCAGGCCTGGTCGACAGAGACTGGAAATTGCCACTGCACAAAAAAAATCAGAGCAAGAATTAGACAACAAGTCTTTCACAGAAACTCCCTCTAAGACTCTCGATCAGTTTGGGGATTTAAATTTAAACAATACTTTTACAGACACTAAGGTGAGACTGTTTCCGGAACGCATGATACAAGTCGAAGACTGTAGGACAGAGAACATTGGTGACAAGCAGCAGACCGCAGAAAGCGAAGGCTGTAATGAGCACTACCCTGAGGCCCATTTGTTTAACAATCGGAATGGGTCTTCAGATTGACTGGAGGAGACAAACACCTTGGAATCATTTAAGGAGCAATCAGATGCTGAAATGGGGAAGGGGGTTTCTGGATGTATGAATTAAGATGGGCCGAATGGCCTCCCTCATTGTAATTATCCTGTGATCTTGTTACACTGAACATTTTTATTTTAGTATAATGTACAACAAGGATTTGTTTATCGACACCTGTAGGATCAGTCTATGGTCACGTCACCACTTGCTGTCTCCCTAATAGTTGAAGGGTAATATATGTGGGACCTGACTGCTTTATTCCTTTATACCAAACATCCTTTAGACTCTTAATGACTGGCACGGCCTGTTGCTATAGCTACTAATTGCTCATCATTTATGTTAAATCAGTAGTGTCTGAGACAGCTGCAATGGGCAACATCGCAAACCATGCCAAATATATTTGAGCGGAGGGAGCTCCCGTGGAGATGGTCCAAAGCTCAAGTGCACCTGGCCTGAAACAGCAAAGGGATTGTTAGCTGGTTGACAGAATGGGTCACTCTAGACCCTACAGTGCTCATCTATTTCAAACAACTCGTCAAGAATCTCAGCTCATTTGTTGGTCTTTGCCCAAAGGGGGCCAGAGGGAAACAAGGACTGCCCTCGCCCCTGTGCCCATGTTAGGGAGCGGGCAGGCTCACCCCACAGGGAAGGTAAAAGCCAGTACTGCTGTAGATTCACACAGGGTCGTGGAGCTGGCTTGTCAGTTCAAGTCCCAGGTCCGTGCACTGATTCGAAGATGATATTGTCGTAAACATTTCTTTTTAAAATTGACAACACCTTTCTCTGCAGAGCTTCCTTGCCCTTTAGACATTTAATGGCAGCTCAGGTAAGCTGCTAATAACCAGACTGTGAATCACATTCCAAACTGTTGACAAACTGATGAAGTGTCACCAGGTGATTACATGTCACAAGTGCTGAGCATTTCAGTGACCAAAAGGCCAGATTATCAAATTACCGGCAATTCAGCTAAGTGAGCTGCAGACGCAATGCAATTACTCCAGGTGAATTCAATCACCCTCCACATCACAGACAGAGGAAAATACACCGGGCACCGAAATATGAGCATCCAGCTTGTGAAATGCATCTTTCATGGGGAGGGAGAGATGTTGACTGAACACAGGGTGGGATTGTGATTGTGTTGCCACAGTCACTCCAGTCTCCACAGTGCACTTCACTCTTACACAGGGACACGGCAGGGAACCAGAAACATCATTCCGTTTGCTGATTTGCTCACCTCCTGCTCCGAGGCCGCTGCGGGTGGAACAAGTATTGTGCAACAACAACAACAACTTGCATTTAGATAGAGCCTTTAATGTAGTAAAAACGTCCCAAGGCGCGTCACAGGAGCGTTATAAGACAAAGAATTTGACACCGAGCCACAAAAGGAGAAATTAGGGCAGATGACCAAAAGCTTGGTCAAACACACTCGCACCTTAGTGTCTGTAAAAGTGTTTGTTTAAATTTAAATCCCCAAACTAATCTAGCGTCCTAGAGGGAGTTTCTGTGAAAAACTTGTTTAATTCTCGCTGATTTTTTTTGTGCAGTGGCAATTTCCAGTCTCTGTTGACCAGGCCTGCTCGCGACAGTTGAGAGTGTAGCCCTCCACCATCTTATTTAGCCTATTGCCAATAAGAACATGAGAATTAGGAGCAGGAGTCGGCCATACAGCCCCTCGAGCCTGCTCCACCATTCAATAAGATCATGGCTGATCTTCGACCTCAACTCCACTTTCCCGCCTGATCCCCATATCCATTGTTTCCCTTAGAGTCTCAAAATCTATCGATCTCAGCCTTGAATGTACTCAAAGACTCAGCATCCACAGCCCTCTGCGGTAGAGAATTCCAAAGATTCACAACCCTCTGAGTGAAGAAATTCCTCCTCATCTTAGTCATAAATGGCCGACCCCTTACCTTGGGACTATGCCCCCTAGTTCTAGACTCCCCAGCCAGGTAAAACAGCCTCTCAGCATCGACCCTGTCAATCCCCCTCAGAATCTTATATGTTTCAATGAGATCACCTCTCATTCTTCTAAACTCCTGAGATTATAGGCCCATTCTACTCAATACTCTGAGAAAAAAATCAGACTGAAGCTGACACACACTAATGTGTGACACATTTCATGTAAGATCGTCTTAATTCATCACCTCAAATTGCTCCCACAGCTAGCAGCAGTGATAAAGTAACCTTCAGTGCTTCACCTTAGTGTCACACAGCCCAGAGTGCTCATCAAACACAATCCAAGTTTGGGAGGACAGAACTTGCAATTGAGGCAGCATTTGACCGAGTGTGGCATCAAGGAGCCCTAGTAAAACTGAAGTCAATGGGAATCGGGGCAAAACTCTCCACTGGCTGGAGTCATATCTAGCGCAAAGGAAGATGGTTGTGGTGGTTCGAGGTCAATCATCTCAGCCCAGGACATCGCTGCAGGAGTGCCTCAGGGCAGTGTCCTAGGTCCAACCATCTTCAGCTGCTTTATCAATGACCTTCCCTCCAACATAGGATCAGAAATGGGGATGTTCGCTGATGACTACACAGTGTTCAGTGCCATTCGCAACCCCACAGATAATGAAGCAGTCCATGCCCGCATACAACAAGACCTGGACGACATTCAGGCTTGGGCTGATAAGTGGCAGGTAACATTCGTGCCACACAAGTGCCAGGCAATGACTATCTCCAACAAGCGAGAGTCTAACCACCACCCCATGACATTCAATGGCATTACCATCGCTGAATCCCCCACCATCAACATCCTGGGGGTCACCATTGACCAGAGACTTAACTGGGCCAGCCACATAAATACTGTGGCAACAAGAGCAGGTCAGAGGCTAGGTATTCTGTGGCGAGTGTCTCACCTCCTGACTCCACAAAGCCTTTCCACCATCTACAAGGCACAAGTCGGGAGTGTGATGGAATACTCTCTACTTGCCTGGATGAGTGCAGCTCCAACAACACTCAAGAAGCTCAACACCATCCAGGACAAAGCAGCCCGCTTGATTGGCACCCCATCCACCGACCTTAAACATTCACTCCCTCCACCACCGGCGCACCGTGGCTGCAGTGTGTACCATCTACAAGATGCACTGCAGCAACTCGCCAAGTCTTCTTCGGCAGCACCTCCCAAACCTGTGACCTCTTCCACCTAGAACAAGGGCAGCAGACGCATGGGAACACCACCACCTCCAAGTTCTCCTCCAAGTCACACACCATTCTGACTTAGAAGTATATTGCCGTTCCTTCATTGTCGCTGGGTCAAAATCCTGGAACTCCCTACCCAACAGCACTGTGGGAGTACCATCACCAAACGGACTGCAGCGGTTCAAGGCGGCGGCTCACCACCACCTTCTCAAGGGCAACTAGGGATGGGCAATAAATGCTGGCCTTGCCAGCGACGCCCACATCACATGAATGAATTTTTTAAAACTGTACAGCTGAGTTTAAGTGAACCTAGACTGAAAATTGCACCCACTTTACTGTTACATAGAAACATAGAAAAATAGGAGCAGGAGTAGGCCATTCGGCCCTTCGAGCCTGCTACGCCACTCAATATGATCATGACTGATCCTCTATCTCAATACCATATTCCCACTCTCTCCCCATACCCCTTGATGCCTTTTGTGTCTAAAAAATCTATCTATCTCCTTCTTAAATATATTCAGTGACTTGGCCTCCACAGCCTTCCACAGGTTCACCACCCTCTGAGGGTCACCCACTAGTACTTCACCAAGTGACCATTCTTTGATTAGCCCCTGGGCAGAGTAACTGCAAGCTAACCAACCACGGGAGCCATCAAAGTTGAGCAGGTTCCTGCCCATAGCCACTGCATATTCTCGAGTTGGGGGTGGGGGCACTGAATAGCGACCAGGAGACAGAACTCTGGCTGATTTTCCCTCCCTTGTCTGAGGGACACCACGGCTCAAACCGCTGCCCCAACAGAGATTAACTCACTCTGCCCAGACCAGGGGTGGGAATTCAGGACCTTGGTGGACCTCAACAGGAAATGGGACCACTGCACACAACCCCGCACTAGAAGGACCCAGAGACACAGAAAAAGCCTTGCACACCCAAGACCTCCAAAAACCCGTACTGCATGCTTCCAGGCCCCGAAATAACCTCATCACAAAAATACAAGTTCAAAAGAGCCTTACCAAATACACTCATACCCACAGATGCATTTAAGGGGAAGCTAGATTACTACCTGAGGAAGAAAGGAATAGAAGGCTATGTTGATAGGGTGAGATGAAGTAAGGTGGGAGGAGGCTCGTGTGGAGCATAAACACCAGCTGTTGGGCCGAATGGCTTGTTTCTATGTAACCCCCTCCAAACACCTCACATTTTGTGCACACATACCTCCTACGCTGTGCACCCACCCCACAGGCCTCAACTACACACGTCACAACCTCCGCTGCCCAAAGCACTGTTACATTAATCGAAAATGGGCTGTGGCCTGATCCTGTAGAAAGATTTTGTACATAACAGGTAAACTACCTGATGCGCTATCAATTACTCATAAAAGGCTGAGAGTTAAGAGAGTAACTAAAGGCTTTTATTAACAAAAGAATGAAGGTCTGCCTCGAGTGGTCGACCGGTCCAGAAATACAAAGGGCTGGGGAGCAGTCACCTTTATACTAGGACTTGTGGGAGGAGTCAGCCGAGGCATGTCCAGGCATGTACACAGTGGAATACAAACAGTGGTTTACCACATTCACCCCTTGTTTAAAATTGAGTCCGGCGGGGTGAAGTGTATTAAAAGTTAGTGTATTGGAGTCTCTCCGGAGGTCTTGTCTGCCGCTGTGATCGGCGTGGCGACGGCAGGGGTAGTGGAGCTTCCGGCGTCGAGTCCTGCGTGGGCTGTGGCACAGGCGTGTCGTCCTCGTAGATGTCGAGCGGGTCGCGGGGCCCAGGCCTGCCGTCTGCTGGGGCTGGATATCGGATCGTGGGGGGGGGGGTGGTAGTGAGTAGTGGGTTACTGCGGCCCCCGAGGGTGCAAGGTCTCTTATGGAGACTGTGTCCTCCCACCCGTCCGGGTATGCAATGTAAGCATACTGGGGGTTGGCGTGGAGGAGGTCGACCCTCTCGTCCAGGGGGTCCGTTTTATGGGTCCTCACGTGCCTTCTCAGTAGGACCGGCCCTGGGGACGTCAGCCACGGCGGTAGCGATGTCCCCGATGTGGACTTCCTTGGGAAGACAAACATTTTCTCATGAGGGGTGGCGTTAGTGGCAGTGCAGAGCAGTGACCGAATAGAGTGGAGCACATCGGGGAGCACATCCTGCCAGCGGGAGGTTGGAAGGCCCCTAGACTTTAAGGCTAGCAGGGCGGCCTTCCAAACTGTCCGTTCCCCCGGGGGTTGTAACTGGTGGTCCTGCTTGTGGCAATACCCCTAGTTAGCAGGTACTGACGGAGTTCGTCGCTCATAAACGATGAGCCCCGGTCGCTATGGATATAGCTGGGGAAACCGAACAGGGTGAAGAGGTCGTTCAGACATTTAATGACCGTGGCACTGGTCATGTCCGGGCAGGGGATGGCGAACGGGAAACGGGAGTACTCATCAATAATATTGAGGAAGTACACATTGCGGTCGGAGGAGGGGAGAGGCCCTTTAAAATCAACGCTCAGGCGCTCGAAGTGGCGAGTGGCTTTTATCAGGTGGGCCCTGTCTGGTCTATAAAAGTGCGGTTTGCACTCAGCGCAGACTTGGCAGTTCCTGGTCATGGTCCTGACCTCCTCAATAGAGTAAGGCAGGTTGCGGGCCTTGATGAAGTGGAAGAACCTGGTGACCCCCGGGTGGCAGAGGTCATTGTGGAGGGCCCGCAGTCTATCGATCTGCGCGCTGGCGCAGGTGCCACGCGATAGCGCATCCGGGGGTTCATTGAGCTTCCCGGGCCAGTACAAGATCTCGTAATTGTAGGTGGAAAGTTCGATTCTCCACCTCAAGATCTTGTCATTTTTGATTTTGCCCCTCTGCTTGTTGTTAAACATGAAAGCAACTGAACGTTGGTCAGTGAGCAGGGTAAATCGTTTTCCGGCCAGGTAGTGCCTCCAATGACGCACAGCCTCCACAATCGCCTGGGCCTCCTTCTCAACAGCGGAGTGTCTGGTCTCCGGGCCTTGGAGGGTGCGTGAAAAGAAGGCCACGGGTCTCCCCGCCTGATTGAGGGTAGCGGCCAGGGCAAAGTCGGACGCGTCGCTTTCCACCTGGAAGGGGATGGATTCGTCCACTGCGTGCATGGTGGCTTTGGCAATGTCTTCCTTGATACGGTGGAAGGCTAAGCGGGCCTCTGCCGTCAAGGGAAAAGAGGTGGACTTGATCAGCGGATGGGCCTTGTCCGCATAGTAGGGGACCCACTGGGCGTAATAGGAGAAAAACCCTAGGCACCTCTTCAGGGCCTTGAGGCAGTGGGAGTTCCATAAGGGGACGCATCCGGTCGGGGTCGGGGCCGATGACTCCGTGTTCCACAACACAGCCAAGGATGGCGAGGCGGTTTGTGCGGAATATGCACTTCTCCTTGTTATATGTCAGGTTCAGGAGTTGGGCGGTGCGGAGGAATTTTTCGAGGTTTGCGTCATGGTCCTGCAAGTCACGGCCGCAGATGGTCACATTGTCCAGATATGGGAAAGTGGCCTGCAACGCATTTTGATCTACCATCCGGTCCATCTCCCTTTGGAAGACGGAGACCCCGTTGGTGACGCCAAAGGGAACCCTAAGGAAGTGGTAGAGGCGGCCGTTTGCCTCAAAGGCAGTATACTGGCGGTCCTCAGGGCGGATAGGGAGCTGGTGGTATGCTGATTTCAGGTCAATGGTCGAGAAGACGCGGTACTGCGCGATCTGGTTGACCATATCAGCTATGCGGGGGAGTGGGTAGGCGTCCAGCAGGGTGTAGCGATTTATTGTCTGGCTGTAGTCGATGACCAGGCGCTGCTTCTCGCCGGTCTTAACGACCACAACCTGGGCTCGCCAGGGGCTGGTGCTGCCCTCAATAATCCCTTCCTTCAGGAGCCGCTCCACTTCGGTTTTAATGAAAACCCTGTCCCCGGCACTGTATCGCCTGCTCTTTGTGGCGATGGGCTTACAGTCGGGGGTGAGGTTAGCAAACAGTGGTGGGGGGGTGACTCTGAGTGTGGAGAGGTTGCACCTGGTGCGCGGCGGGCAATTTGGGAGCTGCTGGCTGCGGACTGTGAGTGGGGGTAGGGGTCCACCGTACGCCATCGTAACACTTTTAAGGTGGCACTGAAAATCTAACCCCAGCAGGACGGCAGCGCAGAGGTCGGGCAGGACCAGAAGTTTAAAATGATCGTACACGGTCCTGTCTACTACGAGCGTCACTACGCAGTAGCCGCCGATGTCCGCCGACTGGGACTCGGAGGCCATAGAAATCTGCTGGTGCGCAGGCAGGACTGGGAGAGAGCAACGCCGCACCGTGTCGGGGTGGATGAAGCTCTCCGTGCTCCCAGAGTCAAAAAGGCAGATTGTATCGTGGCCATTTACCTTAATGTCCATTGTGGAACTGGCCAGCTGGTGCGGTCTCGCTTGGTCCAGTGTAACGGATGCCAGCGTAGGGGTCGGTGTGTCGCTGCGGGTATCAGATGAGGCGGTGTTGGGGGCCTGCTGCGTTCCGGCTGTCATCCAAGATGGCGGCGTCCATGATCCCCATGTGGCTGGAGGCGTCCAAAATGGCTGCTGTACCGGTGGTTCGCACATGGCCGGGGAGGCCCAAGATGGCGGACCGCATGGCCCACACGCAGTGCTGCTGGGGTTCGGGGTGGCTTTGGCCCTGCAGACGTTAGCGTAGTGTCCCTTCTTCCCGCAGCCCGAGCAGATCGCGTTTTTCGCCGGGCAGCGCGCTCTGGGGTGTTTTGCCTGGCCACAGAAGTAGCATTTCTGGCCTTGGGGCACTGCTGTCTGGCCTTGGGACACTGCTGCGGTTGTTGGGCCGTTGCTGGGGTGTGGCTGGGGTGGCACGGCGCTATGAGGCGGTCCTACCGTGTCCCAGGCTGTCATTCCCCGCGGCGTCCACGGTGCAGAGGAGTAGGCATCCATGCCCCGGTAGGCTGCATCCAATGATAGTGCGAGTTCAGAGGCCTTGTTGAGGTCGAGGTCACTCTGCTCCAACAGTCGCTGTCGGGTGTAATTGGATCTGTGGCCCGCTACAAAAGCGTCCCGGATAAGTTCCTCTGTGTACACGGCGGCCTTTACATCCTTACAACCACAGGCCCGGCCAAGCACAGACAGTGCCTGAAGGTATTCCACGGTCGATTCCCCAGGTTGTTGTTTACGACTCCCCAGAAGGTGCCTGGCGTACACTTCGTTCACTGGGCGCGTGTACTGGTCCTTGAGGAGCTTGATAGCGTCCGCGTACGAGGTCGCGTCTTGGATGACCGAGTACACTCGGTGGTTCACTTTGGAGGTCAGGACATCCAGTTTGTCCTCGTCCGATTTGATTGCTGCGGAGGCGGTCAGGAATTTTTCGAAACACTTAAGCCAGTGAGTAAACTTGGTGGATGAGTCTGCCTCCCGATGATCTAAGTCCAGGCATGCTGGTGTGAGGATCTTCTCCATTATAAAAATTTTGTTAATAAAATTGATGCGCTATCAATTACTCATAAAAGACTGAGAGTTAAGAGAGTAACTAAAGGCTTTTATTAACAAAAGAATGAAGGTCTGCCTCGAGTGGTCGACCGGTCCAGAAATACAAAGGGCTGGGGAGCAGTCACCTTTATACTAGGACTTGTGGGAGGAGTCAGCCGAGGCATGTCCAGGCATGTACACAGTGGAATACAAACAGTGGTTTGCCACACTACCCAAACGAAGGGTGGTCAGAGAAGGCAGCTGAGAGAGGCTCCAACACACACACTTTGGGTTATCATACCTTGAACGTTGAGCTCTGTCTGAGCCTGTACCGTCTCATTCCCAGACTCTGCAACACATTCGTACACCCCAGCATCCTCCTCTATCACATCCCGGATCTGCAGGCTACCACCACCGACCAGAGTGATCCTCTGGGACCTACAGGATTTAGACAGACATTAGTATGAACACAACACCCATCAGATAGCAGAATGCATTATGGAAAATAAACTGAAAACAGCAGCAACAAAGACAATAATCTTGTCAGCTGTGACCTGGTGCACATTCCCCCTCCCCTGTCCCCTGCATCGTCGCTGGGTCAAGATCCTGGCACTCCCTCCCTAACAACACTGTGGGGGTACCTTAACCTCATGGACTGCAGCAGTTCAAGAAGGCGGCTCACCACCACCTTCTCAGGGCAACTAGGGATGGGAAATAAATGCTGGCCTTGCCAGCAACACCCACATCACAAGAATTATTAAAAAATACAAACTCTCCCATTCATTCTCTGAATTCTCTCCCCCCTCCCCGCCAATACAAACCACCCCATTCACTCTTTAAATATCAGAGGTACAAATTATTTGAAAAGGTGTTGATGTGCTGGATTTTAACATGCTGCTAAATTACTCAATCTTGATTTCAGTATTTGTATAATTTTCACCTTAGAGTCAACTCATTCTGAGGGGAAAGTTGACTGGCGTGTTGCGATCTCTCCAGCCTGTGCTTCTCAATAAAACAATACCATTCCACTCTAACAGCTCCTCCTCATTTCAGTCATAGCTTTTCATTAACGCACAAAAGCTCAATAAACGAGGAACAACTGAAAGATTTTCCTTGCTGCCAAATGAATTATCTGGAACACTTTGACTCGACTCCCAGTGACACTCCTGGAGTTAGAATTTATATTACACTCTGGTCCACAGTCCCATACCTCGTCAGGTATCTTCATCACCTCATTCTTTAAGACTCACACACTCAGTAGTTCTGCCCCACCCCACACCCGTCCCCACCCACAATCATTTCAATCCTGCAATGACCAATTCAGCACAGAGCCTGGTTTAAAGGCACTGCCCGCTATCGTACTGAGGCACGCAAACCAGAAGGCTCCGGCTTCCAACCTTAGTGAGTTCGCTGACCTCAGTCGGGTCGGTGGTTTGAACGCTACCATTGACCTCAGCACCTCAGGGATATGGAAGGAGAGGGTAAGTCATGGTTCTCACGTGTGACCACAGTCCACTAACTCCTCTGGGCACAAGTAAATGTTGGGTGAGGACAGAATTGGACTGTGATGCCTCCATGGTGAAGCAGCCAGCCGCTGGGTCAATTGAAATCTTCAAGGCTGAAATCGATAGGCTTTCTGTTACGCAAAAGCATCAAGGGATATGGAGCAAAGGTGGGTAAGTGGAGTTGAGGTACAGATCAACCTTAAATACCCTTTTGTTAGGCAAGGGTATTCAGGGTCACGGAAACCAAGGCGGGTAGATGGAGTTAAGTCACAGATCAGCCGTGATCTAATTGAATGACGGAACAGGCGCGAGGGGCTGAATGGCCTCCTCCTGCTCCTATATCTAGGCACACACAGAAGGAACGGCTCTTTGGGCACCCAGCTGAACAGTCAGCGCCTCCAAGAGAGAAGAGGAAAGAAAATCGCCCAAAAGGAGAAATCCGTCTGAGTTGTTTTGCCAATCCAGTGCTCCCTCCCTGTCTCTGTTGTGAAATCTTGGATATATAGATGATGCTCAGCTCACAGCAGGATGGGCTGGATAGTTGGGAGAGTTTTTGTTAATGGAAAGAACACATAAGTGAGGTTGAAGCACATCATCAGCCAAAGCTGCTGCATTTGATTTAAGTGAGTACGCACATAACATTAAGTGGTTGGCTTGGAACAAACGCTTGGGTTTAGGGTGAATTTAAAAAATACCAAAAAAAATATCCAACCGCACTTTAAAAGCCCTGACAGGCTGCATTTCAGAAGTGAATCTACAATTAAACATCACCCAAACGGTATCCAGATACAGAGAGGAAACTGTCACATTAAAGAGTGTTGGAATTAAGCACACATGAATAAAATCTGGGTCTGTTTTTGGAGCCTGCTCCTGTGGTTTGTGTTTGAATTCGATTCTCTCTAGGGCCACCTCGTTCAAGGCCCCTTCAGTATGGAGACTGCCTGAACCCAACGGGAGCTGAAATATTCACATATTTGGCAGTTTTTGGTCCCATTATGTAAATTCCTCAATGCCACTACACTGCGGGGAATGTTATGGAAAGTCAGCACGCAGCTTGTCTTCAGTTGAAGCGTGGACAAGATCCTGCGATTACTGGGCTACATCAGCCATCAAGGGGCAGGGAAGGGGAGTGTGGGACACCAGAAAGCTGGGAGTCATTATCTGTATGAGGAGACAAGCAAGGATGTTACAGGGACTTCTGAAGAACTTGCAAGCAACAAATTAACATACTGAAGGAGAGAGGCTGCCTGCTGGGCTACAGCTTGGAGCCAGAGAATCTCTCTCTCTCTCTCACATACACACACACACACTCGTTCTCTCTCACAATCACACACACTCGCTCTCTCACACGCACACAAACACGCTCATGCACGCTCTCACTCAATCTTACACACACACTCACAATCAATCACACGCACACTCACCCTCTCACTCTCACTCACACAGACAACATTGCAACTCGAGCAAGGGCATGACACACACAAGGAGATACAATCTTACCCATAGTGTGCAGCCACATGAGGCAGTGGAATAGAGAAGAGGTGTTTGATTGAGGTCAGAACCCAGGAAGATTAGTTTGAGTGGCTGGAACTAGAGTTCTGTCTGGACACAAGTGTCACTGTGTGAGGACAAGCTGTCTATAGATTAGATTACCGTACAGGCGAATAGTCACTTTTACTAATCAGCTCCTGACAATATATTAAGAGGAATTCAAACAGATTTGGCTCATTTAACACTAACTACTTATTATTTCCAGTGTTGTACAGTGCTAAGGTGCAGAGCTCATGTATTCCACGAGCCCATATCCAGGCACCAGCTAGCACATCCACCCAAGAGCAGCCCCCAACTGCAAGCTGTCTGCTTTAACACCGTGCGTTCCGACAGACTGAGTCACTGATACAAGTGTGCAGCAAGCAGTAACAGCTTGAATGGAAAGTAATCTGTATTCACCATCTCCCAGCACCCAAGATGTCTGCAGCTCCACTCGATTACCTCTCAGCCCCAGCAGAATTTATTGCATTACAGAACGTCATTAAATCACACGCACTTCCATCGGAAAGCAGCCATAAATCAGGGTGTTTTTTTAAAGAGTTTATCTGATAGATTCCTGTTGTTTCCACAGTTTCCAGTAACACCTAAAAGCAGTTGAAAGTCCCTCACAGTCCGCACCCATCCCAGTCACGGCTCTGACTGTACAGTCACTTCCCTGTCTGGGGCTGCGATGCGCCCATTACCTCAGCCTAGAGACCACATGGAAAAAATACACTCCAAAAACAAATCTTCAGCCGATTCTCTCTGTTCACGGCCGGTCCTTTTCTGTCCCCAACCTCCAAAGCCCAGTTTCTGCCTCCTTCCCCTCCAACATTTGCTGATTTCTACCCTGAAGTGGCACTGCTTGCTGGTGCTTTCCAGTACCTTGTCCCGTCACTGTTTTGCGTGTCCGGACTGTGCGTGCTGGCAGCTGTTCAACATTTGGAACATCACTGTTGAGTCCAATGCCATCCTCATCCAGTGTTTAAACGCACCTACAGCTTATAGCATGGGCTACAGGGATACTAGTGATCGGGAGCAACAACCTTGGCCAATTATCCTTCCCTAGTCCAAGGGCGCTGAGGCTAATGGTAGCACCACAAACACTGCCCTGGCTGAGGTTAACTAACCCAGCATAGACGGACCTTCCTGCTCCGTGTGGCCCGGTACCACGCTGGACAATCACGCACCAATGGGACACTGGAATTGGTGAGGGAAGGAAACTTATTAAAAAAACATTCTCTAAGCATCCCTGGCGGATTCATGTTGAAGGATACTATAATAATCTGCTAGCAGAAAAGGCAACTTACTCCATTACTCGCATCTGTGTATTCAAATTCATTTCCAGGTTTTTATAGCAAGTTTGATGTCAGTGCTGAGCAGCAATTTCACTGACCTCTATACCTACTTACGTATGTGCATACCTCCTGACACATTGTCATACTTTGTGTCGACTCTTTTCCATGATAAATTCCTGTGTCCACATGTATGACATAAGCTGCCTATGTAAACGCGTCACACCGTAATGACATCCTCCTGCCAGTCAGTGGTGGTGCTCATCCTGCACTGCAGACAGACTCCTGCGCTCCAACCAATTCTACCTCTCTGCTTCCCAATTATTTTTTGAATTTGCTCTCAGGATGTGGGTGACACTTGGCAAGGTGGCATTTATTGCCCATCCCAGTTGCCACACTGTGCGAGACTGGAGTCCCGTGTAGGCCAGACTGGGCAGGTTCCCTTCCCTGAAGGACGTTAGTGAATCAGTTGGGTTTTTAACGACAGCCCAGCAGCCTTCATGGTCATTTTTCTGCTGCCAGCTCACAAATTACCAGATTATTGACTTCAATTTCGCAGCTTGCCATGGTTGGATTTGAACACTTGACCTCTGGGTTACTAGTCCAGCAGTATAACCATTAAAGTACCATACACCAAGTTTTGCTAATTAACTATGGATCATAATATAAAATAAAAATAAAAACTGACTGTCTGCCTTTTAAATGGAGACTGAATTCCATCTGTGCAACTGGTTAAATTCCCCCTGCCCTGTAACCCTACTTCTCAAGACTGCTGGATTTTCACTCCACTGTGCAATGCCACAGATCGACTAATAAGTACTCATTTCCCGCCTGCTCTTTAACTCTCAAATCCAGTGGGATTGGCCCAGCTCTTGCTGTTCTGTAGCAGTTACCTATTAACGTTCCGTTGATGTCTGTGTGTTGCAGGACTCCTGGTCCTCAAATAGAGTGACTGGGCTGCGATTCCCACACGGTGGTCATTTTATAAAGGCCCTTTCACCCCACCTCCATAAGAACATAAGAATTAGGAGCAGGAGTCGGCCATACGGCCCCTCAAGCCTGCTCCGCCATTCATTAAGATCATGGCTGATCTTCGACCTCAACTCCACTTTGCTGCCCGATCTCCATATCCCTTGATTCCCCATGAGTCCAAAAATCTATCGATCTCAGCCTTGAATATACTCAAAGACTCAGCATTCACAGCCCTCTGGGGCAAAGAATTCCAAAGATTCACAACCCTCTGAGTGAAGAAATTCCTCTTCATCTCGGTCTTAAATGGCCGACCCCTTATCCTGAGACTATGCCCTTAGTTCTAGACACTCCTGCCAGGGGAAACAACCTCACAGCATCTACCCTGTCAATCCCTCTCAGAAACTTTTATGTTTCAATGAGATCACCTCTCATTCTTTTAAACGCCAGAGAGTATTGGCCCAATCTACACAATCACACATCATAGGACAGCCCTCTCATCCCAGGAATCAATCCAGTGAACCTTCGTTGCACCGCCTCCAAGGCAAGTATATCCTTCCTCAGATAAGGAGCCCAAAACTGTGCACATACTCCAAACAGCATTCCCATGCCTTCTTTTGTCAGACAGCAAGAAAATGGGGAATCCCAACCCGATCAATATCCTACTGCCAAGTGGGTCATGAACAGAGGGCTAGAGACAGGGAGAAGCATCAATTAAGGGTCATCGCTGAATGGTCACTGATGCTCTCCCAGTCCGGATTATTGTCCTACAACAATCCTATTTGGTTAAGTTGACTCTGTGAATGGAAACGACGACAGACCTTTCTGAGATAGTCTCCTCACTCCGGGTCCAATGAATGGTGGGTGTTGGATAGCCAGAGACCACACACGGTAATATTACTGTCTGGCCTGCCACCTTACTAATGGGGACAGGTTGCTGGAGAAACATCAACTTCCGCTCTGCACCCATCTCTGAAAAAGCACAACGAGAGAACTGTCAGTGAACCAGTTATCACAGCTACACAGAGAGCCGGCTTTTAAATATAACAGAGCACCTGGACTTTACAGGAACAAATTCACCATCGAGAACCATTAGACAAAAAGAATCAGGAATATTTTTAATCTATTTTGTAAAATGAATCTTGAGTGCATTGAGAGGAAGGATGTTTGCATCGAGGAATGGAACATGTTCCATTGTGGGGCACTCACAAGTCAGGTACAGCACGGTTTGACAGAGTAAAGTTCCCTTTACTGTGCGTAAACCTTAACAGAGCACTGCCCAACTGCAACAGTATGACATTTTACATTTACCTACCAATCATCTTCTGTCCTCTCTTAGTGAGTTTGCCAACTGAGTGCCAAAGTAAAAGCAGTTTGGCACTGGGTTTGGAATACCCAAACACACTTCATGTAGACCCTTGGGACCACCAGATAGACGAGACTTTCTTCCCGTCCGCCTGGCTGGAATTCATAGGCCAGAGTCCCCACCCAGTTCCTCATGCTCTGTTGCTCACTGTTTATTGTGATTGACAGTTACCTGGTAAAACGGTAAGCTCCACCTCTTCACTAGTTTTGGAGGAGCCTGCAGCTTCCACGGAGCAGCGATAAGGTCCAGCATCGCTGTCAGAGACATTGCTGATCTCCAAGGCACCACTGGGCAGTTTGAGGAACCGTCCTTCCAACACCACGAGCTGTCGGTTGTGCTCCCACCTCACAAACGGAACGAGATCGCCATTCACCTCACAGCCTAGCAGGGTGGTGTCGCCTTGGTGCACAGAGGCAGCTTCGAGCTGACCGCTGAACCGAGGAAGACCTGAAACAGGCAAGGTCATGAGTCACTTTACTGCAGATATTATACCAAGGAACAGATAGTGGTCATTCATCTCACTGACCCTATAGACAGAAATGAAGACTTTCTATCGCACCTTTCACAACCTCAGGACATCCCAAAGCGTTTTACAGCTAATGAAACACTTTCTGATGAAGTGGAGTCACTGTTGTAATGTAGGAAACGCGGCAGCCATTTTGCACACAGCAAGCTCCCACAAATAGCAATGAAATAAATGACCAGATAATCTGCTTTAGTTGAAGAATAAATATTGGCCAGGACACCGGGGAGAACTCCCCTGCTCTTCTTCGAAATAGTGGCGGTGGGATCTTTTATGTCCACCTGTGAGGGCAGACGGGGCCTCGGTTTAATGTCTCATCCGAAAGACGGCACCTCCGACAGTGTAGCACTCTCTCAGCACTGCACTGGAATATCAGACTGGATTATGTGCTCAAGTCTCTGGAGTGGGACTTTCTGACTCAGAGGCGAGAGTGCTGCCCACCGAGCCACGGCTGACACCATGACTTGTCCTTGGACACGTGGCAACTGGTCATGGCAACTCCAAGGGGAACTATCACAGTTCAGCTAATGGGTAATAGAAACATAGAAGATAGGAGCAGGAGTAGGCCATTCGGCCCCTCGAGCCTGCTCCGCCATTCAATGCGATCATGGCTGATCATCCAAATTCAGTACCCGGTCCCTGCTTTCTCCCCATATCCCTTGATCCCTTTAGCCTTGAGAAATATATCCAACTCCTTGAATATATTTAATGAATTGGCCTCTACCGCCTTCTGTGGTAGAGAATTCCACAGGTTCACCACTCTCTGGGAGAAGAAATTCCTCCTCATTTCTGTCCTAAATGGCCTACCCCTTATCCTTAGACTGTGACACCTGGTTCTGGACTCCCCGACCATCGGGAACATTCTTCCTGCATCTAGTCTGTCCAGTCCTGTCAGAATTTTATAAGTTTCAATGAGATCCCCTCTCATTCTTCTAAACTCCAGTGAGTATAAGCCCAATCGACCCAATCGCTCCTCATACGTCATTCCTGCCATCCCAGGTATCAGCCTGGTGAATCTTCGCTGAACTCCTTCCATGGCAAGAACATCCTTCCTCAGATAATATTCTGGATTAGATCAAAGCAGACGATCCAGGTTTGGTGTCCTCTACACACTACTTCCAGAACTACAGATCCTGGCTCCCTCACCCAAGTTTCTCAATTCAAATAAAGGAAGTTTGTGGTGTGTGTGTGGCAGATGTTTGAAAACTCAAGGCACATTGTTGGGGACACCACCAAGTTTGGGAGCAGGAGAGATGAGTGAATCAGGAAGCAGCAATGAGTTGAGAAGAAGCAAGTAGTTCCAATCAATAAAATAATACAGCTAAAGAATCGAGCCCTTGGCTGATGTTTTCCAATGCGTCAAAAGTCATTCCTATAATAAGCTAGATTAGCACCAATCCACAACCAGGCTGGTCTGTGCTACACACCAACTCCGCAGTGTCACCATCACAGGCAATGTGTTCACACTCAGACTATTTTTAGGGCTATTTGCAGTAATGCTTCATAATCTGCCCAACAATTAAATTTAGCAGTGGGATTTGGAACAGATCCAGTACAGCAGAAGGCTGGGGGTATCTGCCACACAGCGATCCTCTCCACTCTGAGTTACTACACGCAAACTCATCCAGTTCCCACACTCTGCAACCTAACTCGCTGGGTCAGGGGAGAGACGAGTCGTGATCACCCCAGGAGCAAACACCAACCTGACACCGTGCCTCGGTCAGCTCCGCATTCGCAAATATCTAACTCCAAATAGAAGATTTATTTCATTTATTTATTTTCCCCTCCTCCTCCTCATGCTGCTGTGCTATGTTTCCACGGTTACCGGTATCCCAGAACGTGAGCCTAGAAAGTGAAAGTTGGCATCGCAGCCAAGCCCACCCTGTCTTCATCCAACACACGGGCGCGCACGCACACACGCACAGACACACACACGGACACACAGACAGGCACACACACACACACGCACAGACACAGACACGGACACACACACGGACAGACACACACGCACACTCGGGGACACACAGACACACACGCACAGACACACACGCACAGACACAGACACACACGCACACTCGGACACACACACGCACGCACACACACAGACACACACGCACACAGACACACACACACACACGGACACACACACGGCACACACGCACAGACACACACGCACAGACACAGACACACACGCACACTCGGACACAGACACACACACACACGGCACACACACGCACGGACACACACACGCCAATTTCCAGAGCTGTGGGACCAATGAGATTGGCTTCTGCTCCACGTTAGACCACCGTGTGACATCATTAACGGGGTACTGCACCCGAGCAGACCCACTGGCCACAAAGGTCGGGGCAACTTCAGAACAGACCGAGAGGCAAGCTGGAGCCCCTGGATCCCCAGAAAGCACGGTACCGACTGGGGACTCCATACCCACAGATTAACGGGGCTGCCCTTGTCAATGACATCACAGGGCGGCCTAGCAGGAGCAAGCCCAACCCGTGTACGCCCATATCTCAGAAAATCGGGATTCTTTAAAAAGGCAAACAGAATCTCTGTAAGCATGGTCCAGCGTTTTTCTCCTTAAAATGGGGGCGTACTTTGAACAAAAATAACAACTTTCAACTCCTCTAAATACCAGCTGACGGGTGGAGAGAAAATCCCCACAGCAATCAGTTTGTATGAGAAGAGCAAAAGGACGTCCCTGTTCTGGGGAATGGGTGTGTTGAGGTAAATTCTCCCACTCCTCACCAAACTGATGGCTTAGAGGAACTCAGGAAATCCCCATGAAAAAAAATTATATATAGAAATATAGAAATCTATATACAGGAAACTTTGGTTTATCCGGAGGTTGTATGTCTGGAAACCTCGATCTACCGGCAGAAATCAGGAGCCGTTTTGTTAGGTTTTTTTTCTTCTCGTGGCTTTTTTTTTTCCAACAGTCAGGCTCTGGAAAGTCTCTCTGAAGCTGTTGCTAAGCTACAGAGACGCTTCCAAGGTACGGGCCGACTGTTTAGAAGCTGTTGCTAAGCAATAGTGTTTGTTGTCAGATACGGAGATGAAAACCTCCGTATGCTTCAACATTAACGCTGGTATGTCCGGAAGTTTTGATAGATCGGCAACAGCTCGGTCCTGTCGGTGCCGGATATAACAAAGGTTCCTGTACACACACACACCTACACACAACACATCTGCACACACTTTATATACACACACTTTTTAATCAAGTCTGACAGCTATGAGCACATATCAATCACGGCTGGTACTTCTCTATCTAGTTACTTCATCCCCTCCTGATGTATGTCTCTACCCCACTGCTGCTGTCTGCTCCCCACCCTGTGCACCTGAAAGCAATCTGAATTCCTGAGACTGCAGCTGGATCTTGCAGCTTCTGTACCGGGACAATCCCAGCCATTCCCAAATCTTACACCGTCTATTTTCACAGACAGTTCCTGCCATCCCTGAATCTTGCAGCCTGCGTACTGCTGGATGGTCCCAGCTGCCCGTGAAGCTGCAGCAGTGGACTCCCCCTGTCGTCCTTGGAGCTTGCAGTGTCAGCGCGCTATTGCCAGCGCAATGTCCAAAACTGCAGAGCACTGCCTGCCTGTCGCCTGATACTCGAGTCCCACGGCTGGTGTGCCTTCCACGTTTTCTGTCCCCGGTTGTCCCTATGTGTCACAGCCGGTGTGAGGAAGGCACAGGATTAAATTGGGCAGGAAGAGGTATGGGGAGAGAGCGGGAATATGGTATTGAGATAGAGGATCAGCCATGATCATATTGAATGGCGGAGCAGGCTCAAAGGGCCGAACGGCCTACTCCTGCTCCTATTTTTCTATGTTTCTAGGAGGCAGTCAGGAGCAGAACCTGGGAGGGGAAAAAAAACCCTCTCGATGTTAATCGCAGCAGCACAGCCTGAACTGAAGCCAAACTAGATTTTGGAGGCAAAATGAAAATGAAAAATCTCCTGAAGATCAGCGGGATTTACAACGACATCTTAAATCAGGGGCCAGCAACCTCACGAGACAAATACACTGAGGGCTGACTAATGTGTTCCAGCAAAGCAGCTCGGATTTCTCCCAGTGGAAAGGTACCATGCCAATTTACTGTATTCTGCAATCCATTCCATATGATGGCAGGTAGATATTCTGCGTCTGGGACTTTGCACCTCCAGAGCAAAGTTAGGATGGAACCGGAGTTCGGAGATTACCCAAGTGCATACAGCATGAAGTCACTAAACTGAGTCAGCAACAGCAGAGATTTGTAAACTTCTATTAGACCCCATAACACTCCTCAATAGGCTGGGAATCCACCCACTCCAATTAACATGGAATTTAAGTACAAAACCTCTAGGCAATGTTTAGCTCCTTGTTACTGATCCATAGCCCCAGAGACTAGTCGCCGAATCAAATTACAATGCTGAAATTAATCCAAAATGAACAAGCTTCATTTTATTGTCAGCCTGTTAAGGAAATTATGAATGAGGCAAACAATTTCATCGGGAGAGGAGAGAGAGACAACCCGTGGTTCAAGATTCTACAAACGCTAGCGAGGATCGGGCTCGTACAGCTAGTGGAGACCAAGCACAGGGTGCGATGAGAGACATCCGTTCAATCGCTGTACAGTTCACAGAGCGTGATTGGCTGCCGTGGAGGCAGGATAAAATGTGGGCGGGTTCATTCATATGTTCACCGAGCTCCTTGCTAGTCAATCACATTCACCCATCTATTCAGTGAATGAATGAATGAACTCTCCCCACACTGCGCCTGGCAGGAGCCAATCACACTCACATCGCTGCTGAACTCATTTCCTGCTGACGGGCCTATGGGGTTTGAGAGACACACCAGAGCCACGCAAGGACTGCGTGCAGCTTGGGAGGCGTTGGTGGGTCAACCCATTACAGACGCTGCTCATCTCCCTCTTCAGCTCAAAATGCTCTTGACTGGGAGCCCCAGAGTAAAGCCAAAGGCCTAGAAATTCAACTTGGGCGGTGGCACAAAACGGGCAGTATCAGATCAGCCACCCGTCATACACAGCACCTGATATTCAATTCCACTGCAGTCAATAGACTGAATATCAGCCGCTGCGTATAATGGGCGGCCGATCCAACACCGTCCATTTTGCGCCACCGCCCGAGACGAATTTCTAGGCCGAGGTGTTCATCGTAACTGTGAACTCCCATCAGCCGCTCCCCCAGTGATACAACATCATATCCAGCCCTCCCCTTTCACTTGTTGCACTCAAAGTTACTTCTCCTCACAGCCCTCGGTCTCCACTGTTTGCCCAGCGAATGGGAGTCCCCCGAAAGGGATCGACTGCTGCTCTCGCAACTTTTCCTCCTCTCCAGCAAAAGACTGGGACTGTTGGAATCGCCCTGTCAGCAGGCAGGGTTATCCCAGCTCCCATGCAGTAAGTAAATGAGCCCACAGTTGTTTTTCCCTCTCCCTGTAGGAAAAGTGCCAAGATTCCACTTGGCAACTGCCCAGAGGGGCAGGAGTGAAACCAGGGGCTCACAGCTTGCCATCTTTACAACGATCGGCGGCGCTCCTTGCCAGCTCCCCGTTTGATTTCCGTGATTAGGTTGCGACACAAACATTTCCCCAACAAAGCAGTTTATTCATCACACCATCTCCTGCCTGGAGTAGGGAGCCAGAGTCCCACAGACCCCAACAGGACTCCAGCTGGCTTGCTAATCCCTAAACTTTGGAAAGTTAATTATGTGGAGAGATGAGAGACGTTGGGATTGCGCTCCTTGCAGCAGAGACAGTTAAAGGGAGATTTGATAGAGGTGTTCAAAATTATGAGGGGTTTTGATAGAGTAAATAAGGAGAAACTGCTTCCAGTGGCAGAAGGGTCGGTAAGGTATACATCAGGTATACAGTGGTGTTCCCCAGGGCTCGGTTCTAGGACCACTGCTTTTCTTGATCTATATTAATGACTTGGATGTGGGTGTACAGGGATCAATTTCAAAATTTGCAGATGACACAAAACTTGGAAGTATAGTGAACAGTGAGGAGAGTGATAGTCTTCAGGAAGACATAGAAAGGCTGGTGGAATGGGCGGATACGTGGCAGATGAAATTTAACGCAGAAAAGTGTGAAGTGATACATTTTGGTAGAAACATTAAGAAATAGGAGCAGGAGTCGGCCATTTGGCCTTTCGAGCCTGCTCCACCATTCAATAAGATCATGGCTGATCATCTACTTCATCTCCACTTTCCTGCACTATCCACATATCCCTTGAGTCCCATAATATTCAAAAATCTATCGATCCCTCTTGAATATGCTCAATGACTGAGCCTCCACAGCCCTCTGGGGTAGAGAATTCCAAAGATTCACCACCCTCTGAGTGAAGACATTTTTCATCAGTCGTAAATGGCCAACCCCTTATTCTGAGACTGGTGACCCCTGGTTCTAGACTCCCCAGCCAGGGGAAACATCCTCCCTGCATCTACCCTGTCAAGTCCTGTAAGAATTTTGTATGTTTCAATGAGATCACCACATGTTCACTGTAACTGATTTCTATGGAGAATGAGACCGGCCGCAGGCCAGGTGTCATTTTATTGTGGTCTCAGCTCTTTCTGGAGAGACACCATAAAGATCCTATCATTTGAAAAACGGAACTATGCCCACCTGAACTGATGGAACGGCATCAGTTTCACACCTTACCCAAATAACAGCACCTCAAATAATGCTGCACTAGAAAGTTACCCAAAATCACATCCCCAAGTCCTGAATTGGGGCTTGAACCTAAAATCTTGACTCAAACACAGGACTCTTGCTTCAATCTGGTAAGAGAACAGAGACAAAAAGTAACAAATGGCAACAGATCTGAAGAATTTGTGCTGAAATTAGCAAGACTGAATTTGTCCCAAACAGCATGGAACGCTGGTGGTGGGGAGTGCTGAATGTACACAATCTGGACAGATTGATGAACAAGTTAACGTGGCCGGTTCAGTGGAGGCTATAGGTATGAAAATTTAGGGGAAATAAAACTGGAGACCAGAGTTAATTGAAGGGGAAAAGTCCAATGACGAGCAAAGATGAGAGTTAATAGTGGAAATTAGACGGCAAATAGTTCTGGCAGTGATATGGCAAAATTAAAGCAACTGGTTCACAGTAGAAACCCATATTTTGATTTTTGTAACTTGCAATAGATTACATAGGATGTACAGCACAGAAACAGGCCTTTCATCCCAAACAGTCCATGCCTCCTCCTGTCTTTCCTCATCTAACTATCAGCATAGAAAGGGGAGAGGACATATAAACTAAATGGTACAATCCTCTGTGCATGAACAGAGAGACCTGGGGGTATGTGTGTACAAATTATTGAAGGCGGCAGGGCAGGTTGAGAAAGCAGTTAAAAAAGCTTACGGGATCCTGGGCTTCATAAATAGAGGTATAGAGTACAAAAGTGTGGAAATTATGATGAACCTGTATAAAACACTGATTCGGCCCCAAACTGGAGTATTGTGTCCAATTCTGGGCACCGCACTTTAGGAAGGATGTGAAGGCCTTAGAGAGGGTGCAGAAAAAAATTACGAGAATGATTCCAGGGATGAGGGACTTCAGTTACATGGATAGACTGGAGAAGCTGGAGTTGCTCTCCTTGGAGCAAAGAGGATTGAGTAGATAGAGAGAAACTGTTCCCATTGGCAGAAGGGTCGCGAACCAGAGGACACAGATTTAAGGTGATTGGCAAAAGAACCAAAGGAAAAAGCTTTTTTACTCAGCGAGTGGTTAAGATCTGGAATGCACTGCCTGAAAGGGTGGTGGAGGCAGACTCAATCGTGGCTTTCCAAAGGGAGTTGGGTAAGTACCTGAAGGAAAAAAATTTCAGGGCTACGGGAAAAGGGCAGGGGAGTGGGACTAGCTGAGGGTTGGCACAGGCTCAATGGGCCTTCTTCCGTGCTGTAACCATTCTATGATTCTAACCAGGTTTAAGATAATTGGCAAAAGAACCAGAGGTGAAATGAGGGGAGTTCTTTTTACGCAGCGAGTTGTTATGATCTGGAACGTACTCCATGAAAAGACTGTGGAAGCAGATTCAATAGTAACTTTTAAAAGGGAATTGGATAAATGCTTAAAAAAGGTGAACATTGCAGGCTATGGGGAAAGAGCAGGGGAGTGGGACTAATTGGATAGCTCTTGCAGAGAGCCGGCACAAGCACGATGGGCAAAATGACCTCCTTCTGTGCGGAGTGATTCTATGATTTCAGGTTAGTACAGTGTAGCTGCCATTTTAGTAAAGTGAAAGTAGGTGCGGGAAATTTCCATACCTAGACTGAAAAACAGCAGCAGCGTAATCTGAACTCGGTTCATTTCTGGAGAGCATATTGTGATCTATATAAAGGTGAAGTACTGGGGATTACAAGCCTGTCACTGATGGTGGAAGCAGTTTGAGGCGATGAATTAAAAGGATCACACAACCTTAAAGTTATATATTAGCAAATCTAGTCAGAGGTTCTATATAAAAAAGGGCGTTATGTCAAGTAGTATTACGGATACTGATTTAACAGCACTGGGGTCTGGCAGTAATGCGATGGGGGTCTCAGGATCTAACTGCTTTAGGAGGCCTGTGGTTCAGGAACGTTACAGAGGGGGGACTTTGGCGGACTACAGAGTCCGCGATCACTGTGAGAAGATTCTTCACATTGAGGCTGGAGATCCCAGGGTTGGAGAGCAGTCCTGGGATCAGGGAGCACTGGGAATGTGGCCTGGGAGCTAGGGAGCTCTGAGGGGATACGCAGATGTTGGACTGGGAAGGGGAGGTCCCGGGGAAGCGAGTCCACAGCCACAGCCACATTTGGGGAGAGTGTTACAGATTTCGAATGCCCTTTGTGTGGAAAAAGTGCTTCCTGATTTCCCACCTGAACGGCTTAGTTTTTTTTTAAAGACTGTTCCCCCTTGTTCCAGACTCCCACACCAGAGGAAGTGGCTGCTCTGTATCGACCCTATCAAATCCCTTCATCACTTCAAACACCTCGATTAGTGCCAAACCTGGGAGGGCTTTTACAGAGCCTTCGGGTCGTAGCCATGCTGCTACTTAATAATGTAAAAAAATAAACTTTCCCCTTTCAGAAATGGTTTATTGTGATCTTCTTCTTTCCGAAGAGGTCATCTCCATAGCAACACCAGTATCAAAGAAACTCTGTTCCCATTACAGAAAGCTGAAAAATGTGTCAATTAGAGATAGCCCATCAAAGAGCGGGCTACACAAAATCACAGCAGGCTTTGAATCTCCTTCTATCACAGGCGCCTCTCCCCCCCACCCCACCCCCCTCACTACATTGCAATCTGCAGGCACCGTAAAGGGGAAGGGATGTGTCGGGGGAGTACAGTTGTTCAAAGAGCTCTCCTTTGTTGAAGATAATGATTCTTATGCTCAATTGTTTTGATTTTTAGTTTGAAAAAAACATCAGTTTTACTGATGATAAGGAGAGTGAAAGGGTCTCTCTCCCTGCTGGTAATGCCAGTTACACTGTGCCCAACATAGAATCAGACAGCGCAGGAGGAGGACATTCGCTCCATCGTGTCTGTGCCGGCTCTCTGTAAGAGCTATCCAATTAGTCCCACTCCCCTGCTCTTTCCCCATAGCCCTGTCGATATTTCCTTTTCAAGTATTTATCCAACTCCCTTTTGAAAGTTACTATTGAATCTGCTTCCACCGCCCTTTCAGGCAGCCCATTCCAGAGCATAAAACCTCGCTGAGTAAAAAAAATCATTCCGAACACAAGTCCCTCCATGGCCTTGCCCCTCCCTATCTCTGTACCCCCCTCCAGCCCTACAACCAGCCCTCCCTATCTCTGTAACCTCCTCCAGCCCTACAACCAACCCTCCCTATCTCTGTAACCTCCTCCAGCCCTACAACCAACCCTCCCTATCTCTGTAACCTCCTCCAGCCCTACAACCAACCCTCCCTATCTCTATAACCCCCTCCAGCCCTACAACCAACCCTCCCTATCTCTGTAACCTCCTCCAGCCCTACAACCAGCGCTCCCTATCTCTGTAACCTCCTCCAGCCCTACAACCAACCCTCCCTATCTCTGTAACCCCCTCCAGCCCTACAACCAACCCTCCCTATCTCTGTAACCTCCTCCAGCCCTACAACCAACCCTCCCTATCTCTGTAACCCCCTCCAGCCCTACAACCAACCCTCCCTATCTCTGTAACCCCCTCCAGCCCTACAACCAACCCTCCCTATCTCTGTAACCTCCTCCAGCCCTACAACCAACCCTCCCTATCTCTGTAACCCCCTCCAGCCCTACAACCAACCCTCCCTATCTCTGTAACCTCCTCCAGCCCTACAACCAGCGCTCCCTATCTCTGTAACCTCCTCCAGCCCGACAACCAATCCTCCCTATCTCTGTAACCTCCTCCAGCCCTACAACCAACCCTCCCTATCTCTGTAACCTCCTCCAGCCCTACAACCCTCCCTATCTCTGTAACCTCCTCCAGCCCTACAACCAGCCCTCCCTATCTCTGTAACCTCCTCCAGCCCTACAACCAACCCTCCCTATCTCTGTAACCTCCTCCAGCCCTACAACCAGCCCTCCCTATCTCTGTAACCTCCTCCAGCCCTACAACCAACCCTCCCTATCTCTGTAACCTCCTCCAGCCCTACAACCAACCCTCCCTATCTCTGTAACCTCCTCCAGCCCTACAACCTGCCCTCCCTATCTCTGTAACCCCCTCCAGCCCCACAACCAGCCCTCCCTATCTCTGTAACCTCCTCCAGCCCTACAACCAACCCTCCCTACCTCTGTAACCCCCTCCAGCCCTACAACCCTCCCTATCTCTGTAACCTCCTCCAGCCCTACAACCAACCCTCCCTATCTCTGTAACCCCCTCCAGCCCTACAACCAACCCTCCCTATCTCTGTAACCTCCTCCAGCCCTACAACCAACCCTCCCTATCTCTGTAACCCCCTCCAGCCCTACAACCAACCCTCCCTATCTCTGTAACCTCCTCCAGCCCTACAACCAACCCTCCCTATCTCTGTAACCTCCTCCAGCCCTACAACCAACCCTCCCTATCTCTGTAACCTCCTCCAGCCCTACAACCAACCCTCCCTATCTCTGTAACCCCCTCCAGCCCTACAACCAACCCTCCCTATCTCTGTAACCTCCTCCAGCCCTACAACCAACCCTCCCTATCTCTGTAACCTCCTCCAGCCCTACAACCAACCCTCCCTATCTCTGTAACCTCCTCCAGCCCTACAACCAACCCTCCCTATCTCTGTAACCCCCTCCAGCCCTACAACCAACCCTCCCTATCTCTGTAACCTCCTCCAGCCCTACAACCAACCCTCCCTATCTCTGTAACCTCCTCCAGCCCTACAACCAACCCTCCCTATCTCTGTAACCTCCTCCAGCCCTACAACCAGCCCTCCCTATCTCTGTAACCTCCTCTAGCCCTACAACCAACCCTCCCTATCTCTGTAACCTCCTCCAGCCCTACAACCAGCCCTCCCTTTCTCTGTAACCTCCTCCAGCCCTACAACCAGCCCTCCCTATCTCTGTAACCTCCTCCAGCTCTACAACCAACCCTCCCTATCTCTGTAACCTCCTCCAGCCCTACAACCAACCCTCCCTATCTCTGTAACCTCCTCCAGCCCTACAACCAACCCTCCCTATCTCTGTAACCTCCTCCAGCCCTACAACCAGCCCTCCCTATCTCTGTAACCTCCTCCAGCCCTACAACCAGCCCTCCCTATCTCTGTAACCTCCTCCAGCCCTACAACCCACCCTCCCTGTAATGTATATACCTTTAAGGGGGAAACTAATTTTTACAGCTCATGTATACTGCAGTACCGGCAGTGACCACACCTGTATATAGCACTGAGTAGTAATCTGTACAGTTCAGTTCCAGAGTGAGCCACGTTGAGTAAACACCTGTTGTACCGTTCTCCTGCAGTCTGTGTCTTACTACTGACGGACACAACATTGGCGACGAGACAAATTCGATCCTACCTGCAACTCTGCATCACCTCCCAGGGATTCGTTCCTGGAGACCAGTAGATTGGAGCTCAAGGCCAGAGACTCGGGCGTCGACCACGGGCAACCGCCCAGTCATCCAACAGAGACTCGAGAATTGCGGGGGAGGCTGTTGAGAGCCAGGCTTGGCTTTCCAGTCGCAGTGGTCCAGCGAAACGGGCTGGCAACAGGTAGTGCGCGGACCGTTCCCGGACAACGGCGGGCTAGAGCCCGACCGAGCGGCACAGCAAAAGGGCCGAGCAGCGTCGACGGGAGAGAGAGCGAGAGGGCAGAGCGCACAGGGCGCAACCGGCGTTCAGGGGCCGAGCAGCGTCGAGGAGAGGGAGAGAGACGCGCAGAAACCCGCGGGGCGCCGCCATTGCCACGAGGACCGCCAAGAGCGGCGTTGGCACTGGCGGGGGAGGAAGGAAAGCGCGGGAGACGCCATTTTAAACCACACCCAAAATGCCGAAGAGTAGCAGTATCACTGCATTTGACAATGAAGTCGAAGATTGGACTACATATGTCGAACGAATAGAGGTGTACTGCAAGGCAAATGAGGTGTCAGATGACAAGAAAGCGCCGGTATTGTTAAATTTAATGGGTGCAAAGACGTATGGCTTATTACGAAATCTAGTAACCCCAGCGAAGCCAGTGGAAGAGAGTTTTGGAGACATAGTGACGATACTACAGGAACATTTAAACCCCACACCGCTGCTGATAGCAGAAAGATTCAAGTTTCACAAACGGAACCAGCATAAGGATGAAAGCAATGCTGAATATTTAACAGAACTGCGCAAACTATCAAAACACTGCCAGTTTGGAACGGGACTGGCAGATACCTTAAGGGACAAGTTTGTGTGTGGGCTTCAAAGTGAAGGAACCCAGAAACGGCTTTTATCTGAAAAGGACCTTACGCTGGACAAGGCTTTCAGCATTGCGGTATCATATGAAGCAGCAGCACGGGGCGCTGCAGAGATACAACAGAGACTGCAAGAATATGGCACAAACGAAATGTCATACAGAACAGAGAAGTGCTATCGCTGCGGCAGAACAACACACGACCACAATGATTGCTGGTTCAAAGACAAAGTGTGTAGACAGTGTGGAAAAGTAGGACACATAGCACGAGTCTGCAAGTCGGGAAAGAAAACCAGCAATAAGAAATCTCCAAAAGAAAAGTACAAGAAGGTACATAAGGTGACGGAGAATAGTTCAGACGAACAAAAGAGTGATACCGACTCCAAAAACAGGGAGCTGAGTTGTCTGAAACTACATAATGTGATCAAAACGGAGGATCACCGAACCATTTGGGTCACTCTCAAGATAGCAGGAGTCCAGGTAAAAATGGAATTGGACACAGGATCAGCCCTAACAGTCATAAACCGACGGGACTACGAGCGGCTATTCTCACACATACCCTTGAGAGACACAAAAATTATTTTGAAGACGTACACGGGGCAAAAAGTCTACCCCAAAGGAAAAATAAGGGTGACCGTTATATATAACGGTAAGGAAACACCAAAACTAGACTTGTATGTATTGCAAGATGGAGGACCACCATTACTGGGACGTGAATGGATCCGGAAAATACAGCTGGATTGGCATTCCATACAAGCACTGACTGTGGTTGCCAAAAAGGATGACGACGTCACACCTGGGCGACTGTCAAAGATCCTAACCGACGCACAAGAAGTGTTCCAGCAAGGACTCGGAACACTAAAAGGCATGACAGCAACAATTAAAATTGAAGAAAACGCAAGGCCAAAATTTTTTAAGGCCAGACCGGTACCTTATGCGATCCGCCCAGCTGTCGAAGCAGAGCTGGAGAGTTTGGAACGTTCAGGAGTACTGTCCAAGGTAGACTGGAGTGAGTGGACTACACCCATCGTCCCTGTGATGAAAAAGTCGTTGAGCAACACGCCTGGGGAACCAAGGAAGGTTCGCATCTGTGGGGACTTTAAGGTAACAGTGAACCCAGTCCTTCACACCATGCAATATCCACTTCCGCGGATTGAAGAAATTTTCACCTCGCTATCTGGAGGGAAACGCTTCACTAAGATTGATCTGGCCCAGGCGTATCTGCAAATGGAGGTAGAAGAAGCATCAAAAAAATACCTCACAATCAACACCCATAAAGGTCTCTACCAAGACAACCGGCTGGTATTCGGGGTAGCATCAGCTCCGGCTATTTGGCAAAGGGCAATGGAACAAGTCCTGCAAGGGATCCCAGGGACCCAGTGTTATTTGGACGACATCCTGGTCACGGGCAAAAATGACAGTGATCACCTCGCCAACCTGGAGCAGGTGCTCACTAGATTGAAGGAATATGGGCTCCGAGCTAACCGCCCCAAATGCGAGTTTTTTAAAAAACAGATCTCGTATTGTGGCCACGTTATTGATAAAGAGGGGTTACATAAGTCCCCAGAAAAGATTGAGGCAGTAGTCAAGGCTCCAACACCGGAAAACGTGTCACAACTGAGGTCGTTCCTCGGGCTGGTAAACTACTACCATAAGTTCTTGCCAAATTTGTCTACAATACTACACCCACTGAACACCCTACTGCAAACTGGAGTGCCATGGAAGTGGAGTGACGAATATAAACGAGCTTTCCAGAAGAGCAAAACACTAATCACATCGAAAGAGGTATTGGCCCATTTCAACCCAGCACTACCAATTTGGTTGGCGTGTGATGCGTCACCCTACGGCATTGGAGCGGTGCTGTCGCACAAATTCTCGGACGGCTCAGAGAGGCCAATAGCCTTTGCGTCACGATCACTAACCTCAGCCGAGCGTAACTACGCCCAGATTGACAGGGAGGCCCTCAGCCTAGTGTGGGGAGTGAAAAAGTTCTATCACTATCTGCACGGGCAGAAATTCACCTTGCTGACTGACCACCAGCCTCTTGTCTCCATTTTTAATCCGAAGAAGGGCGTTCCGGTGATGACTGCGCAACGACTACAAAGATGGTCACTCTTTCTAGGAGCGCACCACTATGAGATTGAATATAAGGGCACGAAACAGCATGGAAATGCTGATGGGCTATCACGCCTGCCACTGCCTACTGCGGAGGAAGCACCAGCAGTGGATCCTGTCGAAATATTTCATTCGACTATAGTTGAATACCTACTAACGCTCGTATAGAAAAGGAGACCCGAAATGACCCGACACTGTCTCGGGTATATGATTTGACGGTGAAGGGATGGCCAGCACATGGCGACTCACTGTTGCCAGCATTCCCCCGGCTGTCAGTGTGCCGGGGGACCTTGATGTGTGGATCCCGAGTGGTAATTCCACCCAAGTTAAGGGATAGAGTGCTCAATGAGCTTCATGAGGGTCATCTGGGAGGGGTAAAAATGAAAAGCCTTGCCAGGGCTTAGGTGTGGTGGCCTGGAATCGATAAACAAATCGAGGACCTGACCAAGAGCTGCTCAGGATGCCAGAAAGTCCACATGCCCCTCTACACCCATGGGAGTGGCCCTCATCTCCATGGCAACGGGTGCATATTGATTTTGCTGGTCCATTCATGGACTCAATGTTTTTAATAGCCGTGGATGCGCACTCGAAATGGCCTGAGGTCATCAAAATGTCCTCCACCACCACGGAGAAAACTATTGCAGTCCTACGGACCATTTTTGCCAGGAACGGCTTGCCAGAACAGATTTGCTCCGATAACGGACCACAGTTTGTGTCCGAAGAATTCCGGAGGTTTATGAAAAAGAATGGGGTAAGGCATTACACATACGCCCCGTATCATCCAGCCACAAATGGATTGTCTGAGAGGTTCGTACAAACCTTTAAGAAGGCAATAAAGGCTATGTACAATGACAACATTCCGCTGCAGCATAAGGTGGACAATTTCCTGTTCGCCTACCAGAATGCGACACATGCAGTCACCAACCAGGCCCCGGCCATGATGTTCTTTAACCGAAGGTTAAGATCTCGCCTGGATTTGCTCAGACCAAACGTACGAAGAGATGTTGAGAGTAAGCAATTCCAGCACATCCATGAGAAGCCAACAAGGAGCTTCAATGTAGGGCAACTAGTCCTGGCCCGCGACTACCGAACAGAAAAATGGCAGCCAGGAACGATATGCACACGGCAGGGCCCACTAATGTACACAGTGGACGTTGGGGAGAACATCGTGAGACGCCATGCTGACCAGATCCTAGAGTCACAGGAACAAGTCAACCCCATGCCTCGCCCATACGTACCTGGTGAGGAACCCGACGTACAGGTCGCATCTATCCCAGAAACAGTAGCATCGGAAGCTGATGACCCAACTGACGACAGGGTGCCAGAATCGCCTCTGCACCAAGAGCAAGACACTCGGGAAAGGCGCTATCCAGAAAGGATCAGAAAGCCTCCCCAAAGACTGAATATATAAATGGACTATTTTCAGCTAACGTTGTATGTTAAAAGTGTTAATTGTAATTATTTTGATATTTAATTGTTAAATGAGTGTTATGGTACTGTTAATCTAAAAGGGGAGGAATTGTAATGTATATACCTTTAAGGGGGGAACTACTTTTTACAGCTCATGTACACTGTAGTACCGGCAGTGACCACACCTGTATATAGCACTGAGTAGTAATCTGTACAGTTCAGTTCCAGAGTGAGCCACGTTGAGTAAACACCTGTTGTACCGTTCTCCTGCAGTCTGCGTCTTACTACTGACGGACACAACACTCCCTATCTCTGTAACCTTCTCCAGCCCTACAACCAACCCTCCCTATCTCTGTAACCTCCTCCAGCCCTACAACCAACCCTCCCTATCTCTGTAACCTCCTCCAGCCCTACAACCAACCCTCCCTAGCTCTGTAACCTCCTCCAGCCCTACAACCAACACTCCCCATCTCTGTAACCTACAACCAGCCCTCCCTATCTCTGTAACCTCCTCCAGCCCTACAACCAACCCTCCCTATCTCTGTAACCCCCTCCAGCCCTCCAACCAACCCTCCCTATCTCTGTAACCTCCTCCAGCCCTACAACCAGCCCTCCCTATCTCTGTAACCTCCTCCAGCCCTACAAACAACCCTCCCTATCTCTGTAACCTCCTCCAGCCCTACAAACAACCCTCCCTATCTCTGTAACCTCCTCCAGCCCTACAAGCAACCCTCCCTATCTCTGTAACCTCCTCCAGCCCTACAACCAACCCTCCCTATCTCTGTAACCTCCTCCAGCCCTACAACCAACCCTCCCTATCTCTGTAACCTCCTCCAGCCCTACAACCAACCCTCCCTATCTCTGTAACCTCCTCCAGCCCTACAACCAACCCTCCCTATCTCTGTAACCTCCTCCAGCCCTACAACGAAATCTCTACGCTGCTCCAATTCTGGCCTCTTGCACACCATTGGCGGCCGTGCCTTCAGCTGCCTGGGCCCCGAGCTCTGGAACTCCCTCCCTGAACCTCTCCGCCTCGCTCTCCTCTTTTAAGACGCTCCTTAAAACCTACCTCTTTGACCAAGCTTTTGGTCATCTGTCCTAATATCTCCTTATGTGTCTCCATGTCAGATTTTGTTTGATAACGCTCCTGTGAAGCACCTTGGGAAGTTTTACTACGTTAAAAGCGCTGAGTAAATACAAGTTGTTGCTGTTACTATTGATTATCACAACTTCCATTCCCTAATGAAACAGAAATATTCTATGCTTCAATTTTTTTCCAATCTTCCCCTGTTCCTCTCCTGAAGGCGCGGACTCTTGCTGGATTCACAGATGCAGAGCGTGCTGCAGTAGCTCATCCAGGTGCCATTCTTCACGTTTGAGCGCGCGTTGGCAGGTTATTGAAGGATATCACACCCCAGCCTGCTCCTGTCTTCGCCCATCAGTCACATCTCTGCAGCAAGTGTCACTGGATAGCGATGAGGAGTGGGAATGCCGAGATCAGCTGCAGCACTCCTACTGCTGACTGACTGGGAGCAGCTGCCTCAACATTGGCTGGGGAGCAATCCCAGCAGCTTCTGGTGTGTAAGACCCAGTGCCAACTGTGGCTGGGTGCCAATTTGAATTTTTTGTTGGGTAAGAGTATGAAGGGATGTAGAGAAATGGTGGGTAAATGGAGTTGAGATACAGATCAGTCACACTCATGAATGGCAGAACGTGCTCGAGGGGCTGAATGACCTCCTCCTGTTCTTATGTACCACACCAGGCGGTAACTTAACCCACTTGGCCCTCAGGGGAGCTGAAAACAAAACTATTGACCCCACAGTCTTTTTCTGAGGAAGGGGGAAGTGTCTGTATACTACACAACTGCGCACTGGGGCAAGATTAAAATCAGGAGCTTCCCGTGTGGGATATCGTAGACACTGAGCGGGGTCCGTTTATTTCTGGGAGCAACGTGTTGCTGAGTGGCACTTATTTGTTGGGTGGGCATACAAGATTTTGTAACTAACAGTGTTAATATAGCAACAGAAGTTTATCAGCCAAATCTATCTCCAAATTGATACCAAATCAGGCGAGAGAAAATCTTCTGATGTCACTCAAAGAGCAACAGGCAGCCTAGTAACTGAGCAGATGAATTGAAATTGAGAGCTGTAAAATAATGTTAATAATAGGAAATATCATTGCACAGTGAGGGGTATATCATTAAAAAGGCAGAGCAGGAGATTGGGTATTCCGTGCTGGCAAATCACACGTTGAAAGTGTGGTCACACTGCACAGCACGAGACGGCAGTGTAAACAAAACCCAGAGCTACACAAGGAAACGATACTGACACTCTCCAAGGTACGCGCACACACACGCACACACGCACAGACACGCGCACAGACACGCGCACACACACGCAGACACGCGCACGCACGCACACGCGCACACACACGCACACACACACGCGCACAGACACGCGCACACACACGCACACACACACGCGCACAGACACGCGCACACACGCGCGCGCACACACGCACGTACACACACGCACGTACACACACACACGCACACACACACGCACACACACGCGCACACACACGCACGTACACACACGCGTGCACGTGTACACATACACACACGTGCACGTACACGTACACATGCACATACGCACACACACACAAACACAAATTAGCCAGAGTCAATGTAGAGATCTCAGTCTGAGCACCGTACATCATCAAGCAATGTAACAGAATTAATAGCAAGCATTTCAGTTAGAAAAAAAATTCAACATTGTGTATAGGTGGGGGGGGGGGGGTTTGTGGTGGATGCACACACAGATTGGGGGCTGGTGTGTGTGTGTGTGTGTACATGTAGAATCATAGAATCTTACAGCACAGGAGGCGGCCACTCAGCCCATCGTGCCTGTGCCAGCTCTGTGAAAGAACTGTTCAAATATTCCCACTCCCCTGCTCTTTCCCCAGAGCCCTGCAAGATTTTCACCTTGAAGTATTTATCCACTTCCCTTTTGAAAGTTACTATTGAATCTGCTTCCACTGCCCTTTCAGGCAGTGCATTCCAGATCACAACAACTCCTCATGCCGTCTCTGGTTCTTTTGCCAATTACCTTAAATCTGTGTCACCTGGTTACTGCCCATCCCGCCAGTTCCAAAACAGTTTCTCCTTATTTATGTGCCTGAGTGTGCAGACACACACATGGAAAACAGCTATTTCTGTGTTTCAATGTTTATTTTATTTAACCTTGCTTCAGTCTCCAGGCAGGAGCCAATGTAGATGGAGGGGCCAAATTCCGATGTGGAAGTTGTTAGAAGGTTCCCCACCATTTTGCTGCTACTCGCCAGCTCACAAATCTGCATCTTCTGCAAAACTTCCAACAGCAACACTGAACTCACTACCTCTTTCACACAGAGCTGTGACAAATCTCTCCTCACATCATTCCTGCCTCTTGTTCCACAGAAGGGAATCCTGAGGGAGGTGAGGAGTCTTAAAATCAAAGCAAAGAATGAGTGAGACTAGGAGACGGAGTGATGGCTCTGAACTTTAACACAGGGAGGAGGCAGAATGTGTAGGAACTTAGGAGGAACAAGAGAGGAAAGTTCAGACAAGCTCTGACCATGGTAGAATCGATAAATGGAGTGGGACAAGAAAGGTTGTGAGAGAGAGATGGAAGGTAAAAGTGAGAGGCTCATCAATCAAATGACAAGCCTTTCCTTGCACTCGCTCCAGGAATGTCACAGGGTTGTTAAAAGAGCCTTGTTTATTCGAGCAGGATTCAATCCTTTGTCAGAATTGGGTTTTATGGAGATTGAAAAAGAAAAGGACTTTCTCATGAAGGAAACCGAGCAGGCAGCTTTAAGAGGTTAAAATTATTTGATTGATAATTAGTTGGTATTTTTTGAAAGTAAATGGCAGCTGGTCCTGGACTTTACTACTGGTTTCTAACAGTGAGTCCGGGTCCAATGCATTTTGAAGGTGCAGGTTCAGGGCAAATCCTGAGTGGAATGGTGTGTGCATTAAAACTGGGTGACTATTCGAGCCAGAGATGCCACGGCACACTAGAGTGTAATTAATGTTCACACCACTTAATAAGTGTCTGTCTCTCCAGGCCAGTAAATAGCACACTATCTCTCACTCCTGGCTCCTTTAGCTGCACTCTAATTTTTTTCTCTTAGCTCACACTAATTTAGACACTTGGTCCAATTCCCCACCCATTGGGGGTCCGCTGTAAAGTTGTAAACACAGGCTCCAACCAGTTTGGCAGGAAACTGCTGTTGGACAGAACTTTTAACGGGAGAGTTAAGTGACATCCAGAAATTTCCAGAGAGGGTGGGGACAGGAAACGAAGGGTTTAACTCCCACCTGAGAGGGAAAGGTCAGCAAAACCAAAAAAAACAACCCAATCGAGAGAAGCACGCTAGAGTTTCGCCAAGTTACACAGAACAAACGGTGGGCTAGTTTCCATAATGCCCCTACTGCTGTTTAACCCACAGCCCCAGCTGGTGCCGGTATTGGGGCCTCACCCCCAGTTCTACGCAGACACTGGGCACTTTGTGCTGTGGGATTTTTAGGTTTAGTTTGATACCATTATTGACAATGTCTAGAGGGCACGGGACAGGCAATCGAGCGGAGATGCAATGTCTGCAAGCGTCACGCTCCGAGGTAGTCTGTTGCCAGTCCTGCCGCCGGCTGAACGTACGGTCCCGACAGATTTTGAACCATGGGTGTCAGGAGATGTGGAGCTCACATCGATTCTGCTGAAGAGAGCTGGAGGCAGTGGGCATACTGCAGGGAGACAACCAATGGCAAACTGCCACGGCAGACCTGTCCCTGGCCTGGGACTTTGCTGGACAAACATTCCTGAGGCGGAAACCCTGGCTGATTTTCCTGTTGCCTAAGCCAGGGTTGCCCTTACTGAGATGAGCTGAACTCCAGCGGTCTTTTGGCCAGACAGGCTTTTGCTGCGAGAGGCCACCCTATAATATAAAGCGTTTGTCGGGCAGCGGGCAGTCAGCTGTTGCAGCAACGGCTGTGTGTTTTGGACGGCCCTTCACGCTAACACTGGGGTGATTTGTGGTCTAACTGCATGATGTAAAAGGAATAATAAACCGTGGAATGGCTGGAGCCCAAAGATCAGTGAGCTAAATCCTGCTCTCCTACCACTTGCAGAGCAGGCTGGGAGCTAGTTTAAGTTCCAGGAATGAAAGGAAGGCTGGCAGCCATTTGTGTGGCAGTTAATCAATAACAGCTTTATTTAACATGTAAAATTACTGTACGGACAAAAGCCAGCTGTATGGAGACAGGGCAAAATCCTGCCTGTAAGACAACACAACCCTCAGTGAATGGAGTCTACAAAGTGTTAAATAGAGTTTTATTTTGTGCCCTATTTCTCTCACCCCTGGTAGGGTATAACTGTTGGTGGTAAAGCTGAGCAGGCTGGAGTCAGATTTCCGAGCTCTATCATAGCGTCACAAGGGCTTCCTGTCTCTGTAAACGGAGCTCCTTTCTGCATTCCCGCTCAGACTGCATATTCCAGGCCCGGATTCAGATACACAGGCACACACACTCCCTCCCTCACATGCACACTCTCCCTCGCACGCACTCGCTCCCTCTCGCACACACTCACTCCCTCACTCTCGCACACACTCACTCTCGCACGCACTCACTCACTCCCTCTCGCACGCCCTCACTCCCTCTCGCACACACTCACTCCCTCACATGCACACTCTCCCTCGCACGCACTCACTCTTCCTCTCCCTCCCTCCCGCGCACTCACTCACACACGCACGCACTCCCTCTCGCACTCACTCACTCACTCTCGCACTCACTCCCTCTCGCACTCACTCCCTCTCGCACACACTCACTCCCTCACATGCACACTCTCCCTCTCACGCACTCACTCTTCCTCTCCCGCGCACTCACTCACGCACTCACTCACTCACTCTCGCACGCACTCACTCTCGCACTCACTCCCTCGCACTCACTCCCTCTCGCACACACTCACTCCCTCACATGCACACTCTCCCTCTCACGCACTCACTCTTCCTCTCCCTCTCTCCCGCGCACTCACTCACGCACGCACTCACTCACTCTCGCACGCACTCACTCTCGCACGCACTCTCGCACTCACTCTCGCACTCTCGCACTCACTCCCTCTCTCGCACGCACTCACTCACTCACGCACGCACTCACTCACTCTCGCACACGCTCACTCCCTCACATGCACACTCTCCCTCTCACGCACTCACTCTTCCTCTCCCTCTCTCCCGCGCACTCACTCACGCACGCACTCACTCACTCTCGCACGCACTCACTCACTCCCTCTCGCACGCACTCACTCACTCTCGCACGCACTCACTCACTCTCGCACGCACTCACTCACTCTCGCACGCACTCACTCACTCTCGCACGCACTCACTCACTCTCGCACGCACTCACTCACTCTCGCACGCACTCACTCCCTCTCGCACTCACTCACTCCCTCTCGCACTCACTCACTCCCTCTCGCACTCACTCACGCACGCACTCACTCCCTCTCGCACGCACTCACTCACTCCCTCTCGCACGCACTCACTCACGCACGCACTCACTCACTCTCGCATGCACTCTCGCACGCACTCACTCACTCTCGCACGCACTCACTCTCGCACGCACTCACTCCCCCTCGCACGCACTCACTCCCCCTCGCACGCACTCACTCCCCCTCGCACGCACTCACTCCCCCTCGCACGCACTCACTCCCCCTCGCACGCACTCACTCCCTCTCGCACGCACTCACTCACTCACTCTCGCACGCACTCACTCACTCTCGCACGCACTCACTCACTCTCGCACGCACTCACTCTCGCACGCACTCACTCACTCTCGCACGCACTCACTCACTCTCGCACGCACTCACTCACTCTCGCACGTTCACTCACTCCCTCCCTCTCGCACGCACTCACTCACTCACTCTCGCACGCACTCACTCACTCTCGCACGCACTCACTCACTCTCGCACTCACTCTCGCACGCACTCACTCACTCTCGCACGCGCTCACTCACTCACTCTCGCACGCGCTCACTCACTCACTCTCGCACGCACTCACTCACTCTCGCACGCACTCACTCACTCTCGCACGCACTCACTCACTCTCGCACGCACTCAATCCCCCTCGCACGCACTCACTCCCCCTCGCACGCACTCACTCCCCCTCGCACGCACTCACTCCCCCTCGCACGCACTCACTCCCCCTCGCACGCACTCACTCCCCCTCGCACGCACTCACTCCCCCTCGCACGCACTCACTCCCCCTCGCACGCACTCACTCCCCCTCGCACGCACTCACTCCCCCTCGCACGCACTCACTCACTCCCCCTCGCACGCACTCACTCCCCCTCGCACGCACTCACTCACTCCCTCTCGCACGCACTCACTCACTCCCTCTCGCACGCACTCACTCACTCCCTCTCGCACGCACTCACTCACTCCCTCTCGCACGCACTCACTCACTCCCTCTCGCACGCACTCACTCACTCACTCCCTCTCGCACGCACTCACTCACTCACTCCCTCTCGCACGCACTCACTCACTCACTCCCTCTCGCACGCACTCACTCACTCACTCCCGCACGCACTCACTCACTCCCTCTCGCACGCACTCACTCACTCACTCCCTCTCGCACGCACTCACTCACTCACTCCCTCTCGCACGCACTCACTCACTCACTCCCTCTCGCACGCACTCACTCACTCACTCCCTCTCGCACGCACTCACTCACTCACTCCCTCTCGCACGCACTCACTCACTCCCTCTCGCACGCACTCACTCACTCACTCCCTCTCGCACTCACTCACTCACTCTCGCACGCACTCACTCTCTCACTCTCGCACGCACTCACTCACTCTCGCACGCACTCACTCACTCTCGCACGCACTCACTCACTCTCGCACGCACTCACTCTCGCACGCACTCACTCACTCACTCCCTCTCGCACGCACTCACTCACTCACTCCCTCTCGCACGCACTCACTCACTCACTCCCTCTCGCACGCACTCACTCACTCACTCCCTCTCGCACGCACTCACTCACTCACTCCCTCTCGCACGCACTCACTCACTCTCGCACGCACTCACTCTCTCACTCTCGCACGCACTCACTCACTCTCGCACGCACTCACTCACTCACTCCCTCTCGCACGCACTCACTCACTCACTCCCTCTCGCACGCACTCACTCACTCACTCCCTCTCGCACGCACTCACTCACTCACTCCCTCTCGCACGCACTCACTCACTCACTCCCTCTCGCACGCACTCACTCACTCACTCACTCTCGCACGCACTCACTCTCTCACTCTCGCACGCACTCACTCACTCTCGCACGCACTCACTCACTCTCGCACGCACTCACTCACTCTCGCACGCACTCACTCTCGCACGCACTCACTCTCGCACGCACTCACTCTCGCACGCACTCACTCTCGCACGCACTCACTCTCGCACGCACTCACTCTCGCACGCACTCTCGCACGCACTCACTCTCGCACGCACTCACTCTCGCACGCACTCACTCTCGCACGCACTCACTCTCGCACGCACTCACTCTCGCACGCACTCACTCTCGCACGCACTCACTCTCGCACGCACTCACTCTCGCACGCACTCACTCTCGCACGCACTCACTCTCGCACGCACTCACTCTCGCACGCACTCACTCTCGCACGCACTCACTCTCGCACGCACTCACTCACTCTCGCACGCACTCACTCACTCTCGCACGCACTCACTCTCGCACGCACTCACTCACTCTCGCACGCACTCACTCACTCTCGCACGCACTCACTCTCTCGCACGCACTCACTCACTCTCGCACGCACTCACTCACTCTCGCACGCACTCACTCACTCTCGCACGCACTCACTCACTCTCGCACGCACTCACTCACTCTCGCACGCACTCACTCACTCTCGCACGCACTCACTCACTCTCGCACGCACTCACTCACTCTCGCACGCACTCACTCACTCTCGCACGCACTCACTCACTCTCGCACGCACTCACTCACTCTCGCACGCACTCACTCTCGCACGCACTCACACGCATTCACTCACTCACTCACTCGCACACGCACTCACTCACTCTCACATAAGCTTCTGCTTTCAATTGACCCTTCCTATTGACAAGACATTGGCAGCAGTCAGCCCTCACACACCAAAGGGGATAGCTGCTCTGCACTGCTCTCTGCTCCCACACAGATTACAGACCGTGGGCTCTGTGGGACAACAGCCAAAAAGAGGCAATCATTTCAAACGTTGCTCCACCAATGACTTCAGTGGTTTGTTGGATGATATGACTTTCTACCTGATCTTGATCTCTCTTCCACCACCCACAACACATGGACGATCAGTGATACAGCTGCAGGGATTCACTCCGCAACCAAGCTCCAGGCAAACTGCGGCTCGGATACACGGAGATCAGAATCACTGACTGCCCTCACGGCAGAAACACTTGTTTTTGCGTCGCACAACCCGTTCGAAAACCAGGGCTTTGTGCTGTTCTCTTATTCCCCTGCTCCCTCCACCCTCACCTCCAACAAGTGTGAGGAGCTCACGGACTTCTCGTCACCAAGACCATCCGTTCAGCTGCTCTTCCCAACCCCCCTCCACCCGAGCCCTGAACCCCCATCTCTCTCTGGTTTCCCTCCTATCTCCCATCACATCCTCTCCGAGTTTGGCTCCTGCTCTCTTGACCCCATTCACAGCAAACCGCTGACTGCCAAACTCCCCTTCCTGGCCCCCATGCTAGCTGATGTAGTAAATGGTGCCCTCTCCTCAGGGACTGGGGCTCTCTCTTTCAAAACTGCTCTCATCAACCCTCTTACTCAAAAGACCCACCCTCGACCCCTCCGTCCTTGCAAACCATCGCTCCATCTCCAACCTGCCATTCCTCTCCAAAGTGCTTGAATGTGTTGTTGCCTCCAAAATCCATGCCCATCTCTCCCACAACTCCCTGCTGAATCTCTCTAATCCCTGCCACATCAAAACAACACTAACCACAGCCCTACAACTACCCTCCCGAAACCCTCCACTCCTCCAAATCTGGCCCTTTGTGCACCTTCCCCATCACTTCGCTCCACCATTGGCGGCCGTGCCTTTATCTGCCTAGGTCCCACGTTCTGGAATCCCCTCCCTAAACCCGCCGCCTCTTCACCTCCCTCTCTTTCCTTAAAAACCTCCTTAAAACCCACCTTTGCCCTCCAAGTTATCTCCTTTGGCTCAGCATCTATTTTATGATTTCTCCTCTGTGAAGCACCTTGGGACGTTTTTCCACATTAAAGGTAATGCAACCGTTGTTGTTCGATTTAATTTAATATTTTAACTTATATAAATATATACAAAACACTTACATAAGAAATAGGAGCAGAAGTAGGCCATTTGGCCCCTCGAGCCTGCTCCGCCATTCAATAAGATTATGGCTGATCTTGTTCCTCATCTCCACTTTCCTGCACTATCCCCAAATCCCTTGATTCCCTTAATATTCAAAAATCTATCAATCTCTGTCTTGCATACACTCGGACTGAGCCTCCACAGCCCTCTGGGGTAGCAAATTGTATAGATTTACCGCCATCTGAGTGAAGAAATTTCTCCTCATCTCAGTCCTAAATGGCCGACCCCTTATTCTGAGACTGTGACCCCTGGTTCTAGACTCCCCAGCCTGGAGAAACATCAATTATATATATAAATTTTAAAAAGTGTGCTTTTCCACCATCAGACTTGAGCACATAATCACGGCTCCGGTACTGAGGGAGCGCTGCACTGTCGGAGGGGCAGTACTGAGGGAGCGCCGCACTGTCGGAGGGGCAGTACTGAGGGAGCGCCGCACTGTCGGAGGGGCAGTACTGAGGGAGCGCCGCACTGTCGGAGGGGCAGTACTGAGGGAGCGCCGCACTGTCGGAGGGGCAGTACTGAGGGAGTGCCGCACTGTCGGAGGGGCAGTACTGAGGGAGCGCTGCACTGTTGGAGGGGCAGTACTGAGGGAGCGCTGCACTGTCGGAGGGGCAGTACTGAGGGTGCCCTGCACTGTCAGAGGGGCAGTACTGAGGGAGTGCCGCACTGTCAGAGGGGCAGTACTGAGGGAGCGCTGCACTGTTGGGGGGGCAGTACTGAGGGAGCGCTGCACTGTCGGAGGGGCAGTACTGAGGGAGCGCCACACTGTCAGAGGGGCAGTACTGAGGGAGCGCTGCACTGTTGGAGGGGCAGTACTGAGGGAGCGCTGCACTGTCGGAGGGGCAGTACTGAGGGAGCGCTGCACTGTCGGAGGGGCAGTACTGAGGGAGTGCTGCACTGTCGGAGGGGCAGTACTGAGGGGGCGCCGCACTGTCAGAGGGGCAGTACTGAGGGAGCCTCAGCTGCACTGTCGGAGGGGCAGTACTGAGGGAGCCTCAGCCGCATTGTCGGAGGGGCAGTACTGAGGGAGCGCCGCACTGTTGGAGGAGCAGTACTGAGGGAGCGCTGCACTGTCGGAGGGGCAGTACTGAGGGTGCCCTGTACTGTCGGAGGGGCAGTACTGAGGGAGCGCCGCACTGTCGGAGGGGCAGTACTGAGGGAGCGCTGCACTGTCGGAGGGGCAGTACTGAGGGTGCCCTGCACTGTCGGAGGGGCAGTACTGAGGGAGCGCCACACTGTCGGAGGGGCAGTACTGAGGGTGCCCTGCACTGTCAGAGGTACCGTCCTTCAGATGAGGACGTTAAACTGAGGCTCCGTTTGCCCTCGGGTAGATGTGAAAGATCCCACAGCACTATTCAAGGAGAAGGAGGGAGTCAAGGCCAACATTCCTCCCTCAACCAACACCATCAGAAACAGATTAATTGACTCTTCGTCTAATTGCTGTTTGTGGGATATTGCTGAGCACAAAGTGGCTGTTGCTTTTGTCTACACAACAACTATCAGTGCACTTCCGAGCCTGGAGAGTACTTTGGAGATGCCTCAAAGGACATGATGAAATCTTCTATATGTTTGCAACTTGTATGTAACGTAGGAGATGTCCTGAGGCACTTTACAGAGGGAGAAAAGATAGATGAAAGGAATAAAGGAGCAGATACCTCGACAATGGGGGCAAGTTTACCAAAAGCTTGGTTGAAACGATGGGCTTTGAGAAGGCTTTTAAAGGTGAAGGGAGAAGTGGAGAGGGGGAGGGTTTGGGGAGAGAGTTCCAGAGAGTGTGGCCGAGGTGCCTGAAGACCCTGTTGCAATGGCGGGCCGAGGCGGTGGGTGCGCAACAAGCCAGAGGCAAAGGATCGAAGAGTACCGGAGCAGGTGTAGGGCTGGAGGCAGTTGGGCCGAGGCCATGGGGAGAGCTGAAGATGAAGAGAAGGCTTTTAAGTTAATGTATTGGGAACAGGGAGCCAGTGCAGATTCCGCAAGTGAAATGGGACAGAATACCGGCAGTTAGGTTTTGGACAAGTTGGGTTTATGCAGGGCAGAGGATGGGAGGCTGGCAAGGAAGACATTAAAGAAACCAAGTCGCCAGGTGGCAAACTGTGGATAATGGTTTCAGTGGGGTGGGGGGGGGGGGTGGTGGGTGGGGGGGAATGAGAAGCAGAGAGACTCAAAATATTGTGGAAATGGAAGGAAAGGGTCATTGAGGTGGCTAGCATGTGGGGGTTGTCTGTTATTCTAAGGTATACTTCTGTAAATGTTTGTGTTCATCATCGTGACAGATGCTAGCGCTGGGAACTTGGGACACTTCCACTTCAATCATCCAGTACCAGTGCATTCCCAGGTCAGGCGCAATATTGGACAGACACAGAGTGAAGTTCCCTCCACTCTGCATCAGCAATATTGCTGAACTCCAACAGCAATGGATAGCTCCCTGCTGCTTCACAATGACACTGCAACGCCCACACCGACCATCCTCCTGACAGGGGCTGACTGGCGGTTCAGTGTCCAATCGTGTGCAGTCCTGCACCACGGACTTGTGTCTGTAGCGCAGTCCCAACTGAATCGTGACTGCACAATGCAACTTCCATTCATCAAAAGCAGGACTGTGAAAGGAGCTATTGATCACACTGCTAAAGAACCATGACCACAGCCACGCCACTAACGTAACTCCGCAGCCCCCAGACTTCACCACCAAACTCTGCTGTTTCTCCCTGACCCTTTCCCAAATCAGCTGAACACTTGCTGTGCTCCAGTTCAACGGCCGCTGACAGTCTCCAGTATTCACCTGTGGCCATTCTTCACGGATGAGCTCGGACAGAGTGTGGTGCCAGATTATTTGACTATTGGGGGCACAACAGTCCGCCCCCGCAAACAACGACAACATATTAATCAGGAGCCGTTTCTCATTGAAATCAGCAAACAGCGCAGAATCTGGGATCTTCCCCCCCATCCCGAGAGGTTTCTTTCCCACAAGTCACTGGAGGAACTCCCGAATTGCACTCTGAAACCAGCCCACTCGTAGATGGCAAACCCTGGTGCAGCTTTCAGAGTTAGCACACAGCAGAGCGAGTCCAGTTACAGCCAGTTATTCTGGCGCTCATTCCACCCTTTTCCAATTTGGTACTTGGCCCCCCCTTAAATTCAAAACGTTCAGCAGAAAAACATCTCAGATTACACTGTGACTTTATCAGAAACAGCTTGCACGCCTAACTCCGTATGAGAATCACTCAGTCATCTGCTCACCAAGCACAATAACCCTTCCAGCCTCAGAAACCGCACTGACCCAGCGCGGGAGCCAATCCCCTCGCTCAGAAACCGCACTGACCCAGCGCGGGAGCCAATCCCCTCGCTCAGAAACCGCACTGACCCAGCACGGGAGCCAATCCCCTCGCTCAGTAACCGCACTGACCCAGCACGGGAGCCAATCCCCTCGCTCAGAAACCGCACTGACCCAGCACGGGAGCCAATCCCCTCGCTCAGAAACCGCACTGACCCAGCACGGGAGCCAATCCCCTCGCTCAGAAACCGCACTGACCCAGCACGGGAGCCAATCCCCTCGCTCAGTAACCGCACTGACCCAGCACGGGAGCCAATCCACTCGCTCAGTAACCGCACTGACCCAGCACGGGAGCCAATCCCCTCGCTCAGAAACCGCACTGACCCAGCACGGGAGCCAATCCCCTCGCTCAGTAACCGCACTGACCCAGCACGGGAGCCAATCCCCTCGCTCAGAAACCGCACTGACCCAGCAAGGGAGCCAATCCCCTCGCTCAGAAACCGCACTGACCCAGCACGGGAGCCAATCCCCTCGCTCAGAAACCGCACTGACCCAGCACGGGAGCCAATCCACTCGCTCAGTAACCGCACTGACCCAGCACGGGAGCCAATCCCCTCACTCAGAAACCGCACTGACCCAGCACGAGAGCCAATCCCCTCGCTCAGTAACCGCACTGACCCAGCACGGGAGCCAATCCCCTCGCTCAGTAACCGCACTGACCCAGCACGAGAGCCAATCCCCTCGCTCAGAAACCGCACTGACCCAGCACGGGAGCCAATCCCCTCGCTCAGAAACCGCACTGACCAGCACGGGAGCCAATCCCCTCGCTCAGAAACTGCACTGACCCAGCACGGGAACCAATCCCCTCGCTCAGTAACCGCACTGACCCAGCACGGGAGCCAATCCCCTCGCTCAGAAACCGCACTGACCCAGCACGGGAGCCAATCCCCTCGCTCAGAAACTGCACTGACCCAGCACCTGAACCTCTCTGATCTGCGCCCTCACAGACCTCACTAACTCCAACACGAGAGCTAATCTGTTCCGTGCCTTCGGACCATACTGACCCCAGCATAAGAATTACTCCGCTCCGCATAGTCTCACAAATCCCGACTGCAGAAGGGCCTGCTCCGCAAACCATACATTTTCTCACAAACCACTCCAGTTCCAGAATGGGAACTATTCCAGTCCGCATCTTCCCTGAAACAATACATGAGAAAGAAATCCATTCCGGATTTTCTTACGGTGCCTCCCCCACTTCACTAAGTATGTTAATTCCAGCACGGGGAGATACTCCGCCCCAGGTCTTCGCGCTAGCAGTAACATTCCCAACATAAGAACTACTCCACTCCACATCTTCCCATCAACAGTAAAAAAAATCCCGAGGCAAGAGGCATTTCCATGTCTGCTCACAAATTACCCCCAAAAGACACACTAAAGGGTTTGAATGTTTCTGTGCTTGCAGCTCCGAGGGGAATTCAAGCAGCAACACATTGGCACCTTGTGGAGCCTGAGAATGAAGCTGGAATCCCTCCGAAGTGGGTCATTCTGAAATGAGTGAAACTCTGTATTTAAGGGGATCCGAATGACTCCTATTGAATACCCAGCCACTCCTCGGCTCTCGAATTCCGGCCTCGTGTTTACTCGTATTGTTTCATCTGCAAAGTATAAAACAGGTTTCACAGGGACGGTGTCACACCCAGAGTAACAAACGCCCTGGAGAGGCAGCGACTTACCCGCTCGCTCCACACCACACCAGGAAATTAAATCAAAACACCCAACACAGCGGGTCCGACAGCAGGAACCGAGTGTTCATGTTTGAGGGGGCTGAGGCCCCTCGACCCTCTCTGCAGATGCTGTGTATTTTCAGCTTTTATTTCCTGCATTCCCTTTATCGTAAGAGGAAATCTCTGCATATTAGTTTATATGAAATCTAATTTTTAAAAAAGTATTATTTTATTCATAAGATGATACGGGGAGGGGAGAGTCACTTATATTACTGACCCAGCGACATCCACAGAGAGCAGGGGGAGGGGAAGTCACATTTCCACACACTTTCTACAGGTTACAGCCTCCTGACATCATCCTTTGCTCTCTTGACAGGCTGCTCGCTGTAGTCAAGGCCGCTCTCAATTGCATCCATTCTCAAGCCTGATTCACCGACAGACACAAACACCGGAGCTGGGTTCATCCCCACAGCTCTTGCCCCTCTCCTGAACACACCGACTCTTGCTGGGGGCTCGATTCCCTCTGAACCGGCAGCAACCTTTGCCAACTGGCCATTCTTGCCTGGCCAGTGAGTGTAAGCAGGCTAACCGACTGGCGCTGGGCACGATTAGGTGCCCACAATTTCACCAGAGGGTTATTGGTTGGTGTCTGCTCCCCAGCCTAGGGCTTCAAGGACAGTTGTAGCACCACGACTGCTCTCCCAGTTGAGTTGAGCTGATTGAAGAATCCAAGCACCAACCAAGAATGGAGCCTGGGAACTGTATCAGGCCAGGGGAACCTTCTCTGCTTGACTGGGTGGCAACAACAACTTGCATTTACGCAGCACCTTAACGTAGTAAAACATCCCAAGGCGCTTCGCAGGAGCATTATCAGACAAAATTTGACACCGAACCACATAAGGAGATAGTAGGAGAGGAGACTGAAAGCTTGGTCAATGAGGTAGGTTTTAAGGAGCGTCTTAAAGGAGGCTGAGGGGATCCAGGACACGGCTGAATTATTAAAGATGAAAGCAGAGATGCAGCATTCTTCAGAACTCACTGATTTCAACAGGAAGGCACTCCACATTACCAATCCGAACAAAGGCAGCAAGCCAGCTGGGAAATGCATTCATTCCCTAGTTGTCACTAGACTCATTAAGCAAATTGGGCCCAATATACAACAGTTAACATTTCACAATCTGATACACTAAGATTAGTGCAGTCCTTCCACCTTACAGAATATACAGGACCAATCCACCCATACTCCTTAGGAAGAGTAAGCCCACCCGAGGATTATAGAGCGGTTTTGCATTCACTGAGCAGTTTGGGGGCGCTTTGCCTCCATTATTTCTCAACCTGTACAGTAACAAGGAAGACAGATCATTATTTTTTTAAAAGGCAAGAAAATAAGTGCAACAAAAAGAGGAAGGGAATGGCCCATAGGCAGTACCTGAAGCCTTGGGACACAGAGGGAAGTTCTATCAGGAATACAAAAGAACATGTCTGTACGTTGATGGAAGCAAACTAGTCCTAATGGTCCATCTCGAGATGCAATGCTCTTCAGACAGAAAACAGACCTGCACCATAACAGTTACTGCCATGGGCTTCTCTCATGCGATCGCAATCACACTGAATTTGAACTCTGCAATTCCCAGCTGTGTTTCTCTCTTTGTTACTTATCCCTCTCGCCTGGTGTCCCCTTTATTCAGGGCAGCTTGCTCTACCCACACTTCTTGCTATCGGTACCAAATGGCAGCAGTCAGAAGAGGCTTACGGTGCTTCCATGAATTCACGGTGATAATTTCAGCAGACATGGTGCTGTCTGATACCACACACAACAACTGGCTCTTTATAACATCCGTGTTGTAGCAGCATGGCACAAGGCACTTCAGCAAAAGGATGCAGAAACTGAGCAGGGAGAGAGACACGGGCTAGGAACGGTGACCTAAGGTGCAGGCAAAGGAGAGGCTTCTGAAGGTGGGGAGATATGCAGCAAGACTTTGGGAAGGAAGCTCCAAAATACTGGGGCATGTTGGCTCAAACCTCAGACAGCAGTGATAGTGCAGAGCGAGGAAGGGAGACATCATGGCAAGAGTGTTAGAGCAGAGAGTGTGTGGTGGGCGGTGAGTGGAGAGTGTGATGGACGGTGAGTGGAGAGTGTGATGGGCGGTGAGTGGAGAGTGTGATGGGCGGTGAGTGGAGAGTGTGATGGACGGTGAGTGGAGAGTGTGATGGACGGTGAGTGGAGAGTGTGATGGACGGTGAGTGGAGAGTGTGATGGGGGGTGAGTGGAGAGTGTGATGGGCGGTGAGTGGAGAGTGTGATGGACGGTGAGTGGAGAGTGTGATGGGCGGTGAGTGGAGAGTGTGATGGGCGGTGAGTGGAGAGTGTGATGGGCGGTGAGTGGAGAGTGTGATGGACGGTGAGTGGAGAGTGTGATGGACGGTGAGTGGAGAGTGTGATGGACGGTGAGTGGAGAGTGTGATGGACGGTGAGTGGAGAGTGTGATGGACGGTGAGTGGAGAGTGTGATGGACGGTGAGTGGAGAGTGTGATGGGCGGTGAGTGGAGAGTGTGATGGGCGGTGAGTGGAGAGTGTGATGGACGGTGAGTGGAGAGTGTGATGGACGGTGAGTGGAGAGTGTGATGGACGGTGAGTGGAGAGTGTGATGGGCGGTGAGTGGAGAGTGTGATGGGCGGTGAGTGGAGAGTGTGATGGGCGGTGAGTGGAGAATGTGATGGACGGTGAGTGGAGTGTGTGATGGGCGGTGAGTGGAGAGTGTGATGGGCGGTGAGTGGAGAGTGTGATGGACGGTGAGTGGAGAGTGTGATGGACGGTGAGTGGAGAGTGTGATGGACGGTGAGTGGAGAGTGTGATGGGCGGTGAGTGGAGAGTGTGATGGACGGTGAGTGGAGAGTGTGATGGGCGGTGAGTGGAGAGTGTGATGGGCGGTGAGTGGAGAGTGTGATGGGCGGTGAGTGGAGAGTGTGATTGGCGGTGAGTGGAGAGTGTGATGGACGGTGAGTGGAGAGTGTGATGGACGGTGAGTGGAGAGTGTGATGGGCGGTGAGTGGAGAGTGTGATGGACGGTGAGTGGAGAGTGTGATGGGCGGTGAGTGGAGAGTGTGATGGGCGGTGAGTGGAGAGTGTGATGGGCGGTGAGTGGAGAGTGTGATGGACGGTGAGTGGAGAGTGTGATGGACGGTGAGTGGAGAGTGTGATGGACGGTGAGTGGAGAGTGTGATGGACGGTGAGTGGAGAGTGTGATGGGCGGTGAGTGGAGAGTGTGATGGACGGTGAGTGGAGAGTGTGACGGGCGGTGAGTGGAGAGTGTGACGGGCGGTGAGTGGAGAGTGTGACGGGCGGTGAGTGGAGAGTGTGACGGGCGGTGAGTGGAGAGTGTGACGGGCGGTGAGTGGAGAGTGTGACGGGCGGTGAGCGGAGAGTGTGATGGGCGGTGAGCGGAGAGTGTGATGGGCGGTGAGTGGAGAGTGTGATGGACGGTGAGTGGAGAGTGTGATGGGCGGTGAGTGGAGAGTGTGATGGACGGTGAGTGGAGAGTGTGATGGGCGATGAGTGGAGAGTGTGATGGACGATGAGTGGAGAGTGTGATGGACGGTGAGTGGAGAGTGTGATGGGCGGTGAGTGGAGAGTGTGATGGACGGTGAGTGGAGAGTGTGATGGACGGTGAGTGGAGAGTGTGATGGACGGTGAGTGGAGAGTGTGATGGACGGTGAGTGGAGAGTGTGATGGGCGGTGAGTGGAGAGTGTGATGGACGGTGAGTGGAGAGTGTGATGGACGGTGAGTGGAGAGTGTGATGGGCGGTGAGTGGAGAGTGTGATGGGCGGTGAGTGGAGAGTGTGATGGACGGTGAGTGGAGAGTGTGATAGGTGGTTCAAGAAGGAGTTGAAGAACAACAAGGCCTCAGGAGCAGATGGAATCCCCGCCGAGGCACTAAAACATGGCGGAGAAGCACTACTGGCGTGAATTCATGAACTCATTTCTCTTATCTGGAAGGAGGAGAGCATGCCAGGGGATCTCAGAGATGCTGTAATTGTGACCATCTTCAAGAAAGGTGACAAGTCCAATTGCGGTAATTACAGAGGAGTTTCCCTGCTATCTGCCACAGGGAAAGTCATCGCAAGATTCCTCCTCAATCGCCTTCTCCCAGTGGCCGAAGAGCTCCTCCCAGAGTCGCAATGCGGATTCCACCCACTAAGGGGCACAATGGACATGATCTTCACCGCACGTCAATTACAAGAGAAATGCAGGGAACAGCACCAACCACTGTACATGGCCTTCTTTGATCTCACAAAGGCCTTCGACACTGTCAACCGTGAGGGATTATGGAGCGTCCTCCTCAAATTCGGCTGCCCTCAAAAGTTTGTCACTATCCTCCGCCTGCTTCACGACGACATGCAAGCTGTGATCCTGACCAACGGTTCCACCACAGGCCCAATTTACGTATGAACCGGGGTCAAGCAAGGCTGTGTCATCGCACCAACGCTCTTCTCAATCTTCCTTGCTGCAATGCTCCATCTCACCCTCAGTAAGCTCCCCACTGGAGTGGAGCTAATTTACAGGACAAACGGGAAACTGTTCAACCTCCGTCGCCTCCAGTCCAGATCCAAGGTCGTCCCATCCTCTGTCGTCGAATTACAGTATGCAGACGATGCTTGCATCTGCGCTCACTCGGAGGTCGAACTCCAAACCATCGTAAACACCTTCACCGAAGCATACGAGAGCATGGGCCTTACACTAAACATCCGTAAGACAAAGGTCCTCTACCAACCTGCCCCCGCCACACAGTGCTGCCCCCTGATTATCAAAATCCACGACAAGGCCTTGGACAATGTGGACCACTTTCCATACCTCGGGAGCCTACTGTCAACAAGGGCAGACGTCAACAACGAAGTCCAACACCGCCTTCAGTGTGCCAGTGCAGCTTTCGGTCGCCTGAGGAAGACAGTGTTTGAAGACCAGGGCCTCAAACCCGGCACTAAGCTCATGGTCTACAGGGCAGCAGTGATACCTGCCCTGCTGTATGCCTCAGAGACATGGACCATGTACAGCAGGCACCTCAAAGCACTGGAGAGGTACCACCAACGCTGCCTCCGCAAGGTCCTGCAAATCCATTGGCAGGATAGGCGCACCAACGTCAGTGTTCTTGCTCAGGCCAACATCCCCAGCATTGAAGCTCTGACCACGCACGATCAGCTCCGATGGATGGGTCACATCGTCTGCATGCCCGATACGAGACTCCCAAAACAAGCGCTCTACTCGGAGCTCCGGCCCGGCAAGAGAGCCCCAGATGGGCAGAGGAAACGCTTCAAGGACACCCTCAAAGCCTCCTTGAAAAAGTGTAACATCCCCACCGACACCTGGGAATCCCTGGCCCAAGATTGCACAAAGTGGAGGAGAAGCATCCGGGAAGGCACCGAACACCTCGAGTCTCTTCGCCGGGAGCAAGTGGAAGCCAAGTGCAGGCAGCGCAAGGAGCGCACGTCAACCCAAGCACCCCACCCACCCGCCCCTTCAACCACCGTCTGCCCCACCTGTGACAGAGACTGTAGGTCCCGCACTGGACTCATCAGTCACCTGAGAACTCATTTTTAATGTGGAAGCAAGTCATCATCGGTTCCGAGGGACTGCCTAAGAAGAAGAAGGGATATATTTCTTAAGGCTAAGGGGATAAAGGGTATGGGGAGAAAGCAGGGACCGGGTACTGAATTTGGATGATCAGCCATGATCGCATTGAATGAAGGAGCAGGCTCGAGGGGCCGAATGGCCTATTCCTGCTCCTATCTTCTATGTTTCTATGGTTTCTATGTGAGTGGAGAGTGTGATGGACGGTGAGTGGAGAGTGTGATGGACGGTGAGTGGAGAGTGTGATAGGTGGTTCAAGAAGGAGTTGAAGAACAACAAGGCCTCAGGAGCAGATGGAATCCCCGCCGAGGCACTAAAACATGGTGGAGAAGCACTACTGGCGTGAATTCATGAACTCATTTCTCTTATCTGGAAGGAGGAGAGCATGCCAGGGGATCTCAGAGATGCTGTAATTGTGACCATCTTCAAGAAAGGTGACAAGTCCAATTGCGGTAATTACAGAGGAGTTTCCCTGCTATCTGCCACAGGGAAAGTCATCGCAAGATTCCTCCTCAATCGCCTTCTCCCAGTGGCCGAAGAGCTCCTCCCAGAGTCGCAATGCGGATTCCACCCACTAAGGGGCACAATGGACATGATCTTCACCGCACGTCAATTACAAGAGAAATGCAGGGAACAGCACCAACCACTGTACATGGCCTTCTTTGATCTCACAAAGGCCTTCGACACTGTCAACCGTGAGGGATTATGGAGCGTCCTCCTCAAATTCGGCTGCCCTCAAAAGTTTGTCACTATCCTCCGCCTGCTTCACGACGACATGCAAGCTGTGATCCTGACCAACGGTTCCACCACAGGCCCAATTTACGTATGAACCGGGGTCAAGCAAGGCTGTGTCATCGCACCAACGCTCTTCTCAATCTTCCTTGCTGCAATGCTCCATCTCACCCTCAGTAAGCTCCCCACTGGAGTGGAGCTAATTTACAGGACAAACGGGAAACTGTTCAACCTCCGTCGCCTCCAGTCCAGATCCAAGGTCGTCCCATCCTCTGTCGTCGAATTACAGTATGCAGACGATGCTTGCATCTGCGCTCACTCGGAGGTCGAACTCCAAACCATCGTAAACACCTTCACCGAAGCATACGAGAGCATGGGCCTTACACTAAACATCCGTAAGACAAAGGTCCTCTACCAACCTGCCCCCGCCACACAGTGCTGCCCCCTGATTATCAAAATCCACGACAAGGCCTTGGACAATGTGGACCACTTTCCATACCTCGGGAGCCTACTGTCAACAAGGGCAGACGTCAACGACGAAGTCCAACACCGCCTTCAGTGTGCCAGTGCAGCTTTCGGTCGCCTGAGGAAGACAGTGTTTGAAGACCAGGGCCTCAAACCCGGCACTAAGCTCATGGTCTACAGGGCAGCAGTGATACCTGCCCTGCTGTATGCCTCAGAGACATGGACCATGTACAGCAGGCACCTCAAAGCACTGGAGAGGTACCACCAACGCTGCCTCCGCAAGGTCCTGCAAATCCATTGGCAGGATAAGCGCACCAACGTCAGTGTTCTTGCTCAGGCCAACATCCCCAGCATTGAAGCTCTGACCACGCACGATCAGCTCCGATGGATGGGTCACATCGTCTGCATGCCCGATACGAGACTCCCAAAACAAGCGCTCTACTCGGAGCTCCGGCCCGGCAAGAGAGCCCCAGATGGGCAGAGGAAACGCTTCAAGGACACCCTCAAAGCCTCCTTGAAAAAGTGTAACATCCCCACCGACACCTGGGAATCCCTGGCCCAAGATTGCACAAAGTGGAGGAGAAGCATCCGGGAAGGCACCGAACACCTCGAGTCTCTTCGCCGGGAGCAAGTGGAAGCCAAGTGCAGGCAGCGCAAGGAGCGCACGTCAACCCAAGCACCCCACCCACCCACCCCTTCAACCACCGTCTGCCCCACCTGTGACAGAGACTGTAGGTCCCGCACTGGACTCATCAGTCACCTGAGAACTCATTTTTAATGTGGAAGCAAGTCATCCTCGGTTCCGAGGGACTGCCTAAGAAGAAGAAGGGATATATTTCTTAAGGCTAAGGGGATAAAGGGTATGGGGAGAAAGCAGGGACCGGGTACTGAATTTGGATGATCAGCCATGATCGCATTGAATGAAGGAGCAGGCTCGAGGGGCCGAATGGC